>NC_045612.1:85954858-86567080 GCF_009762305.2 Zalophus californianus | reverse complement strand
ATGAGTAATGGTAGAACAATCCACAGGAAGTGATGATTTCTAGCGTGAAGTGTGGTCACTGGTATCAACTATTCCCGAAGGGTTGCTAAATATGAGAACAGGCAAAGGGAGGTGAGTCTGCTGCTAACAGCTAAGACTCCTGAAATGGAGGGAGGCCATGATAATGTCATTAAGTGGCATGCTGGAGTAGGGGGCCTCTGGCGGCGGGGGGGGGGGGGGGCGGGGGGCTGAAAGCTTTTAGTTTGCAGTCATCTTTGCATCATAACAACTTTTTAAAATTTATCTTTTAGGTTAGGCTTGTGGGAATAACTTGCCAGTACTCTGGTGCCTCTATAACACAGCGGCTTTTATTGTTTGTGTTTTCTTCCAGGCTTTGTCTATGTACATAACTATTTTTACAGGGGAGCATTCTGCTGTCACAATAAATACAAAGGGGTTTTCAAGGGCTATGCCAGAGCAGTAGGCGGTGTTTTGTGATGGCAGCAAAGGTAAACTTGATCTCATTGTCAGTTTGTTCTGCTTGGGGGCAGGGTGGTTTGGTGGAATTTGAAGTCCTCGGAAAAGCCAGCCAGGTGCACTTAGGCTAATTTTGGTGATCTGGGAAGTAAACAACAGAAAAACCCAACTTCAGAACAGAAATTTTTCTTAAGCCTCATTAAGGAAGCTGAGAATATGGACCTGACAACTGGGAGAAAGGTCTCCTTTAGGCGTCTAGCTCACATGATAAATAGTAGATACTCAGAGTGCTATCTCAGAGCCATGCTATGGATTTCCTAAATTTTATTTGGGTTGATGTTTGTATTGAATAGTTTTTTTTAAAGAAGCTTTTTTATTGAGTGGGGGTGGAGGAGAAAAGGATTTTACATCCTTGTCTGTTTTGGGGGGAAGGAGAGTTAGAACAGGTACTGGGGTTAGAGATTTGCTTCCCTAACAAATAGAGTATCTTAGGGAAATGCTCCCTAATGTTGAATATAATTTTTGCTTTAAAACAGTTATTTTGCCCAGATGGACATAGGGGAAGGGAAGGAAAACTAAAATAAGACGAAGTCAGAGAGGGAGACAAACCATAAGAAACCCTTAACTCTAGGAAGCAAACTGAGGGTTGCTGGAGGGGAGTGGGGTGGAGAGACTGGGTAATTGGACGATGGGCATTAAGGGGGGCACTTGATGGAATGAGCACTGGGTGTGATACGCAACTGATGAATCACTAAATTCTACCTCTGAAACAATACGTTATATGTTAATTAAGTTGAATTTAAATAAATTTTAAAAAGCAGTTATTTTGTGTAGTGGAGTTTTCCCTCTTTTTTTAAAAAAAAGCTTCATGATTAGATGTGCGTCTGGCACAGGGCAGTGAGTCTTTAAGCACACTTTACAAGACAGAGAAATTCATGGTGGCATCCTCAGTTTATAGATGAGGAGATTAAGGCTCAAAGAAGTGAAATGTTGTGGCCAGAGTCAGACAGCAAGTAAGTGTCAGAGTTCGAATTCTAAGCCCTGGTATGTGTTTGTCCAAGTGTACTGCCATTTCCACAGTAATAGTTGCCCTAGTGGTATTTCCTAGAGGTACCTGAGATGTCTTCATAACTCTCCTTATTAGACTAAAATCAGTACCCAAGGTTAGATAGGAGGACCACAGGGGGACTTTTTCAAAATATATGTCTAGACTGGCCCCAGAGAGGATGTACGGAGGGACACTTAAAACAAAAAAACAAACCAAAATCACCCAGAAGAACCACATCCCCCCATTTCCTCCCAGCGCCTCTTTCCCCGAAGCCAGGCTGTACAAAGGCTGATTTTAGAGTGTGGGGCAGGTGGTGGGCAGGGCTGGGCCAGCCGGCAGCAAGCCGAGTCAGCTGTGGAGGTGACAGCTGCGTCCCCTCACTTGCCTGTAACTAGCTGATCTCAATCACCTGGAGGAGGGACCGGGCGCAGAGGGGTCTTTTGTGGCCATGGGCAACTGGTGTCAAGCTTCTGGGGTTCATATTTTATCTCTGTTGCAAACCAGTGGTGAGGCCTTGGGTAGGCCAATCCCTTCAATTCCCCAGGAGACAGAAGAAAGTAGTGGCTAAGTCTAGGGGCTTTGAGATCCGAGGAAGTGGGTTTAAGTGCCAGCCCCACTGCTTGTACTAACGGTACACCCGGGCTCGACTTTGTGGGCACTGTGACCTGCGCAGTCCCCCAGAGCCAGGCGAGGGCCTTGTACTTGGTTTAATTCTCTACTGTTGCGATCTTGAAATTCTTAAGCTTTGAACGAGGGACACTGCGTTTGCACTTTGCACTGGGCCTGGCAAATTAACGCAGCTTGCCTGTGTCACCTTTGGGAAATTACTTAACTGTCCTGAGTTAGTTTTCCCAACTGTTAAGTGGGGCTTGTACTGAGGTTTATACAGAAGACACATGTGTAGCATTTACTTGTAGGTGCAGAGTATGGATTGGTTGATGTTAGCCACCCTTAACAAGCCACTGGGCCTCAGTTTCTTCATCTGTAAAGTGAAAGTGCTAGATTAGAGCATTGCTGAGATTTCCTCTACAGTATACAGTATACCTGTGACATTCCCTAACCCAAAGGAAAGCACTTCAAAAAACGTAGTGGCTCCTATTGAAATATAAGTGTTTATTTCCTTTCTTTATGGTCTGGACTTAAAAACAAACGGGGGCACCTGGGTGGTGCAGTCCGTTAAGCATCTGACTCTTGGTTTTGAGATCTCAGGGTCATGAGATTGAGCCCCACTTGGGGCTCCTCGCTCAGCTCGGAGTCTGCTTAAGACTCTCTCTCTCTCTGCCCTTTCCTTTCTCTCTCTCTCAAATAAATAAAATCTTTAAAACAAACAAACACATTCACATTCATTTTCTCTGCTTGTAGCCTCTACCTGCCAGTCTTGAAATCTCCTTTGAAAATTCTTACACAATGATTTTATTTTAAATCTGGCTTGTCAGCTATAAGATGAATAAGGTCTGAGGATCTAATGTATAACATGGTGACTATAGTTGATAAGTGTATTATATAATTGAAATATGCTGAGAGAGTAGAACTTAATATTCTCACTTAAAAGATAAATATGTGAGATGATGGATGTATTAATGAATTAGATGGGCAGAATCCTTTTACAATGTATACTTAAATCACCACGATGGATACTTTAAAGGTCTTGCAACGTTATTTGTCAGTTACACCTCAATAAAGCTGAAAAAAAATGTGTCCTTTATTTAGAGAATATGATACATTAAGTGGGAGAGGTTAGACCTGTAGACTCTTCTGAAAGGGTAGACATCTTGTCAACCAATGTGGGATATAAAGGCAAGAGCACAGTGTCTGTGGAAGCACGGTGGGGGGGGTGGTCCTGGAGGGTACAGCAAGATTAAAGGAGTGTTACTGGTTCTGTTTTAAATGGGAGAGGTGGACCACATGCATCACTGGGCATACAGGGGTCCCACAAAGGATCATGGAAACACAAGTTAGAGGGACAGCTTTGGAGAGGATGGGGGGGGACACTTCATCCACTGAAATGAGCAAAAATAGGTTGAAGATACTATGATTTTTTTTTCTTTATTGTATACTGCAATACCTTAAGAGAAAAGAGGGCAGTGTCTTCCCCACAGAGTACCAACTGTGTATACAACTCTGTAATCTCTTTGTGTCCTTGTCATTTTTGCCAAAAACACATTTGTGTTCTCTGTTTTATTAAGGTCTTGCCTACCGCCCATCTTTCCTAACACCCCCCACCATGGGCTACACATTTATCATTTTTGATGGCTAGATTTTAGTCCTTCACTAATATACCAGAGTTTATTTAGCCACTGACAGAGTTTTTAAAACGTTTAGGAAGCAGATGGTTTATTTGAGAGAATGAACTTAAACACAATTTTCACATATTGCTTATTTCTGTGTACCACAGGGTAGTTCTGAAGCTTTTTACCTGCCTTGAATTATTTCTCTCCATTCTTCGCTCAACAAAATATAATTCAGTTTCAGCTTATCTGCTTTACTTGTTTGGCAGTATCTTTCTAAACTTAAAAGAATTCTCTCCATTAGGTAAACTTTCAGGCGATTTTAAAATGTTAGTCTCTGCTTGCTTTACCTCTTTAGCTGTGCTTTCTCCACCTTTTTTTTGTTGTAGAATTCTTTTATATTGAAGCAACATTGCTTTTATAAACATTAATTAGTCCCATTACAGGTTTAGTACTGTATAATGCATACAGGAGTAAAGATATAAATATTCTTGTGATCATTGAGATACTGAATTAATTGTATGCCTATATATGTATCTCTTAGTTTTATATTATAGAATTAAAATAACATTTATTGCTATAATTGATATATAACATTGTGTAAGCTTACGGTGTACAACATGTTGATTTGATACATTTATATATTGCAGTATGATTACATTTTAGTGTTAGCCAACACCTCTATCATAAAATGACTTTTAAAATCTAATGCCACTTTTAGGAACACCCAACAATAAATTTAGCCAGTCCTTAAACCCTGTTATAAAAGTTTTGTTTTTCTATGATAGAGGATTTTATGAAACAAAATAATTAAAATAGTCCAAAATGCTTTTTTTAAAAGTATGTTTTAAATGGGGTAAAATCACCAGAGAGTGTACAGAATTATTTGTCATAAATAAGCTTGTGATTGGAAATATTTATCACCAAATTTCTAAAAGCATTTTCACTTAATGGCAGAGATGTAATGGAGAACTATTTAGGAAAGACTGCCAAGCAAATACATTTAGGCACACATGACTAAAAATAAACCTGAAATTAAAAAAAAAAATCTGAAAGAAACTGAAATGTTCAAAACATGAGCTAAAAGTCACAGAACTATCCTAGTGGTATATGGAAATGGCCAGTATATAAAATGCCAATGACTTAAAATATGGATTTTTCTCTTATTTGTTGCTTTAACTAATTCACCTGGAGCCAAGAGAGTATTGTATCCTTAAAAACTGCTATCGTTTGCCAAGAGAATAAACTGTGCATAGAGCTTTGAGTTTTGTTATAAAGTTAATAGGGATGCAGTACTTTAGTTGCTGATGAAAGCTGAACATTTTTCAGTGTTCCTTTCTTGTTGGCATAATGTTTTTATAGTAGTATTAACTATCAGGTTGTATCGGATTTTTATTTTCTATATTAAGTTCTTTTAACATCAAAATTGTGGCTGCAATATTGTTTTTCTTTTTTTTAATGTACAAAAAGCTATCTTTTTGTTTAGTCATGTATATCACCCATGGGTCATAACTTCTTTCTTTCTTTCTTTCTTTCTTTCTTTCTTTCTTTCTTTCTTTCTTTCTTTCTTTGCTTTGGTAGTAATAAAATTCTCTCACACATAGAGTGTAAATGCATCATTCCATTTTCTTTTAATTTTTTTTAAGGATTTTATTTATTTATTTGACAGAGAGAGACACACAGTGAGAGAGGGAACACAAGCAAGGGGGAGTGGGAGAGGGAGAAGCAGGCTTCCCGCAGAGCAGAGAGCCCGATGTGGGGCTCCATCCCAGGACCCTGGGATCATGACCTGAGCCGAAGGCAGACGCTTAACGACTGAGCCACCCAGGCACCCCTCTTTTAGTTTTTTTTATAATTTTTAAAAAAGTTTGAATCCTTGACTCATCTGGAATGAATTTTAATCGTTTCCACAAAAGTGTTTATTGAAAGTTCCTCTCCCCACTGAGCCATCATTTCTCACATTGTAATCCGAAGATATTGTGTGAATTCTTTTTCTGCTATCCATTTGCTCACGTGGTTGAAGTTGCTTGAATCCTATTCTAATTTCTGATTTCATGGTTAACTCATTCCTCTGTCTCTGAGCCTTATCCACATCTTTCTCTGCTTTTTTTTTTTTTTTTTTTTTTTTTACTGCTTCATCAAAGATATTTTATTTTTTTTATAGCAGTTGCTTATTTGGTCTTTATTTTTTTTCTCAGACTGGATTTTTTTTATTAACATGTAATGTATTATTTGTTTCAGGGGTACAGGTCTGTGATTCATCAGTCTTACACAATTCACAGCGCTCACCATAGCACATACCCTCCCCAATGTCCATCACGCAGCTACCCCATCCCTCCCACCCTCCTCTACTCCAGCAACCCTCAGTTTGTTTCCTGAGATTAAGAGTCTCTTAGGGTTTGTCTCCCTCTCTGGTTTCCTCTTGTTTCATTTTTCCCTCCCTTCCCCTATGATCCTCTGTCTTGTTTCTCAAATCCTCGTATCAGTGAGATCATATGATACTTACCTTTCTCTGATTGACTGATTTCGCTTAGCATCATACCCTCTAGTTCCATCTGCGTCGTTGCAAATGGCAAGATTTCATTGAGAGACAAAACATTGTTTTTAATACAGGCAACATTTAGGAACAAAGTAAGTTGGAAGTTTAAAGAATAAACATAAAATCCCTTTAAATGTCTTCAAAGGCCTAAATGTAGAGGCGTCCCCTGCCCCGTGTTGGAGAACTTGGAACGTCTACTTTTGGGATTTCGTTTTATATTCTAACAAATAACATCATATTAAACAGGGCGGGGGAACTTTTTTTCTATCATGAGGCCACCGACCCATTGAAAGAATTCATTTAAGGCTCACACGGTTAAAAAAAAAAACAAAAAAAACGACTTTTAAAAAGTAAAGAAATATAACATGTTCCATTCATCTTGTTTTAAAATGAGGAAAAGGAACATAACTTCCCCTATTCAGTAAGTACAGCGAGTAATTTACAAGAAGTACTTGTGTTTTATGTTATTGGCAGTCAAAAGAGAAACAGAGGAGAGGGAAAAAGGGGTATACTGAGTTACCTATACATAAACGCTGGTCCCCCTCTAAAAAATACAGGAATAGAAGCAGCTAGATCATGCCAGACTTTGCTGTTGAAAGCTTTGTGAAAGTTGCAGTGTAAGTTTCATGTAGAAAACGATCGCACAGATTTAAAACACCAACTACTTATATTGTCCCCCCCTTTTTTTTTTTTTTTCAGATTCTCATCTCTCCCCTTTGTTTCTGTTTGCATTTTAGAGACAATCCTTTCACACTGCTTTTATCATTGGCTATGCCGTTTTTTGTTTTTGTCATTGAGAGACGTTATCAGCTGACTTTTTCTGTACATTCGTTTTCATGTATCAGGTAGCATGATACAAACGCTTATTATTATTTTTCCTTTACAAACGCTTATTTTAATGGCTGTCTTAAATAATATAATGGATGTTCCCTGAGATCAGAGACTGCATGTTTTGTTCATGTGCATATCCCTCGAAACGAACAATCAGGGAATGAGGGGAAAAAGTGCTATATCAGAGTTGGTTTAATCACATCTCTGAGATTTAAAAAAAATAATTATGAATACAGCTGCGACAAACATCTTTGGTGGAAAACACTCTTTTTACATGGGAGGGAAGAGGAGAAGTCTCATTGGAGGGGCACCTGTTCCTGAGAGTCCTGGCTCAGACTGCTGGTTTATGTGGGAGTATAGTCAACAGAGTCTTGAGTGTCTTCATTATCCCAGTAGCTCCACAGTTATTTGGCTTTATCCTTATTTTTTTTCTTTTACGACCACAAATGTACTAAATAACCATTTACTTGTGGTTTGTTTCATTCATTCCTTCAATAGAAACCATCTGTCTCTAACCTCCTGTTCTGAGGAACTCGGGCATTAAGTTGATATTTAGAGGACAAGCTTTTTGTACATTATATCCTTACGTTACAGAGGTGAAATTGACAGGATTTGGAAACTGTTGAGGTAGAAATGAAGGCCTAAATTTTAGCTTCTGCATTGTATTAAGCTGTTGTCATCTTGGCCATGCTTAATCCCCACAGTGTATGTGTCCAATTAGGGTAATTTTCAGGATAATGGTTTTTTTTTTTTTTTTTTTTTTGGTGTTACTGTGGTAAAACGGATTTCTGTCCCAGTTGTGTTTGGTAGATGTTTATTATTGGAGTGGGAGTGCAGTGGATTTTTGTGATTTTTATAACTTACCCCTTTGTTGAACTCATTATTTTTAGGGTTGTTTCTTCAGTATCTTGGTCTTCTAGGTTATATAATTGCATAGTGTGTAAATAGTGCTGTTTTACTTTTGTTTCTTTATATAACTCATTCGTTTTTCATACTTGACTATAAAGGTCAAATTTTCTAACATGGTTAATTAGGAATGGTGACTAGATATCTTTCTGTGGTCTTTTTTTAGATGACTAGATCTAATTGTTTCCTTTAAGAGTAGTGTTGACTTCTTTTGGACATATCATATATATAATATTTTAAAAAAATCCATCTACTTTAAAGACAGAAATGAGTGTTGGATTTTCAGATTTTTTTTTCACCATATCACTTTATTTTTATTATTTCTTTTGTGAATCATTGGTCTTATTTAAAATCAGCCTTGTAGGCTCAGGCTAAAACCTGACAGAACATGAAGAACAATTCTTTTAAAGTTGTTTGTTAAAATTTCATTTCGAATTTTGCATCTAAGATCGCAAATAAGACCAATCTGTAATTTTCCTTTTGAGATTTTAGTCATAAGTCTGGTTTAAAATTTTTTTTAAGATTTTATTTATTTGACAGAGAGAGAGAGGGAGCAAACAGAGGGAGTGGCAGGCAGGGGAGAAGCAGGCTCCCTCCTGAGCAAGGAGCCCAATGCTGGGCTCCATCCCAGGATCCTGGGCAAGACCTGAGCCGAACGCAGCCACTTAACCAACTGAACCACCCAGGCACCCCCGTAAGTCTGGTTTAATAATCAGGCTGACACTCACCTCATGAAGATGAATTTGATAGAGCATTTTTAAGAACCACTTCTGTAAGAGGATTATCATTCATTTAATATTTAAACATTTAAGTGAGATTTTTGTTTCTTTTGAAATTTGTTGATAATATTGCTTATTTCTTTGGTCTCTTTAGATTCTTTATTTCATTTTAGGTACTTAAGCTTTTTTTTTCTTTTCTTTTTGAGGTTATTCCTTTCCTTTTTAAAGAAAAGCATTCTTGCATATGGAACTCCCTAACAATTTAAATAATTTTTGCATTAACTATCTATTTTTGAAGTCAGTAATTTGTGTGCTTTTCTCTTTTGTTTAATTGTATTAGCAGTTTATCAGTTTTACTATTTTTTTCAAGCTGTTCTTAAGAGAGGCATGTAGAGCTATGAATATATTTCGATTTGCTGTATTTTAAATAGTTCCTATTTTGATTCAGTTGTCATTTAAGAAAGATGTATTTTTACAATTTCCATGTGGCTTGATCGTGTTCTTATATTCCATTTATTGTACTGCCTTGTGCTGTGTAAAAATCCTGCAGTATTATACTGATTGAGAATGTCTGTATCTGAGTATATGATAAACTATTGTGAAGAAACGTTTTCCCAAAATTCTGCACTTGAATATTATGATTAACTTGATGATTATATTATAGTATTGGTTGTTTTGTTTAGATATACTGAATTCTCTCGTTGTTTGTGTTGCTAATTTGATTCTTCATTCAAATGGTAGAATAGTTTTTCAGGTGGGATTGTGTTTGTCATGTTAAATTTATCAGTGTTTTGTAAAAAATCATTAGGTTTTCTTTAATTTACTAGATATTTAAAAAATTATCTGGTGCTTTATCATTTTATGTCCTTTTTTGGTTCAAAATTTGCTTTTTTTCAGATTCTTTGACTAATGTCTGGCCTCTTAATTTGCATTAGCGAATCTGAAAGGAGTAGCCATTCTTAACATGTATTTTTATAATCAGTTAGGGTCAGATTTTGTTTACTCTGATCTATAATTATTTGTATTGTACTCACTGCATGGTATTTAGCATTATAATTATCTTATTTCACTTAGCAGTGGATGATTTTTTCTTTTTAAATTCATACTCTAGTAGATTTGAGGGATGGTTCAAAATGATGGGAAAGGATGGCCTTAATTCCTTAACTTATAATATTGCTTTATTTTCTTACTGCTGTGTCCAGCGATTCTTTTATTTCTAATAATCCAATGGTTATTTGCCATAGAACTGTAGTCTTTCTTATGTACTTGTTAGACCATCCATCCTATTCTACTTGTTTTTCTTATGCTATCTTAATTGCTGCGGTTTTCACCTTATCATTCATTGCACCTTTGCTTATTTGCTTTGTGTATTGCAAAACTTTTTAATTGGACCTGGTTTGCGTCTTAAAAAATCATAATAATCGAGTCCTATCTTGATTATTTTTTATTAATAATACTCGTTATTCTTTGAGACTAAGAAAAAGTTGATATATTTAATTTCAAAGGAGCTGTTGTGTGGCCAGATGTGTGGCCAGCTTTACTCAGTCATTTTTTCTATTATTAACAATTAACGTTATGTTTTAAAAACACCTACATGGAATTTCTTTTCTAGGATATGAAAATAAATTATTTTTCCCTTAGTCAAATGTATATAAGGATTTGTTTGTTTAAAAAAATCCATTGGGTGTTTTAATCTTTCTGTTCGCAGATGTGAATTTAGCTCATTCATATGTGGTAAAACTTTAAGGATGATTAAGAGTTTCCCTTTGCATTTATGGTATAATTTTCCATCCTTATTCATTTTTAATTTAGAGAAAAGCAGTTATTGAAGGAAACACAGTATTTAGAAATCTACTTTTCTTTCTTCACTAGCAGATCTAATAAACTAAACATTTAGCAAAAGAGCAGTTTTTTCCTCAAAGCAAAGTGACTGTATTGTCTTCCAGCTTGCTTTCTCTGTAACCTTAACATTTAAAAATAAAATTATATAAAATTATCTCTATATATTTATAAGCCTTAAAAATATATCCTCAGTCAAGTCCATGTATGCATGGGCAATTTGTGGCTAAGTTTACATCCCATCCCATCTGCCTGTCTTCTGCCGCCTACCCGATATTTTGAAAAATGCTGTCCCCCACAGTCAGGAATAAAAACAAAAGTATGGAAAGTGCAGCTGGGAAAGTAAATATACTTTAAAAATATGAAATTACCTCTAACGCTTAAGACAAAGGACTTTATGAATACTGCTCTTTTAAAATAAAATTATCTCTGTTACACTTTCCATCTCATTCAAATCCATCTGAAACATTTCACTTTTGGTCAGCGTAATAGAAACTTAACAAAGAGACGATAATATTAATATTATATATTTTCTCCAAAAATTTCACATGGATCCTTTTTTTTTTCCTTCTAATGACATACTTCATTTAGTTTTTATTTTAAATACTGATTTTAACTCTGCTTAGGCAAGGCGGTACTTTCTACATAAAACACAGTGTTTGCTGTGAGGTTCATAAACATTCTGAGAAGGGGAAAAAAGGTTTTCTGGTCATTTCCAAAATTATAAGGTAAGTAAAAAGTTTAATGAATTTCTTCACTGCAGAGCTTCTTGAAATTTTTAATATGTTTGTATATTTCCCAAACTTTTTTTTGACCATAGGACAGTCATACTCTTTTTGTGAGGAATATGCTAACATTTCATAGAACCAAGTGGTCCATTAATTCACAGTTTAGAAAATGCCAGTCTAGGGACTATATACTTGCATTCATTCAGAAGAGGCCGCTGGCCGGACAGGATAATCTTCAGAAATTAAAGCTTATGTAATAAGGAAAAATGCAAGGTACATTCAGGAACATTTAATGTAGGCATAGTAAAGGCCAGAAACTTCAGTGCTGACAAGAGAACCAGCATATATTGCCAACACATTTTTTAATAACATATTCTCATCCTCATAGGGACCCCCACCCCACTCTGTGTCTCTGTTTACTGAAATTGCTCGAAGTTTGACATTTTAGGAGACTGTAACTCCAGTAGTCCTTCCTTAGCTTCTAAACCTGTCCGAGGTTGTGGGTAGTCCTCTTATCTTCCATAGCCTTGGAGGGGGGGGGGCGGGTAAACAATGCATTTCTTATACAAGATAGATGGTATCTTATCTTTTTTCCCCAACCAGAGTCTGAGAGCAATTTGTATATCCTTTTGGAAACTTACTAACAGTAATATACTTATA
Source organism: Zalophus californianus (assembly GCF_009762305.2). Taxonomy (NCBI): domain Eukaryota; kingdom Metazoa; phylum Chordata; class Mammalia; order Carnivora; family Otariidae; genus Zalophus; species Zalophus californianus. Next base: position 86,555,126 of record NC_045612.1, on the reverse strand, counting down.
TAAAAGCAGTCTTACTGCTTATTAAATTCATAAGAATCAACCCCTTATGGGTACAAGTATGACAAGGGGGGAAAATCACTGTCCTTCATAGAAGATACCCTTGGAAGTCCTTAGGTACCACAAACTGAATGTTAACAGATCACTGGTGTTATCATTGTAAACTTTTTATGAGGGTATTTTCAAGGCACAATAAAATATTCTTCCTGGAAGTCCCAAGCAGAGGTCATCTTAGATTCTATTAAATCTCGGGTAACATTCTGTTGCCTATGCCTGTACGAAGGAGCTCAGGGAAGCATTGCAATTTAAACCTTTACAGAATGGCTCCTCCCCCACAGTGTCCTCTGCAGTTGGCCATTTTAATATATACTAATTCCAGGGCAGAGCAATCTCAGGGTAGAAACCATGTATGTAGGTTAGTTTATAGATTATACAGATTTGATGAGGTACTGATACATAGTCTTGGTGTTTCAAGTGTGACTTTTCTAGACCTTTCTTGTTTTCCATGATTATACCTTTTGCCCCCCCAAACCCCCACCCCCATAAAAACCTCTCCATCCTTCAAGGAATTCAGTGTTTTGGGTCCCCCGCATTCCTTACTAGCCCCTCTTTACTTGTCATCCTTGGTCAAAGCTTAGCTTTTCCTTTAAGAGAAGTGAGGTCTTTGTGTTCGGCTTCCAGCAAGAAACCTTGGAGCCCTTGTTTCTCCTTTTTTACCCCCAGATAGCCAGTGTCTCTAAATTTTGCCACTTGTTCTACAGTGCTACCATCCATCCCTCTGGGCTCGGGGGAATTCAAATTCAGCCTCTTCACCAGATTTCCGAATTAACTCTAATCCCTGTACCCCCCCCCCCCCCCCAGAGATTGATCTCCCTTCCAGTCAAACCCAACCAACTGCTGGGAGACTCTGCCTCACAAAATAACTTCTTTCTTCATGTCACTTCCTTATTTGTGAACCTGGGACGACTTTCCAGTGCTTGTTGTCTCCAGTATAAATTCCTCCAGCTGCTAGGGTTTCAAGGCCCCTGTTATCTCTCTTGCCTCCCCCACCTCTCCTCCACACCCCAGCTGTTTGAGTCAGATATATTATTCACGCTTCCCTACCAGTGCTTCTCAAAGGAGCTGTGCTGAGAGATCCGCTGCTCGGATTTGTATTTTTTTTTTAACTTCTAACGCATCATGGATGGATACTTTTGTATAATACAGTAAAAACCATTACGAGAATGAAATGATAAAGATGTATAAAATGTCAGTTTCATATTTATTAATTATTTCACAAAACAAAATTACTCTGTCAAACTGCAATAAAAATTTCTAGATGCCTGTTAATTTCTGGACCTGTCTTGGTGAACACTGGTAATAAAAAATTGGGGGCTGGCACTAGGCCTTGAATCACACTTTGAGTGGCACTTGTCTACCTCCTGCTGATTCATATCACCTTGCCCTTTGCCTAGATTGTACCTGTCCTAGCTTGGAATGCCCTATCTCTTTCAGCAATCTTACTTGCCCATGCTAGAAGGCCCAGACTGTGCCCCATCCCACTCCCACCCCTGCAGTTATACTAATCTATACCGAATTTACCCCTTCCTTTAATTGCTGCAGTTAATACGGCACTGCTTAGCACCTGATACACATCACATTTTATTTTTCTGTGATTGTTGCATCTCTGTTAGTACCGCCCACCGCCTGCCTTCCCAAGTAGCCTGAGGTCCTAAAGAGCCTAAAGTGTGTCTTCAAGAAAAATATTGTATCCTGGCACTTAGCCATGGAAGTCCCTGAATACATATTTGTTAAAGGAATAAGTGAATCTTCTTTCCAAATAAATATAACATTTTCCTACTCTTAAAATGAATCTTCCATAATACATAGGAGGCACTTGATTAAAGCATGTATTTAAAAAGTATGTTAAACTGATTATAGTCTGGGGACAGAGAGAGTACTCACTTTCCACTTTTGCCCCGTTATACAATCCTTTAGCTGCTGTATAGGGTTGTGACCATGGCCACAGGTTTTGGTTGGGTGTCCTGCTTCTCATAGGCATTTTCTGCTGATTCAGATCAGTTATTCTCGGCTCTGATTCTATCATTCCATGGCGTGTCATGTGTTAAGAATGTTTTGAAACTTCAAAAATGGATTCCTATTGGCCCAGTTTCTACTAATTTCTGTTACACATACACACACCATGCAGTGCTTTTTCCCTTTAAAGGTTAGAGTAAACCTTAAACCCAGAGAGTATTACAGTTGTCCAACATTTGGAAATTGCTGAATTAGCCTGTTTCAGGTTAGGTGGCCCAGGATGTACACCCCTAAATCAACGAATAATTTCTCCCTTAGACATTTAGATGCGATGTTGGTTCTTAGCGCCCATGAGCCAGTAGTCCGCACGCAGTTAACGTTTCCATCCTGACTGGTTAGTTTACTCCAGATGACTGACTGGAATGCTGTGCTCTCTAAGTATTTCTCCTGCAGTGCTTAATGGTACCACTAGTTTAGCCGAAGGGTGCCGGGAAGCTTTTAAACTTTTCTATTAAGATATAACACGCGTGCAAAATAGCGTGCAAATCCAAAGCTACAGCTCCATGATTTATCACTGAGGGAACACACTCGTGTAACCAAGGGCGGAGAGAATTTGGGAACTGTCTTTCCTTTTTTTCACAACCCCAGTGACGGTTTCTTAAACATATGGCGTTAGCAGGAGTGTATGTTATGAAGTGTAAACTGTAATCCATGTGTAGAGGTGCTGCTCAGTGGAATGAATTAAGCCTTTGACTTGTCTCATTGTCCTGAGAGGATTGACGCCATCTGTCTGGCAGCACAAATTCTGACAACTGCCTGACTCTATAGGGTCTTTCAGTTCATTTTATTCAAAAAGCTTTCCAGGTGTTTTGAATTATATTTAGTTGTGGTTAGTGGCAAATTTATGAGCTGGCTGGCTACATCTTCTTGACTCGTGCCATAGAATCTGCAAAAGGGTCTTGGGGTTGGTCTCTCCCGCCCCCATTGTTTTTCTTTTTTTCTTTTGCCTTCTGAATTTCAGCTTGGAAAAATTACAAAAAGGTTTCCATATCCCCATTTTTCCACTGTTACCACTTTCTTTGGGCTTTCAACGTCTCAGAATTCTGACGTACTATTTTATGCGTCTTACCGTAGGCTTAGACACAACCCTCATTAAGTACCTGTGCTCGAAGGCCTGTTTTCTTCTTCAGGGTCCTATGTGTTTTGTAGGGTGGGCATTTTTAGTCAGTACCCAGACTAACATACCCAGTGACTCTCCAGCTACCTCACTGGCAGAATCTCCAAGACCTCGGTTTGGGAATAAAAAAGAAAGAGAAGTACTTAAGTATTGTGGTTTGTGTCAAGGAGAAAAATGGCCGCACCGCGAAAGTCTTTCACAGAAGAACTAGCACTTTGCTAGGATGATATGCTGCGTATTCCATACGTTGTTTTCTTCCTTTTTTTTCCCTAGCAATAATTTCTTAACTCAGTGATATATTAACCTTGTGGCAAGCCAACAACGTTTTTAGATGGTTTTTAATGCAAGTAATTTCCTTGCCCTTATGATTAATTCAGGGATGTATTGAAATTATAAAGATTTGCATATATGTGGAGCTATAATTTTTCCTTGGTTTATAATGTAGTTAATTAAGTTCTGCTGGCCCACGAAAACCTCAGTGTTGCAGTTACTCTTCGGCAGAGCACAACAGGGTCCGTGACTTGGTGTGTTGTTGTTTCCTTGAGCTAACTAGGAAGGCCTTATTACTTGGTGGCTGGTGGGCGATAGGATGAGCAGAACAATGGCTTAAACAGATTTAAGAATAGAGCAAGACAAGTTAAAAAGTGAGATCCTCCCCCTCCCCTTCAACTTCTGGCATCAGAGAAAGATGTGCTGTGTGCCAGTGGATTTGGGTCTCATCCTCCCTTGGCTTGAGCCCTGGATTCTAGGCATTTAAGGTTTCCTCCCCACACCCACCTTCTCCACCACCAAGGTCAGTCTCAGAGCAGCATTTCCCCAGGGACCTGAAGAGGAAGGGTTTCCGGTTATCCTTGCCTTTTAATTTAAGGGCTTTGTTTAACCTGAATGCTGTGGGGAAAACAGGTTTTCACATTTAAGGGAAGTATCTAGCTGGATTTTGTGGTCCTTTGTTACTAAAGTTCTCAAATTGCTGAACTTTAAGTATCATATGCTGCATGTTTTTCATGTGTTAAATTGCAAAAGGGGAGAGAAGAGTAGGGAGGGGAACCAGAGTGTCATGACTCTCATGAGCTCTTCTGAATTGAATATTTGATCACTGAGAAGAGGAATAAGAGCAGAGGTTTTCAAGTGAAGTAATACAGTTTGAACCTTAATCATTGTAAAATCAAAAAGCATTTCTTGAGCACCTATTATGCATCTGGCACCACGGATGAGGATATCAGGGAAAAATGTCCCAAACCTAGCTTCGTTCATGCTTATTAGTCAAGAAACAAGGAGGAGTGGAGAGAATGAGAATATACTCAAGAAGCGAGTAGCATTGTCCAATGGGAATTTAGAAAAAGCAGAGTATCATGAAAGAAGTGAAACTTGAACTGGGCTTTTTTATAAAAAAAAAATTTACTTTTTTTTTTGAGAGAGAGAGAACGCGTGCACATGAGTGGGAAGGGCAGAGGGAGAGGGAGAGATAGAAGCTCAAGCAGACTCTGCACTGAACATGGAGTCAGATGTGGAACTGGATCCCAGAACCCTGAGATCATGACCTGAGCCGAAACCAAGAGTTGGGTGCTTAACCAACTGCACCACCCAGGTATCCCAGGGCCTTTTACAGACAGTCGACATGTTGCACCCGGGTGGCTCAGTCAGTTGAGCATCTGCTTTCGGCTCAGGTCATGATCCCAAGGTCCTGGGATCAAGCCCTGCATCGGGCTCCCTGCTCAGCAGGGAGCCTGCTTCTCCCTCTCCCTCTGCCGCTTCCCCTTGCTTGTGATCTCTGGCTCGCTGTCTCTGTCAGATAGATTTAAAAAAAATCTTAAAAAAAATAAAGACAGTCAGCATTTCGCCATGTAGAGAGTGAGGGTGCAATCCAGTCTGGCCCAGTAACACAAGTCTGGTTGGGGAGAGTGGGGGGCTGACCAGGAGGAAATTGGCTTGATGGGCAAGAGGACTGTGGAGAGTCTGGGAAGCAGATTGAGTGTGGCCAACAGGAGGGACCAGTCTTGGGGAGGAATAACAGCTAACGAAAGGTATAAAACAGTCAGGGCCAGCCTCCAAAGGGAAAGGTGGGGATAGAAACTAAGGGAACAAATATGGTCTGTTGCAAACCAGAAAGTTCGGACTCGGTAACAAATTAAATACAGTGATTACAGTAGGAGGGAGCAAAAGGTAATTAACGTTCTAAGTTGGTAAACTCAAAATAGCAATGGTGATTGCAAGCAATCTGGGGAATTGGATATTTGATTTGCAGAGAGGTAATGGGTTTAGCTTTAGGTATGTTTTTTAGGTACCAGCCTTTTTATGTTGTGACAAATGGTTTGAAATATCCTGTGGCTTGAATGGGAGAGCAGGAATGGATACCTAGCGAATAAAGATGTCTGAAACCCATAGTAGAATTCAGAGAGAGATGATTAGCAAGCTGAAGATGTATTCTTGCTGGGGGGGGGTGCCTGGGGAGGTGGGAGACACACACAGTAGGAACCTTGAATGTGGAAGAGGTGGCAGCAAAGATTGAAAAGAAGGAAAGATCACAGAGGTAGCAGGAGAGTGAGACTACTGTAGGGTATAATATAAATAAAGACAAAGGCATTTCACGGGTTAGGGGGTCACCTTATTTCAGATGCTCAAAGAAGAAATTGAGGAGAGGAGGAAGTTAAAAGAAAATCCTTTCAGCTGTGTTCGATCTTGTGTATATTACACCCCTTTTGCCATGTAAAGTTAGAACGTCACTATAATGCAACCTGTAATAGTGCAGAATTTGATACACACTCCTATTCAGTCCTGTGTTCCATTCCAAGAAGGTAGCTGTCCCTAGAAGAGTCTTACCCATGGTTCCAGTCTGCTGCATAAACCCTAGGGACAGCGCAAGACAGAGGCTTATGCATGTTCTCTTCAAATATATACAGTAGGTCACAAAAGTTAAACACGATTGGGTGAATTCTTCCACAAAGTTCCAGCAGCCTTTTTTCTCCCCAAAATAAATGTTTGTTCCTATCCCTGTGAGTATGAAGCGGCTAAGATGCAGTGGTGTTGGCCAACCACTTTCTCGCAGACTCCAGTCAAGTCAGTGACAGGGTTGGAACTGGATCCAACTCACCAGATTGTTCAATACGTTTCTTTCTTCTCTAGCCCATCGAGAGAATGAAGATGAGCCTTCAACCCAATATATCTTGTCTCTTGGACCTAAATTCGGACCAAGCTCATTCATAAGCTTACAATTTAGAATTAGAGTGAGGTGTAGGTGGTATTTGTCTTGGTAGTAGTCGCCACGCCTTGGGTGGGTGGGGAGGCAGAACGGTGACTGAAGGATGGAGTGTGTGTCCTAAAACCTGACACACCCTGAAATCTTCCTGAATTAGTAAATCGTTTTATCCATATCTTCTTGCACAATAATGGCGGAGGGGAAGTAATCTGAATAGCTGCTGATAAGACAATTTGGGGCCCTTGAAATGGCAGGACTTCAAACAGAATGGGAGTGGCTGTACTTAGCCTAAAAGTAAGCAGATTTATTTCACAGATAGTTAGGGAGCTTCTACCCTAGTCTGAGGCCTCCCAATGATGTCAAAGTTAGTCTCTTCCCTTCGGGAGAGATAAGGCATAATGCAAATCCCCGAATTCGGGGCGGGAAACATGTAAATGCTGTGTGAGCCAGTCAGAGAGACATTCTTAGAGGGGGGTTCTTGGAGGAAATGTAGAGTGCAAAGGCTTGACAGCTCTTAAGAAAAGCATAAATAAAGAGAGAATGAATCTATTCATTCTGCCCGTTCTCCAAGTTGTAAGACGTAATAAGTTTATGTACCAAATGAATGGTGTAACTGTGTCTATTTTTAGAGGGGACTTGAGTTCATGGGTAAAGTCCTTCCAATTTGTCGTTTTTTTTTTTTTTTTTTTTTTGTTTAAATTTCCCTGGAGCAATAAAATAAAATCCACTCAACTGCCGGTTTTATCCTGTGTTAGAGCTTGGCTTTAGAGCTCCAGGGGTTGGGAAATGAGGGAAGAATTAGTGCTTCATGTTGGGAATACCACCAGCACAGGATAGGTAGCTTGTTCAGAATTCGGAGTAGCAAAAGTATCTTAAATGCTTCGGGTACCTGCAGTGCCACAGCATTCCGCTTCCCTTTTAGGGAAGGATGCTAAGACCCCAAATGCCTACTTCTTAGCCCCAAGCCATTATTTGTGTGTTAATGCTGGAATCCTTGGCATTTTCTGATGGAATCATGCCCCTGCTTAATTGTCCAGGTTTTGTAGATTGTTTAAAGGGTCCCTCATGCTCATCTCATTTCTGTTGGCCCAGCTGGCCCCTCATTCAAGCCTTGTTCCGAACGCTGTCCCAAGATTCATCTTCATAAAACACCTCATACAATGAGTTGCCAATTCCTGCTCTTGAAATCTACTGAATCCCTGCGCACCCCACCCCCCATCCCCTCCTTTCCGTTCTCCCATCCACTCAGCCTGGCTCCAGCCCTCCTGGACTCTCTCATGTGTCGGTTGTGAGGGCCGCGCCTTAGATTGGTCTCTCTAGTGCCAATCCACATTTCCACTTGCTGCTGGACTAAACTTCGCAAAGAAGCGTTTTTGCTCTCCAACTTCTCCCACTTCGGTAACTGCCCATTGCCTGTCCCTGTGTTTCGTGGCCCTGCCGGTCTCTTGTCCTCACAGTCTTCATGTCCATCGGGACTTGCTGTCTTATTTTGAATCAGCTAATTTAAAAAACTAAATCTCTATCTCAAGCACTACACTCCATGCAAACGTGAGTTGGGGTTAGTTTTAGGTCATCCTCCTCACACTCAAGTAGACACATTACGAGAAACGTCAGTGAGCCACCTAAAATTCCCTCCCTGGAGTGGTTGCTCAGCACCCCGAAAGTCCAGCTGATTTTTATGCTTGTGCCCTTTAAGGACCACAGGATGGCACTGACCTGATTCACCCTCATCTTCCTGGCAGAACTCTCCACTCCAGCCCAACTGGTTTATTTGTGGCCTCTTAGGTAGCACCTTTACATATTCTCCTCCCTACCTTCTGGAACACTCCCTCCTCTACTGCCTCTTCTCTTGGCCTTTTGGCATCTCTTCCATCCTCCTTGTTCATTCTCCTCTATAACCCATCTGGTCTGCAGCGGTGTCTCTCCTCTTTAAATTCCTACATTTTTCATCTACCGCCTTGTGTCACCGATTCAGCTTTTCATTTTATCTGGCTTAGATCTCTCTTCATGGCATCCCCTAAGTCTCAGAGTGGGATGGAGCTTAGAGACCGTTTCATAGGACTCTTCCTTGGTGCAGACACTTCAGGCTCCCTGAGGACAGCGGTCACGTTATACATATGACGCCCCGAACGTGTGTCTCCTTTTTAGAGTTTCTTCACTCTGGATGCCACTAAATGTACCATTACCTTGTGATTTTTTTTTTTTCTTTTTAGGAGCTCAGTATCTAGCTTATCCTGCTGATCTCCTGTGTTTCCGCTAGAGGAATCAAAGCCACAAGTTTACCGTCTCGCCTCCCACATGTCATGTCCCTGTTGTATAGTCTGTATCTTCACACATTGCCTCAGTACCTCCTCACTCACCTCCTGAACACATACACGCAGATGTCTTGGTCTTCAGTCCATTTTGACACCTTCTCCTTTCCTTCAAATTGTAATAATGAACATTTTTTATGGCAGATTCCACCTCTGTGTTGTCTTCTTAGTTCTTGTTCACTCCCTCCCTCCCTCTCGCTCTCTCTTCCTCCCCTGCCCCTTACTTCCAGGTTGCTGAGCACAGAGTAAAGTCTGGGACTAAGCATCCTTTAGCAGCTCCTTCCTGGCCCCTGACAGGGAGAAAATGAACAGTTGGGGGTCACCCTTCTTACTTTCCCACCACCCCCACTGCTCCGCCAGTGCGTGGGCACCCACATAACCCTGCATAGGGGAAGCTGCCAAGTGAACCTTCTCGCAAGCAGCCGCATGAAAAAGGTGCAGATAAACAAGCCTTCTCTCCTCAGACCTACAAGCACACCCACATTCTGACCTGCTTGCTTCCTCACAGGCCTTCTATGTGTCAGTGTGAATTTTCTCAGTCCCCCCTCCCACACTAAAGGTTTGCAGGTAAATAAGCCTTTCTGTGACTCCTCTCTCTCTCTCTCTCTCTCTCTGTCTTTCTCTCCCCCTCCCTACCCCCCCCACCCCGTCTATCTCTCTCTGTTTCTGTCTCTCTCTCATGCAAAGAGTGCCACAGAGAAGAACCTTTTCACCCCATCACCCTTTCATATGCTTTGACTGGAGGTGAGTTCCAAATCCTACTCCCACTAGTAGAGTTTGCAGGAGAGTGAGCCTGCCCCCAGCATGCAGGATGGAGATTTCTTAATGCCTTTCTTTTTTTAAAGATTTTTATTTATTTGACAGAGAGAGAGACAGCGAGAGAGGGAACAGAAGCAGGGGGCGTGGGAGAGGGAGAAGCAGGCTTCCCGCCGAGCAGGGAGCCTGATGTGGGGCTTGATCCCAGGACGCTGGGATCATGACCCAAGTGGAAGGCAGACGCCTAATGACTAGCCACCCAGGCGCCCCTGCCTTTCTTATGGGCATGGTGAACAAGAGTGAGCTTTACCACAGTGACACCCTCCCCGCCCCAACACACGCACACAGATGATGCACGCCTCCTTATTACCCTTGGCCTTCACATACCTGTGTCTGTGCACGTTCTCTGTCTGTGAGGAGCAGGAGACTCCTGACCTGTTTGGTCTCACAAGGCTCACATGCTGGGGTGTGAGCTGTCTCAGGTCCCCTCCCACACACAACCTTTACTGATGTGTAGTCTTTCTGAGCTGTGCCCTGTCTCTTAAACCCAGCATGCCTTCTCAGTTTCCTTCCTAAAGCATGCTTTGTAGGATGGTGGGCTTTAAAAAAGTTGGTTCAGACCCACAGGTGCATATTTATTCAGATGTGTACACAAACAACGTGCACACACACACACACACACAGTGAGGGAGAAGAATCCTTCTGATTGTTAGTGTTTGCCTTGTATGGTGGGGTGTTTGAAGGAATAAAAAAATATTTGCCCCTTTTAGGGCAAAAAAAAAATAAGATCAGAAACTGGAGGAGTTTATCCTTCAAGGATGGCGGGTAACTTCTAAGCTATAATTTGTTGGCCAGCAAGATTGAAGCCTAAAGAGAAAGTGTCAAGGTGAATAACCATTTGGCTCTTTATACTATAATTAGTGTTGTCAAGCCAACTGACATCTAAGGAAAAGAATATGACAATTATCCTACAGTTAGTAAGTTTGCTTGCTTAGTCTGTACATTAAAAGCCCTTTGTCTTTTAGTTGTTTCAAAGGTTTTGGAACAGTGTTCAAATGAAGGTAGTGTGAATATTTATGGTATTTTAACATTTTTATAGGATTCATCAGTAAGTATTCCTAGACCTGCACCATTTCTGCCTCTGTTCCCCACTTACCCCCCCCATTCCCCCCACTGTCTGTGCAAGAGTGCAGGCCTCTTGAGCTGTCCCATCTTTTCCACCTTGAGCATGCAGGATTATGAGCTTGTTTTCTTTTTCTTTTTATAAAGGGTTTTTTTTTGGGGGGGAAGGGGAGAGTGTGAGAGGGGAAGGAGTGGAGGGAGAGGGACAAGCAGACTCCACACTGAGCACTGGAGCCCCATGCGGGGCTCGATCCCACAATGCTGAGATCATGACCTGAGCTTAAGTCAAGAGTCGACGTTCAACTGACTGAGCCATGCAGGCGTCCAGAGATTGTTTTTTTTTTTTTTTTAACGTGCTTTCCCAGACCCACACACTCACTGAAGGTGAGTGAGCCTGCTGACGCGCTCTCTCTTTCACGTGCCGTCTGTTGCAGTGTGTGCTTTCCAGGGGCCCCTCCCATTTGCCTCTTCTGATCTGACACACCTCTTTCACATGTGCACATGTGGTGTGTGTGTTCTGCCATTTTGCATCCAGCATTGCAGGACTGTGAACCTTCTAGTGCTGCCCCCCTCCCACCCCACGCATGGCTTAAACGAAAGTAAAATCAGCCTTGTTATTACAACTTCCCAAAGCACACACTGATGGTGCTCAGGGTCAGCTTGCTCATTACTCCTTTCTTTGTGTGCACCCGCATACACGGTCATGACAGCAGCTTGAGCCTTCTTATTATACGTTCTTGATCTTTCTCTCTGTCATCTTCCCCCTCCCTCTCCCATGCACGTGCCGAGGAGGTGCCAGAGAATGAGTTCTTATCCCCTTTGGTTCTCACACACGCATGGATACATGCTCGGGGTTTGGTGGTTGGGCCTGCTGTCTTGGCAGTCGAGTTACCTGTGGTGGAAGCCTGGTGTGATCCCTTGTCAGCTCCGTGATCCCAGACCAGTGACTTTTCCTCTTAGTGTCTCAGTTTCCACAACATATATAATTTGAAAATTAAATTAAAAAAATCAAGGCACTACTTCCTTCTTTGGCCCAAAGAGTGCCTCCAGTTTCTACCCATTTCTCTGTTGCACTTCACTCTTTATGCTTCTTCCACTCTCCCTTGAACACCCTCTGGTTAAGGCTTTACTCTTCACCACACCCCTAAAATGGCCTTTGTCACGACCCCCGATGCTCTTCACATGACCCACTTCATTGGGCCCTTTCACCATCTGACTTGACAGAGTCACGCACGATGGCTCATTCCCTGTGTCTTGAGACTCCACCTGGTTTCCAGGACTCCACACACTCGGTTGTCCTCTCAGCTCACCAGCTTCTCTTTCTCAGCCACTTTCAATGGCTTCTCCTCTTCCTGAATTCTCAACAGAGGGATTTAGGGCTTAGTTTGTGGGTGACGTCTTTCTATTCATCACTAGTCCTTAGCTGTCCTGATTTTGTCCTATGGCTCTACATACCATCCTGTGTGGATGACTTTCATATTTCTATTTCCAGACTGGCCCTCCCTCCTGAATACCAGATGCATGTATCCAAGTGAGTTCTCGACATCTGCCTTTGGATGTCTAATAAGCACCTCAAACTTTAACACAAAACTGAAGTCCTGATTTTCCGCTCCTCTCCCTCAAGAAGCCTCCCCCCTCTCCCTTCAGTGTTCTCTCAGTAAATGGCACCACGACCTGCCCCCGCCAAAAAATTGCTCAGGCCAACGATGCATAGGATTTTAATATGAAGTCTTTGGGTTCATCCTTGACACTTTTTTTTTCCTTTACATTCCAAATCCAACCCATTATCAAATCTTTTTGGCTCTCCTTTCAGAATATATGCCTAATCTGACTGTTTTGCATCCAGCCCCTTGTCACCTCCTCCATTACTTCCCACCCTAATCTGAGTCTTCTCTGTGCTGACGGAAGAGAAAGTCTTCCACTCCCACTTCTCTCCCTCTTTATCTGGCTCTGTCGCTTTCCTCCTGCTGTTCCCTTTTCCCACACTCCACCTTCCTCTACCCTCTCCCCCACAGGCAGCTTGAGCAAAAGGGGGACTCATTACAGCCCCTCCCCAGCCTCCCAGCCACTACTGCACATACATAGTGTAGGGGTTTGTGTGTTCCAGACAGTGAGCCACCATCTGCCCCAGGCCCCGGCCTTGCTTGTCCACCTGCCTGCCTGCGCCTTACTCCACATTCTTTCTGTATCTCACTTGGGACGCACACACACGTGTGCACACCCGAGAGCAAACCATCTCACCTGCTGCCGTGCTCATATCTTTTGCCAGGGGGAAGGTGTGCTTTCTGAAAGTGCTGCCATTGTACAGGAGAGCGAGCCTCCGCTCACCTGGCTCTCATGCCCTTGCTCACACAGGCACGTGAGGAAGGCTTTTCTTCTCTTCTTCACATCCTTTGCTTGCAGAAAGCTACACTTCTTAAATCTCCTTCCTATGACTTGGCACGAAAGTGAAACTTCTTAGCGAGTGGATCGCCTGGTTTCTCCCTCTGAAACTCTTGCACTCTGTCTTTGCGCATGGGGACCCTGTCATTTTTCATGCCTCGTGTGTGGGGTTGTGGACTTTAACATCCGACACAAGCAGGCAAGCAGGAGCATGAGCCTCCCTGTTACATCTAGCACACGCATGGAACCCAGATCCCCTCCACCTCACTGTCACACCCACACCTCCTTCGCTCCATGCAGCAGGAGGGGGGATGAGCCCCTCTCACATGCTGCATGGTGGACGCTCCTGTGCTCATGCTCGAGCAAGCTCTCTTTGTCTCATAGGCATACAGTGGTCAGGAGATTGAGCCCTTCTTTGTTGGGTCTTCTTTCTATAAACACAAGCACGTAAGATTCTGAGCTTTCTTACCGTGTGTCCTCCCTGCATGGTCTGGTGTTGTGTCAGCTGTAAAATAGGCATGATGATGATTGCCTTGTAAATATTTTATGAGCATTGAATGAGTTAGCATATGAAAAGCACTCAGAGCAGTGCCCTGTAAAGAACAAACACCATAATGGCATTTGGAATAAAAATAAGAAAAAAGAAAGAAGGACAATGGGGGAAAAATAGGTAGTAGATAGTGAACATTCCTGAAGGTATACATATGGGAATGTGTACACAGACATACCTTCTCATTCTAGCATGTCTGGGGCACGATCACACACACACCCGTCCGACTGGGACCCACGCATTCACTCACATACACACGGTGTACAGGAGAGCGAGCCTCCTGACTTGCTTTCTCTCTTACATGCCTTGAGTGTAGGACCGTTGGCATCTTAATTACCCTCCCACACCCAAGGCTTGCAGGAGGGCAAGCCGCCTCCTTCCTCTCTGCACAGGCAGGAGCACAAACATACACACACAAGGCAATTGAGGTCTTGATGGAACCCCTCCCTCATAAGCCCTGTGTGGGGGACACAAACCACTGCCACCAAATCCCCCTCTGGATGACTGTCCCACTCCATGCGTGCCCTCCTGGCTGACCCACCAGTGCTCTCCTCTGGCTTCCTTACTGCCTGTGGGCACCCCCCAGGCTGATGCACCTTGCTTTCTAGAGCACACCCACACGATGTGCCAAGAGAGTGAGCCTTTCCCTGCTCCCTCTCTCACATCCCTTGCATGGTGGAGGGTGAGCTTTCTGAAAACCCCTCCCACATGCAGGGTTTGCAGGATGGTGAGCCTCAGCTTTCCTTGCTCTCTTGTGCATGTGCGCATACACACACACACACCTTCAAGAAAAGAAAGACACACACAGCTGTGTGTTCTTTCTCCCATCTCCGTCATGCATAGATTTGCAGGAGATCGATGAGCACCCACTATGTGTTGGGCACCCTCCTATGCACTAGGGATCCATCAGTGATCAAAAGACAAGAAACCCTGCCCTAGTTGGGGGAGACAGGCAGCGAACAAAGTGAATAAATAAAACACATAGCACGTCAGTTGGTGATCGCTACTCTGGAGAACCATAAAGCAGGAAAGGGGATAAGGAATGGATGGGGGCAGTGGCAGTGGAGATGGTGGTAAAGAAGTTTCAGGATCAAACAGCAATCAGGAAAGGCCTCCTGTGTTCTAGGAACAACAAAGAGGCCATTGTGGCAGGAGCAGAGAGTTGGGAAGTAGTAAGATATGATGGACGAAATGGAAAGCTGATGATTATTAGTACATATCCCCAAAAGTTGAGAACTCTTCATTTAAAAAGATTGTAACCGAGGCGCCTGGGTGGCTCAGTCAGTTAAGCGTCTGCCTTCAGCTCAGGTCTTGATCCCAGGGTCCTGGGGTCGAGCCCCGCATCAGACTCCCTGCTCGGCGGGGTGCCTGCTTCTCCCTCTGCCTGCCGCTCCCCCTGCTTGTGCTCTCTCTCTCAAATAAATAAAAAGTCTTTAAAAAAATAAAATCATAACCATAATACCATTATCACACCTAATAACTAACAATAATGAACACAATCAAATATCCATTGTTTAAATTTCTAGTTGTCTTAAAGTATCATAAATTAGGATCGAAATAAAGTCCATACATTACATTGCCTGATAGGTATCTGAAGTCTTTGAATTATAACTTCCCTCTTTATCTGTATTTTTTCTCTGCTTGTAATTTATTTGTCGGAAGAAAGTGGGCCATTTATCTTGCAGTTTCCCACAGGCTGGATTTTTCTGATTGCATCCCTGTGGTGTAGTTTACATGTTCCTTTTCCTTGTTTGTATTTCCTGTAAACTGATACTTGTATCTAGAAGCCTGATTGGATTTAGGCTTAATTTTGGGGATGGGGTCAGAAGTACTTCCATCAAGAGGCACATAATGACTTGTTGTCTCTCTTTCTGTGATGTTAGTTGCCACTGATGCTCAATTCCTAGAGCCATTATTTTATTAGGTTTGCCAAATGATGATATTCTAATTCCATTATTCTGTCTTCATTTATTAGCTGGGATACATCTATAAAGAAAAAATTCCCCTCATCTACTGTTTGATTATGCAGTGCTACCGTTTTTTAGGAAAGGCAGGATAAGTGCTTGATTCTTTCTGTCAGTGCTCAGAATAATGAGTTGGCTCATTAGCTTACTCCAAAGAGGATTTAAAAAAATTATTATGATAAAGTCATGGATTTAAATATATTTGACCTTTCAATCTCTTGTAGTTCTTATCTTCAGTGAAGTTCAAATGTCCCATCTTTAGCCAGGGGGAACTTCTTCAAATTGGCTCCTGAGTTCTTTTGACATGGCCCCAGTAACTATTCAATAGCTTCTCTGCCTTCTGGATTGAAAAAAAAAAAGATTCCAGGCTCATCTCAGACAGACATCTCTTTCCCCAGACTTGGAATCTGCTGTGTCTTCAATAAGCCTTGGTTCCTTTTATTGGACGTGGTATTTAGAGACCACATTCTAGGCACTAGGGGTGCTCATTGCCTCTGGATTGGTGATTGATTTCGGGCTTCTTCCATGACCATGTCATAAAAAAATGTTTTGTTGTTGCTTTTGTCTTGTTTCGAGATAAAACATATGAGTTCAGTCTTAAACTTCCAGTTACAAATCAGGATTACAGGGGTTCTATTTGTTTCTGTTTCAAAAGTATCATTCTAAGTGTTGCATGGCAAGTAGACTATAAGAGAGAACAAGTGCAGAGACAGACCAGTTGGGAGGCCACTGGAATAATTCGGGTGAGAAATTGGTGGAGACATGGTGGTAGTGTGGAACTGTGAAGGTGGTTAAAACTGGCTAGATATGGATATATTTTACAGTTAGAGCCGATTGAATTTACTGATATATTGAATGTGAGGTATGAGAGAAAGAAAAGATTGAACCTTCTCTTTCCTCTTTTTTACGTATGAGTTGGGCACTTGTGCAAACACTGGATATGTGGGTGCCTGAGCCTTCTACTCTATTCCCTCTTTCTAGTCTTAGTACCCAGATGCAGGTGCTGTCCCAGTGCAGTGCACTTGGGCAAGGATTCACAGGAGGTGAGAAGTACAGAGTGCCTGTCACCTCTCCTCAGATTTTTCACAGATCTTCTTGGATGTCTCTTGGATTTGGGAATCCCGGAGTGGGCAAAGCATTAGGGGCCCTGGGCTTACTGTCTCATGAGCTTGTGCCAGAGAATAAAATTCCTCACTCCCATTAGGCTTGCCTTCATGTGCTCAAGGGGCTGGGGAAAGTGAGCTTTTTTTGTTGTTCCTCCCACGCCACCCCTGGGGAGCCCTCTCATTTGCTCCTTCTCTCTAATCCTTGATACCTGGTTGCTTGTGCTTTCTACATGCAATGCACCTGGGCAAGATTTCAGAGCAGGCTGAGCCTTATCTGCAGATGGAAGGACAGATTACCTGTCCATCACCTCCTCCTCCTTCCTGCCTGCCATTATGTATGTACTTACTACTTGGTGCCAGACAGTGTGCTGGGTGTGGGGAGCCAGCGGTGAACAGGACAGTCGTAGTCCCCTGAGTACACGGGCTAGTGGGCACATACAGGAAGATGGACCTCATTTGAACCCACCGTGCAGGTGTGCCCATGTACTGAGGATGCTGGTGAAGGAGTTTACACTTTAGTCCCCACTTGCTCAGTGCCCTGTCCCATTCCCAGGACAGGTAGGCATATCGCAGGGTGTGGACCTGTGTGCCTGGAGTCCCAGAGGTGAGCAGGGATAGAGCCTGACTGCCCTGATTCCGCGCCCTTGAGCTGTCTCAGCGTTCTTCCCTTGAGAAGTTGTTGAATGAAGGTGCACTTGCTTGTTAGCGCTTTCTCTTGCGTTCACACATACACAGATACCTGGACGTACACATATGCACAAGCAGGGTAAACAGGACGATAAGCATGCATGAGAGGCTCACACATAGCTACGTGCACAACATATACAGGCAGATGAGTGTTCAGAGACGGGAGACACTAGAGCTTTTCGGTTTCGTACTCATAGGGGCAAATGCCCTCATTTTCACTCATTTGTATTTTTTCTCTATTTCTCTCTCTCTTATACACGCATGCACACACACACGCTCACTCAAAGAATTCACTTTCTGACTCTCTCTCTGGCTACTCTCTAATACATGCATGCATGCACGTGAGACATTCAGGAGAGTGAGCCATCCCACCTGTTCCCTCACACATCCCTTCCCCAGGGTGGGGGGTGGGGGAGGCTGGGATCTCTACAACTCCCTCCATCGTGCAGGGTTTGCAGGAGGGCAAGTCTCAGCTTATCTCACTCTCTTGGCCCACTCCCCCCACCCACAAAGAACTATATGTACGAATGCTTGCCCAATATGAAGGCACAGGCCCTCTGACTCAACTTTCTTGCAGTTGAACTGGAAGTTGAACTTGAGGTTGCTCTTGGAGTTAAACTCCTGCCTGTTGAACAGTGAGCTTCCCAAACACCATTCCCATATGGTGCTTTTGTAGGAAGGTGCATCTTTTTGTTGCAGTGGCTCCCTGCTGTGCGTTCTCTCTCTCTCTCTCTCTCTCTCTCTCTCTCTCACACACACACACACACACACACACACACACACACACACACACACTGTAGAGGAGAGGGGAACTTCTGATGTTTTCCTTCATATTGTTTATATATGAAGGAGTGTGGACTTTGTTGATAAGCAAGATTGAAAGATAGAGAGACTCATCACCTCAGGCCCACACAAGGAACTCAGGAGAATGAATCTACTCACTCCCCCCGATGCAAGTACTTGGTCTCGTAGATATTCACACCTCTTCCCTCTCACATGTCCCTTGCATGCAGGAATGTGACCGCCTTCCTTAAAATGCACACTTATTCAAATCCACACACACCTACAAATGAGGGCAAGAAGTACAAATAATTATGGCTGTGTGTCCCATGTCGTGTTCCACTTTATATTAATTTGTTGTCTTCTTTCATTTTCTCGGCACGATTAGGAGGTAACCTGCATATTACCAAGCTCTCTGTGTGATCATGATGCATGTTGAAGTTTACGAACGACTGCACTTACCTGTCCTGCCTTCCGGCCACATATTCACACAAAGCATATAAGGGACCACGAGCTAGGCGATGGCTCATGATCATTCTCTCTTTCTTCTTGCTCACACTCCTCTCCTCGGTCTCTTTGTCCTTGTAAGTTTATACTCTTCTGTCATTGTTCTCGTTGTCATCTCAGGGAATCAGTCAAATGGTTGTTCAACCGGACATCCTTAACGTGAAGGTCAAGAACCTTGTCTTCTGTGTCATCACAAGAGAGCACCTTCTGTGGAGAAGGGTGAGCTGTCTTGTTAAACCCCTGCAGGGCCTTCTGCTCTGCTCCCCCTCTCTAATCCTTGCTACCTGGGTGAGAGTGCTTTCTGGATGCAATGCACCTGGGCAAGGATTCTGAGAGTGAGAGCTTCATCTTCATTTAAGGATAGAACATTTTTCCCATCCTGCTTCCATTCCACAAGTAATTGTGATCGCCTCTTCTATACATGATAGTAAGTTGGGCGGTGAACCTGCAGTAGCAGGCACACCTGGTCCCTGTCCTTGTGTTGCTTACAGTCAAGGGAGAAGAATAGAATTCCTCATCAGCTACTGCACCTACTTGCCCTGAGAGTGGGTGGGCCACAGAGTGGCCCTCTCATTGCCATTGTCGCCCACAAGTACACAGAAGCGTGGCGTCGTTTCTGATCTCACACAGAACAGTGCAGGAGAGAATAGTCTCTGTACTCTTTGTCATAGCCACACACACACACACACACACACACACACACACACACACACACACACACACACACACACACACACACACACACACACACACACACACACACACACACACACACACACACACGGCAGGTGCCTGAGCCTTCTTATCTGCTCCCCCTCTCGAATCCTTGGAACCTAGGTGTGAGTGCCGTTTCAGTGCAACACACCTATTCAAGGATTCAAAGAGGCTGAGCCTTGTCTGCATGTAGAAGAACTGAGTACCTGTATGTACATCACCTCGTCCACATTCTGTCAAATATTTGAGTTTGCTTTGAGATGCCGGCCCCTGCACTGGGTGTGACCACTGAGCTACAGTGGTCAATAAGACAGATAAGGTCCCTGTCCTGGAGGCCTCGTTCCTGGGCTCTCTCAAGGACACCTGTGGGCGAATGGACATCCTTCCCTGTGGACAGACTTGCCCCTATGTCAGGGCATGAGCTTTCTTTTTCTTTTGGCTTCGTGTGTGTCAGATACTGTAATGGGGAGACATACATTGGGTGATAAGCCTCACACAGCCAGTGGTGGCCCTCAGTGAGCTCATGGTTTAGCAGAGGAATGGAAGGGAAGTATCCCCTTTACTATGCCATCCTCCAACATGTATATGCACAGCAGTGCCCATGTACACGCATTGTCCCAGCCTTGTTAACCCCCAACCCCACCGCCAACACATGCAGATGCTCAGGTACCATCTGAAAAAAGGGCCACTCCCAGCACGTATTCAGAGAGACCGCGTGAGAGAGAGAGGCTGTGTGATTTTGTGGGGATGAATACATGTGCACACCCGGGGGGGATGCATTGGTCTTATTCAATGCACATGGTGATGCTTGGTGGGAACGCAACCAAGAGTTAAGTATGCACATGCACACACGCGCATGTGCACCACACATAGGGCGCAGGTGCCCAAGCTCTTTGCTCTGCTCCCTCTTTCTCATCCTCTGTCCTGGGTGAGAGTGCTTTCTAATTGCAGTGCACCAGGGCCAGGGGTCTGGAGGGCAAGCATCCTCTGCATGGAGAAGAACAGAGGAATCTGTACACCACCTCTCAGCTGCTTGCTGCCTGCCAGGCTGCCATCTATCCCTCATTCATTCTTTCCTTCCACAAATAATATTAGGCACTGTGCTGGGCATTGGTCATGGCAGACTGGACGAGACAAACTTGGTCCCTGCCCTCCTGGATATTCTAGTCCAGGGGGGAGAATGGGCTTTGTCATCACTCACCACCCCTGCATGTGCTGAGAGTGAGTGTGTCACATAGGGGACTTCTTATCTACCACCTACCCCCCCCCACCAACTTACAAATGCATGTCTGATATGTGTAGGAGAACCTTCTCTTCAGGTCAGTCCTGCGTACAGGCACTGGGCAAGAACAGTAAGCCTTCTTGTTAAACACACAGACACACACAAGGCATACAGGTGCTGGAATCTTCTGGTCTGGCTCCCCCTCTCTAATCCTTGCTACCTGGGTGAGAGTGCTTTCTGAATGCAGTGCACCTGGGCAAGGATTCTGAGAGGGAGAGCATCATCTTCGCGTGGGACAGAGCACCTCTATGTCCTCCCTCCTCGCCTTTCTACAACTGCCTACCGAGGACCTTCTCTTTTTCAGGTGCTATGCTGGGCAACTGGCCCACAAGAGAATGAGCCACTTCTGGTCCCTCCCTGCACGGATTCCTTCTCATTTGTTATGCCTGCATGTCCTGGGGGTGGGTGGGCTGCACGCTGGGACTTGAGATGCCCTGCCCTCCATTCTGGTCTCACAGATGTATGTAGGAGAACCTTCTAAACCTCAGTACAATCCCATATAAGTACACTGTGTGCAGGGGAAGGGCGCAACCGGGTCCGCACACACCCACCCACGCCACCACCCCCACACATAGCACTCAGGTATAGAAACACAGGTGTGTCCCCTCACACAGAACTGCATCCACTGTGTGTAGGGGCTGAGCAGCCCAGCAGCAGCCTCTCCATGTCCCACGGGCGGGGCAGTGAGCTTTCCATATGCTCCTTCCACAGCCAGAGCTTGAATGAAAGTAGCCCTGAAGGCTTAGCTCACATGTGCATGTGCAGGAAAGGCACTTCCCTTTGTCCAGTCGTAGGCAGTCACCTGTGAGCGCAAGAGTGATGGTTCTTGTACACACACACACACACACACACACACACACACACACACACACACACACGATCTGAAAAGGCCTGAGACTTGTGCTCAGGTCCCTGTCTCTCATTCCTGGTACTGAGGTCCAAGTGCGGTCCCAGTGCATTGCCCTTGTACAAAAATTCAGAGGGAATCTCACCCATATTTGAAAGTGGAGAGTTTTACATCACCCCTCTCATTCTTTAATTTCTTTAATGTCTCTATTTAGAATGGTGGTTCTCCGAATGTGCTCACTGGTCCAGTAGCATCAGTATCACCTTGGAACCTGTTAGAAATGCAACTTCTTGGACTCCACTCCTGACCTAGTAAATGATGAATCACAGGAGTCTGTTTTCTAACCAGCCTTCCCACTGATTCTGATGTCCACTCACGTTTGAGAATCACTGTTAGTGGGAGTGCTTAGGGACGCAGTGAGAAGCAAGTCAGGTGGGGGCTCAGCCCTCGGAGGACTCCTCCTGTCATGGGTGGCAGCGAATGAGCTCCCACTTTCTCATGCACGTTCTCCGTGCTGTGTCCCCGCACGCTGTGGCAAGGAGTACACCCACTTGTGACTCTCCCTGCCTCCTCCAGAACCACACACTTGGCCAGCATAGGAAGTTAAGTGAGCTTACAGGTAAGACCGTATCAGGAAAGAGCCTCATCATTCCTTTTCAGGGCATGAACTTAACACTGTAGACACACACAGACACACGTGCATGCTTGTGGTGTGCAGAAGAATGAACTGCTCCTTTTCCTATACCCATTGCATATCGGAGTTGTGAATTCTCAAAGCACCTCCTGTGTGCATGGATTACAGGAGGGTGAGCCTTGTCATCACAGACCTTCTACCAAGCACTTCAATCAGCACATATTCACTGATGACATTTTAGGGGCCATGTGCTGGAGTATCCTGCTGAATAAGAGACAACTTCTTTCTTTACAGGACTTCCTGTCCAGTGGAGGAATGTGGTGAATGAACTTCCCCAGGCCTAGAACACAGGCATGCAGGCTGTGCCAGGAATTGAGCCTTTTCGTTCTCCTATACATACCCATGTTCTTCCTGTGCATGTGCACACGTATACACACGTATACACACATTTCTGCCCCAGACTGAAAGGCAGGAGATAGACTTTGTTTTCCCTCATCGTTGTCTGAAGCAGTGTGAACTTCCTCATTGCACTCACAGTCCAAATGCATGGTTTTTGGACAGGTGTCTGGACCATGATTTTTGTCCCCCCCTCCCCTGTCCTTGCAGCCAAGGCTCGAGTGCTGGCTGATCAGTGCGGTGGGTTCGTGCAAGGATAGAGATCGTGAGCCTGGTCTATGTGTCGGACAGAACCTCACTGGGCTTTGCTTGTTCATTCAATTCTCTGTGTGTGCGGTTCTCTGTCCATCATTTCACAAGGGTACTGAGTTCCTGCTGTGTGGGGATGTCATGGGAAATGAACCGGTCAGGGACACTGGCCTTACAGTCTAGCAGGTTCCTGGAGTGTCAGCTTCCTCACGACAATGCCTGTGGATGCTTGGGCTCAGGGTGCAGGAATCGGGCTTCTCCTTAGTCCCTTGCCTAGATGTGCACATGGTACGTACGCACATCCCGAACCTTCTCCTCTGCTCCTCCTCTCACATGCTCGCGACCTAGATGTGAGTACTCTCCTGATGCAGTACACCTCCAGGACTCTAGTAGGAGCCCTTTGCTGCATGTAGAAGGACAAAGCACCTGTGACTTGTCCCCTCTCTCCTTCCTTTCCTCTCCCCCCTCCCACAAGTATTTATTGAGCAAATGTGCTGACCCTGTGCTGGGCAGTGATGGGACACAGCATGGGCTTGGCCCTTGTCTCGAAGCATATATGCAGGAGAGCGGACTTCCGTGTCCCTGAATATCCCTGCATGTGCTGAGTTTTGGTGGGCCACGGAATGGAACCTCTTATTAATACCCCTTCCCACTGCGTACACATCTCGAGACTTCTCCTTCCTTCTCCCACGTGGACCTGTGTAACCGAAAACTTGCTCCACCTCGAGCACTGCAGGTGCTTCAGCCTTCTGCCCTGCTCCACCTCTCTAATCCTTGCTCTCTGGGTGGTAGTGCTGTCTCAGTGCAATGCACCTGGGCAAGGATTCAGAGAGGGTGGGCTTGACTGCACCAAGAAGGACAGAGACTGGACACCTTCCTCCCTCCCTCTCTCCCTCCTTCCCTCCCACCTTTCCTCCCTCCTTCCCTCCCCCGCTCCTTTTCTTCCCTCTCCCCTCCTTCCTTCTCAGTAAGAGTTTTTCTGTAACTGGTGGGTGTTGGGGAAGCACCGAAAAACAGAATAGTTACGGGTTTTGGTCTCTCTGTCTGGTGGGCTTGCCTGTCTTCTAGAAGAAAAGTCCTTATCAAATAATGTCTGTGTGCTCAGGTGCCCAGGGTGCCGGAGAGTGAGCCTTCTCTTGATTCCTCTCCTGCCTTCCACACACAGGGTGTGTTGGGCTGGGACCAGAGCTTTCCCATCTGCTCCTTCCCGCACTTCCCACACTTCCTTTCAACCTAGATTCGAGCGCTGTCTCAAGTGTTGTCTCCAGTCAGAGCTTCAAAGAGAGGGAGCCTTGCCTGCATATGGCAGGACTGAGTGCTGTTAGGTCTCCCTTCTTGCCTTCCTGAGTATGTACGGAGTTTCTGGAGTGTGTCCAGCACTGTGTTGAGTGTTGAGCGTACAATAATGAACAGACAGGCAAAATCACTGGCTGTGCCCTCTGGTGGCATCTTGAGGAGATTGAACTTCATCCAGATCCACAGTGCAGATGGGCACAGATGTTGGAGGCACTAAAGAGTAAGTCTTGTTGCCAGCCTCCCCGGCCACTGATGGCACCCTCAACGCCATCCCCCCTGAGGACAGGGAGATGTGCCCATTGGTGGAGAAGCATCACACCAACAGGATGTGTAGGAGTTTGGGCTCATAAGCTGTCCCTTATCTCCCAGGATCTGCAGGAAGGACTATGAGCTTCCTTAAGATGCCCACCATAGACTGTTCTTGAATTGGAGAGGGAGTGAAGAGCAGGGGCCCCTTCTTATTGCTGATCTTGTATGCACATCATACATTATGGAAAGGAGAACAGCCTATATCTTTACATTACCATACTATCTGTCTCTCTCTTTCCATCTCGCTCACTGGCTGTCTCACCTGGGGCATGCAGGTGCCCCATATTCATCTCCATCTCTCCCATCCTTGGTCCCTGGGTCCAGGTGCTTGCAGTTCAGTGCTCTGGTACAAGGACTTTAAGAAGGTGAGCCTCATCTGACATGGACAGGCCCAGAGGGCCCTTAGATTATCCTTCTCTCCCACTCATTCATGCATTTCTTTGATAAATATTTATTGGGTGGTCTCTGGGTGTTGGGGATCCAGTGGCCTTACTGGCTAGTGGGTTTGTATGAAGAAACCATCATTATTATGTCTGCATGCTCACTGTGCAAGTAAATCAGTCTTCCGTTTCTTCCGCCCCACGCACAGAAAGGCGAATCTTCTTTGTAGTGGACTATGGGAAGCATAGAGAAGAGTAGATTTCCTTATTACCTGTTAGGCACACCTAGGACGTGTCGGTTTGGGCCTTGTCCTTGTAGACAGGTGGAGGTACATGCACATGTATGCACACACACTCACCCAGTACCAGAGCCTTCTGATTGCTCTCTCTGTCATAGTCCTTGCACATAGGTGCCCTGCCTTCTGAATCCATCATCTCTATTGCTGTATTGAAGAAAAGCATGCATTGTGATCATAGAGGAGGACTGTTCACCTTTACATCACTTCCCTCAGATTTGGTCATTCTCTCAGCATTTATTTAGGGAGCATTTCCCACATGCCAGCCACCGTGCTGCTTGCTAGAAATACTGCAGTGAACACAGTAGACGGCATTGGGTGTTTGGCCTTGTGGGCACATACAGGAGTTTCTTAGAATCTTCTAGTACGTTCTCTATTCACTTTTTAACTTCACATTTGTGTGTAAAGGGAGGTAGAAAGAGGCAGAAGACTATTGTCCCAGGGTTCAAAGTTGTGTATCAGCGGCACCTTTGGTCTCCTGGAAATGAGGGGACAATCCAGTGAGTTAAGTGATCTAGGATAAATCTTTAAGAGAAAGGGATGGGGAGGGGCTGGAGAATTTGGAGTTGGCCTAGCATTTTTAGCCTGTCCCCACTGTGGCTTTAGCATTATTCTCCAGCACTTCCTCTTTCCTTCAGCTTGACTGATCTGTTTATTCCTGTTTTTCTCAGTGTCTTTGCCCATTGCCCATTACAGATTTCTGATTTTCAGGTCAGCATAGCAATACAGGATTACAAATGGTGAGAAAGAAATACAGACACTACGTTTCAGTCTTCTTTCTCGAGTTCTTAAACAGGTGGCACTTAAAAATTCTGACTCTTGGTCCTTCTCTCACAACTTCTCCCATTATATTCTGCAGAAAAGATTCAGGTTATTTAGTATGTGCCCCTTATCTTCTATCTACCCTAAGATCCCTTTTTGGTTACTGTTCGGCTTTGTTCTTATTTTTATTAGACTTTATTAACTCTTTAATTTTTTTTAAAAAATTCAGGTATTATTAACATACAGTGTTATATCAGTTTCAGGTACACAAATATAATGATTCGACAATTCTATACACTTATATCTCTCTTGATTCACAGGGCCAGCAGCATCAGCGTTCCCTGGCACTTTGTTAGAAATACAAACTGCAAGCCCCACCCCAGACCTAGGGAATCAGAAAGTTGGAGGGTAGACAGAGGTCTGGGTTTTAACAAGTGCTGGTCCAGGGGTTCTGATGCATGTTGAACTTTGAGAACCTCTGGTTTAAATAACTTTAATAGAGATTTCTGCATTCCACAGGCTGATTTGGAGAGTCAAAATTGCCTTATGTGTAAACTTCCCTTTTAGTCTCCTTTGCGATTTTTTTTTTTTAACTTAAAAGACTTTTTTTTTTTAAGCAGTTTTAGGTTTACAGAAAAATTGAGCAGAAAGTACAGAGAGGTACCATATACTTTCCCACCTCGGTTTCCACTATTAGTAACATCTTGCAGTTAGCGGAGTACACTTTTACATTTAGGCCAATATTGATACATTATTATTATTATTATTATTATTAATATTTTATTTATTTATTTGACAGAGACAGAGAGAGCACAAGCAGGGGGAAGTGGCAGGCAGAGGGAAAGGGAGAAGCAGGCTTCCTCCTGAGTGGGGAGCTTGATGTGGGTTTCGATCCCAGGACCCTGGAACCATGACCTGAGCCAAAGGCAGACGCCCAACCGACTGAGCCACCCGGGCACCCTTGATACATTATTATTAACTAAAGTCCATAGTTTCTACGAGGGTTTCCTATTTGTGTTGCATATTCTGTGGGTTTGGACAATTATATACTCTTGTGATCTACCGTTATAATGTCATACAGAGTAGTTTCACTGCCCTAAAATCGTCTGTGCGGCCTGTTCAGCCCTTCTTCCCCTAACCCCTGGCAACCTCTGATCTTTTTACTGTCTCCATAGTTTTACCTTTTACAGACTGTCATACAGTTGGAATCATACAGTATGTAGCCTTTTTAGAATGATTCCTTTTACTTCAATTAAGATCCCTCCATATCTTTTCGTGGCTTTATAGCTCATTTATTTTTCTCATGGAATAACATTCCATTATCTGGATGTACTGCAGTTTGTCTATCCATTCACCTACTGAAGGGCATGTGGGTTTCTTTTCACTTTTGGCAGTTATGAGTAAAGCTGCTATAAGCATCTGTGTGCAGGCTTTTTTGTGGATGTAAATTTTTAAGTCATTTGGGTAATTACCAAGGAGCACAGTTGCTGGATCCTATAGTAAGAGTATGTTTAGTTTTGTAAGAAGCTGCCAAACTGTCTTCCAAAGTGGCTGTTACCATTTTCCATTCCCACCAGCAATGAATGAGAGTTCCTGTTGCTTTGTAACCCTTTCAGCATCTGGTGTTAGTGTTTTAGATTTTGGCCATTCTAACAGGTAGGTAGTGGTATCTCATTATTGTTTTAACTTATAATTATCCAAGCACATATGATGTTGAACATCTTTTCTTAGGTTTCTTTGCAATCTTTATATCTTACTTGGTTAGGTTCAGATCTTTTGCCCATTTTTTAATCCGGTTGTTCCTTGTTGAATATTAAGAATTCTTTGTGTATTTTGGATACTATTCCCTTATCAGGTATGTTGTTTGCAGATATTTTCTGCCAGTATATTACTTGTTTCTTCATTCTATTGGGAGTGGCTTTTGCAGAACAGAAGTTTTAATTTTATTGAAGTTTAATTTATCAATCCTTTTTATCATAGATCATACTTTAGGTGTTATATCTAAAAAGTCATTGTGAAACCCAAGATTCACCTAGATTTTCCTCCCATATTATCATCTAAGAGTTTTATAGTTTTGTATTTTACATTGAGGTTTGTGATCCATTTTGAGATAATTTTTGTGAAATTTGAAGAACCGTGTCTAGATTCTCTCTCTCTCTCTCTCTCTCTCTCTCTTTTTTTTTTTTTTTTTTTTTGCATGTAGATATCCAGTTGTTCAAAAAACCATTGGTTGGGAAGACCGTTCTGTCTCCACTGAATTGCCTTTGCTTCTTGGTCAAAGATCTATTTTTGTATGGATTGATTCCTAGGCTCTCTGTTCCATTTCAGTGATCAATTTGTCTATTTTTTCACCAACACTACACTATCTTAACTAGTATAGCTTTATAGTAAAGTCTTAAAGTCATCTAGTGTCAGTGCTCTGACTTTGTTCTTCAATATTGTGTTGGCTGTTCCAGGTCTTTCACCTGTCAACATAAACTTTGGAATCAGTTTGTTGATACCCACAGAATAACTTGCTGGTATTTTGATTGGTATTGTATTGAATCTATAGATCAAGTTGAGAAGAACTGACATCTTGACAATATTGAGTCTTCCTGTCCAGGTGCATATATTATGTCTCCATTTATTTAGGTCTTTGATTTCTTTCATCAGAGTTTTGTAGTATTCCTCAAATAGCTCTCGTACTATTTGTTAGGTTTATACCTAATTATTTCATTTTGATGCTCGTGTAAATGGCATTGTATTTTTAATTTCAAATTCCAGTTTTCCATTATTGATATATAAGAAAGCAGTTGACT
The DNA here is from genome assembly GCF_009762305.2 of Zalophus californianus. Taxonomy (NCBI): domain Eukaryota; kingdom Metazoa; phylum Chordata; class Mammalia; order Carnivora; family Otariidae; genus Zalophus; species Zalophus californianus. The sequence goes on along the minus strand of NC_045612.1, from coordinate 86,526,611 downwards.
TCTGTATATTAACCTTGTATCCTGCAACCTTGTTATAACTGCTTATTTCTTCCAGGAGTTTTGTTGTTGTTGTTGATCCTTTGGAATTTTCTACGTAGACAATTATGTAATCTGTGAACAAAGTTTTATTTTTTTCCTTCCCAATCTGTATACTTTTTTTTCTTTTTATTGTCTTTTGCATGAGTTGGGACTTAACAGTAATATGCTGAATGAGAGTGGTGAGTATAGACATCCTTGTCTTGTTCCTGATCTTAGCACAAAACATCTAGTTTCTCACCATTAAGTATGGTGGTCGACAGAAGAGAGGTAGGTGAGGGAGGAGTGAAATAGATAAAGGGGATCAAGGGTACACTTATCTTGATGAGCACTCAGTAATATCTAGAATTGTTGAATCATTATATTGTACACATGAAACTAACATAACACTCTTTGTTAAAAAAGAAAGTATGATATTAGCTCCAGGTTTTTTGTAGATGTTCTTTATCAAATTGAAGAAGTTCCCTTCATTCCTAGTTTGCTGAGAGATTTTCATCATGAATGGATGCTGGGTTTTGTCAAATGCTTTTTTGGGCATCAATCGATATTCTCCTAAGATTTTTCTTCTTTAGCCTGTTGATGTGATACATTACATTAATTGATTTTTTAAATGCTGGACATACCTTGCATGCCTGAGATAAATCAACTTGGTCATGGTATATAATTCTTTTTATACATTGTTGAATTCAATCTGCTAATATTTTGATGAGGATTTTTGCAACTACGTTCATGAGACTGGTCTATAGTTTTTCCTTTCTTAAAATGTCTTTGTCTTGTTTTGGTATTAAGATAATTCTTGCCTTGTACAGTGAATAAAGAAGTACGCTCTCTGGGTCTGTTTTTTGAAAGGGATTGTAGAGATTGTGCTTTCTGTTTTGGAAGGTTGTTAGCTAGTGATTCAATTTCTTTAATAGATATCGGCTTGTTCACTAATGTATTTCTCTTTGAGTTTTGATAGATTGTGTCTTTCAAGGAATTGGTCCATTTCATCTAGGTTATCAAATTTGTGGGCATAGAATTGTTAATAATATTTATTGTATATGTAATATGCATGTGATGAATAGTGATGGTCCCTGTCTCAGTTTTGATATTAGTTATGAGTACCTTCCCTGTTTTTTTCTTAGTTAACCTGGCTGGAGGTTTTGTTGATTTTTTTCTTTATTGCTTTCCTATTCAGTTTTATTGATTTCTGCTATAATTTTTATTATTTGTTTTCTTCTGCTTAGTTTCAGTTTAGTTTCCTCTCATTTTTCTAGTTGCCTAAGGTGGAAGCATAGGTGAATGATTTTAGATATTTTCTTCTTTTCTAATATATTCATTTAATGCTCTAAATTTCCTTCTAAGTGATGGTTTTGCTGCATCCCACAGATTTCAACAAGTTATTTCTTCGTTTTCATGTAGTTCAAAATGTTTTTATTTTTGTTTTTTAAAAGATTTTATTTATTTATTTGACAGAGAGAGACAAAGCGAGAAAAGGAACACAAGCAGGGGGAGTGGGAGAGGGAGAAGCAGGCTTCCCACTGAGCAGGGAGCCCGATGCGGGGCTCGATCCCAGGACCCTAAGATCATGACCTGAGCCGAAGGCAGACGCTTAACTGACTGAGCCACCCAGGCGTCCCCAAAATGTTTTTAAAATTTCTCTTGTAACTTGTTTTTTGACACATGTATTATTTAGAAGCATGTTGTTTAATCTTTAACTATTTTGTTTTTTTCCATCTATCTTTCTGTTATGGATTTCTAGTTTAATTCCATTGTGATCTGAGAGGAGACTTTGCATGATTTCTGTTTTTTTTTTAAATTTTATTTCTTAAGGTATATTTCATGGCCTAGAGTGTCATCTATCTCAATGAATGTTCCATGTGAACTTGAAAAGAATGTATATTCTGTTGCTGTTGTTAGACGAAGTATTCTACTGATGTCAATTAGATCTAGTTGATTGATGATGCTGTTCAACTATGTCTTTACTGATTTTCTGCTGTTGGATCTCTCCACTTCCAGTAGAGGGGTATTGAAGACTACAACTATTAACAGTGGGTTCATTTATTTCTCCTTGCCATTCTATCAGTTTTTGCCTCATATATTTTTTAAACATTTTATTTATTAGAGAAAGAGAGAGTGGGGAGAGGGGCAGAGGGAGAGAATCTTCAAGTAGACTCCCCACCGAGTGCAGAGCCTGACATGGGGCTCGATCCCATGACCCTGAGATCATGACCTGAGCTGAAATCGAGAGTCAGATACTCAACTGAGTGAGCCACCTAGGCACCCCTGCCTCATGTATTTTTTATGTTCTATTATTAGGCATGTATATGTTAAGGATTGTTAGAATTTTTTTATAGAATTGACCCTTTATCATCATGTAGTGCCCCTTTTTATTCCTGATAATTTTCCTTGCTCTGAAGTCTGCTTTGTCTAAAATTAATATAGCTACTCTAGTTTCCTTTTGATTAGTATTAGTATGTTATATCTTTCTCCATATCCTTGCTTTTAATCTGTTTGCGTCTTTATATTTAAAGTAGGTTTCTTGTAGAAAACATAGTTGGGTATTGTATTTTTTTAAAGATTTATTTATTTTAGAGAGGGGGGCAGAGGGAGAGGGAGAGAGAGAATCCCAAGCAGGCTCCCTGCTGAGTGTGGAGCCCGTTGTAGGGCTCCATCCCATGACCCCGAGATCATGACCTGAGCCGAGATCATGACCTGAGCCGAGATCAAGAGTCAGACGCTTAACTGACTGAGCCCCCCAGGCACCCCTATTATATTTTATCTACTCTGATGGTTTCTGTCATTTAATTCAAATATTTAGACCACTGACATTTAAAGTGACTACTGTTATGTTTGAGTCTCCATATTATCTACCATATTGGTTGCTTTTTCCTATTTGTTGTCCTTGTTTTCTCATTTTGTCTTCCACTCTTTTTGCCTTCTCTGGTTTTAGTTGAGCATTTGGTGTGATAATATTTTCCCCCTCTTTTTAGCATATTAATTATACTTTAAAAAAAACTTTTCGTAGTGGCTACCCTTTGTTTGCAATGTCCATTTACAACTAATCCAAGTCTTCTTTCAAATAACATAATACTACTTCATGGGTAGTGCAAATACCATATAACAGAGTATTCCCACTTCCTCCCTTCTCCTCCCTTAAAACATTGCTGCCTTTCATTGCACTTATCCATGAGCTGTCATCACCAAATGAATTGTTGCTATTATTATTTTGAACAAAGATCAGTTAGAATAAAAATAAAATGATGTTAACTAGACTTATTGTGATCATTTTGCAATACATACAAATATCAAACCATTACATTATAAACTTGAAGTGATATGTTATATGTCCATTATACCTCAAAGAAAAAAAGGCAGGTAGGAAAAGAAAGAATGAGAAAATATTTTATTTTACTTTCATTTATTCCTTCTCTAGAACTCTTTATTTATGTAGATCTGAGTTTCTGACCTCTGTCATTTTTCTTCTTTCTGAAGAATTTGTTTTAACACTTCTGCAAGGCAGGTATACTCTCAGTAGATCCCCTCAATTTTTGTTTCCCTGAGAAAAAACCTTTATTTCTCATTCAATATTGAAGGATAATCTCTCTTGATTCTGAATTCTTGATTCATGGTTCTTTTTAACATTTTGCGTATGTCATTCTTTTCCCTTGACTGCATGGATTCTGAAAAGAAGTCTGATTGCATTCTTATCCTTACTCCTCTATAGGTAAGGCATTTTTTTTCCTCTGGCTATTTTCAAGAATTTTCTTTGTCTTTGATTTTTCAGTTTGGATATGACAGGCATGGTTGTAGATTTTTTTTTTTTATCCTTCTTAGTGTTCTCTGAGCTTTCTGGACCTGTGATTTGGTGTCTTTAATTTTAGGACATTCCCTTTCATTATTGCTTCAAATATTTCTTTTGTTCCTTTCTTCTCCTGGTATTCTCATTATGCATGTTACACTTTTGGTAATTGTCCTACAGTACTTGATGTTCTGTTCATTTTTTTATCCTCTTTTTTCTCTTTGCATTTCAGTTCTGGAACTTTCCAATGACATGTCTTCAAGCTTGCTGATTCTTTTCCTCTGCTTTGTCCAGTCTTTTGATGAGCCATCAAAGACATTCTTCATTTCTTTTAGAGATCTTTTGCATTTCCTTTGGATTTTTTTTTCAGTTTCCATCTCTCTGCTTACATTATCCTTCTGTTCTTGCATGTTGTTCACCTTTTCCATTAGGGCCCTTAGCATATTAATCGTAGTCATTTTAAATTGCTAATGTGAAAATTCCAACATTCCTTCCATATCTGACTATGGTTCTGATGCTTGCTCTCTCCGTGCTTTTGTGTTTTTTTTTTTTGTCTTTAAGTATGCCTTGTAATTTTCTTTTTTTGAAAGCTGGACATTACATATTGGATACAAGTAACTGATTAGGTATATAGGCCTTTAGTGTTTATCTGGATGGGGGTTAGTATGTGTTTACTGTTTGCTGTAGCTGTGCATCAGAGGCTAAAATGTTCTTTAGTGTTTGTCTTTGTCTCTCTAATGTACTTGGGTTTCTCTAGAGATGACTTCTTTTTTTTTTTCTAAAGATTTTATTTATTTGTCAGAGAGAGAGAGAGAGCGCACAGGCAGAGGGAGAAGCAGGCTCTCCGCTGAGCAAGGAACCCGATGTGGGACTCCATCCCAGGACCTGGGGATCATGACCTAAGCTGAAGGCAAACGCTTAACTGACTGAGCCATCCAGGTGTCGCAACTAGAGATGACTTCTTAAATAAGGTTTAAACCAGGCAGTTTTTGTAGTTGTGTTCCTCTCTTGTTTTTCAGGAGCCCTGTTGATGTGGTATTAAAGTGGGGGGAATAGTGTTCCATAGTCCTATGATTAGGTTTTAGTCTTTTAGTGAGCCTGTACCCTTTAGTTGTGAATTTCATAAGTGCTTCTCAGTTTTGTTTGGTTTTGTGCCTTTCCACACTTAAGTGAGACAGGAAGGCTAGAGAGAACTAGAATTGAGTTTTTCTTTTCCCTAATTTGATTAAGCTCTGGTAAAATAGTCTCTCTTGAGGGCCAGCCTTGGTAAGAAACACAGAATGCTCTGGTTCAATTCTATGCCCTCATCAAGAAGCACAGGGGATTATTCTCTGGTCTTCACTGTGAGAACTAATAGGGCACCTGGGGGTAAAATTTATGGAAGTTTTGGGTTCCTCTAAGACTGGGCCGCCTCAAGTTCTTAACTCTTAAGCTTGTGCACACTGAGCCTCTGGTGATTTTTCAGCTATATCTCAAGTTCTATTCCAGTACTGGTTCTCATGGAGGTTTCTGCTGTGTAAGCTGTGATTCTTTGTATCCACATGTCTGTCTCCCCAGTTTCGAAAGCAGTAGTTTGCCCTGTGACCTCAGTTCTCTGATGGATCTAAGAAGAATTGTTGGTTTTCAGTTTCTTCAATTTTTTTTTTTAATCATTGTGAGAATGAGAGGATGACTTCCAAGCTCTTTACACAACTGACCAGAAACCAAAGTTGACCTTTGATTTTTTACTTGGATAATGGAGCTGCCTTTTCTATGACCTTTATCACTGATGACATGGATATATTCCAGTTCTGTTCCTTTCACTTCATTTTATTGCATACATTCCCCGATGCAAAAAGTTGCTTATTTTAGTACATCTGAATTAATCCATTTTATATCTTTCCATAGTCAGAAATAATTTTTGTGTAGTGCCTACATCTGGGATAAATATACTATTCTGTGTTTTTTAAAAAAATCAACTTAAAGGCCATCCCCCAGCATAAGTACAGGGCCATTAGTGGGAAGTGGGGCTGCACAGACACTTGATACCTAACCTGCTAGTAGTATGCCATGCCCACCAGTTCTCTGGGGACTCAGCTACTCCAAGCCTGCTAGTCTTGGCCCTGCAGTAAGGGCAAATTTTATTAAAGCCACGAGTGTGCCCCATCCAGCCATGGGGTGCACAGCTGCTGTCCCTCCACCATGTCCAGCCACTGTGATGCCCCCTGCCACCTTTGCATTCTGAGCCCGGCCATGCCCAGCCATTGATGTGCACTATGTCCAGCCTTGTGCCCTTGACTGCCCTGATGGCACAGTCCCCAGCTGCCACAGTGCTTTGGGGGATCCAGATTAGGACTAGTGGCCTGGCACAAATTTTGCTAACACAGCCACCAGCCAAAGTTCCCCAGTGGGCATGCCTCATCAGAGTTGGCCTGCCTGGGTCCCCCTAATACCACAGAGAGCAAGCACAGCCCACAACAGGCAGAGAGGCAGGCAGATGACTGCACTGAAAGGGAAAGTGACTCACACAAAACAGCAGGGCATAAACAATACACGTAGGATACTCTCCTGAGGTGCCAGGTTCTGGTGGACAAGGGACACTGCACTGCAGGGCACTCCATGACCTTTTCATAAAGTCACTACTTTCAAGAACAGAAGACATAGCTGACTTTCTATTAGCAGTAATTGCGCCTTGGATAAACCTCATTGGCTATGATACTGCCACTGCGCAAAGCTGACATAGCTGACTTTCTTAACACATATAAACAGACACAGAGAGGCAGACAAAATGAAGAGACAGAAATTTATGCCAAATGAAAGAATGGACAAGGCTGCAGCCAGAGATCTAAGCAAAACAGACATAAGTGGAGGCGCCTGGGTGGCTCAGTCGTTAAGTGTCTGCCTTCGGCCCAGTTCATGATCCCAGGGTCCTGGGATCGAGCCCCACATCAGGCTCTCTGCTTAGCAGGAAGCCTGCTTCTCCCTCTCCCACTCCCCCTGCTTGTGTTCCCTCTCTTGCTGTCTCTCTCTCTGTCAAATAAATAAATCAAATCTTTAAAAAAACAAAATAAAACAAAAAAAACCAGACATAAGTAACATGCCTGATAGAGAATTTAAGCAATGATCATAAGGATACTACTCACTGGACTAGAGAAAAGAGTGGAAGGCATGAGTGAGACCCTTAACACAGAGATAGGGAATAACATAGCAGACATAAAGGGCTCAATAAATGAAATGAGAAACACACCTGATGGAATGGAGAGCTGGACGGCAGAAGCAGAGGAACGAATTAGTGACCTAGAAGGCAGAGTAATGGAATGTAATCAAGCTAAACAAAATAGAGAAAAAAGAATTATGCAAAACAAGAATAGACTCAGGGAACTCAGAGACTCTATCAGACATAACAACATTTGTATTATAAGAGTCCCAGAAGAAGGAAAGGCGGGGGGGGGGGGCAGAAAATTTATTTGAAGAAATAATAGCTGAAGACTTACCTAATTTGGGGAAGGAAACAGATATCCAGATCCAGGAGGCACAGAGAACTCCCATCAAAATCAGTAAAAGCAGATGCTCACCAAGATATATTGTAGTTAAATTGGCAAAATATAATGATGAAGAAAAATATTTAAAAGCAGCAAGACAAAAAGAGGACAGTAACTTATAAAGGAAAACCCATAAGCCTAGCAGGAGATTTTTCAACAGAAACTTTGCAAGGCCGAAGGGAGTGGCATGATATATTCAAAGTACTGAATAGGAAAAATATGCATCCAGATATACTCTGTCCAGGAAAGCTATCATTCAGAATAGAAGGAGAGATAAAGAGTTTCCCAAACAACAACTAAAGGAGTTTGTGACCACCAGACCAGCCCTGCAAGGTATATTAAAGAGGCTCTTTGTGTGGAAAGGAAAAACCAAAAGTGACAGTATAAAGGTAGGAAACACTAAAGCACCAAAAATGAATATTTCTGTAAAAAATCAGTTAAGGAAGTAAAAAAAATAGATATAAAATATAAAAACATGTACCTAAAATGTGGGGAGGAGAGGAGAAAATAATGGGTTTAAGCCTAAACAACCATCAACTTAATATAGACTGCTATGTGCAGAAAAGGTTATATACAAGCCTAATGGTAATCATATATCAAAAACCACCAATAAATATGCAAGAATAAAGAGAAAGAAATCCAAATCCAAATATATCACTAAGGAAAATCATCAAACCATGAAAGATAAGAAAGGGTCAGAGAAAATCTTCAGAAACAATCACAAAACAAGAATAAAATGGCAATAGATACATATATATCAATAATTACTTTGAATGTAAATGGACCAAACACTCCAATCAAAAGATATAGGGTGACAGAATGGATTAAAAAAAAAACAAGACCCACCTATATGCTCCCTACAAGAGACTCATTTTAGACCTAAAGACACCTGCAGATTGAAAGTGAGGGGATGGAGAAAAGCTATCATGCAAATAGATGTTAAAAGAAAGCTGGCTTAGAAGTCCTAGCCACAGCAATCAGACAACAAAAAGAAATCAAAGGCATCCAAATCGGCAAAGAGGAAGTCAAACGCTCACTCTTTGCAGATGATATGATACTGTATGTGGAAAACCCAAAAGACTCCACCCCAAAACTGCTAGAACTCATACAGGAATTCAGTAAAGTAGCAGGATATAAAATCAATGCACAGAAATCAGTGGCATTCCTATACACCAACAACAAGACAGAAGAGAGAGAAATTAAGGAGTCGATCCCATTTACAACTGCACCCAAAACCATAAGATACCTAGGAATAAATCTAACCAAAGAGGCAAAGGATCTATACTCAGAAAACTATAAAATACTCATGAAAGAAATTGAAGAAGACACAAAGAAATGGAAAAACATTCCATGCTCATGGATTGGAAGAACAAACACTGTGAAGATGTCAATGCTACCTAGAGCAATCTACACATTCAATGCAAACCCCATCAAAATACCATCCACTTTTTTCAAAGAAATGGAACAAATAATCCTAAAATTTGTATGGAACCAGAAGAGACCCCGAATTGCCAGAGGAATATTGAAAAAGGAAAGGAAAGCAAAGCTGGCGGCATCACAATTCCAGACTTCCAGCTGTATTACAAAGCTGTCATCATCAAGACAGTATGGTACTGGCACAAAAACAGACACATAGATCAATGGAACAGAATAGAGAGCCCAGAAATGGACCCTCAACTCTATGGTCAACTCATCTTCAACAAAGCAGGAAAGAATGTCCAATGGCAAAAAGACAGTCTCTTCAACAAATGGTGTTGGGAAAATCGGACAGCCACATGCAGAAGAATGAAACTGGACCATTTCCTTACACCACACACAAAAATAGACTCAAAATGGTTGAAAGACCTAAACGTGAGACAGGAGTCCATCAAAATCCTAAAGGAGAACACAGGCAGCAACCTCTTCGACCTCAGCCGCAGCAACTTCTTCCTAGAAACATCGCCAAAGGCAAGGGAAGCAAGGGCAAAAATGAACTATTGGGATTTCATCAAGATAAAAAGCTTTTTTTAAAAGATTTTATTTATTTGAGATTTAGAATGAGATAGAGAGAGAGCATGGGGGGGGAGGGTCAGAGGGAGAAGCAGACTCCCCGCTGAGCAGGGAGCCCGATGTGGGACTCGATCCCGGGACTCCAGGATCATGACCTGAGTCGAAGGCAGTTGCTTAACCAACTGAGCCACCCAGGCGCCCTAGATAAAAAGCTTTTGCACAGCAAAAGAAACAGTCCACAAAACCAAAAGACAACCGACAGAATGGGAGAAGATATTTGCAAATGACACATCAGATAAAGGGCTAGTATCCAAAATCTATAAAGAACTTATCAAACTCAATACCCAAAGAACAAATAATCCAATCAAGAAATGGGCAGAAGACCTGAACAGACATTTTTCCAAAGAAGACATCCAAATGGCCAACAGACACATGAAAAAGTGCTCAACATCGCTCGGCATCAGGGAAATCCAAATCAAAACCTCAATGAGATACCACCTCACACCCGTCAGAATGGCTAAAATTAACAAGTCAGGAAACGACAGATGTTGGCGGGGATGTGGAGAAAGGGGAACCCTCCTACACTGTTGGTGGGAATGCAAGCTGGTGCAGCCACTCTGGAAAACAGTATGGAGGTTCCTCAAACAGTTGAAAATAGAGCTACCCTACGATCCAGCAATTGCACTACTGGGTATTTACCCCAAAGATACAAATGTAGGGATCCAAAGGGGTACGTGCACCCCAATGTTTATAGCAGCAATGTCCACAATAGCCAAACTGTGGAAAGAGCCAAGATGTCCATGGACAGATGAATGGATAAAGAAGATGTGGTATATATATACACAATGGAATATTATGCAGCCATCAAAAGGAATGAGATCTTGCCATTTGCAACGACGTGGATGGAACTGGAGAGTGTTATGCTGAGTGAAATAAGTCAATCAGAGAAAGACATGTATCATATGGCCTCACTGATATGAGGAATTCTTAATCTCAGGAAACAAACTTAGTGTTGCTGAGTGGTGGGGGGTGGGAGGGATGGGGTGGCTGGGTGATAGACATTGGGTAGGGTATGTGCTATGGTGAGCGCTGTGAATTGTGCAAGACTGTTGAATCACAGATCTGTACTTCTGAAACAAATAATGCAAGATATGTTAAGAAAAAAGAAAAAGAAGAAGATAGCTGGAGGGGAAGACTGAAGGGGAGTAAGTCGGTGGGGGAGAGGAACCATGAGAGACGATGGACTCTGAAAAACAAACTGAGGGTTCTAGAGGGGAGGGTGGTGGGGGGATGGGTTAGCCTGGTGATGGGTATTTAGGAGGGCACATTCTGCATGGAGCACTGGGTGTTATGCACAAACAATGAATCATGGAACACTATATTAAGAACTAATGATGTATGGTGATTAACATAACAATAAAAAATAAAAAAAAGAAAGCTGGAATAACAGTACTCGTATCAGACAAAATAGACTTTAAAACAAAGTCTGTAACAAGAGGCAAAGAAGGACACTATATAATAATAAAGGGGACAATCCAGCAAGAAGATATAACAATTGTAAATATTTATGCACCGAATATCGGAGCACCCAAATACATAAAACAGTTAATAAGAAACATAAAAGAACTAATCAATAGTAATAACAATAATAGTAAGGGACTTTAACCACTCCACTTACATCAATGGACAGACCATCTAAAGAGAAAATCAATGAGGAAACAATGGCTTTGGATGACACATTGGACCAGGTGGATTTATAATTGCACCCCAAATAATAAGATACCTAGGAGTAAACCTAACCAAAGAGGTGAAAGACCTGTACTCTGGAAACTATAAAACACTGATGAACGAAATTGAAGATGACACAAAGAGATGGAAAGATATTCCATGGTCATGGATTAGGAGAAGAAATATTTTTAAAATGTGTATACTACCGAAAGCAATCCACACATTTAATGCAATCCCTGTCTAAATACCAACAGCATTTTCCACCGAACTAGAACAGACATTCCTAAAATTTGTATGGAACCCCAAAAGACCCCTAATAGCCAAAGCAGTCTTGAAAAAGCAGAGCAAAGCTGGAGGCATCACAATTCCAGACTTCAAGTTATATTGCAAAGCTGTAGTGATTGAAATAGTATAGTACTGGCACAAAAATAGACACATAGATCAATGGAACAGAATTGAAAACCCAGAAATAAAACCACAACTATATGGTCAGTGAATCTTCAACAAAGCAGAAAAGAATATCCAATGGAAAAAAGACAGTCTCTTCAACAAATGGTGTTGGGAAAACTGGACAGCAGCATGGAAAAGAGAGAAATTGGTCCACTTTCCTACACCATACACAAAAATAAAAATAAAGACCTAAATTTGAGACCTGAAACCATAAAAATCTTAGAGCATAGGCAGTAACATCTTTGACATTGGCCATAGCAACTTTTTTCTAGCTATGCCTCCTAAGTCAAGGGAAACAAAAGCAAAAGTAAACATTAGGACTACATCAAAATAAAGAGCTTCTGCAGAGCAAAGGAAATCATCAATAAAACTAAAAGGCAACCTACAGAATGGGAGAAGATATTTGCAAATGATATATCTGATAAAGGGTTTCTATTCAAGATGTATAAAGAATTGACATAACACCCAAAAAACAAATAACTAAAAAATGGGCAGAATATGGGACACCTGGGTGGCTCAGTTGGTTAAGCATCTGACTTTGGCTGAGGTCATGATCTTGGGGTCCTGGGATTGAGCCCTGTGTTGGGCTCCCTGCTCAGCAGGAAGTCTGCTTGTCCCTCTCCCTCTGCCCCTTCCCCCACTCCGTGCACTCTCTGTCTCTCTCTCTCAAATAAACAAAATCTTTTAAAAAAAATGGGCAGAGACCTGAACAGACTGTTCTCCAAAGAAGACATCCAGATGGCCAATAGACACATGAAAAGATGCTCAACATCACTTATCAGTGGGGAAATGCAAATCAAAACTACAATGAGATATCACCTCACACCTGTCAAACTGGCTAAAATCAACAACACAGGAAACAACAGGTATTGGGGAGGATGTGGAGAAAAAGGAACCCTTGTACACTGTTGGTAGGAGTGGCATCTGGTGCAGCCACTGTGGAAAACAGTATGGAGGTTCCTCAAAATTTAAAAATAGAACTACCCTACTATCTGGTAATTGCACTACTTGGTATTTACCCCAAAAGTACAAAAACACTAATTCAAAGGGATACATGCACCCTGATGCTTATAGCAGCATTATTCACAATAGCCAAGATATGGAAGCAGCCCAAGTGTCCATCAACTGATGAATGGATAAAGAAGTGTATATATACACAATGTAATATTATTCATAAAAGGAATGAAATCTTGCCATTTGCAGTGACATGGATGGAGCTAGAGAGTATAATACTGAGTGAAATAAGTCAGAGAAAGACAAATACCATATGATTTCACTCATATGTGGAATTTAAAAAAACAAAAGAGCAAAGTGAAAAAGAGAGAGGCAAACCAAGAAACAGACTTTTAACTATAGAGACTTATGGTTACAAGAGGGGAGCGTGATGGGGGGATGGGTTAAATAGGTGATGGGGATTAAGGAGTGCACTTGTGATGAGCATTGGGTGATGTATGGAATTGTTGAATCACTATATCGTACACCTGAATCTAACACTGTGTGTTAACTGGAATTAAAATAAAAACTAAAAAAAATAAAAATCAGCTTAAAAACCTTATCTGGAATTTATTGCAGTGTTGTATATACTGTAATTTTATATTGTTTTCCATTTTGATATCTGGGGATCTCTCAACTGTTTGCCAAAAAGCAATTCTTACATTTGTGTTGATTCTGATTTATTAACACTTAAATTCTTATAGTAATTTGTATCCATTGCTAGAATCTCTATTGTTATTCCAATGTCACAAAATTTTAATGATTGTTTCTTTATAGATGATTAAAATCTGACAGGATGTTTGCCATATTTACATTTAAGAAAATGGAAAATTCATAAATATGTGGAGTTTAAATAACATGCTACTGACCAATCAGTGGGTCAGTGAAGAAATCGAAAGAGAATTTAAACCACTTTGAAACAAATGAAAAGAGAAATGTAACATACCATAATTTATGGGATGCCACAAAAGCATTTCTAATAGGGAAGTTCATAGTGATAGATGCTTATCTAAAGAAACAAGAAAAGTCTTGAGTAAACAACTGAACTTTACACCTGAAGAAGAAAGAAAGCTGAAAGTTAGTTGGAGGAAGTAAATAACAGAGATCAGAGCAGGAATAAAAGAAATAGAAAAATATAGTAGAAAAGATCAATGAAACTACAATTTGATTCTTTGAAAGGGTTAACAAAATTGACAGACATTTAGCTAGACTCACCAAAAAAAAAAGGACTCAAATAAATAAAATCAGAAATGAAAGGGGAGTTGTTACAACTGATACCACAGAGAAAGGATCATAAAAGACTACTATGAACAAATATACATTTTTTTAAAAAGATTTATTTATTTGAAAGACAGTGTGAGCAAGAGAGTATAAGCAAGGGGGAGCAGCAGAGGGAGAGGGAGAAGCAGACTTCCCACTGAGCAGGGAGCCTGATGTGGGGCTTGATCCCAGGACCCTGGGATCATGACCTGAGCTGAAGGCAGCGCTTAACCAACTGAGACACCCAGGCGCCCCTATGAGCAAATATACATTAACAAATTGGACAACCTGGAAGAAATGGATAAACTCCTATAGGCATATAACCTACCAAGACTGAATCAAGATGAAATAGAAAATCCTGAACAGACCAATTACTAGTAAGGAGATTGAATCAGTAATCAAACACCTCCCAACAAACAAAAGTCTGGGATCAGATGGCTCCACTGGTGAATTCTAGCAAACATTCAAAGGAGAATTAATAGTAATCCTTCCCAAAAACTCTTCCCAAAAAACTAGAAGAGGAGGGAACTCTTCCAAATTCATTTTATGAGGCCAGCATTACCCTGATACCAAAACCAGGCAAGGATGAGAAAATTACACTAGAAAAGATTACAGGCCCATATCTCTGATGAAAATAGATGTAAAAATCCTCAACAAAGTATTAGTAAACCAAATTCAGCAATACATTAAAACGTTCATATACCACGATCAAGTGGGACTTATTCCAGGGATGCAAGGATGGTTCAACATCTGCAAATCAGTCAGTGTGATACACCTCATTAACAAAATGAAGGATAAAAATCATATCATCTCAGTAGATGCAGAAAAAAGCATTTGACAAAACTCAACATTCATTTATGACTAATACTCTCAACAAAGTGAATATAGAGGGAGGGAACATACCTAAACATAATAAAGGCCATATATGAGAAGCCCACAGCTAACGTCATACTCAGTGTTGAAAAGCTGAAAGCTTTTCATCTAATACCAGGGACAAGACAAAGATGCCCACTCTCACCACTTTTATTCAACATAGTTTGGACGTCCTAGTCAGACCAATTAGGCAAGAAAAGAAATAAAAGGTATCTAAGAGAAAAGGAAAGACCGTTTGGTCAATATTTTATCTCTCTATAAAAACTGTTGAGATATATATCTCTAAAGGCTCCACCAAACTGTTAGAACTAATAAATGAATTCTTTAAAGTTGCAGAATATAAAATCATCATGCAAAAATCTGTTGCATTTTATATACTAATAATAAAGTATCAGAAAGAGAAATTAAGAAAACAATCAATTGCATCAAAAAGAATAAAATACCTAGGAATAAATTTAACCAAGTAGGTGAAAGACCTGTATATTGAAACCAACAAGACATTAATGAAAGAGCTCAAAGAAGACACAAATAAATGGAAAGATATTCCATGCCCATGGGTTGGAGGAATTAATATTGTTAACATGTCCATATTACACAAAACATACAGATTCAGTGCAATCCCTATCAAAATTCCAATGGTATTTTCACAGAAATAGAACAAACAATCCTAAAATTTGTATGGAACCATAAAAGACCCCCAATAGCCAAAACAATCTTGAGAAAGACGAACAAAACTGGAGGTATCTTCCTCCCTGATTAAAACTATATTACAAAGATATAGTAATTAAAACACTGGCATAAAACAGACATATAGATCAGTGGAATAAAATAGAAAACCCAGAATTAAACCTAAACATATATGGTCAATTAATTTACAGCAAAGGAGGCAAGAATATACAGTGGGGAAAGGACAGACTCTTTAATAAATGGTGTTGGGAAAATTGGATAGCTACATGCAAAAGAATGAAACTGAACCACTGCCTTAACACCGGGCACAGAAATTAACTCAAAATGGTTAAAGATTTGAATGTAAGACCTGAAACCATGAAATCTTAGAGGAAAACATAGGCAGTAAGCTCCTTCCCATAGGTATTGGTGATGTTTGGTTAAACTGACACCAAAAACAAAAGCAACATAAGCAGAAATAAACAAGTGGGACTACATCAAACTAAAAAGCTTCTTTCTGCACAGCAAAGGAAACCATCAACAAAATGAAAAGACAGCTTACTGAATGGGAGAAAATATTTGAGACTCATATCCATTAAGGGGCTAATATCCATCCAATAGAACTTCTAAAACTCAATAACAAAATTAAAAAAATAGGCAGAAGGTCTGAATAGACATTTTTCTAAAGAAGACATACAGATGGTCAACAGTGCATGAAAAGGTGCTCAACATCATTAATCATCAGGGAAATGCAATCACTTCACACCTTTTAGCAGGGCTATTATAAAAAAGACTAAAAATAAGAAAGAAGGTTGGCCAGGATATGGAGAAAAGGGAATCTGTGCACATTTGTTGGTGGGAATATAAATTGGTGCAGCCAGTATGGAAAACAGTATGGAGGCTTCTCAAAAAATTAGAACTACCATATGATCCAGTAATTCCACTAGTGGGTATTTACCCAAAGAAAACAAACACATTAATTTCAAAATACATGTGCACCCCCATGTTCATCACAGTATTATTTGCAGTAGCCAAGATATGAAAACAATCCAAGTACTCACCAATGGATGAATAAAGAATCCATGTCGGGAAAGAAACACATACACACACACACGCTCACACGCATGATGGACAATTACTTAGCCATCAAAAAGAATGAGATCTTGCTATTTGCAATGACATAGATGGACCTTGAGGGCATTATGCTTAGTAAAATAAGTCAGAGAAAGACAGATGCCATGTGATCTCTCTTATATGTGCTATCTAAAAAGAAGAAACTAAGTTTATAGACACATAGAATAGATTGGTGGCTTTTAGAAATGGGGGGTGGGGGTGATAGACATGGGCAAAATGTTTTTGTTTTTAGTTTAAATAAATTGAATTTTTAAAAAGATAATACATCCACTAGTATCCTTGCCTACTTACTCTTTTAAATGAATTTCACTATCAATCTTTTAAGTTGTATAAAAGATGCCATGGGGACTTTAGATTAATATATAGATGTAGTACAATTTAAATTAGTATCTGTTCATTCTTGCTATATTCAGACTTTACATCCAAGAGCATGATAAATCTTTTGAATTATGTCTTCCTTTTTCCCCCTACTATTTGACTTTTATAAATTTTAAAGTAATATTGTATTTTGAGTTTATGTCTCTATCCTAAATAATTGTATTTTCTAGTTCTAGGATAGTACATAGGAATGTAGTTGTTTCTTGCTTATTTACCTTATAATTTCTGAATTCATGTATTATCTTTAGTTATTTTAGTTAATATTCTTAGAGTCATATAGATATGTAATCTAAACATCAGAATATCATATTTCTTCTTTGCCTATGTACATTCTTCCCCCCTTAAAGTTTTTCTTGTACCATATTAATATAATTGGCAACAGTGGGGAGACATCATTGCCTTCCCATATTAAAGAGAATGCTATTTTGCAGCTTGGTTTTAATTTAAATATTCTATATCATGTCAGGAAAGAAATCCTCCACTCGGAATATTTTAAAAATTTTAATCCGGAATAAATGTAAATTTAAAAAAATCCATTCTTGACATCTGTTAAAATAATTATGGCTTTTAAAATTTTGTCGGTTAATCTGATAAAGTATGTTGATAGTTTGCCTTGCAATACCAGTCTTATGGTCTTGGAATAAACTCTCATTATTTATAGCATGCAACTCTTGCAAATGTGATGCTATATTCAGTTTGTTAAAGTTTATTTAGGAGTTTTATTCGTATATTCCAAAGTGAAAGTGATCTATAAATTTTGAGCACTGTCTTTGCAGGCATGACAGACCCTTGTCCTTGAACCACATGGTGCTTCTCTAGCCATCTTGTTCATTTCTCTCTTGAAAGGTTTTATAACGGTGTTCTCACATGCGAAGAGTCTCTGAGATAAAACCATAGAAAAGCTGATCTACCAAGGGAAGATAGCACATGATTGTTTTAGTTTTAGTTTCTCTGAATTTTTAAAGCCCCCCTTTTCCTTTTCTTTAATAAATTATCTACTAATGTCTTCTTGCTGTTCATCTGTTGGGATCCAATTTTAATGGTTCAAAATATCTTTTTATATATCATGGCTATTACTCCTTTGGAAAAAAAATTATCGAAAATATTAGTTTGTCACTTGTTTCACTTTCACAGCAGCCACTGTAGTCTCTCCTGACTGGCTTGTCCCCTTCCTCTGTCTCACGGGGCATAGGTGTGGCCCAGATACAGTTTCTCTGTTCAGTGTTCTGTCTCTAGTTCAGCAATTCTCAAAGAGTGGCCGGGGCTTCCTGAGACTCTTTTGAGGGGTCTGCAAGTTCAAACACTACTTTCATATTAATATTAAAATATTATTTGCCTTTTTCACTTTCATTTTTTTAAGATTTTATTTATTTGGGGGGGAGAGAGTGAGCGAGTGAGGGGGAGGGCAGAGGGAGAGGGAGAAGCAGACTCCCCACCGAATAGGGAGCCCCATAGGGGATTTGATCCTGGGACCCTGGGATCATGTGACCTGAGCCAAAGGCAGATGCTTAACCGACTGAGCCACCCAGGTGCCCCTTTGACTTTCATTTTATCATGACTATACAGTGGAGTTTTCTAGAGGCTATGTGACAGGTGATGATGTCATTGCTCTGATGGTTAATGGAATATGTGAAGCAGGATCCAGCTGTCCTCTATTAAGGCAGACATTAAAAACATTTTTTTTTAAAGATTTTATTTATTTTTTGATATATAGAGAGAGACACAGCAAGAGAGGGAACACAAGCAGGGGGAGTGGGAGAGGGAGAAGCAGGCTTCCTGCAGAGCAGGGAGCCGGACGTGGGGCTCGATCCCAGGACCCTGGGACCGTGACCTGAGCCGAAGGCAGACGCTTAACGACTGAGCCACCCAGGTGCCCCAGTGCCTCTCACTAATTTTGTTTTGTAAAATATAGACCTCCCTCACTCCTGCAGAATGTTGATGTATAGTGATTGGAGTATTATTATATTTAAATATGTTAATAAGTATTTATTTTTAACATTCCTCGGTTTTACTTTCTAATAAAGTAAATAGTTATAGATAGAACCCATATACATAAAAGCTCTTTACGCTCCTCAATAATTTTGAAGACTGAAGGGATCCTGAGACCAAAAAATTTGAGAGCTGCTGCCCTGAAGCTGCCTGCTTTGAGTCCTGTCATTTCTCATAGTCCGTACTTAGCTGTGAGGATGACTCCCAGATGAAGACTACGTGGTGAGAAGCAGTGCTATTATTTCCTCATGGGGTTTTTTACCCACAATTTTTTTTTAAAGATTTTATTTATTTATTTGTCAGAGGGAGAGAGGGAGAGAGAGCAGGAACTGGGAGGAGAGGGAGAAGCAGACTCCCCGCTGAGCAGGGAGCCCGATGTGGGGCTCGATCCCAGGACCCCGGGATCATGACCTGAGCGAAGGCAGATGCTTAACGACTGAGCCACCCAGGCGCCCCTTTACCCACAATTTTGACAGAGAAGGTGCCTTGGGTTAAGGATCGGCCCAAACCTCTGAAATAAGTACCTTCCATGTCATCTACTACACTGCAAGGTTTGCATTTCATTTCTGCTTCTCAAAATAAAGTAACTAAAACTGGAATTGGACTGTAAACTAGATGGTTTACTGAGCTCTCTGTGTCTGGCATTTGGGAACAAAGATTTAAGTTACCTCGTCCTCAGGTAACTCAAAGTACAGTGGGTAGACAAAAACTGATTTTCTCATGTGTGTGTCAGTTTGTATCACCTTTAGTGTTATACTTAGGATTGTCTTAATGTTTTATTTTTAATGATATGATAATACTTGTATCTTGGTAGATTCTATAATGCCTCTCTCAAGCTTTTCTTCCTCTTGCATTCTCTTCCGCTTTTGCAGCATCTGGCATAGTATTACTTACACAGAATGCCATGTGCAGGTCAACGGCTATTTTTGTGGAGCAAAAATAAGAAATAGAAAAGTGTATTACTTCTTTGGGCTTCTTAGCATGGGAATGTGTGATATATTTTTATATTTTCATTGAAGGGCCATGTGTATCAGCCCACCCATTGGTTTATACATCTGTTTTTACCAAATGGGCTAGTTGAGATGGAAGTGTTAATTTATTTGAACCAACAGATGTCAGTGTCACTAGTAAAACAAGATGTCAGGAAGGTATACCAAAACTAGCACCCTCCCCCGCCACACGCACCTGGCTATTTCAGTATAGCCTTTGGGAATATGCACCCCTCCTCCTTCCCAAATCCCCCACATTTATTTTTTTTAAAGATTTTATTTATTTGTTTGACAGAGACACAGTGAGAGAGGGAACACAAGCAGGGAGAGTGGGAGAGGGGGAGAAGCAGGCTTCCTGCAGAGCATGGAGCCCGATGCGGGGCTCGATCCCAGGACCCTGGGATCATGACCTGAGCCGAAGGCAGACGCTTAACGACTGAGCCACCCAGGCGCGCCAATGCCCCACATTTAAACAGGAAGTAGCAAACTGCCTTACTGTTGCCCTTTACTCCTGTCTCTTCCAGCCCACTGCTGCCGCACTTACCTCTTAAAATCATGTTTGTTTTTTTTTTTGATCACGTTCTTCCTCAAAAACCACAATGACTCCATGGGCTTCCCAGGTCCTTCACATCTGTCTCCATCCATTTGCTTACAAACACCTACCCTCCTGCCCTGTAGTCAAAGCACAAATGCTGGCCTCATTCTCATCTCAAGCCTTTGGCCATTCTCCCCTCCCACTCCCCACCCCGGGGCCTGGAATACCCTCTCTCCTCCAGGAAGCCTTCTCTGGCTTACAGTCTCCTCTCCATTTTCTGAATGCCAGTTGCACTTTTATTCTAACGGTTTAGCACTTAGCTGTTGTGTAATCGTATCATATGAAAGTTTTCTCCCCAACTAGATCAAAATTCCTTGCGAGTAGTGACAAGGTAGCAAATATTTTTTTTGTGTGTCCTCAGTTCCCTGCTGTCACGGTGCAAGGAATAGATTTATTGAGTGTCAGCCATATAAATATGTTGATTAGTTGTTAACTCTTCTTCCCCAACTGGAATCCTCCTCAGTAAGAATTTATTGAACACCTACCCTGGAACAACACTAGAGTTGCTGTGACAACAGAAATGAGGCGAACATGGTGTAATCACAAGACTTAAGTGGAAGAGATTACGCAATCAACATAGATGTCTGAACAAAGGAGGTGTTGAGGGAAAAGCTTGTTTGAGCTTGCTCTTAGATGGATTGAATGGGATTTCATCAGGCGGAAAAGAGGATGGGGGCCTGGATGGGATTTCAGAGAGAGTATCTGGCCTGAGCGAAGGCGTGGAGGTGTAAAAGTAGGCGGCTTATAAGGAGTATAAAAATTTGTGGCCAAAGAGAAGTCTAGCTGGGTGGATGGGCTCTAGATTTGATAGGGCCCTGAACGCCATGCAAAGAAATGTAAACCTGACCCTATAGGCATTGGGGAACCAGCTTATGATTCTAAGCAAGAGAGTGACAGAAGGCACTACTGCCATTAGGCTGAAAAAGTCAGCTGTGGAACACAGATAACAACCCAACATTGCCCCCTGATTGCCCTCCTCCTTGGCCCTCCATTAAATGACAAGCCCTATATGTATGTAATCCACTCGTTGGGATGATATATCAAATCCCCTTACTTTGTTCCTCTCCTACCCTAAATTCTGGCTGATTTCAGGTTTGTGGCCATGTAGAAGTTTGATTTATTCCAGATGTGCCATTCTCTGGACCTACATGTCATGGTGAAGCTGCAAACTCTTGTGGAAAGAGCCCTGGGCTCGGAGTTTTAACTGCATGTGGGTTCAAATCTCAGCTGTAAGGAACTTTATTTTCTCATTATTCTGCTGCTTTAACTTTTTCTCTTGAACTTTTGTGTATCTGCAGAGTAAAACCACCGGCTGTACTGGAATGGATTATCCATAGGCAAATATCACTCTTGCATTTTACCAATTGTGTTTATTTCCTTTGTCGAACTCCTATTTATAGCACCTGTTTTGCTCTATTTACTTGCTACTTCTAAATTACTTTTGTTGACCCCTTATTTCTATGTATTTATTAAGGAAGCACTTTATAACCTAAACAGTGAACCAGATAGCTGCTCCAGGAAATGTTTAGAATGAGGCAGCTCAATTTAGCTGGATTGTTCTATGTCAGTGGGTTACAGGAAGGAGTTTGTAAGGTCCCTGTGGGGAAACTGAAAAGTTTTCCAGCTTCTCCTTTGTGAGTCCTCATCCTGTAGTGTCATTATTTTGTTTTAATGAATTCCCAGAACAATAGGTACACCCATCTGAAAATATGACCACAGGACATATTCCAAAGCCAGACATAAATTATTTTTGGACGCCCCATACTTTTTCTTCCTATGATTTGTGTGGTTAATGTAAAGTTGCTGGCACTGTGTATTTTACATCATTTCCTGAATGAAACCTGCAACCAGTGGAGAGAGATGAAAAGGATTCTGCGTTATTTTGCAAATTGTCTTGCCTTTTTTTTTTTTTTCAGTGCTAGTCACTCTATGGGATTCATGGGCATTTGATAAATATAAACGGAAAGAAAACCTGTTGAGTTGTGCTACCCTTTTAGCCTGAGTTCTTCTCATCAGCTAAAACGATGTTTGTTTTTAGCGAAGGTTTCTAGAAACCTGGAATACCTACTCTTGAGATAAAGTGCTTTTTGTAGGTTTCGTGAATGTAGTAAATCCAGAGTTAGACAAATATTAACTACAAATATTGACTCTGATGCCAACTGCATTTAAAAAGGAAGGATGATGTGGAGGGTGAGGGTGAGGGCAGGGAACATGTCTTCTTTGCATTTTATGGCTTGTGTTTAAGTTGATGTTATTTCTGCTGTATTTTTCATTTTCATCCTGTTGAGTTTGAGGTAGCAATAAAAGTGTCAGGTAGAGTTCTTGGGAATTCAGGACTAGAGCTCAAGGTAGAGATGAGAGCTAGGGATAGTAGGTTTCTTTACAGGATCAAATGAAATAAATCAGATTAAGGTGGAGAAGGATCTGTGATCTCAGATCCAGAACAAAGCAGAGGGGCCCTTTTTTTTCCTTTCTTCTTTTTCTTTTTTTTTTTTTTAAAGATTTTATTTATTTATTTGTCAGAGAGACAGAGGGGGGAGAGAGAGCACAAGCAGGGGGAGTAGCAGGCAGAGGGAGAAGCAGGCTCCCCGCTGAGCAGGGAGCCCGATGCGGGACTCGATCCCAGGACCCTGGGATCATGACCTGAGCTGAAGGCTGACGCTTAACCGACTGAGCCACCTAGGCATCCCTACTTCCCCCTTTTTTTTTCTTAAATAGAAAGTAAAAACACTTCTTCCTGTATGGCATGAGGGAAGACAGAGAAATTCAGGATTTCCTCCGTGTTGTTAGTAATGGGAAAGAACTGCTAAGGACCTGTGGCAGGTCAGTTTCCCTAGAAGTAGCAACTGAGACGGGGCATTCTGTGTAAGCACGTTTGTTGTGGGAGGTGCTCGGAGAAGGTGAGTGAAGGAAGTAGTAGAGCAGGGGAAAGAGTCCAGCAAGGATGAAGGTTTGGTGAGTAGCCGCGGAGGAGCTCAGCTAAGACCACAGAGCATGGATTCTTAGTATCCTAGGACCTGCTTGATCCACAAAGCGAGGTTAGAGTTCTTGTAGCTGAGGAAATGGTTTTCTGATCAGTAATTTTGTACATTATTAGTACCTTTGGATAAATGACCCTACCTTCCCTACCTGACCATATGTGACCGTGTAAGCATGGTAATGTTCCTGGGGGAACTTCTTGTTCATGTCTGCACAGAGTTCAAGCTATTTGTGCATATTAAGGGAGGGTGCTGGGAATGCATTTCTTTTCTTTATATTTGTTCTTATCCATAAGTGAATGGCAGATTTCCCTTGGGATATCTGTTCTCTTGGTTTCAACCATCACCTTGACGTTGATGACTCTCAAATCTTTGACTCTCAATCTTCATCTCATCTGGCCTACCCAGCCTCATTTTTGTATCTGTCCCACTGTCCCACGATGATTTGTATGTAATAGGTGGTTCATGAATGTCACTCACACTTCAGTCAGGCTGGTCTCTATTACAAGTGAGTTCTTATGAAATCGAACACATGATTTAGAGCTTGACTTTTTATGAAATATTAACTGGGCAAATACTTCGCCTCTCTGAGCTTCATGAGTTTCCTCATCTGCACTAGGAGTGGGAAAAGAATTCAGTTTAAGCACATAGCCCAGTGCCTAAAAATTGGTAAGTACCTGGTAAATGTTGGTTATTTGTCCTTTATGCTTAGTGTTTAAAATAGTTATCTGTTAGTCCAATTTTCCAGCTCTATGGCTTAATTTATCCTATCTGATTTTTCCACATTCATCGTATATACTTCTGGTAACCTAAAAAAAGTAAGAAGCTTCTTAAAAGAATTGGAATACTTCAAAAGGAATATTATTTGCCAAACCCAAAAGAACTATGCTGACTATGATTTTGGATCAAGATTTCATTTAAAAAAGGTGAAGGGACAGGACTAGGTGAAGTAAAGTTGACTATAATGCTATTTTTAAAAATCAATATACTAAGATTTTTTGGGGGTAAAATTTATAATCTGAAGATTCACACTTGGGATATAGGGAATGTTTCATCTTTAATACTAAATTCTTGAGCAGAGAAAAACATTAAACAGCATAGCATGCCTCTTTTTCCCAGTATTTCTGAGCATCTGCATTGTGTTATGAGCTCTGGGAGAGTCAGAGCCATGAGATAATGTTTCTCTACTCCTAAATGGCCAGGACATTTGTTAGTACTGATGTCTAGGTTTTATTTCAGTTGATTACTTATGAATTCCCATGAGTTTTGTACACATGTCCTCATTTGGTTTGCTCATTTGCATGGTTCTCAAAAAAACAAAACAAAACAAAAAACGGCTGTCGACTACATGGTAAGGGTAGAGGCACATTACACCTGAAAGGTAACTGAGTATACTAAGTAGTTTGCGTGTCTATATTGTCCAAGTAGGAGCATGAAAGAAGACATAAGAATGAGTGGTAACCCTGAATAGACGTTTTTCCAAAGAAGACATACAGATGGCCAACAGACATATGAAAAGATGGTCAACATCACTAATCATCAGGGAAATGCAAAGTAAAACCACAATGAGGTCTCACCTCACCCCACTCAGAATGGCTAGTATCAAAAAGACAAGAAATAACAAATGTGGGTGAGGGTGTGGAGAGAAGAGAACCCTTGTGCACTGTTGGTGAGAATGTAAATTGGTGCAGCCACTGTGGAAAACAGTATAGGGGTTCCTTTATTAAATATAGGAATAACAGGGGCGCCTGAGTGGCTCAGTAGGTTAAGCATCTGCCTTCAGCTCAGCTCATGATCCCCGGGCCCTGGGATCAAGCCCCACATCAGGCTCTCTGCTCAGTGGAGAGCCTGCTTCTCCCTCTGCCTACCACTCTGCCTATCTGTGCTCTCTATCTGTCAAATAAATAAATAAAGTCTTTAAAAAAAATAAATATAGGAATAACATATGACCCAGTAATTCCACTACTGGGTATTTACTTAAAGAAAATTTGAAAACACCAATTTGAAAAAGACATATGTACCCCTGAGTTTATTGCAGTATTATTTACAATAGCTAAGATGTGGAAGCGACCCGAGTGTCCATTGATAGATGAATGGAAAGGAGATGTGGTATATATACACAATGGAATGTTACTCAGACCTAGAGGGTATTCTGCCAAGTGAAATAAGTCAGACAGAGAAAGACAAATGCCATATTATTTGTCTTATATGTGGAATCTAAAAAACAAAAATGAACAAAGAAACAGACTTAAATCCAGAGAACAGGTGGTTGCCAGAGGGGAGGTGGGTGGGGGATGGGCAAAATAGGTGAGAGGCATTTAAGAGGTACAAACTTCCATTTATAAAATAAACAAGTCACAGAGTTAGAAAGTACACCATAGGTAATACAGTCAATAATATTGTAATAACTTTATATGGTGACAGATGGTGACTACACTTATTGTGGTGAGCACTGAGTAATGTATAGAATTGTTGAATCGTTGTGTTGTTCATCCGGAAACTAATATAACATTGTGTGCCAACTATACTTCAATAATAAAAAACAGAATTGGTAGTAACCCAAAAGGTGAAAACTACCCAAATGTCCATCAGCCGATGAATGGATAAACAAAATGTGGTCTATTCATACAATGGGTATTGTTCAGTCTGAAAATGGAATGAAATACTGATACGTGCCAGAACATGGACGAGTCTTGAAAACATTATGAAAAGTGAAAGAAGCCAGACACAAAAGGTCACATATTGTATGATTATATTTATATGAAATATCCAGAATTGGCAAATCATGGAGGCAGAGAATAGCAGTTACGAGGGGCTGGGGTAGGGGAGTTATGTTTACTGGGTACAGAGTTTCTGTTTGGGAGGATGAAAAATTTCTGGAAATGGAGAGCGATGGTAATTGCAAAACATTGTAAATGAGCTTAATGCTACTGAATTGTCTAGTTTATAATGGTTGAAATGGTAAATTTTATGTGTATTTACCATAGTAAAAAAGGATAAGTGGTAAGGAGCTTGAAGATCGTTGTAACAAGCCTCCTGTTTTTCTTTCTGCGCAGGGGCTATGGATAACAGAGGCTTTCAGCAGGGGAGTTTCAATAGCTTCCGGAGCAGCTCCAGTGATGAAGACTTGATGGACATTCCAGGGACAGCTATGGATTTTTCCATGAGAGAGGATGTTCCTCCCTTAGATGGAGAAATAGAAGGTATCATTACTGTTTGTTTTAAATTTATTTTTTATTTTTTTTAAAGATTTTATTTATTTATTAGAGAGAGGGAGAGAGAGAATGAGTGGGGAGGCGAGAGGCAGAGGGAGAGGGAGAAGCAGACTCCCCGCTGAGCAGGGAGCCCAGAGACCCTGAGACCATGACCTGAGCTGAAGGCAAGGCTTAACTGACTGAGCCGCCCAGGCACCCTGGTATCATTACTGTGGATGACAGTTTATCTTTTTAAAAATTATTTTTTATGTACACACAGTAAAATTCACTTTTTTTCTGGTGCAATCTTTGGAGATTTAACATATGTAGAGACTTTTGTAACCGCCACCACCGACAGGATACAGAACAGTTCCATACCCCAGAGAGTTCCCTTTTGCTATCCCTTTGCAGCCAAACCTCCTCCACCCCAAACCCCTGGTAGCCACAGATGTATTCTCTGTCCCTGTATTTTTTTCTTTTCTGGAATGTCATATGCATGGAGTCATATAGTATGTCGCCTTTGAGACTGACTTCATTCACTCAGCCAATGCCTTGGAGATTAATTCAAGTCGTTCATTCCTTTTTTTCTTGCTTAGTAGAGCCTGATGTGGGATCACTGGGTCATGTGGGAAATGTATGTTGAACTTCCTAAGAAACTGCCAAACCATTTTCCAGGGTGGCTGTACCGTTTTATAGCTGACCTAGCCATGAGTGAGAGTTCCACTTGTTCCCCGTCCACAACAGCTCTGGATATTTTCAGTAATTTTTATTTTAGCCATTCTAATTGGTGTGTAGTGTTATCTCATCATGGTTTTAATTTAATTTCCCTAATGCCTTATGATGTTGAGCATCATTTCATGTGCTTATTTGCCAACCTTATATCCCCTTCAACGAAGTGTCTGTTCAAATCCTCTCCCTTTTTTATAATTGGGTTTTTATTATCTGGAATACGTTTATTTTTTTAAAAGATTTTATTTATTTCTTTGAGAGAGAGAGAGAGAGAGAGCACGCGTGAGAGCCTGAGCAGGGGAGAGGGAGAAGCAGACTCCCTGCTGAGCAGGGAGCCGGATGCCAGGCTTGATCCCAGGACCCTGGGAGCAGGGCCTGAGCCGAAGGCAGCCACTTAACTGACTGAGCCACCCAGGAGTCCCTGGAATATATTTATAGAAGGAGAATTCCCTCCATCTATTATATGGTTATCCAGTAACATCATTCTTTTCAATAACTGCATATAAGTTCATGGTATAGCTGTACCATAGCTTATTTAACCAAATTTCTATTGATGTACATTTCAGTTTCCAATCTTTTGCTATTTCAGACAATGCTGCAATGAACAACCTTGTGTATGTGTATGTGTGTGCATCTGTATATATAAGATGTAGTATATTAGAAGTATATTAGAATATTTATTCTGTATTAGAATATTAGTATATTAGAACATTTCTGTAGCATGAGTGTATGAGTGCTTATTTCCCCACAGCCTTGCTGGTGCTGAATATTATAATTTTTTCATCTTCACACTATGATAGGCAAAATAAATAAAATCAGTAAATTTTCATTATTGTTTTAATTTTCACTTTTTTAGATTAATGAAGTTGAGTGTATTTTCATATGTTTACGAACCACTTAAATTTCTTTTTCTGGAAGTTTCCTGTTTATATGATGTTCCTGTTTTTCTGATGGCCTGATTATCTTTTCTTATCTTTTTCTAGGAGCCCTTCATATATTACTCTTAATGTTTTGTCTAACGTAGCTGGTGTGTATTTTTTCCATTTGTTTTGTTTTTGTTTCCTTTAAAAAAATCTACAAATATTAAACATTTTTACATAGCCAGATATATCACCCTTTTCTTTTCTGACTTCTGAGTTTCTTGTTGTAGTCAGAAAGGACTTTAATATTAAATTTGTACAATTACTTAAAACTACTGCCTGGTTCTTTAACTGATTGGAATTGCCATTCTCAACATAAAGTCAGAGGACAAGAAACTATGTCAGAATTTTATTATTTAGCAAATTTGAATTGGAGGCGTATGACACTGTGGAAACTTTGCTAGGTTCTGGGAATTAGCAAGGCTTTAAGGCACCCTCCCTGCCTTCATGAAGTTGATTCTAGCTGGCTAAACAAACATTAAGTACTTATGAGAGCACCTAACTCTTAGAGTGGTTTTCAGGATTAAATGAAATAATAACATAAAGTGGTTATAATTGTACACGGCCTCGAGCTAACGCTCAATAAAATGTTAGCTCTCATTATTATTGTTATTTTATTTCTGTTATAACCCTATACTGTAAGTGTTATAACTCTTATAAGAACTCAGCAGAGGAAGCATTCTGTATGTGTGTGTGTGTCTAGGATTGGAAAAGATTTCACAGAGAAGGTGTGTTTGAGAAGGGCCTTGAAAGATATTTGGTAGGAAGAAGGCCTTTCTAGGCAGAAAGCAAGCTTTTACAGAGATATCAACAGGCATAATATACAGAGGTATGAAAAGGCAGGCTATAAGCCCAAATAAATAGATTGGAGCCTTGAATGTCACGCTAAGAAGTTTGAATCAACTTTATTGTCACTGTGAGGACAAACTCCTTCACCCTTTCATTCGATGAATACTTTTTGAATACCTGCTACGAAGCAGGCACTATCCTAGGCCGTGGGGATACAGTGGTGGGATTAACGTAGGTAAGATCCAAGTTGACCTGGAATTTAGATCTAGTTGGGTCAATGAGTAAACAAACCAACTACTTAGTTATTTACCCATTATAATAAGTACCAAGATGGAAATAAAGTGAATGACAATAGAGGATAACTAAGGGATGATATTTTAGAAAGGTTAGAAAGTTCGAAAGGTCAGGCAAGGCCTCTCTGAGGAGGTGACCAACTTGGGAAGAACATACCAGTATGCAAACCACAGGTTCAGAAGGATAATAAGAAATTGTCTCGTAAAGGTGCCTCAAGACAGTAACAGGTAGAAGAGAGCCCCTGAATTTAAAGTTCATAAAAGAAGGGCACTCATGGTTTGGTATTTAATGGTTTTTCATATTTGCCTCCTTCTGTGAAAGGCACATGTGTTTATATATCCTGTCCACTTATGTGTAGTTATAACCCTCGCGAGTCAGTTACAGCCATCACTGGCTCGAGTGAAGTGGTCAGTTAGGGTTTCCGTAAGCTTAAGCCGGCCACTTCTAATAAACCTCTGGCTAATCCAGAGTGGTTTAGCTTAGTTCTCGTTATTGCTTCTAATCGAAAGTGATATCGCATAACATCCCTATCACCAAAGTACTCGTTGTGTTCACAGTGCTCTCAGTAGGTCTTGGAGGCAGGCGAGTATCCATCTATTATTCCTATTTAGTAGACCCAAAAGCTGAGGCAGACGAGATTTTGACATTGCTTGTGATTGTAGAATGTGTTTTTACATGAGTAGTCCTTTGCCACTTTTCACTTGGCCTTTACAGGAGAATTACTGCTTGTGGTTTACAAGGTCTGACCATAAAACGGCAAAGCTGTTTTCTGTGAGCTACACACAGAAATTGGTCCATTTACTATACTCTGTAGTCATATAATTTTCTTGCTTTGCTTTTTAATTGTTCTCACTTTATTTAATGTTTTCACCTGGGATTTCCTAATGTACACAAAAGCAACAACAGAAAAAAAGGTCATAAAGTCCTTGATATCGGTGGTGTGGCTGTACATAAAATACTACCTTTTGTACCAGGCACAATAGCACGTACTAAAAAGATTAGTTAAAAGGAGCTTGAAAGGCAGTAGAAGTGGTTCTTGTTTTCCAGATGGCTAGAGGGATTGATTTATGAGGAATGAATAAATAAATTATGCATGGCATGGTTAAGTGCATCTGTGGTGGTGGTATAGTAGTCTGCCAATGAGAAGAAACATAAACATGGAGGTCTCACAGAAGGGGAGGGGGAGGGAAATAGAAAAAAGGGTTGGAGTAGTAGGAAGAAATTCAGAGCTGTACTCATAGTCCATCCGTTCTCACTTGCCTGCCTCTGCAGCCTGGGCATCATGTTTGGCAATTCAGTCATTCACGCATTCGGGTATTCAGTGTTTATGGAGCCCCCAGATCTTAGGAACCCAGCCCTGTGCCGTTTTAGTAATGCTCATCAATTCCCTTGTTTCCCTCACCTCCTTGTCTTTCCACCTCGTGTGCCTTGCTACTCCTCTCAGATTGTTGAGTGAGGAGACCTTCCTGGCAAGAGAGAGCCACGTGGCTAAAGGCACGGCGGCATGAGAGAGCCTTTTCTATTCAGGCAACACGGAACCTGTGCATCTGGGGTCTGAGGCTCCTGGGGTAGAGATGATGATGGTTGGAGCAGGAGGGGAAGATAGCAGGGGATAAGGCGGGAGATCCAGTTAGAAATCTGGGTGAGGTCTAGACAGTCTGTGCTTCTGGACCTTATCTTGTAACCAAGGAGTCGTCAAATGATTTAAAAGCGGAGGAATGATATGATCAGATTGGTGTTTTTGTGAATTTATGGCAGCGTGGAGGGTGGATTCGGGGGAAGAGTGGGTCAAAGACTGGAAGACCAGTTAAACTGTTTTTTTTTTTTAAACAATAATCTAGGTAAAAGATCAAATGGCCTGAATTAAGACAACAGGAACGGAGAGGAAAGAATAATAACTTCTAGAGAAATTTCAAAAGGGGGATTGATAGGACTAATTCGATATGGAGAATAAACTGGAAGAGTCACAGATGACTTCAGAGCCCAGGCAGAGTGTGGGAGCCGGCCGAGCCCCCCTCGTGTGGGAGAACGTGCCCAGACCGCCCCTGCAGGCCTCAACATAACCTCCCGATGTCCCAGGGAAGGAAAGATGTCTTTGAAAATGAAGCACATGACACAGTGTGAAATCCACCAAGTAAGCTGTGAAACAGTTGTGTTTGTTCTGCTGTGCGGCAATGAAAGATTATCGTATCCCTCCAGAGAGAAATGGAAAAACATCTTGGGCCCCAGCTCATGGGCTCTTGTCAGCACTCCAGTTGACTCAAGTGTGGATGGCACAAACTTTTTTTTGTCCTTATTATGATAACGAAAGGGACTTCAGAATCCATCACCCTCATAATACTCAAACTTCCCCTAAATACTTAGC
This sequence comes from Zalophus californianus, assembly GCF_009762305.2. Taxonomy (NCBI): domain Eukaryota; kingdom Metazoa; phylum Chordata; class Mammalia; order Carnivora; family Otariidae; genus Zalophus; species Zalophus californianus. The sequence goes on along the minus strand of NC_045612.1, from coordinate 86,494,960 downwards.
CTGGGAGGACGGTGATTGTTACTGCTGCTTTTTGAGCTTGGGAAAAAAAAAAAAAAAAAGTGGCCTATAGTAAAAGCACCGTGGGGCCATAAACCATACCAGTTTTCTGTGCCGAACCCTCAAAATGAGGCTTCTTATCATGGATCCAGGCTTTAAGGGCTTCCTTTAGGTTACTTGATAGGAAAATACCTGGTTAGATTTTAGAATCTGTGCCTTCTTATCTCTTCCCACTTATTTATTTACATTTTTGTCTTATTTCGAGAACATGCTTTATCCATGTGTACTTAGTTTTTACCTGGTGTCCCTTCCAGGATACCATGTGACATTTAGTCTTCATGTCACCTGGGGCTCCTCTTGGCTGCCATGGTTTCTTAGACTTTCTTTGTTTTTGATGACCTTGACAGGTGTTTTTTTCCGTAGTTTTTAAACTTTGTTACATACCTGTGTTCTCCCCCCCCCCCAGTTTTATTGCGAAATAATTGATATACATCGCTGTATGAGTTTAAGGCTCACAGCATGATGGTTTGATTTATGTATACTGTGAAGTGATTACCACAGTAGGTTAACATCCATCATCTCCTACAGATAGAATCGAAAGGAAAAAAAAAACTTTCTCCTTGTGATGAGAACTCTTAGGATTTACTCTCTTAACAACTGTCCTGTATATCATACAGCAGTGTTAACTGTTAGCTATATTCCGTCATGTTGTACATTCCATCCCTAGCACTTATTTGTCTTGTAACTGGAAGTTTGTACCTTTTTGACCACCTTTCTCCAGTTCTCCATCCTCCTACCCCTTGTCTCTGACAACCATAAATCTGATTTCTTTTTCTATGAGTTCATTTACTTTTTTTTTTTAGATTTTACATATAAGTGAGATCACACAGTATTTGTCTTTCTCTGTCTGACTTATTTCACTTAGCATAATGCCCTCAGTGTCTATCTGTCCAGTCACAAATGGTAGGATTTCCTCGTTTTTTTTAGATAGCTGAATAATATTCCATTGTATATGTATATGCCACAGTTTCTTTATTCATTCATCATTGATGGACACTTAGGCTGTTGCCATGCCTTGGTATTATAAATAATGCTGTGGTGAACATGGGAGTTAGTGTTTCCAAGTTAGTGTTTTCATTTCCTTTGGTTACATTCCCAGAAGGGGAATTACTAGATAGAAGGGTAGTTCTATTTGTAACTTTTTGAGGAACCGCCATACTGTTTTCCACAGTGGCTGCACCAGTTGACAGTTTTGGGGATTATTGGTCGGGTATTTTGTAGAATGTCCCTCAATTGGGATTTGTCTGATGTTTATCTCATGATTAGACTGGGGTTATGGGTTTTAGGGAGGAGGAGTAGAGGTAAAGTGCCATTCTCATCACATTGTATCAAGGCTATATATTGTTGATATGACTTATGGCTGCCGATTTTAACCTTGATCTTCTGGCTGAGGTGGTGTGTGTCAGCTTTCTCCACTGTAAAGTTACTTGCTTTTCATCCTTTCCATAATGTACTCTATGGAAGGAATTCACTGCATAGCTCACACTTAAGAACTAGGGAGCTGTGCTCCACCTCCTTGAGGGTAAAGTATCTATAGAAATTATTTGGAATTGTTCTGCATGGGACATTTGTCTGTTCTCTCCCATTTATTTATTCAACTACTTATTTATGTCAGTAGGGACTCATTTGTTTAAACTTTGGGTTATAATCCATTTCTACTTTATTTTGTTCAAATTTTTCCAGCTTTGGCCATTTGGAACTCTTTCAGTTTTCTGTTTCCCTTTGACATGGCCCTGTCACCTTGGGGTTTTCTTGAGGACCTACTGTCTGCCACTGCAATGTGCCATTTCTCCAAGGAGCCCTGGTTCCTTTTTTTTTTTTTTAAGATTTTATTTATTTATTTGACAGAGAGACACAGCAGCGAGAGAGGGAACACAAACAGGGGGAGTGGGAGAGGGAGAGGCAGGCTTCCCATGGAGCAGGGAGCCCGACGCGGGGCTCGATCCCAGGACCCTCGGATCATGACCTGAGCTGAAGGCAGATGCCTAACGACTAAGCCACCCAGGCACCCCCCTGGTTCCCTTTAGTAGAGAATGGTATTAGGAATGAAGATATGGGCAGTAGGTGTGCTCATTTCTACTGGGGCATTATTGGTTTAGGCACTCTCAGCCACTCAGTAAAAAAATGTGTGTGTGTGTGTGTACTGACCCGTGTCTATATATATATCTATAGGTAGATATATTATCTACATGTGACCATCCGTGTCTACATTAAGCTAAACATGAGATTGTACTGATGTCTGTAATTCTGCTCCATTAACACATGGATCATTCTTGCCTCCTCCCATGGCTTGTTTGTAACCTCCCATTACAGGTAGTGAGAAACTTGGCTCCCACCATCCTCCATCCATTATTTAACTGTTCTCTTCCAGTGTACATGTATGGTGCTTTCTTTTTTTTTTTATCTTTTTTTTTTAAAGATTATTTATTTGAGAGAGAGAGAGAGCTCGTAGAAGCTGGGGGAGGGGCTATGGGAGAGGGAGAAGCAGACTCTCTGCTGAGCAGGAAGCTTGATGTGGGGCTTGATCTCAGGTCCCTGGGATCATGACCTGAGCCAAAGGCAGATGCTTGACTGACTGAGTCACCTGCGTGCACCCATGTATGGTGCTTTCAAATCGTTAACCCTTACTTTCCATGGGAAACTACGTTGTCAGCTAGAATATAATACTTATACACAATTTCTTTAGCCTTTAGCCTTACACACTCCACTCAGTTCCAGTTTCTTGGATCAGCACCTTTTCTCTCAATACCTCCTTCTGTGAGGCTGTTTCACTAATTTGTATTATAGATTCTTCTGTCACATTCTGCATTCCATCCTGGGATTTAAAAAAAAAATTTGTGTAAATTAAGGTCCACTGTGCTATAAAGTTCTATGGATTTTGACAGATGCATAGTGATAGGTATGCACTGTTACAGTATCATGCAGAACAGTTTCACTGCCCAGAAAAAATCCCCTGTGCTTTACCTCTTCAGCCACCTCCCTTCTGAGCCCCTGGCAACTACCAATCTGTTTTTCATCTCCATCAATCTGCTTTTTCCAGAATGTCAATAAATGGAATCATGTAGTCTGTAGGCTTTCAGGTTGGCGCCTTTGACCTAGCGATATGCATTTAAGGTTCCTCCATGTCTTTGTGTGTATTGAGATGTCACTCCTTTGCATTGCTGAATAGTATTCCATTGTCTAGATATATGGCAGTTTGTCCTTTCACCTATCTACTGATGGAGATCTTGATTTCTTCCAGCTTTTGGCAATTATGACCAAAGCTACTATAAACATCTGTGTGCAGGTTTTCGTGCAGGCATAAGTTTTCAAGTCAGTTGGGTAAATATATAGGTGTGTGATTGCCATATTATATGGTGAGACTGTGTTTAGTTTTGTAAGAAATTGCCAAACTGTCTTCCAAAGTGGCTGTACCATTTTGTATTCCCACCAGGAATGAATGAGAGTTCCTGTTAACTCCACATCTGTGTGAATGATTGATATTGTCAGTGTTTTAGATTTTAGCCATTCTGATAGGTAGGTAGTGGTATCTCATTTTTTAAAAAGATTTTATTTATGTATTTGAGAGACAGAGAGAGAGAGCATGACTGGGGGGAGACAGCCGAGGGAGAGGGAGAAGCAGACTCCCCACTGAGCAGGGAGCCTGACATGGGGTTCCATCTCAGGACCCCAGGATCAAGACCTGAGCCGAAGGCAGACACTTCACTGACTGAGCCACCCATGCGCCCCTCATTATTGTTTTAATTTGCATTTCTCTAATGAAAAATGATGTTGAACATCTTTACATTTGTTCTTTGCCATCTGTGTATCTTCTTTGGTGAGGTTTAGTTCTTTGGTTTTAGATCCTTTTCTAATATATGCACCTAATGCTATGGATTTCTCTCTAAGCACTGTTTTTGCTGCATCCTACAGATTTTGATATCTTGTATTTTCATTTTTTCTTTTTTTTTTTAAAGATTTTATTTATTTAATTGACACAGAGAGACACACACACACACACACAGAGCAGGAACACAGGCAGTGGGAGCGGGAGAGGGGGAAGCAGGCCTCCCGCCGAGCAGGGAGCCCGATGTGGGGCTCGATCCCAGGACCCCGGGATCATGACCTGAGCCGAAGGCAGTCGCTCAACCGACTGAGCCACCCAGGCGCCCTCTATTTTCATTTTCATTTGCTTCAAAATAGTTTGTAATTTGTCTTGAGACTTCATTGGCCTGTGGGTTACTTGGAAGTGTGTTGTTTAATTTCTAGGTATTGGGGCATTTCCCAGCTATTTTTTTTATTGGTTTCTAGTTTAATTCCATTGTGAATTTATGGTAAAGTGGCCACGCATTGGGCTGTTTAATGTTTGGTGTAACTGTCTGTGCCAGAGTGTTAAAATTTTGTAGCAGTGTTCTTGTTTTTTTTTTTAAGATTTTATTTATTTGAGAGAGAGAAAGCAAGGGGCGGAGCATGAGTGGAGGGGGAGTGGCAGAGGGAGAAGCAGACTCCCTGCTGAGCAGGGAGCCCAACATGGGACTTGATCCCAGGACCCCCAGGGATCATGACCTGAGCCACCCAGGCGCCCTTGTAGTGACCTTGTTTTTGTGTCACCTCTTGATTTTGAGTTAAATGCAGCTTATTGAGAGAGATTCTGTGGCTCAGTTCTTTGAGCTGCAGTCCACTGTCATTACACGGGAGCCCTATGGTGTCATGGTAAGATATGTGGGAGCAGGTCTTTTTATAATTTTCTGTGAAATCTCAGTGTCTGTTGGGCATGTGTCTTATGGCTGTGACCTTCACACGGTTTCGTCCAGTGGTACAGTTTTTGTTCTCCCTGCCCCATACTTCTGTTCTGACCACGGCCTTCCCAGTCCATTTCCTGGAAGCGCAGGCCCCTGTTGATATGCCTTTTTTTTTCCTTTGGGTGAGACAAGAAGGCTGGTAGGGGTGGGGGTGGGTATGTGGGGGGGGTGCTCGCTCTCTCTCTCTCTCTCTCTCTCTCTCTCTCTCTCTGCTGGAGTGAGAGGAATGCCCTTCCCCCAGTTGGGAGAAGGCTGAGGCAAAGTATTTCCCCCGGAGCATAGGCCTTTGGTATAGAGAAAGCTCTGGGGAATTTCACAATGATTACTCTTCCCCTCCCCTCCTCAGAGCCAGGAGGGGATCTTTCTCTTATCTACCCTGTGAGAACTTGGTAGGGTTCCTGGAGGTAGAGCCCACAGGCGGGCAAGCCTTAGAAGTTTCTCACTCTCACACGGGTCTGCACTCAGCCTTCCGCAGTTCATCAGCGTCGCCATTCAAGTGTCCCTGCAACAGTTGCTGCTTCAGTTGGTCTCTACTTCAGGTGAGCAGATCTCTTTGTGTCTTTTTGGATAAACCCGTCTCTGTGGATTTGGGCGTTGCAGTTTCCCCTGCAGCCTTCATTCTCAGGCAGGTCCCTGGAAAGTTCGGGACTTTTCAGTTTGTCCAGCTTTTTCTTGTTGTAGGGATGGGGAGTGACAACTTGCCAGAGCTGAATCTGGAAGCTCCCTGTGTGTTTTTCAGCCAGTGGGTCCACTTTGATCCCCTCTTGAAGGGACCCCAGAGCATTGGGTCCCAGGTTGTCATATACTTCACTCATGAGCTGAGTCTTACTTTTCTTTCCTAAGGATCAGTAGTGCCATCTTATGATCCTGCCAGAAGGGTGTTCTCAGATAACTATGCAATCAAAATGCCATTTAGAATTCTTCAAAAGCTTAAGGTCTTCTCAAGTCATGCAGCACAGTGTATGAGTGACCAAAAAAAAAAAAAAATCATCGCTAAAATGATAGAATATCAGAGTTGGAAGGGACCTTAAAAATCATGCTTGCTAAACCTCCCCCATTTTACAGACGGAGAACCTGAAAGCCACAGAGATTAAGGCAATTGCCCAAGGTGATAAAACTAGTGATTTGTGGAGCTAGGGTTAGAATCTGTACCTTCTCACTGCGGGACAAGAGGGCCGCCGGCAAAGCCTTTCTTCCCATTGCCTTTCATTTAAAAACTACGTAAGCCATCTTCTTCTTGGTGCTTTCCTCCTGGTGTTCTCCAGACACTGTCACCTGCTTTGTTGCTAAATACTCCAGTGGTCTGCCTCTCAGAATGAAAGTCTGCCCTTTGAAATGTGCTGTCTCTACTCTTCTAGCTGCGCTATCATTTTTTTGGTCATTATTTTTCTTTTCAGAACCACCACGTAACGCATAGATACACCTCACTATTTAAGATTCAAACAATGCACATGTATAGAAAATGTGAAAGACCCCCCCCCCACTTCCCACTCCAGAGATAACCCCTAAAAATAATTCAGTGTGACTCTTGCAGTTCTTTTTCTCTGCAGTTAACACATAGACACACACTTTTAAAAATATTCTACTTATTATTTTGTGACTTGCTTTTTTTACACACTGTGTTTGAGATTTTTCTATTTTAGTTCATATCAGTCTACTTCTCCCCTTGTGCTCTGCGCCTATTACTGGACTCTTTCATTGTTTCCAGGTTTTGCTACCACTAACAGTGCTGCAGTGAATAACATACACACATTGGTGTGGCCAGGTACATGGGTTTCTTTAAGAGCAGTTGTTAGATTTTATATTTATAATTCATTATTTCTGTCCATGACATCACGCTGTTTCCATGAGCCCAAGAAGAATCTCTCTCTCTCTCTCTTTTTTTAAAGATGTTATTTATTTATTTATTTGTCAGAGAGAGAGAGAGAGATCGAGAGGGAGAGAGCGCACACAGAGCAGGGGGAGCGGCAGGCAGAGAGAGAAGCATGCTTCCCACCGAGCAGGGAGCCCGATGCGGGGCTCGATCTCAGGAGTCTGGGATCATGACCTGAGCCGAAGGCAGACGCTTAACCGACTGAGCCACCTAGGTGCCCCCAAGAAGAATCTCCTAATTGGTGTTTCCTCTCCAAGTTTTTGCTCCTGCAAAGAATAATTGCTGATCTCTTGTTCCCAACTTCCTTCTGGAGATTAATAAAGAGAAACCAACACAGACTTAGGACAGAAGAAGCAGAGAACCGCTGCTTCTGAAACAGTAATTACAAGTTATTACACAGGACTGTGCTAGCTAGGTTTCCCAACCCTGGGGTATGTTATATGCATTTTAGGGCAGCGTCTCCCTACCCATGACATTCCCCAGGCCTTTTGTCAATCCCATAAATGTGTAAATTTGAGAAGGAAAGAATGAAGAGCAAGTAATGGAGCTGAGGGATGTTTTCTTTACGTGGACAAACCCCTCGGCAACCTTGTCAAATCTAGTCCCTCTACTTCCAGTTCTCCATGGATTTTTGTGGCATTCTAGTCCAGCAGGAGCCTGCCGATACCAAGCCATAAATCCACATGCCATTTCTCCCAGCTTTGATAACTCTGGAAGTTTGCAGCCTGGCTCCAGTGGTAATGAAAGTGGATTGGGTTGGGAACTTCCAGATTAGAGCAGATGCTGGGGGTAGGAGGCGTAGAAGTTACACTCCCACACTCATGTCTACAACCCAGTGGGGACAGAGCTGTATCCATTGGGAAATGGGGAGTCCAAGGGTGGTCTTAGAATCTAGATTCCTTCTTGTTTCTAAAGTCTTTTCCCTATCGCTTTCTGCCATGCCTCATCTTCCTGTGTACTGCTCAGAATCCTCAAACTTCACTTAGTAGATTTGTTGCCGTTTTTGCAGTCCCATTACCCGCATCTCTTACCACCTCTTATTTTCTAATATATATTTTTAAAGATTTTATATATTTGTCAGAGAGAGAGAGAGCACAAGCAGGGGGAGCTGCAGGCAAAGGGAGAAGCAGGCTCCCTGCTGAGCAAGGAGCCCAATGCGGGACTTGAGCCTAGGACCCTGGGATCGTGACCTGAGCCGAAGGCAGACGCTTAACCGACTGAGCCACCCAGGCGCCCCTCACCACCTCTTATTTTGTCTAGCTTTCAGCAGAGTTGGGATAGAGAGCTTCCTCTTTGTTGTCCTTCCTGCCTCTTAGACAACTTCAAGTTTTAACCTGCTGTGAACGGAAACCAAAGCAGTCAGTCCTGAAATGAAATGTATGCAAACCAACACAGGCACTGACCAGTCAGACTGGATGCCGGACGTAGCACTCGGCAGTGTCCTGGGGCCTCCTCATGTTCCAGCTGCTGAATCATGGGGAACATTCAGGAGCCTTCCAGGGGATGGTTGGTGGGGAGAAGAGGCTTCAGGAAAAAGTAGTTATTTATCCACAGCTCTGGAGGTATTTCAGTATTTAACAACCAGTATGGCTGTACAGATGGGTATCAATGGAAAGTCTCCTTGAATATGTGTCCCAGGGGCCAAACTAAGATAGTGTATTAAAGCATGACATGGTCCTGTGGTACTCTCCAGGGCTTAGATGGGAGAGCTACTCCACCAACAGTTGCTTTTCAGCCCCTGGGTCTGGGTAAGTGGGAAAGCAAGCTAGAAGTGAAATGGAGGCTCAAGTTGATAGGTCTTAAAAGTATTGACTAATATTGGGGCTTCAACTGTAATGCAGTCTCAAACCTAGGGATGAATGGAGTGTGGAAGGGTTCATAACTTTCTGGGAGATCTAAAATGGATGAGCCAATAAAAGAAGGGAAGGGGCTGCAGAAACGGAAGTGAGAAATGGCATACGATAGGCTCTTAGTACATGCCGTTGAATGAAGGTAAAATTTAAATAACCACAAGATGAATATCTGCTGACGTATGCTAGGTAGAGTGTTGAATTTTTTGTAGGTGTCATTTCAGCATTGCAAACATACAATATATCCTTGTAAAAACTGAAATATATTTTAAAAAAATGGGACTTTTTTTCGGCTCCTGTGATACATACCAAGAGCCCTGCCCCATTTCTCTAAATGTTTCTTTCTTCCTTAGGGCAGCTGCCAATAAGTGAGCCCTCCTGCATCTGCCATATTACTAAAGCAGTATTTCAGGGTCTGTGCACCAGGTTTCCTTCTATCCTCTTTCCCCTTGTGTTTTTGTTAGTGTTTAACTAGTTCACTTAATCAGTTACTGTTCAGCTCCCCAGGTAAATTTCTAGTGGCTTATTGGTTAGGGATTGAAGTAAACATGACTCTCAAATTGGAATTTCTTTTTTTGTATTTTACAGGGTTGTCTAGTTTCAAGCATCATGTGATTTGTAGGAAAAAAAATTAGAAAGTAGTTTCCATAAAGGGGAACGAGCTAAATGCATTCATTTATATGCCGCCTCATTCAAGCGGTGTGTTTCTAAAGACCCATTGTTAAGTTTTTAGACCTAAGTGTAACCTACCGGGAAAGCTGTTTAAGTATTGACTTTTTTCTGGACATTTTTTCCCAGACTCAAGCAGTGCAAATTACCCTTTAGGGGCTTTAAAAAATTATTCAAATTGAGATCTAATTGTACTTTAACTTGAATCATTTTCCTATTAAAGTATTAAATTTTTTTATGTGTAACTTAGAGCACACTATGCCTTAAAAACTTACTTGAGCTAAGTTTTACCTTTTTTTGGTACGGAGGCAAAAATCTAGACTTACTTAAGTACCTTAATATGACATTTAGGGTCCCATTTAATTTTACTCTTCCTTCCTTGGCAGAGAATTTACACACCAGAAGCTTAACTCTTAATACACTGTTTTTTGAAAAGCCCTTTTGCATTTTGTGACTTTCTTTGTACCTCAGTAGTTGGTCCCCAACGGGATAATCTCTGCTTCTATTCTTGACAACTAAGTTTTATAAATTTACCATTTCTTTCTAGTAAGTTAAAAAAAATGCTAAGAAACGAAACCAGTTCGATGTGGCATATGACCCACAGTTTAAGCTGTTTGTCATCCAGTCAGATATAGGTATGTCTGTGAAAGAGTGGAAACAATTTAATCCCTCTCATTGATGAAACCGAAAATAGTTGTAACATCATTGTCATTATTATTATGTACTTTTAAGTATTTTATTTGTCCTATTCTAAAAATTACGAGGATATTTAAAAACTCTGGTTCTACACTTGTGCCAAATGCCCATTAAGTGGGCTCCCTATGCTGAAAGTTTTAAAAACAAATATAACACTGTATGTTAACTACACTGGAATTAAAATTAAAAAAAAAAAAACATTGTTATTGGAGCCACTGACATTTTAGAAATCAGAAGGTGATCTGATCACATCTGTGTTCCAGAAACCTAACTCTGTTTGTCCCCAAATGTTGACTATATTTTTTGTTTTTTATCATAGGCTGCATTACAAATCAGTAAGCATTCTGTGTCTTATTTTCACAATAATATCAATGGACCTACGCCTGGCAGTCTGTATCATGAACATATGCTAGAGATTACAAATTTGGCACAAAGGGGAATTGTAATTAAATTAAATCTCATTTTAGTACAAGGACTGCATTGTAGCTACCAGACCTAGTTTTCAAAGGAAGTAAATTTACATGGAATGATAAAGTCCCTCCCCTAGATGTAACATTTGAAAAACACATGAGCTTACATCAAAAGTTATTAGAACACGGTACCAGTCCTACAATTCAGTCACTGTACATTGAAGAACTATACATTTTTATAAATACCAAAACATATACTATCTTGAAGCGTAAAATCATCTAGTGAGATAACATACATCTTACCAGATAATGTAAGTGAATTCCGCAGTTACCTTCAGAAACTAGTGGTAGGATCCTGTTTAATAAAGAATGACTTTGAAGGAGGCTTATGAGTTTGGGCATGTTACACTCTTTGAGTAAGATAGACACACTTTTCTAAAAGTACAGTTGTGTAACGCAATCATACTTGGGCCACAAATCGCTTTTGATTTTCAAGCTTTGCAGTTCATTCACAAATACTATCAGTTGCCACTTCATTTTAATTCTTCTCATTAATGCTAGCTGAGTTCATCAAGAGACTGAGATGTTACGATAATGATGGACTGGACCCAAAGCACACAGGTTTCATGAAGTCCCTCACATTTCATGAGGTTTTGCTGTATTAACATTTCAGGATGCGTTGGGCCCTAAGAAGTGATGAGAGTGATCACAACATTTCAGACCCCTACATTTAGGTCTGATTATTGGAGCACACTGACTGGATTAATGTTTAACAGCAGCTGTCCTGCGGATTCACTGAGGAAGTTGTGAGATGGCTATTTCATTCTCCTTTACTCAACTGGCCTTATTGCACAGTTAATTAAGACCTGCTGGAGAATAGCCTTAGGAATAGGGCCTGGGAAGGGAGAGCCTTTTAAATAATGCAAATGTAGTAGTGCATTTATTTTCACAGCTGAAATAGCTAGTTTTACCCAGTTTGGATTAGTGAGATCAGATTTGATGTTGCTTTCTGGGTAGAGAACTAAATACTATGAAACAACTCATGTTCTTGACTGTAATCTGAGCTTTTAAGTTACTAGGTGCTATTAAAGAGCTGAGCTTGTATAGTAAGTTCACATGCAGTTCCGTTTCCATAATTTTCTCTAATTATGACGTATACACAGAAAGACATAGAACATATGCATACAGTTTAAAGAATGATTATCATGTGGACACTCAGGTAACTACGGGTCAGATCAAGAAAAATTACCGGCCTTTGGAAGCCCCACCCTCACCATGTGCTCCGTCCAGAAGGCGACCCCCTTCCCCTCCTCTGGGTAGCTACCGTCTGTACTTTTGTCATTCCCTTGCCTCTCTTTGTAATGTGGCAACTTACATTTGCGCCCTAAAATGGCATAATGTAGGTTGGCCTGGTTTCAAACTTCTGTGGAGAGAAGTCGCGCTATGTGCCCCTGTGTTTGGCATCTCTCATCCAGCGTCACATGTCTGAGATTTCCTCCGTGTTTTTGCTCTCCAGGGCGTTTTAAAAAGGCTTTTCTGTATTTGCCCCTCTCCCTTTTTAACTTAGGATCCCCGTAACTTGCCTGAGTGCTCTCAGATAGCCCTACTTTGCCTCCCTGGATTTGCTGCTAAATAAGGTCTAAAGACTGAAACCTGCCTGCACCCCGGTTTTGTGAACTGACCTGGCGGCCCCCGTGGGACGGCCTTGGTTTAGATGAGACTACATCTTTAAGGCGCCTGTGCTCGGTTAAAAAAAAATCTTCCTTTCTCCAAGGCTGGTCCAAGGGTCTGGTCACGTGACTCCACCAGTGACATCACATTCTGACCGCCTGGGGAACACTGGTGGTGCCTTAGGTGGCATTTGTTCCTGCAAAAGGCAGAGAACGCAGCAAGTGCCCTTCTAAAGCAGTGCCTCCCGGGGCTCCTTCTAGAAAAGCGCCGCAACCTAAATGGCCAAATGTGGGCTGCCCAGGTTATTTCTTCCTTGAGGCAGAAAAAAAGAAAGCTGTGATTGAAGGTAAGCCGACTTGAGCCCAGCCCAGGACCGAAGTGTGACCCCAGGGAGAAGGGGATCTGGAGAATCACAAGCAGTCTGTTTCTCGGCTTCTGATCACTGCTGGCTCTTTGCAGAGCTGCCTGACAATTTGCGTTGCTAATAGGAGACTATCTACAAAGAAGGATGATGCAGTGCTCATGTTACCTAGTGATGTAATAGGATTCTTTCCTTTCCTGTTAGGAAGCTGTTGCAGAGCTTCATTTTTTACATCCTTAGAGCCTTAGAGCGGCGGGGGGGGGGGGGGGGTGCTCCTTTGATACATCGTGTAACCTTAGATAGCTATTGGGTGCTTTTAAAAATCAGTTTCACCAAATCCTCTCTAAATTTCTCCTGAAAGGAGAGCCCTTGAATCAGAGCAAATTCATTTGGAGCATTAACCTGCTTTCAAAAGCCAATTTCTGGTTGTTTGGTGTCCTATGTTCATGTCAGCATTTGTCTCGAGAATAGAAACAGCTTTTTTTTTTTTTTTGCTGCCCCCCCCCATACTTTATTTTCTTTCTGTCCCCCTTTCCTAGCTGGCTCTTTCCCTCCAAGCTCTCAAACACACCGGCATTAATGTTTATCAGTATGCCACTGACATGATAGGAAACGCTGGGCTGGTGATTCAGCAGCCAACCATTTTACAGCCAGGTAGGTTCAAGATATGGAAAGGACTTTGGTTTAGGGGGTTTTAAGATTAACTTGCTCCCCTCCTCCACTCCAGCCCCACCCCCACTCCCACCCTCAATATGATTTGGATTCTGCAGGGCTTTTCCTTTTAAATGTGTGTGCTGCTGGTGAAAGGTATACCAGGTGAAGTATTTGGAAGACAGTTTGTAAATCAGGTACAGCTTGGGGGTTAATTTCCACTTACCCCACTACAGTGCTGAAGTCGTCCCTACGGAGTTTAGAGTGAAGATGGGGATGAGGCTGGGTGGGAGGGAGCTGGGTTTCAGCTCAGGCCCACTTTGGCCTCCTCTGCGGAGGGATTCATCACCAAACAGTCTGGATGAAGCTTTGTCCCTGCCAAGGTTGATGCTGCGAATGTGAGCTTTGGCTGGTTGAGTTCAATGATCGCATTACTCTGCATTTTTTCCTCAGCTCGCGTTTGCATAAATTCCTGAATACTGTTTTACATTTTGTGTTTAATAGAGAAATACTGTTTCACCAGAGGACGGTGGAAATATTTGGAACAAGTTTGTCAAGCAATACTAAGTAACCTTGTGTGTGTACAGCTCCTGAGTTTGAATACTTCTTTCTCATCCCCACCATTCGGCAAATAAACGTTGATTCCGCTGATATTTATTGAATCTTGGCTATGTGTTAGACGCGAGAAGGCAGTGATGACTCAGATAGAGGGCTGCCCTCAAAGAGCTTCCGGTCTAGAAAGGAAGACAAAACATTTGCATAAGTGATTGTAATAGAAGCGCTGAAAGCAAAGCAGATAAAGGACTGCAGTTGGGCAAGTGGATATGTTGCTTCCACTGAAGGATCAGAGAGGGACGGCCCATCGCCAGACTGTGCACTGGTCTTTGAATCTCTACTTGTAAGTCTTGGGCTGTTCTGACATTCTACAAGCCCATTACATCAGGGATCAAAGTCTTCCACCTATTGAAGGGAAATGTGTACATTCCAGCCAGCTTAACTCTTGAAGAGGCTGACTTGCTTTCTTTGGCATTCCCACTCAGGCAAAAGCCACCTCCCAGAATTGAATTACTGCCTTACACATGCAAAATGGTTTCTGATGTGATATGTCTGCAAAGACCTTTGGCCCTTTTGTCTCCCTTCCATAAAAGAAACTGAAAAACCTAAGCTGCTCCGCGCGCTCCTGTATTTTGTTTCATAAATCCTTTCCCACTACACTTCAACTCCTGTCAATTCTCCCTTTTGTACTGTCCTGCTCATCTGTCCCTTTCCATTTATACGGCCTGAAGGCACTCACCGTTTTGTGCCTAGACCACAGAAACCTCTAAATACGATGGATGTTCCCACCAATGATTATATTGCTTTATCAGCACACCCTAACTGTAATCATCCGATGGTTTAAGGACTCACCTTTTGGTACTTAGCAGGGAGGTATCAAAGTGTTTAGAGTGTCTGAGGCACTAATGTCTGCTTCCTGTTCAATACAGAGGACAGGTCATACAATGGTGGAGGAATAGGTTCTTCAAATAGGATGATGGACTTCTTGGAGGAGCCAATCCCTGGTGTGGGGACCTATGATGATTTCAACACAATTGACTGGGTGAGGGAGAAGTCACGGGACCGGGATAGGCACCGAGAGGTAAGAACAAAGATGGTATGTGAGCTAAGTGTCAGGAAGCACCAGGGGAAGAAGTTGAAGATACGTATTCTTTCCATGTGTGCTTTCCTTCAGCCCTGGATCTGGCTGAATCTGGTGTCTACTGGCAATGTAGGGTTTTATTTTTTAACTTATTTTTATTTTTAGGGCATCTTGTATGTGCTTTTAAGAATTTCTATTTAACGGTGATTTATCTTCCTGTAGTAAAGTAGTTGGAAAGAATCCTTGCAGCCCTGACGTGAGGATAAGTGCCTAGCAAAGAGGTGAAAACCAACTTGGTGGAGGGGACTGAAGTGCATTTCAGAGATCGTCTTCCTCGATCTCGTTTCCCTTTTTTTTTTTTTTCAAGAAATGATTTTTTTTGTTTTTTTTTTTAAGATTTTATTTATTTATTCATGAGAGACACAGAGAGAGAAAGAGAGAGAGAGAGAGAGGCAGAGGAGAAGCAGGCTCCCAAGGAGCAGGGAGCCCGATGCGGGACTCGATCCCAGGACTCTGGGATCATGACCTGAGCCGAAGGCAGACGCTTAACCATCTGAGCCACCCAGGCGCCCGATCTCGTTTCCCTTTTATGGTTTTCCCTGAAACAGGAGTTTTAGAACTAAGAAAAGAAAGGGTGCTGCTTTCAAAAGAATAAAAGAAGAAAAAAACCCAAAAAACCCCAGAGCCCTGGTGTTTACTGAAGCCTACGGGATAAAGTCCTTGTGATTATGGCTCTTGAACAACCATAAGACAAAATGTACACATTCGACTCAAACCCACAAGACCAATCAAATCCAAAATTAAGGACATTAATTAAATGTGATAGGTACTAAGATGGCGCTCATGGCTATGACACAGATTCCTTTGAATTTGGTGAGAGAATTTCCCCACTTTTCTCTTTCCAGAGTCCCGTGAAAACCTCTTAAAGCAGTCTGTCTTTAACTTGTTGCTGTGTGTCATTTAAATCAGGGAATCACAATTTCTAGCTCGCATCAGGGCCTCACGGAGAGCTTATTAGAAAGGGAGGGCCCTAGCCCCAGTGATCCGAATTCAGTGGGTGATCCTCTGGTGAGACATTCTTTCAACCAACCTTAGGTGTGGTTCTTTTTTTCCTTACTATTTCTGCTTTGAGTCCAAATTTAAAATGTGATTTTTTTTTTTAAGTTGGTCCCACTCTCTCCTGTGTTCATGATTTCCTTCTCTCAGAGCCAGGCAAGTCTCCTGAGCAGTCAGGGGCAGATCGCTTCGTATTCTTAAGCCATTTCCATCTCCTGACTGGTTTTCTCATGATCACCGGAGCCTCACAGTCAGGTTGTCCCTGGGAGAAGCTTTGAGAAATTCCTGTGTAATCCTTGGATTTGTGACCATCTCACTGAATTTTCTATCCTAACTGAAAAGGGGGATCTCCACAAAAACACTCCATGTTTTTTTCATAAGGTTGCCACTGTTTGGAAACATGCACACATACTCTATCGTATCAATTCATCAGGCAGGCTTTAGAATTTCTGCCATCTGTAATTCAAAGTTCAATTTGTCATCACGTGCATATTCAGCATGTTATTTACATTGTGAAAGTCACCTGGGATACGACAAGGGCATCTTTCCCACTATCTGAAAATGGTCACATCTGAGACACATTATGCCAATTAACAATAATTCAAAATCAATTAAAATGTGTTTATCAAGTGATCAAAAGGGACTTTTTTTTGCATTAAACTGTTCATCATCTGACTGGAAACACTGTCACAGAAAAAAACATCACCTCATCTACTTTCAGCACTAAAACTGGAAACTTAAAGTCATAGGTCAAGATGAATTTTTAAAATGCTTTTAAAATGTTTATAATAATTTATCATTATTTGTGATAGTGCTGTAGATGAAGATGGGGTAACGAAGTCACAGTTTCAAAGATAAGAAATAGAGGTGCAGAGAAGGGGGACAATGACAAAGCTGTCAGAATGCTTGGTTTTGAAATGTGGGCACTGAAGGGTTAAATTGAGGCAAGGGCAGAAGACCTTTCTGCACCTCTCGATTAGCCTCAGATATTCCCAGCAGGGTCTTTTTTTTTTTTTTTAAAGATTTTATTTATTTGAGAGAGAGAGAGAGCATGAGCAGGGTGAGGGGCAGAGGGAGAGGGAGAAGCAGACTTCCCTCTGAGCAGGGAGCCCGATGCGGGGCTCGATTCCAGGACCCTGGGATCATGACCTGAGCCGAAGGCATCAGCTTAACTGACTGAGCCACACAGGCACCCTTCCCAGCAGGTTTTTGAAAATAGATGCATCCCTGATACCATTTAGTATCTGTGATCGGTGCGGGGAGCAAGTGTTGGAACTTGCCTCACTTGAAGCACAGCCCGGATAGGAAACTTCACACTGTACTTTCACCACTCAAATAAGCCCGTGTTTGTCGATTGGAAAAACAGTCAGCCTATTTGCCTGAGTCAAGAGACCATCCTTAGAATATCGGATGTCTGGGGCAGACAGAGACCACTGCAAAAAGCAAACCAAATTGAGGTGATAGAGAATTAGCAGCTGAATGGGGAATCCCTGACTAAGGTACTTGGAGCCATTGCGATACTGCAGAGAAAGGTGGGGTTCAGTAAGACAAGCTTCAGTAAACCTCCCAAGTTCCCGATGAGGTCAGTTCACCCCGAGATTATTTGAGAAGTAACTCCAGATTGGTCTCTCTGCCTAATGAACAGATTTATCTTTGTATTTCTTTAATGTGCATTTTAAGGTGAAAAAGCAAGCGTGTGTATAGAGTGTACCAGTTTTTTCTCATTTCTCCCTAGATTACCAATAAAAGCAAAGAGTCGACATGGGCCTTAATTCACAGTGTGAGCGATGCGTTTTCTGGCTGGTTGTTAATGCTACTTATTGGGCTCTTATCAGGTATGGTAAACTGTGTTTGTTTTCTAAACAAATCTCCTAAAACTGTGGTGTGCTCTTCCCCCAAGTCATGAACTGAGTTGAGTGCTGTGCTTTACGGTTTTCCTACATGCAATATATTGCTGGTGGACCTTGAGGAAGCTCAATGCTCCCATCTGTAAAGGGATACTGCATCCCCTTCCTTAAATAAATGCAGTTAAAAGGGGAAATGTATCTAAATGCATTTGTATGCTATAAAATATTGTATCCATTTTAAGGCCCTATTAGCACTGCCTTCCAGTGATTGTCTTGAGGAGGAGTCCTTCTAATAGAGACAATCAAGGTTTTTTTTTGTTAAAGATTTTATTTATTTGAGAGAGAAAGAGAGAGAGCACGAGCAGGGGAGGGGCAGAGGGCAGAAGCAGGCTCCCCTCTGAGTAGGGAGCCCGACTGGGACTTGATCCCAGAACCCAGGACCCAGGGATCACGACCCAAGCTGAAGGCAGATGCTTAACCAACTGAGGCACCCAGGCACTCTGGGACAATGTTTTTTGTTTTTTTTTTTAAACACATACTATGTGGGGTGTATAAGAGGAGATAGAGAAGAAAGAGAACTTCCTGGGAGCTTTTTGTAGGTATTTCTTAAACATCTGCTCTCTCATTTGGTGGTGAAGAACAGCATAGAAGATGTGGCCCATGCCCTCAAGAAACTTACAATCGCACTCTTTCATGCTGGTGGACGAGTGGGATGGCACTACCTTTTCCTTTCGTCTCGTCAACCTCCCAAGCCGCTCCAAATAATGCACAGTCTAAGTAGGAATAGTGCCCTTGCTATGCCCATACAGCTTTAAAGCAAGCTTCCAGGCAGGCTTCCCCTCCCACCGGGGAAGCAGAAAGCCAAAAATACCCTGGCAGAGATACTAAGGGTTGTATCCTTAACGGCATTAAACGATGGGCCTAGGAGGATCTGGAATATTGAGCTGAAAGAGAAGTTAGGTGGGAAACCTGGAGGTAGACGGGATAAAATGGCCGTTAGCACGGGCTCTACTTTGCAGCTACTGGGACTTGAATTCCAGCCCTGGCACATGATAGTTTTGTGACTTTTGGCAAATTTCTTAACCCTTGGCAGCTCTAGTTTACTGATCTATAAAATGGGGCTCATAAGAGTACGCATAGTCCACGTTTGCTGTGAGGACAGAATAGTGGGTAGATGAGATCTAGCACGGATGGTGCTCAGCACGGTGCCCACAGTTGTTAACAACACCACTGCTGCTGTTACCTGGAGAAGCGTTATAAGCCACAGAGCATAAGACGGTTGCTGCAAATGAAGAAAGGCTCAGCCATAGCTGGGTTTTCAAAGATTATCTAGGGAAGGGGTCAGCAGTGTTTTTTGGTAAAGGGTCAGACAGTGAATATTTTAGGATTTGTGGCCCCCCCCCAAAAAAAAACTTTACTTGCAAGCATAGAGGCAGATTTGACCCCTGGGCCATAGTTTGCCAACCCGTGGTCTCGGGGCTTAGTACTACCCCTACAGGCTCACGCGGGAGAGAGAACGTGGTCTGGCCAGTCTAGAGTTGGCTAATGGTAGACCAAGTGGTCTGTAATGCTAAGTATTGCAGAGAGGCTGAAGGGAAGGAAAAGGTTATAGTTTAGCAGTTAGTAGGATACCAGTGACCTTGGAAAACTATCTCATAAAAAAATATCAGGAGTCAGATTTCAAGGGGAAGCGACCAGCGTAGAAGTTCCGGAGCTATTTGGTGGCCATTGGAAGGAGAGAAGGGACAGAAGCTTGGAACGGTAACGAGGACAAGGGAAAGCATTTTGTTCTGTAGGGTAAGGGAAACCTGATAAAATTTGTCACCGGGGAAGAAGGGGCCCATCGGGAAAAGAAGGCAAAACAGCAGGAGAAGGGAGGATAGGATTGAGGGTACCGGCATTAGCTAGAATAAGACAGGCTCACACGAAAACAACCAGAGAACAAGCCAAACTCTGTAACACATGTCAATTTTCTGAATTAAGAGTTAGGATGAAGAGTTAGAAGGCTGGAGAAGGTGGGCGTGGCCGAGAGGAGGTGTCAAACAAGGTGTTAGATTTGACTAGGTTATTCAAGTATGTAAATAACCTCTGTTAACACTTTTAGCACCTACCCAAACATACACATGACATGGCCTCCAGCCTGTTGGAATGTAGGCGTAATATCCTCAACTTTTTAATGTATTTCTTGTCACTCGGTGGCCAGTGAATATTTTTCTTTCCCTCGAACACACAGGGCATTTTGTTTTTAAGCACCGCAGAGCAACAATAGAAGCAGTGTGTCTGAACGCAAGAACAGTCTGGGAATTCAGGGGCTGTGAATTTTATGGTGTCTTTGCTATTTCCCTAAAGCGTGATTCTAGACCATTTCATTTCTTTAGGCCAGAGTTTCTTTGTCTGGACGACAGAAATGATGAGAAGGCCAGAATCGAAAGTACTATAACGATCTTAACCCTACCAGTCTGTTAACCATAGCACATAAGTCCCCATTCACTCTTCAGCTTCTCAGAATTGCCTTTGGTGGCTGTTCTGCAGATAATATTGTTTGCTCCTTTATCACTATGAAAACTTCGAGATGTTCACGTGCGAGGCTCAGGAGGCTTCGACATGTCTGTAGCTTCATGTAACTTTCCATGTGCTTTTTCAGGTTCATTTCCCTCAGCCTCGAATGCCTTCCTGCCATGGCTCAGGCTCCCTCGTCCATGGAGCAGGATCGCTAACAAGGCTGAGCTCTCCTCTCAGTAGTCTTCGTCAGCTCCCTTCCCCCGGCCATCTCAGACAAAGATCATATAAGAGTCTTCAAGGCAGGCAATTCACATTTTCTCAGTCTTCTGTAAATAGTGAGAATAAAATGCTCTTTAAGAAATTTGATCGTCTTCGGAGATCAGTATCCGGCAACTGTGAGGCAAAGCAGAGTCTTGGCCATGTAAATCAGCTAAAAGGCAAATCTACTCACCCCTTGTGCCCACCCAACCACTTTGCTCTCCCCCAAGCTCCCCTATGTAGAAATTCTACGGACACAGTGTTCAATGCAGACAGTGTTTTGTGTTTTTTTTTAACCCCCTGTTGAATAGGCATTTATTTATTTTTTAAAAAAATATTTATTTATTTGACAGAGAGAGAGTGAGACGGAACACAAGCAGGGGGAGTGGGAGAGGGAGAAGCACGCTTCCCGCTGAGCAGGGAGCCTGACGCGGGGCTCGATCCCAGGACCCCAAGATCATGACCTGAACCAAAGGCAGACACTTAACAACTGAGCCACCTAGGTGCCCCATTTTGAATAGGCATTTAATGACAGGCGAAATCTCTTGGAGGTGATAGGTGGAAATCAAGCAGACAGACCATCAGAAAGAGTTTGCAGGCGGAGCCGGGAAGTTTATGGCTCATCCATTATTTTGCTGCCATTTCCCTCGTTTTCTCTTGACAACTTTGGCCTTCCCTTCCCTTGCCTCAAATCAGGTTCCTTAGCTGGCTTGATAGACATTTCTGCTCATTGGATGACAGACTTAAAAGAAGGCATATGCACGGAGGGATTCTGGTTTAACCATGAGCACTGTTGCTGGAACTCCGACCACGTCACCTTCGAAGACAGAGACAAATGCCCAGAGTGGAACAGCTGGTCCCAGCTTATCATCAGCACCGATGAGGTAATGCATTGTGAAGATTTCCAAACCGCCGGCTTTTATTCTTACGTTGACTGAATTTCTTATACTGTACTCACCGGCACTTGTGGAATGCGCCCCTCTTTTCCTCTTCATGGAAAGGGGGACCAGCGCCAGCTGCCTTTCTCTGTGGTGTAAGTGCGACCCTATTTCCCTCGCTTTGATGCTTTACACAGTGACTTCATGTTTTTGCTCGTGGTAAACAGTCCCGGTGTTTCTCCTTAGCTATTAGTACGGGGTGTGATTGAATCTGTCTTTCTCTAATAATTTCAGTAAAAATGTCAGAGCCAGCCAACAGGGATGCTATAATTTCTAACAACGACAGAGTGGCTTAAAAATGTGTCTGTTGTATACACTCCAGAAGTAATTTTCCCCTGAGCATTGCATTAGTACATTAAAAAAAATAAGGATACATTCCATATGAAAATAACAGAAACGCAGGAATAAAATTGCCAGTAGCCTTCTTTGGAGAATAAATCAATATTTTCATTTGTCCTTGTCTCCTAGCAGATATTTTTCAATGTAAAGATAACGTTGTTTTCCAGTTCCTTCCCTCTCTGTTACCACTTGAGCTGTTTGTTAGATCTCTCCTACTAAAAACAAAAACACACAAGACAGAACAAAACAGCTCTCAATTCCCAGTTCCTTTCTGGCTTCCACCAACCAAAACAGGTACCATCTCAGCTCACTCCTCATTTACTCTGTTGGCAAAGTGACTGAGACAAGGCTAGGATATATATTTATACATTTAAAATGCATTTTTTTCCTACTTTGGTCCACAGATGATTTGCAATGGGGTGTGTGCATGTGCACGTGCACGTGCGCGCGCGCGCACACACACACGGTCAAGGGAAAAGAAGGATAGGAAAATAGTGAAGTCAGAAATAAGAGTGTTTATGTACATAAATGACTGTACACATTGGCTGGGGCAAAGAGCTCCGTAAAAGGGTTAGGTACATACCATACGTGTGAGAGGGTTTAGGTCTGTTCTTCTCCAACTGGGCTAAAGTTGGCGTGCCAGTGGGTGGGTAAAAACCACAAGATAAATGCTGTGTGCCTTCTCAGAAAATCAGTGGGGTTTGTTTTGAATATTTTTTTCTAAAACTACCTTGAATTACAAAGGGGTGCAAAATTTCCATGTTTATTAAGATAAAGCAATCTCTGTTTCAGCTCTGCTCCTGAGTAGCCTATCCCCTACCCTCTCTCCTAGATTAGGAGTACTTGGGTAGAAAAGTTTGAGAAGCCCTGGAATTTAGGGTGAGTGTGTGTATGTGTGTGTGTGTGTGTGTGTGTGTGTGTGTGTGTGTGTGTGTGTGAGAGAGAGAGAGAGAGAGATTCCCTTGCCTTTTTTTATTCTTTTATTTTTGAAGTAATTATAGATTCACAAGAGGTTGCACAGCAAGGGAGGTCTCCCATACCCTTCACCCAAGCCTCCCCCAATGGTGACATCTTCTATGACCAGAGGATAGTAGCAAGACAAGGATATGATCCACAGACTTTATTTCACCAACTTTACGTGCATAGATGTGTGTGTGTGTATATGTGCATGTGTATGTGTGTATGCAGTTCTCTACAGTTTTATCACACATGTAGATTTATGTAATACCACCACAATCAGGATCTAGAACTATTGTTCCATCCCTGTAAGGCTCCCCCATGCTACCCCGTCATAGCCATTTATGTGTTTTTTTTAAGTATTCCAACTATGGCTTTCAAACTGGAACTTGAGATTTGCTCAAGTGACACATTTCTCTGGCCGTCTTTTTTTTTTTTTTTTTTTTTAATGAATGAAATCCTTGCCTGGAGAGTCTTCTAGATTCTAAGAGTTCTCCTGCCAAGAACTTAGCCTCCAGGTTTCTGGCCCTAGCCGCTTTTAGCTACTTGCCTTTCCACTCCCTCTCCCTCTTTGATTCCTGCTTCTGGAGTCTTCTTCCTCCCTAGCTACATTTGAAAGGCCAAGAGAGAGCAATTATTTATTCCTCTGAGGGATTAAAATAATGGAAAACTTGTGTCAAAGCTATAACTCAGGAGAAAAAAAAAAAAAACCCTGAGCAGTTTGGCTCTGCTTGTTTAGGTCAGTGAATTATTTTAATAATGTTTTACATTTTAAGAAGCCAGAAGTGCAGTGAGTTGTGTGTTTCATGTAATTCGAGTGAGTTTCAATTTCTCTTTTTATCAGTAAGCATCATCTCCTAATGTTCAAAATTGCCTTTTTTTTTTTTTTAAGATGTAACTATTTGCCAGCCCTTTATGTTGGTGACTCCTTATTAGTGGTCAAAATTATATTTATTTTCTGGCAGACTTGATTATCCTAGGAGGACAGTGTCACAAGTATGTTCTCTCCATTTTAAAAAGAGCTGTTGCTGTTTTATTCTTCGGATGAGCTGGCATCTCACTGGTTTTGTTCTATGGTCAGAGCCTGAAACTTTCTACTCGCATCTGCTTTTTGCTGAGTCTGTGACAGCAAAATTCTCTCAAAGATGTGGTGACTCCCTATAGAACGGAACTGTGTATTTGAAGAAAAGCGTTCAGGAATTTTTGACACCATAACCCCCTTGAGAATTTGACACCAGGGCAGGTAGAGCTGGTCTTCACTTCAAACGCGTAGCCAAGGTTCGGCCGTTCCAGCAAGAGAGCTTTCCAGGCTCTTAATAAAATCGACATAAAATCAGATCTGTTTGACCACAGAACCTGCCTGAGGTCTCGTATTGAATGTGAGTTTGCTTCGGGTTTTGTTTGTTCTTCGTTCTTGTCCATCCTTAGCAGCTGGCGTCAGTTTTCCTTTGCGGGGAGCAAAGCCTCTCGTTTTCAGTGCCAAGTGGGCTGACAGAGTTTCAGGGGTCGCCTTTGAGCGATGTGATACAGGTTTTTCCCCTTCCCGAGGCCCTCTCCCGAAACCCTATTCCTCCTCAGTGCTGCGTGCCTCACTGAGGCTGCCGGGGCTAAAACAAGCTTCTTTCTTTTTCCCCTGTTCCAGGGAGCCTTTGCCTACATAGTCAATTATTTCATGTACGTCCTCTGGGCTCTCCTATTTGCCTTCCTTGCCGTGTCTCTTGTCAAAGTGTTTGCGCCTTACGCCTGTGGCTCTGGAATTCCTGAGGTGAGTCTCTCAAACGGTTTATAAATGGTTAACAGTAGTGAATCCTTCCTGGTTAAAAGCCTTTAATAGGTATTCCAGCCTGTCCTGCAATTCGAATATGAAACAGGATCAGACCCGGAGGAAATGTGGGGTCTCTCTAGATCTTCCCTCAAGTCTCCCAGCCTGGGCCACCTGGACACGAAAGGGGTGGATTCCTAGCCCCCTTGCGGGTTCCTGGGGAATCAGGCCCTTTGAAGGCCAACCCCTGCTCCCTACCCAAGGAGATCAAGTGTAGATCCCAGGTTTCTGGCCGGAAAAAGTAGTGGTATTGTCAACTTTGTTCGAGCAGGAGAAATAAAACTATTTTGCTACATTTCCTATAATGTGATTCGGGCTTAGAAGGAGGGTGGCCGAAATCCTGTTTCTAACTACTTTTGGCTTAGATTGCTTGACAGTGACCGAAACCACTGAGATTTGAGGTTACCCAGACGACCTTGCCCCTCTCTGTTTCCTGACCAAGTCATAGTTACAAATTTCTTTGGCAGAGAATCAAGGCTCTACTGGCCTGTAAGGATGTAAGTAAGGAAAACACCCTCCCACTCTGCCTCCCCTTCTCCGATATACACACACTGTCATGCTTGCAGTACTCCCTTGCCCAGCTAGCACATGGCAGGGGGGTGGGGGTGGGGAAAGGAACTTGACAGCTTTAAGAACAGTTCTTGCTTTCTTGGGCTCTCGGGATCCCTCCCAAATTGGGGTCACGTAGGTCAAACATTTCTATGTCACTTGTTCGAAAGGTGCAGTTTCCATAATGAGGTCCAGATTATTGCTTCCCAACCTTGTTTACTTGCTTAGTCTATATTCAATCTCTCTGTGTTTGACCTGCAGATAAAAACTATCTTGAGCGGTTTTATTATTAGGGGCTATTTGGGTAAGTGGACCCTGATTATCAAAACCATCACGCTGGTGCTGGCCGTGTCATCTGGCTTGAGCCTGGGCAAAGAGGGCCCCCTGGTGCACGTGGCTTGCTGCTGTGGGAACATCCTGTGCCATTGTTTCAACAAATACAGGAAGAATGAAGCCAAGCGCAGAGAGGTAATGACAGATGGCCCGAATTGTCTCTTTTTTGGTGAGCATAAGTGGTACGATCTTAGGGATGAGGATCTGGGGACTCGACCAATGTCAGTACAAATACCCTTTGACCCAGTGGTTCCACTTCTAGGAATTTTTCCTACGGACACCCCAAGTGTGTGTGGGAACCAAGGTATGTGTGTGGGGCTGGTCGGTGCAGCATTTGTCAGTATCGCAGTAAAACGAAACAATCGCAAGGTCCATCAACAGGGGAGCGATCGAATAAACGATATTCTGGCCATACTATAGAATACTAGGCAGTCGTTAAAGAAGATAGCCTTACGTATATTGACGTGGAATGATGGCTACAAAATAGCATTAAGTTTTAAAAGCCAATTTTGGAATGATGCATGTATAGAATAACTCAGTTAGTGTTTTTTTAAAAAGTATGTATATGTGCACCTAGAAAGAAAATGTCTGGAAAGTGGTTTTACTCCAAACTGTTGAAAATGTCCACCTGTGGTGAGCAGGAAAGTGAGGTGGTAGTGAGGGAGAAGTAAGGACTTTAACTCTAATAACCTTTATTACATATCACGCTATACAAGTTGTGCTGTTTTATAACAAAATAAGTTTCAAAAATAAGAGAAGATTTTTAAAAGAAGTCATTTATTCCTGTGAACGAATATAAGCTCCACATGTGTTTCAGGTACCAGCTTTTCCATCTTTTATTTCTACCTTAATGCCACACTGAATGAGTTTCTCTGTGTATAGGATTTCTGTCTGCCTTCTGCCTCAACCCTGCTAACAGCCCCCCCACCGCATCTCTGTAGCTGTTCTCACGTTCATGCGGTTCTTAATGTGTATCATTTTGCGGAGGAAGAACAGTTTTTAGAACTGTCCCGGGTCATTGGTTACTTTTATCCTGCTATAATTAAGGATTTAAGAAAACAATGGTTCTTGCTCCGTTTTCCTTGAATTACACAGAAATCACATAGGAAATGGGTCAAGGCCAAGGTCATTTCATTAGAACGGATTTTTCACAAAATTGGAACCCAGTGATTTATTCAGAAAACAAACCAAACCAAACCATAAGGCCCAGAAGGAAACTCAAAAATGTTGAGATTTCAAATATGGAATCCATTTTGATAGTTCAAGGGGGAAAGTTCCTGGCAGGAGAGGAAGGTTAGCAGGAAAGGGAGAGGGAAGTTGGAGTCGATTGTTTAGCTACCCGTCAAATGGCAGTGGGGCATAAAGGCAGTGTGAAACTGATGAGGTTGTTAGATGGGAATAAGGTACAACAGAAGCTAAAGAGATGAAAAAACCAGTTTAGCTGGCAAGAGTAGAGTGTTGATTCTTGCTGGTTTTGCGTGGGTAGGGGGACTTCGAAACTATAGATTGCCGGTTTCTTTCATTCCATAAAATTGGCATTTTTGTTCAGACAGTTCCTTATAAAATGAGAGGGGAGTTCGGGCTGTTTCCCTGTATAGGTGTCCTGTATTTCTCTAACTAGACTCGTGAATATTTGCATCTTGAGTTCACTTCCTATGGTTTATTTAGACTTTCCAGTTATTTTTTCCTGTCCTTCTCACCATCGGCAGCAACCCTTTTGTGTCCCAGGGCCTTGTCAAAGTGCGCAGATGGTTGAGATTACAGATTTGAGAAGGAAGGGCATAGACAGACTCCACTCTGTCAGCAAAAACTTGAAGCAAACCCGCCATCACGGTTCTTTCTTTTTCCTCATAATTCATCCTAAAGAGTCACTGAGATCCTCTTGTTTGACTGTCCTCGTTCTTCTCAGATGAAAGCCAGTATATAGGCACAAATTTCGAAGTCCTCCCAGGCTAGCCCCGGAGACCTCACTCCTTCCTCCCCTTCATTTTCCTGGGCCATCCTGCGCTCCCAGGGAAACCTGCCTATTTATTTTGCCAAGAACCACTTTATTCTTCAGAAGCTCTTCGTTTTCATTGAACTTTCTTTTAAAAATTTCCTTACTACCACAAATCACGTGTCACTCCACAGCAACCAGAATCCAATGAAAGGACTTTATCCTTCTGTTAATTCTGGGGTGTTGGTCATGCATGTTCTCCATGCGCATGAGTGTGCCTGCATACTGAGGTTGAGCTAAACTCGCTCTCTTCCTCTACCTCCTTGTCCTTTTTTATTTCCCTCTGACAGCTTCTTCCCCTTCCTCTTCCTCTCCCACCTAGCCCTTTTCCTTGCCTCACCGAAACACACTTGGGTCTTCTCTTCCCTTCAGAGTCTATCCCCTTGCTTCTCGTTGCTTCTAGTTTGCTCCCTATTTCTGTTTCCACCGGTCACCAGGCACCGAGAGGGGCACAGAGTACAGGAACCCCCAGCTACCCGTTGTATGAATATTTGCAGCTCCTGAGTAGCTGTGAGCCAATTGTTGCTTCAGTTTTGTATCATGACAGCCTTCTCTAAAATCTCATTTAAAAAGCATTCCTTAATAAAGAAAGCGCTATGTAAATATATCACTGAAAAGACTTCATTTAGGTGGTTAATAGGGCTACAGACTCAAGTTCAGTTAATGAATTGAGAGTACTGGGGATGAGGGGAATGATTCGGAACAAAGTACATGCCTGGATTAATTACACAGGAAAGACCCTCTACCTGTTCCAGCATTTGAACCATGCATTTGAAATGTAGCCTGCAACGTTTGCTCTCAAAATAAGTAAATATGAATTGAACTTCATTTTTGATCAACTGGATATGGAGCATGTATAGTTGGTTTTTTTTTTTTTAAATGTTTAGTAAACACTAACATTCCTTTTTTAAAACGTGATCGACGGTAGAAGGGTGTCATTATTCCAACACTAATTTTGAGTTTTGGATTGTAGGTCTTGTCGGCTGCAGCAGCAGCTGGTGTATCTGTAGCCTTTGGGGCACCAATCGGCGGGGTGTTATTCAGCCTAGAAGAGGTAACTACTATTTTCTGTCTCTGGAATATGTGTGTGTTGCTTTCGTGTCAGGAATCCTGGCCGGTGTCTATGGGACATTGCGGACCGGCAGTGCTCCGCCCGACTCAGCGGGTTACCATTTACCGTGTGACCAGTGCTCTCTGGGCAGTTCTTCGGTCCTCACAGAACTGCAGCAGCGACTGTTCACCTGAAACTGTTTCTGCATCCTGGTTTACGTTTGCTTTCTCACCTTCTTTCTTCCAGGTCAGCTACTATTTCCCCCTCAAAACACTGTGGCGCTCATTCTTTGCTGCCTTGGTGGCAGCTTTTACTCTACGTTCCATCAATCCCTTTGGCAACAGCCGCCTGGTTCTATTTTATGTGGAGTTTCACACCCCCTGGCATCTCTTTGAGCTCGTGCCCTTCATTCTGCTGGGCATATTTGGTGGTCTGTGGGGAGCTTTGTTTATCCGCACCAACATTGCCTGGTGTCGGAAGCGTAAGACCACTCAGCTGGGCAGGTACCCTGTCGTGGAGGTACTCGTTGTGACAGCCATCACTGCCATCCTGGCTTTCCCCAACGAATACACACGCATGAGCACAAGTGAGCTCATTTCTGAGCTGTTCAATGACTGTGGCCTGCTGGACTCCTCCAAGCTCTGTGATTATGAGAACCGTTTCAACACAAGCAAGGGGGGAGAGCTGCCCGACAGACCAGCTGGTGTGGGAGTCTACAGTGCCATGTGGCAGCTGGCCTTGACACTCATACTGAAAATTGTCATCACCATATTCACCTTTGGCATGAAGGTGAGCACATCCTTTTGATACTTGGTGGGTAGATGTGTGGCTGTGGGTTTTGGGGGGCAAAGCCAAGACACCATACAATCTTCAAAGCTCATGTGGCATTTCCAGCTTCATGTAGCATTATCCCCCACCCTCAGAAGCCCCCCCCCCACGTGTCCTCATAACTTCCTAGACAGTTGTACCTCTACCAAACATCATCCAAGCCTAGTTTTAGGCCACATGCAAACCTCAGTGATGAGATTTAAGGAGAAGTGTGTTCTCCTTTCCAGAGGAAAACAGATTTTGCCCCTCAAAAGGGATGGTGAGGTATTTATTCATGCACATTTTGTATTAAAACAATGTCTGACCACCACATTTTTGGTCATTATAGGGTGGCTTTAGAGTTTGCCAATAGAGCAAAATATCAAGTTGAACCAAATGAAGTAGCCATTATTCAACCATTTTGACCCTAAGATGGCAGTGTCCTACGGTTTGGCCCAGTGTGGCGCTAAATGCATTCTATACCATTGTCATCAGTGCCCAAGTAGCAGGAACTTCACAGGTGATCCCAAGTTAATAGTGCAACTGTCAGAAGCAGATGTCGGGCCAGCATCTTTTATTTTCGGTACCTGTTACCATTTCCATGTTTCAGAAGAAATCAGAAAGGAACATTCGTTGAGGTATTTTCTTCCTCCTCCCTAGGTTATTTGTTTGTCTTTTCTTTAGCACCCACCTACCAAGTTAGTTCCCTCTGTTCTCTAGGGAAATGGAGATTTGAACCAGAAAAGACTCCACAGCTCAGTTTAGCCGGTACTATAGTCTCCGAATTGATACGCATCCTCCTCAACACCCTGGAAGGTTTTACAGTGCTTCTTGAGTGATTTTTTTTTTTCCCCGTTGTGGCTTCGTTCTTTCCTTTAAAGTGAATGTTCAGACCATCGGACCCACCCAGATTCATATGTATTCCACAATCAAACACAGCCTATTTAAAAATAATCTGCTGTTTTATTTTGTCCTTGTCATCATTTCCCTCCCTTCACACAGAACATTGAGAATTCACTGTATATATCCCAGGAGTCAGGAAATAGAGCGGGAGACTGATGAGAGGGTCTTTTGGTGGTGGTGGCAGTGGGTTTTTTTTGTTTTGGATAGTCACGCAACCACAGTTACTACCTCATTTAAAAAATGTCATCATTTCGTCTTTCTTTATACCATTACAAAATAAAATGTAACTTCATGTACAATACTTTTAATGCGAGCAGTAGGTTAAGATTCAGTATATGGGAGTGGTTAGGAGCATTGCGTTTCATCCCCAGCACTGGTATTTACTGTATCCTGACCTTGGGTGAGTTACTTCACCTCCCTGAACCTTGAGTTCTTTGTGATTGGGTAATCCTAATGCCTGTCCCCCCAGGGGTAGTTGTCAAGAACTCAGGGAATCCTGTCAGTTGAGTATCCAGCATAGAACATGGTATATAGTCAATAGAGGGGAATTGTTGCTAAGAATTCAGAATTGGGGAACATGTCTGCATATATGAGAAACTCCATCTATTTTCCTTTTTCTTTGGGAAAGGCTTAATTTCTGCCTCCAGTTCTGTGTTGGTCTGGAGAATTCAGGTTCTTGCCTGATGGACCCCGGATCAGGGTAAGCTTCTCTGCAGTCGTCCTTGCCTGCACGTCCCAGAGAACCTCTAGCCCCTGTAGCGTTACACAAGTCTTTACGGCCACTTGCTAGCATAGTGCATAGTTAAATTGTCATTTGGCCTGTTCGCTTCGCAGAGGGTCAGTCCTCTAGCCCTTACCACGTGCCAGGCGGGCGCATCATTCCTCCCTAAGCACCCGTTGCTTTCTCTTTGCAGATCCCTTCTGGCTTGTTTATCCCCAGCATGGCTGTTGGTGCTATAGCAGGTCGACTTTTGGGAGTGGGGATGGAACAGCTGGCTTATTACCACCATG
The DNA here is from genome assembly GCF_009762305.2 of Zalophus californianus. Classification (NCBI taxonomy): domain Eukaryota; kingdom Metazoa; phylum Chordata; class Mammalia; order Carnivora; family Otariidae; genus Zalophus; species Zalophus californianus. The sequence goes on along the minus strand of NC_045612.1, from coordinate 86,463,936 downwards.
ACTGGGCCATCTTCAACAGCTGGTGTAGCCAGGGAGCGGATTGCATCACCCCCGGCCTGTATGCGATGGTTGGGGCTGCAGCCTGCTTGGGTGAGTGGTGTCTGCATTGGGTTTGAAGAAGTTGCCACCCAGGTGACATCATGAAGAAGCATGATATGAAACACAGTTGACTGCAGATTGATTTATTTTTTTTAAATGACCATCCGTTTCCTTTTGGGTTTGCCATTTTTCAAGTGCTTTGGAAGCATTCTTTATCATATAGCTACATTCCTCCCTTTGGGGAGCAATTTTACTCTCAAATTTCATCATACTAAGGAAATGATCAGAAACGTGGAGAAGGTATCTGCCCAAGAGTGTTCATCACAGGATTATTTATGATAGCAAGAAATTGGAATCAACTTAAATATGCACAGGAAGGGACTGGTTCAGTGGATTATGGTCCGTATAACCTTGTAATGTTATTCTATGTAGCTATTAAATGTGTTGCTGATACTTAACATCTTTAAATATAATGTTAAATAAATTTGTGATAATATCCAAGATGTTTCTGACATAAAGTGGGGGGAGGGGAGCACAGTGGGGAATTAAACGTGTAATAAGAGCTCACCTACATAAAAACATACATTTTTATGTAGTGAAAAACTTGAAAAAGTCATTAAAAATTTTCACTCTGCTTAGTTCTAGGCAGTGAGCTTATGGGTAATGACTTTCTTTTATAGACTTTAATTTTTTAAAAAAGACTTTATTTATTTGTGAGAGAGAGTGAGCAGAGCACAAGCCAGGGGGGAAAGGCAGAGGGAGAAGCAGGCTCCCTGCTGAGCAGGGAACCCGATGCGGGGCTCAATCCCAGGACCCTGGGATCATGACCTGAGCCGAAGGCAGACACTTAACCGACTGAGCCACCCAGGCGCCCGCCCCGTCTTTTAAAGACTTTAAAGCAATGTGTTCTGACTTTTCCACAATGGCCTGTACGTTCCAGAGAGCCTCTCGTCTCAGTAGTGTTACACCAATTGTGGGTATCTTCTGCAATGACCTTTATAATTAGGGGGGGAGAAAGCAGTGCACGAGTAAGAAACAAAAGGAGAAAAATGCAGAAGGCCTCTTGCGCTTCTGTAGATGTTATTTTGAGAAATGTGACTCATGTCCATTATAAACTGGCTGTAATGCAGTTGCAGTTACAGGGGAGCCCCCATCTTAGCAGTGTTTCTGGTAAGTAAGCTTTCCCTGGATGGGGGTCTGTCGCAGGCCCTTATCTGGCATGAGTCTGAACTTTTCCTGTTTTCAGTGGCCTGTATCTGTTTCTTTGCAGGTGGGGTGACCCGGATGACTGTTTCCCTTGTTGTCATAATGTTTGAACTAACGGGGGGCTTGGAGTACATTGTGCCTCTGATGGCTGCAGCCATGACAAGCAAGTGGGTGGCAGACGCTCTTGGGCGAGAGGGCATCTACGATGCCCACATTCGTCTCAACGGTTACCCCTTTCTTGAAGCCAAAGAAGAGTTTGCCCATAAGACCCTGGCAATGGATGTGATGAAACCCCGAAGAAATGATCCTTTATTGACTGTCCTTACTCAGGACAGTATGACCGTGGAAGATGTAGAGACCATCATCAGTGAAACCACTTACAGTGGCTTCCCAGTGGTGGTGTCCCGGGAGTCCCAAAGACTTGTGGGTTTTGTCCTCCGGAGAGATCTCATTATTTCCATTGGTAAGGATTTCCGAAAGAGGATCATGGGATCCGCTGTGGAAATAAATCAATATGTGTCAAAGGGGGGAAGACAGAGGGAGGACGGGATGAGTTAGGGGCCCTCAAGATAGAACAAGCATTTCCATTTTCAACTTTTTTTTTTTTTCTACTTCTCACATAGAAAATGCTCGAAAAAAACAGGATGGGGTTGTGAGCACGTCCATCATTTATTTCACCGAACATTCTCCTCCCATGCCGCCCTACACCCCGCCCACCCTAAAGCTCCGGAACATCCTGGATCTCAGCCCCTTCACTGTGACTGACCTCACGCCCATGGAGATTGTTGTGGACATCTTCCGCAAGCTGGGACTGCGGCAGTGCCTGGTGACACACAACGGGTGAGGGCTCCTTGGGGGAGGCGTGTTGGGTTGTGGGAGGAAGGAGACCGTAGAGAGAGAAAGAGAGAAGAACCCAATTCATTTGAATGTTAGTAGCACTTACAGGCCTTCCTGAAGCTCCGTGATGAAGATGGATGTGTTTCTTTTATTGTCATAATTAACGGAAAAGGGGTTTGGGGGGAAAAGTGTGTTTGAGAGATGGGAACTGCTTGCTGCACATTGTAAATAATGCAGTTCCTCCCCCGCAAAGGAAACGGCTGTGTCCTCTTGAACAGACAGCACTGAAGTTATGATGGTATTACATACTATATGTATATATAGTATTTGGTCCTTTTAGTACCTTTGTTATTATTATTTGAGGATGAGAAAAGCAAGTTTTGGTGAGGTTTGAAGATCTGCACAAGGGCCCCCCATTAATATATAGTAGAGGTAGGCTTTAGACACAAGTCTTCCGACTCTCAAGGCCAAGGCTCTTTCTTTCTGGGACATTTCTTTATTTTATTTTTTTCTTAATTAAAAAAAATTCCCCCCCCCCCCCCGGGACATTTCTTATGCAGTAAAGGAAGCCCTGCTATTTTTATTGGAAAAGAAGGGAGGTGGCGGAGGAGGGTGGATTTTTTTTTTTTTCTAAGCATGCTATGTTAATCCAGCAATTATGTAAGAATTTCACTCTCTACAATTTATAAATGTTGTAACAGATGTCTTGCAGGATTTGAATCAGCAAGGGGACTTTCCCTAACTGATTCATTCAGCATTTACCAAATCCCCTATTTCGTGCAAGAAGGTATTCCACTAGACGCCAAGGAGACACAAAAAAGGAATAAGGCCCTTCTCCCTGCTCAAGGAGCGCACAGTGTCATAGGGAATCTGAGATCACATGAGCCCGTGTCACACGACAGCAGACAGGACAAAGGCACAGGTCAGGCCGTTGCTGCCAGGAGGACACAGTCACTGCTGGCCCGCAGGATCAGGGGAGGCGTTCTGGAAGAGGAGCGCTTGAACTGGGTGGCAAACGAGAAGATTCAGACATATAGGGAATACTTAAGCCACAAGAAGTAGCAGGATGCGAGACCCGAGGTAGAAATACTGGCTGCCTGTCTGGGGACCCATGCCCAGTCCCGTTCGCCTGGCGCATGTCACCTGGTCCTGCTAGCACCTCATGCTGTATGCGCAGACACCGTTGAAGACAGAGTTGCAAAGGACTGGGGCGGAAAAGCGTCCCCTCGCAGGATGTTAACCATGGGCTTATTTTTGTTTTGTTGTCTCGTTTTGTCTTTCAGGCGGTTGCTCGGAATCATTACCAAAAAGGACGTGTTAAAGCATATAGCACAGATGGCAAACCAAGATCCTGACTCCATTCTCTTCAACTAGAATCACAGGGTTGTGCTTGGATATAAAACAGGAAGGACATTGCAGACCATGGATGTATTTTGTTAACTGGGTACCCAAAACACATTTCCCATATTTGGAGGGTGAAGTTATATTAGTGTGTTGTCTCTTTCCTATAAGTTAACCGGTTGCACTACATAATCTCTGGAATTTAATCTTCTCTTTAGGAGAAAATACAGTTAGGCTTCTGTGACACTGCATTAGGAAGATTTCGTGAAAGAGTCAGTGAGATTGCTCTGGTTTGATTCTTCTTAAATTTTTTTTTTAATTTAAAACATAATTGTTAGCCAATATGCAATCACTGAAAACTATGCAAGAAAAATTCCAACCGTCCTGACCTATAGCCTGCAGGAAACTCATGAAAAAGTCACTTTTTTGGACTCTTAACTGTCATTGGTGGAAGATGAAGTGTAAACTAAGGGGCTTTGCTTTTCCAACCACAGAAAGGAAGGCCAGAAGGAAAATAGTAATGGTGTTTTCCAGACTGTGAAAATTCAGTTCAAATGTTATCTTGTTCCTGTTACAATATTTAGCATTATTAGTTTGTGTGTGTGTACGTGTATGTTAATTTTAATATCTGATTATAAGACAATGCTGCTTTGGTTAACCTTCTCTAAACGAATTTAGAGAGGTTGACTTTTATAGCTTGCTTGTTCCTGGTACTCTTTTGAAGTGCACAAAGATAAGTTATGGAACTTTCTCCTTGTCTGCAAAAAGGGCAATTTTCCCGATGGTATTTGTTAGCTGGTAGACAAGGACTTCACCATGAATTTGTTAGTAGCAAGGAATGATTTCTCCAGCTTCCTTGGAATGAATGATTAGTAAAGTTCTAAGCAAAGTCAATGACAAGGAATTTCACATTTTTTGGTGAGGTCCCAACTAATTCTCTTACCCAGATGCCACCTCCATGAGTGATGGTGCTTTAGGCTTCTGGAATATGTAAGAATAGTAAAGGGAACCAAGTCTAGACTGTGTACTGATAAACCAGGGAAGATCCTGAGCTGAATCTGCATTCTCATGCATTCCTTCATAAAGACCACCAGTACTCAAATAATTGGGCACTCGTGCCTCCTCCCAGTGTTAAGTACATGTAACAGGCCAGTGTTGTCCCTGTGAACATGAATTTAGGCTTGGGGTACTTTCAAATCTATTCGAGGCATTGGAATTAGGATAGGCAGCTGCCACTCCCTTGAGGCTCGTTAGAATTCTGAATAAAATGCAGAACCATCCTAAGACCCAGGGGTGTGGACAAGGCCTGGTGACACCAAAGGTGCTTGTTTATCCAATTGCAAAGGTGCCTGTCTCAATTTTCTACCACCTTTCCTGCAGTAGAAAACATCACACCATAGGGACAGCTGGTGGAATCACAGCGCCACCACCGTCATCCCGACCGACGCCCGGTTTCATTTTCTGTTGTTTTCCCCATGTGCGGCTGCCCCCCACCCCCATGTTCCCCTCCATTCTTTTCCCCTCCCACTCCTCAGTCCCGACTCCTCTCTTTGGGATTGAGCGCCATGCCTGGTTAATCATTCCTCTCTCAAGAAATAACTCCCGGGGCTAGTTAAATTGTAAACCGGGGCTCAGCAACCTTCTGGCACACATGGACCCCTGAGGTAACACACAGCCATTTGCTTTGCTCTCTCGCCCAGTTGCTGCTGCCAGGCCTCCCTCCCTTTCTGTGCCGATGCCCAGTGCCCGTAGCAGCGAGACTCAACTGCAGGGCTGTGAGTTCAGCCTTTCCTGTTCTACAGGTCTGTCCCCCTGCACTTGGCGCCATCCTTCCAGCCTGGAACCAGCAATCGCTCAGCGTATCCTCCCCCGCCCCCGCCTCCCCTCCCCGAACACCTCAGGGTGCCTCATCTTACAAGTTGCTGAGCCCTGAATCTAGGATTTTTTTTTTTTTTTTTTTTTACCCCTAGTTCTTATTTTTCCAAAATCTGAAGATCTTTCATTGCCCAGACCTGGGTAGCCAAGGCTTGTATTGATTTTTATCTTTCAAATATCAAGGCACTCACCAGAGTTTCGTTTCTTTTCTTTTTTTTTTTTTTTTAAGTTTATCACGTTAACATTTTAGTGAAAGAGAAAAAAGCTCTCTAGGTTGTCTTCTCTTAGAGTCATGACTCAGTCACTCTATGTCTTTTGTCCCTTCCATGCCACTGATTTCCTCATATGGGATGAGGCCCTGGGCCGGACCGCCCCTGTGTATTGTGCAGGAGTCATTCTTATCTGTATATTTCTGGTTCACTACCTATCTTTTCTTATTAGCCGTCCAGCTAAAGTTTGCAAAACAGGAAGCGTCAGTATTTCTGGTATTTGATGACAAAGGTTTGGTCGCATTTCATAGTGCAGCGGCGATATGGAGGGCGTCTAAGTTTGCCTTTGTGTTTCTTCTAGGCTCTGTTTTTGATTTCAGACAGATGAGCCAGTGTTAAGGTGCTACTTCAGAGAATTAATTTGAGAAATCAGATAACACTGTGCCAAGGTATACTTTCCAGATGCTAAGCACCGATTGGCCCTCCAGAGAATAATATCCTTTTGATACCTCACTCCTGATAAATCTCATTCATTAACCTCAGCTTCTCAGGAATCCTTGTAACACATAGGCTAGAAGTAGCTATACTGTATGGTATTCATTAGATGTCTGATCCTATGGTTTGGCCCAAAGGTTGGCTAATTGTGGCTAAAGCTCTCTGCTAGACTGCTAGCTCAGCACCTAACACTCAAGGGTTTCTTGTCTTCAGGCAAAGGAAAATGTTCTTTCTGCCATTGCAAATTCAGCAGTTGGACAGACTTACCCAACATACAAAGCCGATACAGGGAGGCCCGTTGGTAGCCTCAAGTGGCCACATACCTCAATGGCAAAAGACTAGATGATCTGCGACCAGTGTGTTTGGGCGTTAAGAAAAGAAAATTGCCCGACACAAGGGAAGGATCTACAAAAGAATGCCAGTGCATGCTTCAAGAGACTTAGGATTTGCGGAAGAGAAAGATCTGGGACACATCCAGTCGTGAGAAGAGTGGGAGTCGGTAGGTTTGTAGAAGTCTAGCTGCTATACTTTGTAGAGTCAGATCTTCAATGTAAAGAATTAAAAGAGGCCGAAACAGTTAATGCACAGTGAGACCACAGGAGGGAGGAAGCAAGGGACCGAGAATGCAAACTAATGGCCGCTGTCAAGGTCATTTCTTTTTGGATGTTTAGTCCGACGCTCTCCTCTTTTCTGGCCCCAGCTTCCTTCTGGCTCAGACCAGCTGTGCAGTAGAGGTGGCATAACCCGCAGAACTGATATCCTCTGGTGGATAATCTGACATTGATGACACTTCGGATTTGCCAGCTGGCAGAGCAAACGATTAATTTGCTGATTGAACGGCAAAGTGGTTCAGTTGTTTTGACATCAGAGGCGGAATCTGAACCCCTTACGGGAAGAGCAGAGCACAGCATAAATTTCTCTAGCAAGTCTCCATTTCCGTTGGAACATGAGAAAGATAAAGTAATGGGGATTTAGTGTGGTCTAAGGCTGTGAAGTAATTCTTAGCCATGATCTTTTTTTTAAAGGAGGGGAGGGGCGGGGGGGGCAGAGAGAGAGAGAATATTAAGCAGGCTCCACGCCCAGCCTGGAGCCCGATGCGGGGCTCGATCGCACGACCCCTCACAACCCCGAGATCGTGACCTGAGCCGAATTCAAGAGTCGGACGCTTAACCGACTGAGCCACCCAGGCGCCCCTTAACCACGATGTTACGAACTCATTCAGGTGTGGGGGGAGCAAATATGTTTTTAAAAACTTGTCATGCAATAGAGTCCATCATGCAAAGTAATCGAGAACATGGTATACGTTTTAAGTATTTGAGTCGCCTATCCCGGTTGGGGTCTCAATCTTGGTTTGTTTTGTGAGGTGATGAATGGGAAGGTGAACTTGTTACCCCACAGTATCTTTTTTTTTTTTTTAAATAAATCACGAGGAGTGCAATTTTTGAAGTTGGGTTTTTAATGATGGTAGTGAAGATGATATTGAGAATCTGAAACGGCCAGTGTGTTTTGTACTGCCAAAGTGCTTACTGAGGACTGGCCACATTGCTACCGATCAGTTCAGAGAAAGCAGGAGAACATTTTTTTAGGGTGGTGCACAGAGTATTGAGCTCTTGAAAACCCCGAGAAAAACTAGAGATTTAGAAATTAAATGGGAAGTAGGATATTCAGTTCTTAAAAAAAAAAAAAAAACATGTCTAAATATGTGGTCTGAACTTGCTTAACCACCTCTGGGTTTGCCTGGACTCCCTCTGGAGAGAGAATTGGAAGATGTGGCAGTGGAGAAGCCCTAGTAAGAATGTGTCTGAGTTTTTGCAAGATGGCAGGAGGAAGGCCATCCTGCGCCCCACGCCATACAACCTGGCATTTATAAACCGTCTGATCATGTGCCTCAGGTAGAGAGCAAGTCAAGTAGTCTTTCAGAGACCAGGGTTTGCAAGCAGAGGAGAGGCTCAAAGCCACATTCGGCTGGAGGCAGTCCACTTGTACTCTCGAGGGCTGACCCGTGACCAGACATCTGCTCAGGAAGGAGGCCAGCTACTACGTGCGATTGCCTAAATGATAAGCTTTAGGTAGATTGTCTTGAATTTTTTTTTAAATCTACATTTTAGCCTCCCTAGAATATACTTATTATGTATTAGAAAGAAAAGAAAGGTGAGGGCTTCTCAGATCAGAGCTCAGGGAACTGTGTAAACTTACAGGGAAATTTAATGCAATGGTCCCGTGGCGACCACTCCGGCTTTGCTCTGCCTCAGTTTCGGTTGTTCGCTCCAAGGAGAGAAGTTCTTGGAATAGTAGGTGTTAGCAACTTCACGTTACTCCACAAATGTTTGCTGGCCGCAGTCTCACTTCTGAACATCTGGATCTGGGCAAAGTTTTGAAGCGATGTAGGGAACGAAATTGCTTTTTCCACTGCGTAGTCCGATTTTGCCAACTCACCCAAGAAAGAAAGTCTGTGATGTGCAGAGTTTGCATTTCTTGGATGGGACCTATGAGGTCCCCCTGCCCAGTCCCACAGTCATAACTTCCTACCTCTCAGTTCCTGCCAAAGGGTCTTCAGCCTCTGTGTGCACTCACTGAATCAATGCCTTGCCTAAAGTTTGGCCTTTTATTATAAAGGGAGAAACAGCATACGATGGTATAAAAATATGAAGGTTTAAAAACAGTGATCTCTGCCTCTCCTTCTCTCTCCTCTTCCTCCCCCCATCCCAATTCCAATTTTTTCTCAGTTGTTAACAGGCATGTTGTCTTGAATGTGGACCTTGGGGGAGGGACAACATCATTCTGAGAACAGAGAATGGAAGACACTTCTGAGCCGATGGGCCAGACAGGGCTTTGCTCCGCCGGCGGGGCCAAAGCCGGGGCGGGGCCAAGGCCGGGGCGGGGCCAAGGCTGGGGCGGGGCCAAGGCCGGGGCGGGGCGGGGTGGCGGGGTTGTTGAGAGCGTTGAGGGCTTGAGCATCTCAAGGCAGACATATGAAGTGCTCGTTGCTAAACCTGATTATCTACTAGTCCAAATCTGTTGAAAGTCAAAGGCAGCCTAGGATTTGGTGAGTGAAATGCCATCTGGCCACATGGGGACAAGGGAGTGGCCTGAGATGGTTTTATCAGGGTGGGAATGTTCAGTCTGGTCACATTGAGTGTACCTCAGAATACACGGTCCTTTAAGATTGCTCATTTCCCTTCTCCATTTCACGTCAGCCCCTTTCTCCCTCCTTTCTCCCCCTTTGCCCTGCCTTTTCAGTACTCAGTTTTTTAATAAGTATTTACATTTTTATCATATATTTGGTCCTTTAGGACTATGTAATGATTAAGAATTCATTTCATTCTAGATTAAAAAAAATGATGTGTTTAATATTTTGTTCTTTTAAACTGTCTTTTGAAGCTATGCTGCTAACCAGGTACAGGCCAGAAAGGAGTCGGGCCTGCCAGACAGCACCCTGGTCATGTCACCTAAGGATGACGTTGATGTCACGACGGTGACTCTTCTCTGTTTGACCAAGGCCGGCCTCCTGCTCTTACCTCTGTCCAATTCACTTCTGGCTCGGGGAGAATGACCACCCACTGGGTGAGCCAGTGAAGCCAGGAGGGTCAGAAAAGCCGGGTTCCAGCCCATGGGCCACTATATGAATTCTCTGTAGTACGCTCACTTGTAGGGCCGGCTCCTGGCCACAGTAGCCAAAGAAAACCTATCTGATTCGACATTTTAGTTCCTAAGCGTTGGTAAAAGTTCAACCGAAGCTAATGTATGGAGAGCAGCAGTAGCCGGGCATGTACAGAAACTAGCATCAACCAAAGCTAATACAGCCTGAGTTTCCACGGGCAGCTTGGTGCTGAGCTGTTCAGAGCAATTATTTATTCGAGTGCTGCCAACCCTTAAGTCCCACTTTCTTAGCTTTGCTCCAGCTTGTAGAGGTGTTGGTCCCCGTTCACAGGCACAGCCTGTGCCAAAGCTCTGGCTTACTGCTCACCTCATTTTGCTCCCTGGCCGTGCATAGCAACGTAGTCTAAAAAGGAAGACATGGGCTGGGGAGTTAGGAGACCTGGTTTCTATTCCCTATGCTTCTACTAACTAGCCTCGAGATCTTAACCGCTCTGTGCCTCAGTGTTCCCATCTGCAAAATGGGGATAGCGTTAATTGCCGTACCTACCTCACAGGGTTGTTGTGAGGATAAACTGAGACAATGAATGGAAAGTACTTTGACAAGTAAGTGCTATGCAGATTTTAAGAAATGGAAACAATCACGTGAAAGGCAATGGAACGGACATTGGCAGAAGGGTTAACGGGATCGTCCAGCCCTTTCTCTGTGGCATAAACCCGGGTCGCCATTGCTTTATACATTTTCACCTAGCACAGATTTGTAATTATGCATGTAATAAAGCACAGCCTTATCCAACCTGGTGTCTGGTGTCTTTCTGAAGCCCCCAAGTTGTGTAGCTATTGATTTCTGATCGTAGAAGTGGGGGGGGTGTGGTAGGGCAGGGGGGATTGAGAGGGAGGATGGTATAAAAGGTACCTGCAAACTCCTACTAGCGGGCTCACTTCTTAAAGTGATTTATTAAATGCTTAATTATTTTTTACAAGTACAGATTCAGGAATACCTTTTTACCGTAAGGAGACAAATGAGGGGTAGCTTGCGTCTTGAGAGATTCCAGATACCTCATTCATTCTGGCCCCTTAAAGAAATGGAAACAATCCATCTCATTGCCGTCTCATAGGTTGCTGATACTTTCCTGATGACATGAGGATTAGCTGGGAGCTGGATTTGTTCCTCTCTTTTTGAGCTTTTAGTGATGTCAGATGATGGTCTTCGACAGGCGTCTTGCCTACAGTCACTCCTTCAGAGGAGGAGGGTGGGTGAATGAAAGGTGCCTCCAGTAGAAAGGAAGGTTAGGAGTACCCTCTTTGTGGTGTCTTGGGATTAAAATGTCTTCTGTGAGAAGCCCTCTGAGGTGACCAAGGAGGGGGGGCTCTTTGGGGAGGTAGGTTGAACATGCAAACATTTCCCTTTCACACTTTTGCAGAACAGGGGGAAAACAAGGGAAAGCCAGACTGAAGTCTGGTTTTCCGACTTTCTCTATTTTCCCCCACATCTGACGCCTCCCTCCCCTTTCTGTTAGCTAGACCCCGAAGAAGGCCGTTTACCACGTGTCCAACTTTTTGCTTCAGAATTTCTCCAGTGGGGACCCCATCACATCTGCCGTGGCGTTGACCTGTTGCTACCAAGAACTTGAAGGCTTTTGGCCTACTTGGTATCATTTTAGGAAGGACACCTCTGTATCAAGATACCTCCCTCATAAGCCAGAAATTCCATGATGAAATTTGAGTTTCTGATGTTATTTATCATTTTACCGGACCCCTTCCACACTATGACCATCCCTGCATCTAATCTAAATACCTCTTGAGAAACACACACACACGCGCGTGCGCGCGCACACACACACACACACACACACACACACACACACACACACACATACTACATCTAGGTGTTACGGGTTATCAGCCACTTACTAGGAATTAGAGTGGCATGTCCGGTCGCTGCAGGGCTCAGATAAAAGTGGCTTTGATGGAATATGAGGTACAGATCGATCCATCACCTAGTACAGGAGAGGCCCAGAGAAACACCTGGAAATGACCACCAGATGTCAGTGCAATCATTAAAATACTGACGTGGCTTACGGTTCGGTCAAAAAAGAACCGAGTCTGAGGGCAGGTGAGGCAAGAAGCATGGGTTCATAGGACAGCTAGATGGTGGGAGTACAAAATTCAGGCACAAGGTATTTAGCAGACATTCCTTTTTTAACGTATCTAATAAACGTTATGCTTTTCTTCTTATTAAATTAATCACATGGCAGTCCCTACCTTTAAGGAGCTCGTCGTCCTGGTGTCCAAAAGTTGTAGCTTTTTCAAGGCAGTGTCCTAGGGAAAAAGGAGGGAAGAAGGACTCCAGTTCCTCCCTCGCTGGGATGACCAGATACTGGATGATTAGGACACTGCTGACAATGGGATGGTGGTGTTAATAATTACCCAGGGACAACAGGTGTAGACTGGAATTACTTCACATGTCTTAGTTTGGGCTGCGCTATAACAAATTATTGTAGACCAGGTGGCCTAGAAACAACAGAAATTTATTTCCCACAGTTCTGGAGGCTGGAAGTCTGAGCCAGCATGGTTGGTCCTGCTGAGAGCCCTCTCCCAGGTCACAGACTAGCAACTCCTCATTGTATCCTCCCACGGCGGAAAGAGAGCTAGAGTGTTCTCCGGGGTCCCTTTTATAAGGGCACTCATCCCACCCATGGAGGCTCCACCTTCCTGACCTAATCACCTCCTAAAGGCCCCACCCCCAAATACCATCACAGTGGGAATTAGGATTTCAGCGGATGAATTGGGGAGGCATGCAAACATTCAGTTCCCAACACCAGGCAAAGCAAGAGGTGTAGTTACTCTCTTCCTCAGGAATCTCTAGCTTTTGGCCTTTGGACTCCATCTAGCTCCAGGTCTCCGAGGCTCCTTCCCTGGGGGGCTCAGACTCTGCCCTTTCCTTGAGCTCCCAAGGCCCCTCTTCTGGCCTCTCTTCCTTCCTTCGTAATAAGCAATCTCAGCTACTACGGGATGTGAGGTAAGAGAGGTGTTTGAACAACCGCAGGTAAAAAAAAGTCTTGTTCTCAAAAATAATAGTAGGACTCTGGGCAGAGAGCAACATTCAGGGTAGGAAAAAGACATTTTTTGGCCTTTTGGCTCCCCTTAGGCCTCCTTAAGCTGTGGAGTTGAAGAGTTCCCTGTCTATACATTACCCAGTGCTAGTGTCTCCCAGTAGACATTTTAGGATCTTGATTCAGGAGGCTGCAGATAAACTAGAAGACAGAAGGGAAAAAGCATAGGGTTTGGAGCCAGAGGACCTAGACTCGAGGCTTTCCTGCAAGGGAACTGCTGCCTTCCTCAGTCAAACAAAACTCAGGATCTCCAAGATTGGCCCTCTTGAAAAGGGGCTTCTGGATCTCACAGCATGGCTTTGAGTTCCATATGATTCTCCTTACCGGTGAGGCCTTTTTCTGGTTATCTCACTGGCCTAGGGGGGCGTGGGAGATCACTACTCCTTAAAGATTCTGGCCTGAGTGTGCCTCTATAGCACAGCTGAGCAGAGGTAGAATTTTTCATCTGAAAGCTTGGGGAAAATAAAAGGGAGTCAATGTGACGTGCAACAAGCTCATTCGGCTTATCCTGACTACACATCAGAATCATCTGAAATGGGTCTTAAAATAGAGATTCCTGGACGTTTGGTGCTAAATCTTGGACGGGTATTTGGAAAACCATACAGGAGTATTACAGGCTTCACCCCCCGCCCCCACACCCTGAAGTCTTATCAGCCTCCTACCTGGTGGGCACCATCTTAGCACCGCCTGGGAGAACTCACGGTCCCACTTGTTCACTCCTGTGTCCCAAGTACCAGTTACGGGGCCCGGCACAACGCGGGCCCCCCAACAATACAGCACTGGCGGGGTGGCTGTTTGTGTAAAGCTTGCCTTTTTTAGTTCCCGTTTCCTGCTTGGAGATGTGTCTCTTCCCTACATGTACACCGCCTTCCAGGGACAATGCACTTATGCACCCACAAGAAGTTCTTCTATCTGAGTTTATAAGTCACGACCCAATAATCACCATCTCATACCGCCCTCGGGAAGTGATGGAGGGCATGTTTATTTCAGGCTCTCCTACTCATTCGGTTCATGATTTGACTTCTCTCAACCTCAGGAACCTCAACTGTAAAGTAGGAATGATGATGAAAACTGCCTCATAGGATCGTTGAGATGAATTGGAACTGGGTATAAAAATTGGGCTTTACAAGTTGGCTATACAAACGTCGTTGCTATTCAATTGTCATGAGGGCTAAAAGATAACGTATGAGAACAGTCAATTCATGACCAGTGTTTATTGGGCACCACTAGGCACTAGGGATTCAATGGAAGGAAAAAACAGGCCCGTTCCCGAGATGGCAATCCAAATCACAGTCCATTTAGAATGCCATAAACCAGCAGTCTGTTCTAGTGACGGAATATTCTTTTTCCAAGTCCAGCATCTATGGGATTGGCAACCTCTCCTGAATAATTAGCAGAATCTTGGCACCTCCTCACCCACCAAAATATTTCTTGATTATTTCTGCCTCTGAGACTCTGGAATATAGCACTAAATCAGGACATCCCAGGTGTACACACAAACCAATCCGTCAGCTCTGGTTCTCAAGAAGGATGCACCCACTTCATTCCCTCTGGCTCCAACTCCCACTTGGCCACATCTGAAGCTGGCAAAACCACCTGGGAGCACTATTCCTCATCCCAGATACCACCCAGGCTGACAAAGCCAACTGTACCTCTTTCCTCCTTGCCCGTCCTCCAGCATAACTCCTCTTTCTAGTTCCAGTTACAAAACAAAAACTCCATTGTATATGGATGAATACCAACAGATATGGCTGTGTGTATGTGGAGAGCGAAGAAGAGGGTCGTCTACGCAGGCAGCAATATACTAGAAATGTTTTATTACACAAATACCCTTGAACTACACAGCAACCCCTGAGACAGGCAAAATCCAAGGAAATGAAGACTAAGACTTGGTGGCGATTTGTTCAGTATCTCAGAGGCAGGTAGTGTTGTAACAGAAACTGGAGCTCAATGTTTCTGATCTCAAGTCCAGTGATCTTTCTACTACTAATTTTGTGGCTAAGTGCTGTTCACCCTTGACCATTTCCAGGCCAGTTTATGGGAGGGAGGTAATAGGAGCCTGTCTGGTTGGGCAGTTGGCCTAGTGTTAAAAATTTACCATGGGTAAGAATCTGTATAGAGATGTGTAGAGATTATCAGAAACAATTCTAGGAAGGGATCTCCAAAGTTTCTTTTAAAATGTGGGTGTGTAAAGAGTGAGACGTGGGAATGGATAGGGGTGAGGGGAACAGTGTCCGGGAGCCTGTATTTACTAATTTACCTCTGTTGGTATTATATGAAGCTTTTACCAAGAGCTAGTATCACTTTTTAAATTTTTTTTTAATGTAAACATCCAGGAAAGAAAACAGTATTTGTATATGTAGTTATAAGGATGTGTTCATCTCATCAACTGGAAGCTAAATTTATTTTTCCTGTGAACTAATGATAGATAATGAAAACTAAAGCCTCAGGTCCAGTAAGTGGTTGTCATGAGAATTTCCATCCCTAGCAGGGGGGCCATGTGACTCATGCAGGTACAGGAGGCTGTTTTCTCTCAGAATCTCACATAGCAGCCAGAATGATCCTTTTAAATCATAAATAAGATCATGCTACTTGCCTGATGTGAAACCCTTTGGTGACTTCCCATTACGACCATAGCAAATCCAAACCCCTTGCCTTGGCCTCTAAGGCCTTCCATACCCTTCACCTGGCCTATCTTGCTAACCTCATGTTATACGTTGAATTGTTTCTACCTAAAATTGATATGTTAAAGTCCTAACCCCCAGAACCTCAGAATGTGGCCTTATTTGGAAATAGGGTTGTTGCTGATGTAAATTAGCTGAATTAGTATGAGGGGGTACTGGAGTAGGGTGGGCCCTAATCCCATATAACCGGTGCCCTTACAAGAAGGAAAGCTTTGGAAACGAGCACACATACCGGGAGAGTACCGTGTGAAGATGGAGGCAGAGATCAGGGTGATGCTTCTAGAAGGCACCTCAAAGATCGCCAGAAAATCACCAGAAGCGAGGAGAGAGGCATGAACAGATTCTTTCTCACAGCCTCGGAAGGGGCCTACCCTGCCAACACCTTGACCTCGGACCTCTGGCCTCCAGACCCGAGACGGTGCATTTCTGTTACACCCCCTGGTTTATGGTACTACTTTGTTATGACAGTCCTAGCAAACTAATACCCCTCATCTCTTAGCACTTATCCCCTGTTCTTACTTGCTCCTAGCACACTATCTTCTTCTATCTTCTTTTTTTCTTTTTCCAGGTCGCCACACACCCAGTTTATTCCGGCCTCGGGATCTTTGCACTGGCTGTTTCATTTCTCTCAAACGTATCTCCCTTAGACTTTCACATAACTAGCTCCTTCTCATTATTCAGTTTAAGTATCCTCTGTTCCAGAGGTCTTCCCTGACCTCCCAGTCATTCATAATTGCTTCATGCTCTTTTTTCTCCTCTGGACTCATCACTGTCTGACGTTTTCTTGTTTATTTGTTTTTAGTATATTCCCCCAATTAGAATGTAAGTGCCATAGGGAGTTTGTTGACCATTGTATCCGCGGCTTCTACCTAGACATACCTGGCACACTATAGGCACTCAATAAATATCTGTTCAATGAATGAATGAGTGACTGAGTGGGAAGAGTTCTTCACTGATAGACTCATTCATTAAGCATTTGTTGAATCTCTACTACTCGACAGCCACTGTGATAGAACTCGAGGCACAAAGGCAAATAAGATAGGGTCCCTGCTCTTAGACTTTCTGAAAGTCTGTGGCTTTGGAGTCTGACAGGTCTACGTTCATATCCTAGCTCTGTCATTTACTAGCTGTGTGATCCTGGGCAAGGCACCTAACCCCTCTGTACCTCAGTAATCTCCTTTGCCAAATGCAGATAATATGAATACCTGACCCAGAAAGGTGTGGTAAGGAATTAAATGAGATAAATAATGTGTGTTAAAAAGCTAAGCAGTGTCTGATACTCAGTAGATACCTTAAAAATGGCATTCTACCTCTACTTTAATTAGAAAACCAAGGTCGGTCTGCTTACAGCTATTTGCCTCCCTTCGGGGGAAATTAGCAGTTCCCCAGGACAGCAGTAGAAATAATTCAGCATAAAGGGAGCCCCTGGGCGGCCCCAGTGCTTCTATCGGGGATCTCTGAGGAGCCATTCAGGTGGAGGGGCCACATATTGGAAGTAAACACCCAACCTATTTCCCTTCATGTCCCGTATATGAGGTAGTCATTCATTCATTTGTTTGTTCATTCATTCATTTATGGAGCAACTACTTACTGAACATCGATTCTGTTTCAGGCACTGTGCTGAGTGCTGTGGATAGAGTAGCAAACAACATAGATATGGCTTCTGTCTTCACAGGGCTTAGAGTCCGGTGGCGGTGTTTCTGTTTTGTTTTCCAGGTACTCTTTCCTCAAATATTTATGGAGCCTGGCAGTTTTTCTCTGTCTAGTGGGGAATGGTGACCATGGTCACTGGTCACCAGGCCACCACCAGCTCTTCCCCCAGAGGAACAAGTGGTCCTGGATCTGGGGCAGGGACAGGCAATGGTCCTTGTCCTTGGGATTGTGTGGGCGTGGGAACCCTCTGAAAATTATATTTAAAAAAATTTCCACGTATTGAGAGTGATTGCTGTTTCATGCACTAGACTCCTTGTGTCACATCTATTATTTCACTTAATCCCCATGACAACCTTGAGAAATAGACACTGTTTTTAAGATCTTTTTTTTAAAGATCTTATTTATTTGAGAGAGAGAGAGGGCACGCATGTGCATGAGCTGGGGAGGAGGGGCAGAGGGAAAGGGAGAAGCAGACTCCCTGCTGAGCGGGGAGCCCAATGGAGGGGCTCGATCCCAGGACTCAGAGATCATGACCAAACCTTAAGGCAGATGCTTAGCTGACTGACCCACCCAGGCACCCCTAAAATCTTTTATGTCAGATGAGGAAAGGGAAGCTTATGCTGCTGAGAAGGGGAAGTGACTTGCCCTAGGTTACACGGATAAGAAGTGGTAGAGGTGGCATCCAAGTCTAGGTCTGTAGGACTTCTGAACTTCTTTCTACAATACCACAATCCTTCAATTTTTCCAAAGAATATTTCTGCTAACAAAGCACTGCACAGGGTTGACTTCTGGAAGCTAGGAGATCTCTTGAAAGAAATAGTAAGGGTCAACTATAGAGACAAAAATCCCCAAGTTTCCATATCTTCTTGTATTCATTATCGATTCCTGTGTAACACCATTACCACAAACTTAGCAGCTTAAGACAAACACACATTTATTATACCAGTTTCTGTGGGTCAGGGGTCTTGACACAGCTCATCTTGTTTCTCTGTAAAGGCTGCAGTCAAGATGTGGACCAGGCTGGGATCTCATCCGAGATGCAACCGGGGAAGAACCCACATCCACCTCACATGATTGTTGGTAGGGTTTAATTCCTTGTGGGGCTGCCAGACTGAAGGCCTTGGTTCCTAGCTTGCTGACAACCAGAGGGCACTCTTATTTTCTTGCTGTGTTAGGGTTCTCCAGAGAAACGGAACCAATAGAGTGTGTGTGTGTGTGTGTGTGTGTGTGTGTGTGCGTGCGCGCGCGTGAGCACGTGCGCGCACGTGTGTAGAGGGAGAGAGAGGTTTTAAGGATTTGGCTTATGAAATTATGGAGGTGGCAGGTCCAAAATCTGCAGGGGGTGGCCAGCAGCCTGCAGACCTGGGGAAGAGCCAATGTTGCAGTCTGAGTCTGTGGGCTGTCTGCTGGCAGCATTCCACCTTGCTTGGGGGAGGTGGGTCTTTGGTTTTCTTCAGGCCTTCAACCGACTGGATGAGTCTTCCGTGGATTTAACTGGGGCTCAGCCCATTAGAAAAAAAGATACACCTGCAGATCTGTTCTAGATAAGCCCTTCTCTATCTCTGAGTCCTGGGATGGCTAGGTACACAGCCTTAAGCTTCCTAAAGGCCCTATTGTTTGAGAGGTTCCATGAGGCACACCCTTAAATCTCTTGAAAGGGCCTTTTGTGTGACGGAATACCACTCTGATCCTTTGATCTTTCTGAGGAGGTAACAAAAGGTTGTACAGTCACTCTCTCAGCTTTTTCTCCATGTCATCCTTTCCTGACAGTGTTTGGAAGCCATTTCTTACGTTTAACATCTTCTGCCATCTGGAGAGGCTGAGAGTCATCAAGTCCCAGTTCCTTTTTGATTTAACAGTTCTTCCCTCATTTATCTTTTTCCTTTCATATTTTGCTATAAACAGCAAGAAGAAACCAGACCATGCCTTCAACACTTTGCTTGGAAATCTTGTTGAGTAAATAAGCAGGCTCCTCACCTGTTCTATTTTCCACATGACTTCAGGCAACAATTTCAATAAGCTTTTTTTCCTGCTACTTAAAAGGGATGCCCCCCCCAGCCCAGCGCCCGCCACATGGTAAGTGCTTAATAAATTTGACTATTGCTATTACTTCGTACACGATAGGAAAAATAACACCTAACTTCCAAGGTGGTTCTGAGAATTTCGTGAGATTATGTGTGAAACGGCTTGGCATATAGTAGGTATGTAGATCCCTTCCCTTTACTTCTGTTACAGACTGAACGTTTGCATCCTCCCAAAATTCCTATGTTGAAGCTCTAACCTTTAGTGCAACTGTAATTGGAGTAAGGCAGTAACTAAGGTTAAATGATGTTTTAAGGGTGGGGCTCTGATCCAATAGGATTAGTGTCCCTTTAAGAAGAGACACTGGTTGGGACGCCTGGGTGGCTCAGTCTGTTAAGTGTCTGTCTTCAACTCAGGTCATGATCCCAGGGTCCTGGGATCGAGTACCACATCGGGGTCCTCCTTGCCCAGTGGGGAGCCTGATGCTCCCTTTGCTTGTGCGTGCTTTCTCTCTCTCTGACAAATAAATAAATAAAATCTTTAAAAAAAATAAAAAAAAGAAGAGACACCAGTTTTCTATAAGAGAAGAGGTACAGAGAGAAGATTGCCACGTGAAGACAGAAGCAGACGATGGGGTCATACTGTCACAAGCCAAGGAATGCCTGGGACCCCCAGAAGCTGAAAGAGGCAAGGAAAGATTCTCCCCTAGAGGTTTTGGAGGGAGCTTTCTTGGTAGACTTCTGGCTTCCAGAATTGTGAAAAAAATGAATTTCTGTTGTTTTAAGCCAAAAAGAAGAAGGAGAAGGAGGGGGAGGGGGAGAAGAAGGGGAGGAAGAGACACAAGAGGGAGAGCTCACTCTCTCTCACCGAGGAAAGGCTATCCATGTGAGGACATAATGAGAAGGCAACTGTCTGCAAGCCAGGCAGGGAGCTCTCATAAAAAATTGAGCATGTTGGCACCCTGTGTCATACCTACAGCTTCCAGAACTGTGAGAAAATAAATTTCTGTCATTTAAGCCACCCCTTCTATGGTATTTTGTTATGGTGGCCCAAGCAGATTGACACCCCTTCCTTGGGTGAAGCCATTATAATGAATTCAGAGATCAGAACCTGCTTCCCTCAGTTCCCAACTGTTCAAAGGATGACTTTGGGACATGTGAAAAGCAACAATCTACTTTTTAAATTATAATGTTTAATTTTTTCTGATTATGAAATATAGGATCACTGTAAAAAAAATAAGAAAATGCAGAAAATCACAGTGGAGAAAGTAAAATTCTCTACAATTCCTTCACTCACAGATGCCACTGTTCGGGTTTTGGGGAACATATTTTTATTATTTTTCTGTATATGACAGTTTGTACACACACACACACACACACACACACACACACACACACAATTAGAGTGATGCTAATCCATAGTGCCTTATATTCTTTTTTTCCCCCCTCCCATTTAATATTTTTTGGAGCAGATTGCTTTCCACAGATGTCTTTTCCTCCAGAATGATTTCTCTCCTGGGCTTTTGACTTCCTGTTCTCCAGTCTATTCCAAGACAGCTTTGGCCTGTTTCAGGCCCTGGCTCCAAGCCTAAAGGAGTTTTGCCCCTGTGGACTTGCCTCGGGCCACGTGACTGCTCAGCAACTGTTTTCACCTGCAACCTAGCTGGGGAAGATGACAGGAAATGGCAGCTCTGGGGAATGGGTAAAAGGAACACACCAGAATCTGGGACTCCCTTAAGTCACAGATTCCAGTCTTGCTTTACTAAAGCACAGCAATTAGAACCAAAGCCACAGGCTAAGATTTATGGCCAGGGGAGTAAGGGAATGCAAATGGGCACTGGGCTGACCGAGAAAAACCCGAGGTTAATAATGATCCAGTGATAAATGCCAAAAGCGAGGCACCAAATTATACCCCAGCTGTGATTTCAACTTTGGCCGAACATGCATGGGTTACACAAAAGTGGGACTGTAGTTCTCCACACTTGAAGAGTGGTTTCGTTAGCAGTCCATTGTGTTTTCCATTTCATTCACTATTCTTTGAAAAAATAAAAAGGAATGGCTTTTAGAAATAGCTTGCTTTTCATATTAAGAATGACAGAAAGTTTGTTAATAAAATAGAACATTTTAAGCAAACAACGAGATTAAAGCCTCAAGTGGTGGAGATATATTTTGGGCCTGGTTTTTGAGCCTGAGCTACCCTGGAAGGAATTGAGAGTGGGAGTAGTTCAAAACATGACTGGTAGGGAGTGATGCATGGGCAAAAAGTATATAAAACAGCAAGTCATAGAGACAGCACAAACAGCCAATAAATACTTTAAAAAGCCATTTGATCTCGCTCACGGTCAAAGAAATATAAATGAAGATTGAAGAAAGACTGAGGTTTAGGTTGGAAAGAGTACAAGGAAAGGGACAACCCCAGACCCTAGGTTGGAATATAGATTGATGCAACCTTTATAGAGGCCCACTGGGCATGATCTCGCCAAGTTGTAAGTGCGCTTACCCTTTGTCCCTGGCATTCCTCTTCTGGGAAACATTGCTACAGAAATAAACAATTGTGCAAAGCTTTATGTAAAGCTTTATGTATTTATTTCAGCATTGTCTGTATCATGGAGAAATGGATATAGCCTAAACAGTTATCAATATAGTAGTGATTAATGAATTATGGTACAGCCATACAATGAGTCTATCTATATCCTGAAAAGAATAAGGTAGATTGATATGGGCTGGTATGGAAGAATAGGTGTTACATATAACTGAGTGAAAGAAGCAAGTTGCAGAAGATTAAGTACAATATAACCCCACTTTGTAGAAAACAAAACCAACCAACAGAAACCTGTATCTGTATGTAGTGATGTGAACATTTGATATTTTAATAGGTGGTGCTAGAATTCTCTTAGGGAAGGGAATGCAATTTTTTAAGGAAAATAACTTGGTAAGCCTCCTGCAATGTGGAAATTGAGGTCCTGGGGAGTTGAGCAAGATTGTAGGGAGACAGTGAAAATTTTCTACTAGGAAGATGGACAAAGGATTTTAAGGGCAAAGGTATCAAATAATCAGTTAAGGTTGTTGCTTTTTTTTTCTTTTTGTATTTCTGTAGTATCAATTCCCTCCATTGCTTCAAGCTTTCACTAAAGACTGATACACACACAAATGTCTTTTGTGAGTAATTTCGGTGGAAATTAAAAAGAGACTGATCATGTGTAGTGGTTCCTTCAGAGAAAGGAGAAAAGTTCAGCCACAGGAGGTAAAATGTAAGTGGGATACAGAGTAGTTCAGCAACAGCAGGTTCTTCAAGCAAAAGTGAGCAAGTGACATTGAGAATATAGACATCTTGGAGAGAACATTGAACTTCCCAGGTCTGGGATAGGGGAAATTTGTCAACTGACATATGGAATTTAAGTCTGTGGCTTCTGGAGTCAGACATATTGGATTGGAAAGTCGCTCCAAGACTTACTAGCTGTGTGAACTTGAGCAAGTCAATTGAATATCCTGTGCCTCAGCTTCCTTATCTGTTAAATGGGGATGATAACAGTACCTGTCTCATAGGTTTGTTGTGAGACTATAGATTACTTTGAAGGTTAATTGAGATCCTATCCTATCCTATCCTATCTAAGTGCTCAATGAAAGCTAATGTTAACTATCGTCGTCATCATCTACTTAGGTTACAAAAGCAATAGATGTATTTATTGAATACGTAACTACCATGTTTCCTTGATTCTATGATTTGCTATTCTTTCAGATTTCTGAAATTGGCACTCATCATTATTTTACATTTACCTTTAAGGTCATTTTTCTCACCTCTTCAGAATATTCCAAAAAGTATCTGACTCCCCAAACCATGCTGTAGTTCAGTGCTTCTCAGACTTTAATATAGGGACCTTGTTAAAATGCAGATTCTGCTTCGGTAGGTCTGGGGTGGAGCCCGAGATTCTGCAGTTCTAATGAGCTCTGGGTAATGCCAGTGCTGCTGGTCCTTAGACCACACTCTAAATAGCAAGGGTCTACATCTCTGAATTATAACCCATCAGAGGCCAGAGATGCCACAGGTTGGAATGCGAGTAATTGGAACCAGGCCTCTGAAGCAGCCTTCTTGAAGTAGTAAACTTCTGGTCCCACAGGCATGTGTTTTGGAACAGTCCTGAACTCTGTAGGTGAAAAACAAAATCTGAGGAGGATAGTGAGTGTTCCTAAACTAGCATCTTTGATAACATGTAACAGTCGTGTCGGTCATTCTGAATCCAAACTGTTTAGATGTCAGAAATTCTGGAAAAGAGACCCAAAGACCTTGGCCTTGTTGGTTTTCCCTCTAGTTAAAGCTTACTAATTGAAGTCTTCTGCAGTCACCTCACTCATACTCAGTATATATGATCTCAGTCTCAGGTCTCCACCTAGAGTAAAACCAACCCCTCCAACTAACACTATCCATTTAACAAAGTAGTTTTCCCTTCTCCCTTCTTTCCGCATACCTTAAATAGTCAGGCGTCAAGGCCTGGGGATTCTTAAAAATTTTTTTATTCTTTTAATTTATTAAGATCACTTAATGCATCTACCCTCTTAAGAAAATTTTTAAGTGTTGTTGACTATAGGCAAAATGTTGTGTAGCAGATCTCTAGAGCTCATTCATCTTACTTAACTGAAGATTTATGCCCATTGATTAGTAACTCCTCATTTCCTCCCTCCCCCCAGCCCCTGCAAACCACTATTTCCCTCATTGATTCTATGAATTTAACTATTTAAATACCTCATTTAAGTGGAATCATGCATTTGTCTTTCTGTGACTGGTTTCTTAGCATAATGTCCTCAAGGTTCATCCATGTAGTTGCATGTTTTAGAGTTTTCTTCTTTTTTTAAGATTGGATAGTATTCTGTTGTATGCATATACGGCATTTTCTTTGTCCATTCATATTCATTCACAACATTTTTGCCCTCTGGCTCCTCCTGTGTTAGGATATCCATTACCTCTCTCCTGTGCGGCCGCAACTTCCTACTGCCCCCACCAGCTCCCTGGTTTCGCCATCTGAAACTGTTCTACCCACTCCTTGCATGATTTTTGCCTAAAATATTTCCATTTTCCTCACCACTTCAATATCTTTCCTCATTCTTTCCCCATCTACTGCACAAATCTTCCACTTCTACTCAGGGCTCATCACTGTCCTTCTGAACACATCATCCTCATTCCAGAATCCAAGCTTTGATTCATTCTGAACTTCCCACTCACAGTACCTTCCCTCTTCCAGGAAAGGTTTTAGGAATAGCTAAGAATAACTACCATTTATTGACTACTTACTTGATGCCTAATTCTGTGCTAAGCACTTTACATGGATTATTTATTACAGTATCTCTATGAACTACATATTTTACAATTATTCTCATTTGATATGAGGAAACTAATTTATCCCAGTCTGTCTCGAGACATGTAGACTCTGCCTCTGTCTTTTCTAACGGATTCCCCCTCCCCTCCATTTCTATTTAAATACCGTCCCACTACTTTCAAAGATATAGGAAATAAATGAACTAGGCTTTGAAGTGCTTCTGCATTCTGATTTAATAAACTCATTATTTATAGCTTGCATGTTTGTTGTAAGGAAATGATGCCTCTAAAGCTTTTGAAAGACTTTTAAGCCATTTTGTTCACATAGATTGTTTGGACATTTTCTCTGCAGTCTTTATTACTATTGAGGTGCTTCTTTCTGGATATGGTAAAGCTGAACCTCTGCTATGCCCCATCACAAACATTCCAATCCCAAATAAGAGACATCAGAATGAGTGCCTGGTGCACTTGCAAACAGCAGAGTGAAACTCATGGGCACACAACAGTGTCTCTGCAGCTCTGAGGAAGAAAGTGGAACTGATGGGATTGGGGTTGGGGAATGGCCAACTGGGACTGATTGGGTTTCCCTTTTCACTCTCTATACTTCTATATTGTTTGATTCTTCTTTTTACAATGAAAGTTATTACTTCTGTAAGATAAAGCAATGCAATTATTTATTTAAAAATAAATGACAACAGATAAGGAGGAAAGTTTAGAGAGAGACTTCAGAAGAATCATAATCATCTAAAGACAGTTATCTCCAGCAATAATCAGGTGATGTCATTTGTTTGTCATTTGTTTTTTGTTTGCCATCAAAATGGCAAAAAAAAAAAATTTAAAGTTTGATAATGCTCAAGGATAGCAAGCATAAAGGGAAATAAATGCTATCCTCTACTGTTGGTGGGAGGCTAGCACAGGGTCTTTGGAGGAAATTTTGCAGTGTGCATCAACATTTACATACATGTATCTTTGGCCCAACAATATTACTGCTAAGAATTTGCCCTACCCATATATACTCAAAAGCATGCCATGAAGTAAGTATTCAAGGATGTTTACTTCAGAGTTTGTTCATAAAGGCAAAAACTAAATGTCCGTCATTAAAGATTGGTTAAATAGACTGTGGTTCATCTATTAATATTAAGAACAGTAAACAAAGAGAGAAAGAGAGAAAGGAAGATGATGGTGGATAGGAGGACCCTAGGCTCGTCTTGTCCCACAAACACAACTAGATAACTATCAAATCATCTTAAGTACCCCAGAAATCAACCTGAAGAATGACATGACAACCTCTACAATTAAAGGGAGAAAAGAGGCCACACTGAAGAAGGTAGGACATGTGGAGACATGGTTAAGGGGAGAAATGGATTGTGGGTGCTGCAGGGGAGGGAGATGTGGTCACAGAGAAGGGCAACAGAGGAACACACAGGGGAATGCACAAGGAGAACATTTCCCCAAAGCGATTGGCTTGGAAAACAAGAGGGACTGAATTTTGAGAGCTTGCTACCAGTGGGGCTTAAGACCTGGAGTCTTTTTAAAGGTCAGTGGGCTTGGCTGGGATAGAGCCCTGAGGGCACTGCACTGCTCCTGGAGAGAAGGCAGGCAAACAACCTGGGAGCAGACAGCTTGGAAAGAGTGATCTGAAGAACGAGTGGGGCACACAGTGGGGGAGATTATTTACTCTTGTCAGAGTGCAGTCCCTGAGAGGCAGTGTTCACAAGAAGCCTCTCTGGGAACAAAGAAGCTGGCTGATCCCATTTTCCTCCCCCACACCTCAGCATAAATACAGAGCTACCTGCAGGAAGAAGCACAGCACTGATACTGGCTACCTAACTTGCTTACACCAAGCCCCACCCCCCTGTACTGGTGGGGATTGCCCTTCTTAGTCAAGCTTGCCTCTATCCCAGCACAGTGGGCCCCTCCCCTAGGAGATCAGCAGAAATCCTTTCTCACACCATGTCCCCTCTCTGAATGAGAGTGCTGCAGGGCCTCAGTTTTGGTGGAAGTGGTGTCAGTCTCATTTCACAAGCAGATCAGAGCACACCTAGTTAATACACACCACATTCAGGCCAGGGACCAAAAACTGCCCACAGCAGGCAAGGAGAGCCTTTGCAGGTGACTGGCATGAAGGATAGAGAAACCAGAAAACCACAGCAGAGCTCATGCAGCACACACCAGAGACATTCCCTGAAGTGCCAGACCCCAGGCACTACATGACCTCTTCTTCATAAGGCCATTACTTTCAGGAGCAGGAGACATAACTGGCTTTTATAGCACATAGGAGGAGGCAGAGACTTAGACAAAATGCAAAGACAGAGGTACTTATCCCAAAAGAAAGAACAAGATAAAGCCATGGCCAGATATCTAAGCAAAACAGATATAAGTAACATGCCTGATGGAGAATTAAAAGCAACAATCATCAGGATACTCACTGAGCTTGAGAAAAGAATAGAAGATGTCAGTGAGACCCTTACCAGTGAGATGAAAGAGTTAAAAAAGAACCAGAGAAGGATGAAGTATGCAATAAACAAGACTGGAAACGGTTTTGATGCAATGAACAGCAGGCTGGAAGAAGCAGAGGAATGGATTAGTGACCTAGAGGACAAAATACTGGGAAAAATGAAGCTGAACATAAGAGACAGAAGAATTATGCAACATGAGAATAGACTTAGGGAACTAAGTAACTCCATCAAACATAATAACATTTGTATTATGGAAGTCCCAGAAGAAGAAGAAGAAGAGAGAAAAGGGGGCAGAAAATTTATTTGAAAAAATAATAGCTGAAAACATCCCTATCTTGGAAAAGAAACAGACATCCAGATCCAGGAGGCACAGAGAACTCCCATCAAAATCAACAAAAGCAGGCCAACACCAAGACCTATTGTAATTAAATTTGCAAAATATAATGATAAAGAAAAATACTTAAAGGCAGCAAGATGAAAGAAGTCCTTAACTTACAAGGGATGACTTAGAAGGCTAGCTGGACATTTCTCAACAGAAACTCGGCAAGCTGGATGGGAGTGGCATGGTATAGTCAGTGCTGAATGGGAAAAATCTGCAGCCGAGAATACTCTATATAGCAAGGCTATCATTCAGAATGGAAGGAGAGAGAAAGTTTCCCAGGCAAACAAAAGCTAAAGGAGGTCATGACCACTAAACCAGGCCTACAAGAAATTTTAAAAGGAACTCTTTGAATGCAAAGGGGAGACAAAAAGTAACAAAGACAAGAAAAGGTCAGAGAAAATCTCCAGAAACAATGACAAAGTAAGGACTAAAATGGCAATAAATACATATCTATCAATAATTACTTTGAAAGTAAGTGGACTAAACCCACCAATCAAAAGACATAGGGTGTCAGAAAGGATAGAAAACAAGACCTATCTATATGCTGCCTATAAGAGACTCATTTTAGACCTAAAGATACCTGCAGATTGGAGATGGAGGAATATTTATCATGCAAATGACTGTCAAAACAAAGCTGGAGTAGCAATACTTAGACAAACTAGGCTTTAAAACAAAGACTGTAACAAGAGACAAAGAAGGGCACTATATAATCATAAAGGGAACAATCCAACAAGAAGATATAACAATTGTAAATATTTATGTACCCGACATGGGAGCACCCAAATATATAAAACAGTTAATAACAAACAAAAAGGAACTGATTGATAATAACACAATAATAGTAGGGGACTTTAACACCCGACTTACGTCAAAGGGCAGATCATCTAAACAGAAAATAAACAAAGAAACAATGGCTTTTAATGACACATTGGACCAGGTGGACTTAACAGATACATTCAGAACATTCCATCGTAAAACAGTAGAATACACATTCTTTTCAAGTGCACATGGGACATTCTCCAGAATAGATCACATTTTAGGCCAGAAATCAGGCCTCAACAAAAGCAAGAAGATTGAAATCATACCGTGCACCTTTTCTGACCACAACACTATGAAACTAGAGGTCAACCACAAGAAAAAATTTGGAAAGATCACAAATACATAGAGGTTAAACAACATGCTACTAAACAATGAATGGGTCAACTGGGAAATCAAAGAAGAAATAAAAAAATACATAGAAACAAAAGAGAATGAAAAGACAATGGTCTAAAACCTTGGGGATGAAGCAAAAGTGGTTCTAAGATGGAAGTATATAGCAATACAAGCCTACCTCAAGAAGCAAGAAAAATCTCAAATAAACAACCTAACCTTACATCTAAAGGAGCTAGAAGAAAAGGAACAACAAATGAAGCCTAAAGCCAGCAGAAGGAAGGAAATAATAAAGATTAGAGAAGAAATAAATGATACAGAAACTAAACAAACAAACAAACAAACAATAGAACAGATCAATAAACCAAGAGCTGGTTCCCTGAAAAAGTTAATAAAATTGATAAATCTCTAGCCAGACTTATCAAAAAGAAAAGAAAAAGGACCCTAATAAATAAAACACAAATGAGAGTGGAGAAATAACAACCAACACCACAGAAATACAATTATAAGAGAATATTTTTAAAAATATTTTTATTTATTTATTTGAGAGAGAGAGATCATGAGCAGGGGGGGAGAGAGAGGGAAAAACAGACTCCCTGCTGAGCAGGGAGCCCAACACAGGGTTCAATCCCAGGACCCAGGACCATAACCCAAGCCAAAGGCAGACCTCAACTGACTGAGCCACCCAGGCATCCCCAGTTATAGGAGAATGTTATGAAAAGCTATATGCCAACAAATTGGACAACTTAGAAGAAAAGGATAAATTCCTGGAAACATATAAACTGCCAAAACTGAAAAAGGAAGAAATAGAAAACTTGAGCAGACCATTGACCAGCAATGAAATTGAAGTAGTAATCAAAAAACTCCCACCAAACAGAAGTCCAGGACCAGATGATTTCACAGGCGAATTCTACCAAACATTCAAAGAAGAGTTAGTACCTATTTTTCTCAAACTACTCCAAAAAATAGAAAAGGAAAGAAATCTTCCAAATTTATTCTATAAGGCCAGCATTAACCTGATACCAAAACTAAATAAAGACTCCAGTAAAAGAGAGAACTATAGGCCATTATTCCTAATGAACATGGATGCAAAAATTCTCAATAAAATACTAGCAAACTGAATCCAACAATACATTAAAAAGTCATTCACCATGATCAAGTGGGATTTGTTCCTGGGTTGCAAGAGTGGTTCAGTATTCACAAATGAGTCAATATGAGGCACCACATTAATAAAAGACAGTTAAGAACCATATGATCATTTCAATAGATGCAGAAAAAGCACTTGACAAAGTAAAACATATATTCATGATAAAAATCCTCAACATAGTACGTTTAGAGGGAATGTACTGCAACATATTAAAGGCACATATGAAAATCCACAGCAAATGTCATCCTTAGTGGGGAAAAGTTGAGAGCTCTTCCTCTATGGTCAGGAACAAGACAAGGACGTCCACCCTCACCACTGTTATTTATCATAGCACTGGAAATCTTAGCCTCAGCAATTGGACAACAAAAAGAGATAAAAGGCATCCAAATCGGCAAGGAAGAAGTCAAAATTTCACTATTTGCAGAAGACACCGTACTCTGTATAGAAAACCTGAAAGACTCCACCAAGAAACTGGTAAAACTGATAAATGAATTCTGTAAAGTCCCAGGATACAAGATCAATGTACAGACATCTGTTGCATTTCTATAACACCAATAATGAAACAGCAGAAAGGGAAATTAAGGAATCAATCCCATTTACAATTGCACCAAAAACAATAGGATCCTAGGAATAAACCTAACCAAAGAAGTAAAGGACTTGTACTCTAAAAACTATATAAAACACTGATGAAAGAAATTGAAGACGACACAAAGAAATGGAAAGATAGTCCATGCTCATGGATTAGAAAAACAAATGTTAAAATGCTATACTACCCAAAGCAATTTACACATTTAATGCAATCCTTACCAAAATGCCAACAGCATTTTTCACAGAGCTAGAACAAACAATCCTAAAATTTGTATGGAACCACAAAAGACCCCGAATAGCAAAAGCAACCTTAAAAAAGAAAAACAAATCTGGAGGCATCACAATTCTGGACTTCAAGTTATAGTGCAAATCTGTAGTGATCAAACCAGTATGGTACTGGAACAAAAATAGGCACCTAGATCAATAGAACAGAATAGAAAACTCAGAAATTAACCCACAACTATATGGTCAATGAATGACAAAGCAGGAAAGAATATCCCATGGGAAAAATACAGTGTCTTCAACAAATGGTGTTGGGAAAACTGGAGAGCAACATGCAAAAGAATGAAACTGGACCACTTTCTTACACTATACACAAAAATAAATTCAAAATGGATTAAGGACCTAAATGTGAGATTGGAAACCATAAAAATACTAGAGGGGAACATAGTCAGTAACCTCTTTGACATTGGCCATGGCAACTTTTTCTAGGTATGTCTCTTGAGCAAGGGAAACAAGCAAAAGTAAACCATTGGGACTATATCAAAATAAATAGCTTCTGCACAGTGAAAGAAACAGTCAACAAAAGTAAAAGGCAATCTTTGGAATGGGAGAAGATATTTCTAAATGACATATCTGATAAAGGGTTAGTATCCAAAATATATAAAGAACTTATAAAACTCAATGTCCAGAAAACAAATAATCCGATTAAAAAATGGGCAGAATACATGAACAGACATTTTCCCAAAGAAGAAATATAGATGACCAACAAACACATGAAAAGATGCTCATCATCACTTATCATCAGGGAAATAGAAATCAAAACTGCAATGAGATTTCATCTCACACCTACCAGAATGGCTAAGACCAACAACTCAAGAAACAACAGATGTTGGTGAGGTTGTGGAGAAAGGGGAACTCTCTTGCACTGTTGGTGGGAATGCAAACTGGTGCAGCCACTCTGGAAAACAGTATGGAGTTTCCTCAAAAATTAAAAAAATAGTTCTCTAAGATCTATCAATGGCACTACTAGGTATTTACCCAAAGAATACAAAAACACTAATTCAAAGGGATACATGCACCCTGATGTTCATAGCAGAATTATCTACAATAGCCAAATTGTGGAAACAGCCCAAGTGTCCATTGATTGATGAATGCATAAAGAAGGTGTGGTATATATATACAGTGGAATATTACTCAACCATAAAAAGAATGAAATCTTGCCATTTGCAATGACATGGAAAGAGCTAGAGAGTATGATGCTAGGTGAAATAAGTCAGTCCGAGAAAGACAAATACCATATGATCTCACTCATATGTGGAACTTAAGAAACAAATGAGCAAAGGGGTAAAAAAAAGAGAGAGAGAGAGACACCAGGAAACAGACTCTTAACTATAGAGAACAACCTGATGGTTATCAGAGCGGAGGTGGGTGGGGGGATGGGTTAAATAGGTGATGGGGATTCAGGAGTGCACTTGTTGTGATGAGTACCAGGTGATGTATGGAATTGATGAATCACTATATTATATACCTGAAACTAATATAACACTTATTATGTTAGCTATATTATTACATAACACTTATTATATAATAATAAAATATATAACACTAATATAACACCTACAGTATGTTAACTATACTGGAATTAAAAAAATTATTGAAAAGAAGTAGGTTAAAAATAATATAAAGAGGGGCGCCTGGGTGGCTCAGTCAGTTATGCGTCTGCCTTCGGCTCAGGTCATGATCTCAGAGTCCTGGGATCAAGCCCCGCGTCGGGCTCCCTGCTCACTGAGGAGTCTGCTTCTCCCTCTCCCTCTGCCCCTCCCCCCTGCTCATGTGCTTGCTTTCTCTCTCTCTCTCAAATAAATAAATAAGCTCTTAAAAAAATAATGTATAGAAAAAGATACACTGATCAAAAAAAATCTATCATGGTTATACTAATATCAGAAAATGTAGACTGGGCCAGCTCCTGGAAGAACATACACTGTCAAAACTCACCCAAGGTGAAACAGATAATCTTAATAGTCCTACAGTGATTATAAGACTTTTTGTTTTTAGATTTTATTAGTTTATTTGATAGAGTGAGTGAGAGAGAGAGCATGAGCAGGGGGCAGAGGCAGAGGGAGAAGCATCTCCCCCACTGAGCAGGAAGCCCGATGCGGGGCTTGATCCTAGGACCCCAGGATCATGACCTGAGCTGAAGGCAGCCGCTTAACTGACTGAGCCACCCAGGTGCCCCAATTAAAAGATTTTTTATCAGTAATCTTTAAAGCTTTGGAAAAAGATATCTTCAAGCCCGAATGGCTTTTCTAGAGTATGCAACCAAACACTTATGGAAGAATTAATATCAATTTTACAAAACCTTTTCCGGAAAATAGAGAAGGGGGAAATGCTTCCCAATTCATTTTATGAGGCCAGCATCACTCTGATGTCAAAACCTAAGATGATGTTTTTTTAAAAAAGAAAGAAACTACAGACCAACATCCCTCAGAACATAAACATAAGACTTCATAACAAAATATCAGCAAACAGAATTCAGTTATATATGAAAATAATTATACACCATGATCAAGTGTAATTTATACCAGAAATGCAAGGCTCATTCAATACTTGAGAATCAATCAATGTAATCCACCTTATTTACAAGCGAAAGAAAAAAATCACATAATTAGACCAATTGATGAAGAGAAAGCATTTGACAAAATTTAACATTCATCCCTGATAAAAACTCTCAACAAACTCAGAATGAAAGAGAACTTCTTCAACTTCATAAAGAGCATCTATATAAAACCTATAGCTAATGTCATAATTAATAGTGAAATACTGAAATCTTTTCACCTAAGATCAGGAACAAGTTGAAGAAATCGATTTTCGTCACTTTATCTTATCATAGTACTAGAAGTCTTAGCCAGTGATACAAGCATGAAAAGGTGACATAAGGCATATGGATCAGAAAAGATGAAATAAAATTGCCCCTATTTGTAGACGACATGATTTACTACATGAACAAACCCAAGTAGTCTACAAGAACTCCAAGAACTAATGAATGAGTTTAACAACATCACAAGAAACAAGGTCAACAAACAAAAAACAAATCTACTTCTTTATACTATCAATGAACTATTGGCAACCAAAATTAAAACCACAACACACTTACAAACATTTCACCAAAAATAAAAGAAAAAAGAAGCTCAAACATACTTAAATATAAATCTAAGAAAACGTGAGCAGAATCTGTATGTTGAAAACTACAAAACCTTGATGAAAGAAGTCAAAGAAGATTTAAATAAATAGAGGTGTGCCATGTATAGACTGGAAGGCTCTCCATTGTAAAGGTATTAAATCCCCCCAAACTGATTTATAGATTCATTGGATTTTTTTGTGGATAAAGATAAGCTTATCTTAAAACCTATCTGGAATGGCAAAGATGGTAAAATAGTTAAGACTATATTGAAATGGAGAAATAAAGTTGAAGGAATCACACTGCTAGGTTTTAAGACTTATTATATAGCTACCATAATCAAGACACTGTGGTATTGGATGATGCACAGACCCACAGAACAATGGAACAAAATATAGAACCCAGAAATAGACACACACCAATATGCTCAACTAATTTGTGACAAAGAAGCAAAAACAATCCAATGGAAGAAGGATAGTCTTTTCAACAAATGGTGCTATAACAATGGGACATAAATCCCCCCAAATATGAGCCTCCACCTGACTCTCATATCTTAAACAAAGATTAACTCAAATGAATCCTAGATTTAAATGTAAAATGTAAAAGTGTAAAATGTTTTGAAGAGAACACAGGAGAAAATCTTTGTGACCTTGGGTTAGAGGAAGAGTTCTTAAATATGACATCAAAAGCACAATCCATTAAAAAATAAATTGACCTTTTTTAAGATTTAAAAATTTTTCTCAGTGAAAAAAAACCATGTTAAGATGATGATAAGACAAGCTGTAAACTGGAAAAAAATATTTGCAAATCTCAATTCAACAGAGGACTGTGTACAGAATATACAAATAATGATCTAAATTCACCAGAAGGCAATCAATCTGATTCAAAAATTGGCAAAAAACTTGAGCAGATATTTTACCAAAGAAGATGATATGGATCTAAAAACTCATGAGGAGATTTTCAACATCACTAGTTATTAGTGAAATGCAAATTAAAATCATAATGAGATATCACTACACACCTCTTAGAATGGCTAACATGAAAAATACTGACAATACCAAGTGCTGACCAGGAAATGGAGCCATTGAAACTTTTATGCATTTCTGGTGGGAATGAAAAATGGTAGAACTACTCTGGAAAACAGTCTGGCAATTTAAAAAAAGATTTTACTTATTAATTAAGAGAGAGAGAGAGCACAGCAGGAGGAATGGCAGAGGGAGAGGGAGAAGCAGGTCCAACGAGGGGCTCAATCCCAGGACCCTGGAATCATGACCGCAGCCGAAGGCAGACAACTGACTGAGCCACCTAGGCTCCCTATTTATTTATTTATTTATTTATTTATTTATTTATTTATTTATTTATTTAGCGAGGGGAGGGGCAGAGGGAGAGGGGGAGAGAATCTCAAGGAGACTCTGCGCTTACCACTTGGAGTCCATTACGGGGCTTGATCCCACCACCCTGAGATTATGACCTGAGCTGAAATCAAAATTCTGATGCTTAACTGACTAAGCCACCTAGGTGCCCCCAGTCTGGCAATTTTTTAGTATAAAACCCAGCAGTTGCACTCCTGGGTATTTATCCTAGAGAAGTGTAAATGTATGTTCACACAAAAAAACCTGTACATGAATATTCATGGCAGCTTTTTCTTTAAGATTTTACTTATTTATTTGTCAGAGAGAGAGAGAGAGCACAAGCAGGGGGCATGGCAGAGGGAGAAGAAGTCTCCCCGCTGAGCAGGGAGCCCAATGCGGGACTCGATCCCAGGACCCTGGGATCATGACCTGAGCCGAAGGCAGATGCTTAACTGACCGAGCCACCCAGGCGTCCCTATTCATGGCCGCTTTATGTGTAATAGCCCCAAACTGGAAACAACCTTTCTTCAATGGGTGAATGATTAAATGAATTATTATACATTCATACAATGATTTACTATTTAGCAATAAAGAGAAATAATTACTGATGCAGGCAACAAGAAGGATGGATTTTTAGGGACTCATGCTGAGTAAACGAAAGCTAATTCCAAAAGATTATATACTCTGTGATTCCATTCATATAACATTCTCAAAATGACAAAATTATAGAGTTGGAGAACAGCTAAGAACAGATAGGGGAGTAAAAGGAGTGTGTAATTATGAAGTGACAGAATAGAGCATTTCTTTATTGTGACAGAACACGTCTGTCTATTGCCTGAGGTGACGATTATATCCCTCTGCACATGTGATAAAATGTAATAGAATTAGACACAGAGATACACCAAAAAAATGAGTATGTGCAAAAACTGGTAAAATCTGAGTAAGAGCTGTAGTCTAGATAATTGTATCGAGCCAATTAATTCTTTGGTTTTGATATGCACTTTAATTACATAAGAGGGCACCACTAGGGGAAACTGGGAAAGGGGACACAGGATCTTTCTGTGCTAATTTTGCAACTTCTTGCAAGCCCATAATAATTAAACAATAAGACGTTAAAAAAAGAAGAAAAAACCTAGAGTTGGCTACTTAAAGCTATCCCCTAATGTTCTAGCATGCATATGGCCTTTGTTTGCTAAAGATTATTTGCCCAACGGTGACTTTCCAGGGTGTAAGCCTTGCTGTAAGTGTCTCCGTAGAGCTCTTGATTTCGAAGAGCTACCAGACTGAAGAAATGCAAAATTGAATATTTGGGCAATTTTTTTCCCCTAAAATAAAGGTTCTTAACCTGGTCCATGGACCAGGCTTTTCAAGTCTGGTAATGACCTTTTTGATACTTTAGAATGGTGTTTTGGGGTTTATTTAGAAGCTATATGTACACATGATAAAATATTTGTGAAGTTCTGACAAATAGAATTTAAAATGAAAAGCTCCCAGTCCCAGAACCCTAGTCTTTCTATCCTAATGTAATTTTACTTTTTTTCAAAAAAGATTTTTTAATTAATTAATTTATTTATCTAGAGAGTGCAAGTGGGGGAAGGGACAGAGGGAGAGGGAGAGAGAATCTCAAGTGGACTCTGTGCTGAGCGCAGAGCCCTATATGGGGCTTGATCTCATGGCCCTGAGATCATGACCTGAGCTGAAACCAAGAGTCAACACCGAACCGACTGAGCCACACAGGTGCCCCTCAAATGTAATTTTACTTTTGACAGTCTTTGTGTATTGTCCAGGGAGAAAAAAACCCACAAATGGTAGCATACTATATTCACAGTCTCTTGCTTTTTACTGTTAAAAATCCATCATTGAGATCATTCCATATCAGCACTATAGCTCTCCCTCTTGCTTTTAAATAGCTGCTTACTGTTCTTTATTTTAAAGGTTTAATTTAAATTCCAATTAATTAACATACAGTGTAATACAAGTTTTAGGTGTACAGTATAGTAATTCAACGCTTCCATACAACACCCGGGGCTCATCATAACAAATGTGCTCCTTAATTCCCATCACCAATTTCACCCATCCCCACCACCTGCCCTCTGGTGACCATCAGTTTGTTCTCTATAGTTCAGAGTCTGTTTCTTGGTTTGCCACTCTCTCTTTTTTTCCCCCTTTGTTCATTTGTTTTGTTTCTTAAATTCCACATATGAGTGAGATCATTTCTTTGTTATTTCGCTTAGTATCATACTCTCTAGCTCCATCCATATTGTTGCAAATGGCAAGATTTCATTCTTTTTTTATTGCTGAGTAATATTCCATTGTGTATATATACATATATATATATATATACACAACTTCTTTATTCATTCATCCAGATTTGTTTTTCTTTTTCAAGGTCATTTTGGCCATTCAAGAAGACCTTCTGTGGTTCCACACAAATTTTAGGAATGTTTGTTCTAGTTCTGTGCAGTGCCTGGTCCCCCACTCCCCAGGACCTGGTGCTTCAAGTCTATCTCTTATGTGTGTTGCTTTCATCCTGATGTTGTGTCTGAGTTGCTTTTTCTTTCAGTCCAGCCATCAACACTGACTCTCTTCCTGTTGGGGCTGTGCTTTCTCTCCGTGGTGTTAGGGAGACCCAGGCCACCTGGCTCACAGGGAGCGTGACCACAAGAGGGCTCAGGGGCAAGGTGGCAGTGTTCGCAAAATTTCTGCTGAGCTGCTAGTCCTAGGCCAGAATCCCTGAAATGCGGTTGCCAGACGTGCTGTGTATATGTGCGAGGTGGCTGGGCAGGACATGTGCATGGTGTTACCAAAATGTGGGCTAGTCCCAGGGCCAAGGCCATCAGGCTTGGATTTGGTGGGTCCTCAGGAGAATGTGTGTGTGTGTGGGGGGGGGTGGTTCTATTTTCATGCTGGGAGGCAGGGGAGGAAAATGGCACCTGCCAGGTCCTGTGTTCCTGGAGAAGTTCCCCAACATGCTCCAAAATCATTATAAACATATCTTCTACTGTTTGCTCCCGGTGTTTTGCAAACTATTACTTCTATGTTGCCTCTCTGTGCAGGCTGCTGTCTCTTTGAGGGCAGGGACCCAGCTATTGCTTGCCCTCTAGACTTGGGCAGTGCTGAGTCCGCTGACTTTTAAAGCTCCAGGCTCCAAGTTCCACTGGTTATAAAAACTCAAGGAATTTAGCCCCTCTGGTTTTCAGAGCCAGACATTATGGGGATTTGTCTTCCCCTCGTGGGCTCCCTGGTGAGAGGCCTTGTTTCTCTACCCTCTCTGCACCTGAACTCCC
Source organism: Zalophus californianus (assembly GCF_009762305.2). Lineage (NCBI taxonomy): Eukaryota > Metazoa > Chordata > Mammalia > Carnivora > Otariidae > Zalophus > Zalophus californianus. The sequence goes on along the minus strand of NC_045612.1, from coordinate 86,425,788 downwards.
TCCCTCCATCCTGTGCAGGCTGCTCCTGACCATGTTTCTGCCCTTTCTAAACTCTCTTCATTTAGTTGTGGTGTTTGTTCTGCCAGTCTTCAGCTCACTTTCTGGTTTATTTAGACAGATGTGAGTGTTATCTAGTTGTAAATGTGGGACAGGGTAAGCTTAAGGTCCTCCTATTCTGCCATCTTTCCAAGCTCCTCCCCTATTTTTAATCTACTTCTATCATTATATTTGAAATGTTTCTTGTAGATATCAAATAGTCTTAAAAGAAACGACAAAATAGAAAGTCCTCAGCAAAGAAATCAAAATATAAAGCAAAGCCAAATGGAAACTTTAGAACTGAAAAATATAATAACCAAAAATTTTAAATCTCACTATAATGACAGAATGGGGACAGTAAAGAGAAGAATCAGTGATCTAGATCAACAGAAATCATCCAGTAAAACCAACAGAAACAAGACAGATTTTATTTTTTTAATGAACAGGGCCTAGAGACATGTGGAACAATAATAGAAGATACAACATTCATATCATCAGAGTCCCAGAAGGAAAAGCTAAAAATGAAGCTGAAAATATTAGAAGAAATAATGGCTGAATTCCGCCCCCCCCCCATTTTGCCAAAAGACATAGCGTACAGATTCAAGAAGCTGAGAGAAAACAAAACAGGATAAACCCAAAGAAATTCATGCCCAGACACTTCATAATAAAACTTCTGAAAACTATGGGACGCCTGGGTGGCTCAGTCGGTTAAGCATCTGCCTTTGGCTCAGGTCATGATCTCAGGGTCCTGGGATCGAGCCTGTTGTCAGGCTCCCTGCTCAACGGGGAGTCTGCTTCTCCCTCTCCCTCTGCCCCTTCTCCCGCCTGCACTCTCTCTCCCTCTCTCTCTCTCAAATAAATAAAATCTTGAAAAAAAAATTCTGAAAACTAAAGACAAAAAAAATCTTAAAAGCAATCTTATACAAGATCATGGATTCAAATGATAATGGAGTCCTCATCAGAAGCCATGGAGGCCAAAAGGAAGTGGCATGACATTTCTTAAGTGCTGAAAAAAAAGGATGATCAATACAGAATTATCTATCAAAAGTATCCTACAGGAGGGCACTTATAGTGATGAGCACTGGGTGTTGTGTGTAAGTGATAAATCACTGAATTCTGTACCTGAAACTAATATTACATTGTATGTTAACTAACTGGAATTTAAATAAAAACTTGAAAAAAATTCCTTTGGGAATGAAGATAAAATAAAGACATTTTCAGATAAGGAAAGTTAACAAAATTTGTCACTAGTGGAACTGTTTTTCTTAACCCCAATGCCAGATTAGTGCCCATTGTCCTGTCTATCTCAGTCAGTTGCAACTATCTGGTGAAAAAATAGCATTTCTGGCCCATGATTACGGGTTCAAGAATGACTGAAACAGAATGTTTGGATTTGAATTGTTATTAAAAAGGAAGTCAATGGCATTATGCATTAAAAAAAAAAAAAAGAATGACCAAAGGAAGTTCTTCATACAGAAAGGAAATGACAATGAAAGAAAACTTGGAACATCAAGAATGAAGAAATACCAACAGAATAGGTAAGTATAATAGACTACACATCTCCTTCTGAGTTTTAAAAATTATGTTTGGAAATATTTTTATGTTTTAAAAAATTGCTGTATTACTGAAAACAAAATTATATTGTCTGATGTGGTTCACAATATACAAACGGAAATATTTAGGATAAGTTAATTATAAAGTGGGAGCATAATCGGACCAAAATGGACCTATATTTCACTTGAAGGGGTAAGATGTCAATACTAGGAAGATGTGATAAGTTACATGAATATACTGTGATTCCTGGTGCACGAGTAAAAACAAAAAACAAAACAAAGCAAAAACCTATACAAAGATACCATTTATATCTGTCATTAACAATTTGCCCTCCAATTTCAGATAACCTTTCTTTGACCACTTCACAATAACACACAAACTGCAATGTCTCAACACTTGCTTCAGCCTTTTATGCCTTTCCTAGATTGTCAGTCTTGCTTGAATAGAATATAAGCTCTAAAGGGCATTAACGTGTCTCTTTTGCCCATTACCGTATCCCCAGAATGTAGAACAATGCCTGGCGCATAGCAGCTGCCTTGCTACATAACAGCTGACAAATATTAATTGAATGAATGAATGAACTTTGGCAAAAGAGATATAAATACTAAAACGGAAATACAAAACTATCATTATTTGTAAACAATATGATTGTTTACATAAAAAATCCAAGATAATCAACTGAGAAACTATTAGAACCAATAAAAATAATTAAGCAAAGTGGCAAAAATTCAAGAGCAACATACCTTTTTGTAATAATGTTTTTATATACCAGCAGTAATCTGCTAGAAAATGTAATAAAGAAAAGATGCCAGTCACGATAACTCTCAGAACTAACAATTGCCTAGAGGGAGAAAACTAGCAATAAATGTAAAAAATCTAGATGAAGAAAAATATAAAACTTTACTGACGGGCATAAAAGAATATCTGAATGAAGTGATAGAAATATTATGGTAAAATCAATATTGTAAAGACGCCAAGTACCTTAAAAAGTTTATAAATTTAATCCCAACCAAAATCCTAATGATATTTTATTTTTTTTAAAGATTTTATTTATTTATTTGACAGAGAGAGACACAGCGAGAGAGGGAACACAAGCAGGGGGAGTGGGAGAGGGAGAGGCAGGCTCCCCGCGGAGCAGGGAGCCCAATGCGGGGCTCGATCCCAGGACCCTGGGATCATGACCTGAGCCGAAGGCAGCCACTTAACCGACTGAGCCACCCAGGTGCCCTCTAATGATATTTTAAACAGAATTCAACAAATTGACCCTAAAAATCCCTTGGGATGAATATTTATTGGAAAAAATAATTAAAAATCCCTTGGAAGCAAAAATGTACAAGAATAGCTGAGACAGTTTTGAAAAAGAACAATGGCAGGAGACTTGCCCTACCAGATAATCAAAATATACCCAAGAGGTGTAGTAATTAAAATGATGTGATAATGAAACAAAAATTGACAAGTAGATCAATAGATCAGAATGAAGAGTCCAAAATAGATACAAGAGTATATCGGAATCCAGTTTTTGACAGAGGAGAAAGGATGAAGTACTCCATAAGTGGTATCAAGAAAACTGGTTATCCATTTAAGAAAAATAAAATTATAACTTTACCACACAACTTTTATAAATGTAAATTTCAGATAGATTAATGGCCTGAATATAAAATATACAATTATAAAAGGAAATATAGGAGAGTGTTTTAAGCTTTAACGTAGGGTAGGCGTAAGACAGAAAGATACAAGTAAATAAATTTGACTGCATCATAAACCTGAGACAACTTTAAGACCAAAACGTGAAAACAAAAGTACCTCATAATGGCCAAGGACTATCAGATTACCTGATATTTGTTATTTTGTGAGTTGAATATTAAAAATGATTTTGACCGATTTTGTTTTGTTTTGTGTTTTTGGGCAACGAAGAAACAATCTTTGCCTTATGTTTTAAGACAGCAATGCCTCTTTATTTTGGGGCTATTTGAAAATTGCACTATTTTTATGGATAAAGAATCTTGTACAACAATTAATAAACAACTGTAGAGTAGAATGGCTGAACGAGGAGCTTGAAAACACTCTCCCTACAAAAAACAATGATAAAACTTAGATTATCAAAGACAACCCCTTAGGGACTCTAGAAAGGTGACCAAAGGCACACAACTAGTTGAGAAGCATTAATTTAAGAAAAATGTGGAGCCTTGGTTAGAACGAAGGGAATTTGGCAAGCATCACAGGTAATCTGAAATTTCTGTACAGGCTGGAGAAAGCAACAGACTGGCAGACCAAACAGAAATTTAACAGGGGGATCTGAGGAACAAGACAGGCATGGTGGGCTTTCACAGATTCCTGGTGGCCTGTAAGGCTGTGAACTTGCACAAAGCTGCACACATGCTCTGAAGACACCAGACAGGGTCCTAACTATCTATTTATCCCAGGATGAATATGAGGTCTTGGCCACAAAGAAAATAAAAGCTTGGGTAGTCTTGTAAACTGCCTGAATGTCAAATGTGTTCCTCAAACCACACCAGATTGATTGGCAAAGGGTGGAAGTCTTAGTTAGCTAAAAGTGTTTAAGCACAACTTCTGATCAATTATAGGCTGACCATTAAGCTGTGCTTACTCAGTGGCAGCTTCTATGAAGCCAGGTTTAAAAATAAAAACAAGAATTAAAAAAAAAAAACACCTCAGCAGTTATCAGCAACTACACACAGGAGAGACAGACTCTACAAAATGCATCCAACAAGTCACTAAATAAATGAGCAAACAGCAATGACACTGGCTGCTGGGGGTAGGAATGACAATTCAGATTTGATACAATGTATTATCTAAAATATTCAGTTTTCAAAAAAATTATGAGATGTGCAAAGAAATGGGAACGTGTTAACCACACAGGGTAAAAAGCAAGCAAAAGAAACTGCTTTGAGGGAGCTCGGATTTTGACTCAGCAGACAAAGATTTCCAAACCCCTATTTTATCTATCTCTCTCTATCTACCTATCACCAATTTATTTATATTTTATTTTAATTCCAGTTTATTTATTTTTTAAAAGATATTATTTATTTATTTATTTGACAGAGAGATAGAGAACACAAGTAGGCAGAGTGTCAGGCAGAGGGAAAGGGAGAAGCAGGCTTCCCACTGAGCAGGGAGCCTGATGCAGGGCTCGATTCCAGGACCCTGGGATCATGACCTGAGGTGAAGGCAGCCGCTTAACCGACTGAGCCACCCAGGCGCCCATTAATTCCAGTTTAGTTAACATAGATTGGTATATTAGTTTCAGAGATACAGTATAGTGATTCAACAATTCCATTCATTAGTCAGTGCTCATCAAAATAAGTGGGCTCTTTATCCCCTTCACCTATTTCACCCATCCCCCCACCTACCTCCCCTCTGGTAGCCATCTGTTCTCTATCGTTAAGAGTCTGTTTTTTGGTTTATCTGATTTATTTTCCTTTGTTCATTTGTTTTGTTTCTTAATTCCCCGTTTGAGTAAAATCATATGGTACTTGTCTTTCTGTGACTGGCTTATTTTGCTTAGTATTACACTCTCTAGCTCCAACCACATTGTTGCAAATGGCAAGATTTCATTCTTTTTTTATGGCTGAATAATATTCCATTGTATGTATATACCACATCTTCTTTATCCATTCATCTATCAACGGACACTTGGGTTGCTTCCATAATTTGGCTATTGTAAATAATGCTGCTATAAACACAGGGGTACATTTATCCCTTCGAATTAGTGTTTTTGTATTCTTTGGGTAAATACCCAGTAGTGCAATTGCTGGATAGTAGGGTAGTTCTATTTTAAACTTTTTGAGGAACCTCCATACTGTTTTCCACAGTATGGAGGAATGGTGGTGGCTGCACCACCTTCCATTCCCACCAACAGTGCATGAGGATTCCTTTTTCTCCACATCCTCGCTAACACTTGTTCTTTCTTGAGTTTTTGATTTAACCATTCTGACAGGTATGAGGAGATTTCTTATTGTAGTTTTTTTTTTTAAAGATTTTTATTTATTTTTCGACCAGAGAGAGACAGCGAGAGAGGGAACACAAGCAAGGGGGAGTGGGAGAGGGAGAAGCAGGCTTCCCGTGGAGCAGGGAACCCGATGTGGGTTTCGATCCCAGGACCCTGAGATCATGACCTGAGCTGAAGGCAGACGCTTAACGACTGAGCCACCCAGGCGCCCTTATCTTAATGTAGTTTTGATTTGCATGTTCCTGATGATGAGTGATGTTGAGCATCTTTTTATGTGTCTGTTTGCCACCTGGATGTCTTCTTTGGAGAAATGTCTGTTCATGTCCTCTGCCCATTTTTAAACTGGACTTTTTGTGTGTGTGTGTGTTGAGTTGGATCAGTTCTTTATATATTTGGGATACTAACCCTGTATCAGATATGTCATTTGCAAATATCTTCTCTCATTCAACAGGTTATCTATTAGCTGTGTTGGTTGTTTTCTTTGTTGGGCTGAAATTTTTATTTTGACATAGTCCCAATACTTTATTTTTGCTTTTGTTTCCCTTGCCTCAGGAGACATGCCTAGTAAGAAGTTGCTGTGGCCTATGTCAAAGAGGATACTGCTTGTGTTCTCCTCTAGGATTTTTATGATTTCCTAACATTCAGGTCCTTAATCCATTTTGAATTTATTTTTGTGTATAGTGTAAGAAAGTGGTCCAGTTTCATTCTTTTGCATGTTGCTCTCCAGTTTTCCCAACACCATTTGTTGAAGAGACTTTTTCCCATGGGATGTTCTTTCCTGCTTTGTCAAAGATTCATTGACCATATAGTTGTGGGTTAATTTCTGAGTTTTCTATTCTGTTCTATTGATCTAAGTGTCTATTTTTGCTCCAGTACCATGCTGTTTTGATCACTACAGCTTTGTAATATAACCTGAAGTCTGGAATTGTGATGCCTGCAGCTTCGCTTTTCTTTTTTAAGGTTGCTTTGGCTATCCGGGGTCTTTTGTGGTTCCATACAAATTTTAAGATTGTTTGTTCTAGCTCTGTGAAAAATGCTGTTGATATTTTGATAGGGATTGCATTAAATGTGTAGACTGCGTTGGGCAGTGTGAACATTTTAACAACATTTTTTCTTCTGGTCCATGAGCATGGAATGTCTTTCCATTTTGTGTGTCATCTTTAATTTCTTTCATCAGTGTTTTATAGTCTTCAGAATACAGGTCTTTCGCCTCCTTGGTTAGGTTTATTCCTAGGTATTTTAGTATTTTTGATGCAGTTGTAAATGGCATTGCTTTCTTAATTTTACTTTGTGCTGCTTTTTTATTAGTGTAAAGAAATGCAATAGATTTCTGTATATTGAATTTGTATCATGCAACCTTCCTGAATTCATTTATCAGTTCTGGTAGTTTTTTTCTGGAGTCTTTAGGTTTTTCTCTAAATAGTATCATGTCATCTGCAAATAGTGACAGTTTTCTTTCTTCCTTACCAATTTGGATGCCTTTTATTTCTTTTTCTTGTCTGATTGCTGTGGCTAGTGCTTCCAGTACTATGTTGAATAACAGTGGTGAGATTGGACATCCTTATCTTGTTCCTGACCTTAGGGGAAAGGACTTCAGTATTTCCCCATTGAGTATGATGTTAGCTGGGGGTTTTTCATATAAGGTCTTTATTATGTTGAGGTATGTTCCCTGTAAACCTACTTTGTTGAGTGTTTTTATCATGGATGATGCTGTACTTTGTCAAATGCTTTTTCTGCATATTGAAATGATCACATGGTGTTTATCCTTTCTCTGATTGATGTGATGTATCACTTTGATTGATTTGCAAATATTGAAGTACCCTTGCATCCCAGGAATAAATCCCACTTTATTGTGGTGAATTATTTTTTAGTTAAAATTTTTTTTTCATTGTAAAAAAGGTGGTTTTATTAAAACATGGGGACCAGATTCATGGGCAGAAAGAGCTGCTGTGAATGATTTTTTTTAAGTGTATTGTTGGATTCTGTTTACTAATATTTTGTTGAGGATTTTTGCATCTATGTTCATCAGAGATATTTGCCTTTAGTTCTCTTTTTTGTAATGTCTTCATCTGGTTTTGGTATTAGGATAATGCTGACTTCATAGCATGAGTTAGGAAGTTTTCCTTCCTCTTCTATTTTTTGAAGAAGTTTGAGAAGAATAGGTATTACATCTTCTTTTAATGTTTTGTAGAGTTCACTTGCGAAGACTTTGAGTCATGGACTTTTGCTTCTTGGGACTTTTTTGATTACTGATTCAATTCCATTGCTGGTACTCTGTCTGTTCAAATTTTCTATTTCTTCCTGCTTCGGCTTTATTAAGTTGCATGTTTTTAGGAATTTATCCATTTCTTCTAGGTTGGCCAATTTGTTGGCATATAATTTTCGATAATATTGTCTTACAAGTGTTTGTAGTTCTGTGTTGTTGGTCATTATTTCTCCTCTTTCACTTCTAATTTTGTTTATTTGAGTCTGCTCTCTCTTTTTATGAGTCTGACTAGAGATTTATCAATTTTGTTGATCTTTTCAAAGAACCAGCTTCTGGTTTCATTGATCTGTTCTGTTGTGTTTATAGTCTATGTCATTTATTTCTGCTCCAATCTCTATTATTTCCTTTCTTCTGCTTGTTTGGGGTTTTGTTTGTTCTTCTTCAAAGCAGCTGCTTTAAATATGTTCAAGGAACCAGTAGAAACCATATTTAAAGCTATTAAAGAAAATATGATGATAATGTCTCATCAAATAGAAAATGTCAATGAAAAGGTAGAAATTATATATATGTATGTATGTATGAAACAATGGAAATTCTGGAGTTGAAAACTACAATATTTGAAATGGAAAGTTCACTAGAGGGCCTAAAGAGTAGATGTGAGCTGGCAGAAGAAAGAATCAGTGAATTTGAAGATAGATTGATAGAGATTATGCAATCTGAAGAACAAAGAAGATAGCCCCCAATATTCCTACCTCTGATGTACACCCCTCATATCGTCCTCTTTCCTCGAGTACAAGCAGAACATGTAAACATAATGGGGTATCACTCTTATAATTAGGTTAGTCTATATGGCAAAATTAAGGCATTTTGCCACTGTAATTAAGGTCCCTGTTCAGTTGATTTGGATTAATAAAAATGGAGATTGTCCTGGGTTGGCCTTGCCTTGTTAGATGAGTACTTAAAAGAGAGAATTCAATGTTGGCATTGAGGAAGTATATTGCTATCTTGTGAGAGGGCCTGTGGAGGGGGCCACGTGGCAAGAGGGCCTATTAAAGATGGCTCCTAAGAACTGAGAATAGTCCCTGGCAGACGGCTAGGAAGAAAACAGGATCATTGGCTCTACGACTACAAACTGCCAGCAACCAGTTTGCTTGAAAGAAGACCTTGAGCCTTAGATGAGATCATAGCCCCAACCAATGCATTGATTATAGCCTGGTGAGACCCTGAGCAGAGACCCAGTTAACCTGTACCCAGAGTCTTGACCCACAGAAACCATGAGACAATATATAGGTGTTGTTTTGACCTACTACATTTGTGGTAATTTGTTACAAAAGAATAGAAAATACAGCCTTGAACTTAAGTCCTTTTTTAAAAAGATTTTATTTATTTATTAGACAGAGAGAGAGAGAGAGAGAGCACAAGCAGGAGATGTAGCAGGCAGAGGGAGAGGGAGAGGGAGAAGCAGGCTCCCTGTGGAGCAAGGAGCCCAAAGCGGGGCTCCATCCCAGGGCCCTGGGATCCTGACCTGAGCCAAAGGCAGACACTTAACCGACTGAGCCACCCAGGTGCCCCAAACTTAGGTCTTTCTTATATTTAGTCCACATACTTAACCACTGTACTATACAGCAATGTTCAGAACCTGGGTGTTCATGTGCTACAAAGGCCTATAGGCATTTTTTTTTTGTTTGTTTGGTTCAGAAAATTTTAAAACATTTTCTAAAATTAGCTGCCGATGTTTAAAAAGTAGATTTCACATATAAGTTCACATTTCTGCCTTCCCTTGAAAAGTTGGAAGACATGACATCATTGGGCCCATATTGCCGCCTAGCAACAACTAGCTTGGAGATGAAGAGTTCTTGCCTTGTTTAGACAGGGCCCGAGCCCTGTAGTTCAGCACAGGCTAGCTCTACCTAATTGGCATCATTCATTTAGGTTACCCACTTGGCCCCAGTTAGGTATTTGAGTGTGTAGGTCCTAATATATAACTGCTAAGCTAATAACTGATTGCCTCAGTTTTGCTTCCAGTGTAGTCACTTTTTCCATTAGCTCTCTAACTGAAACAGTGCTACAAGAGTTTGGATTATGAATCCTTTAGGCATGAATGCCCAGATCAAAATTATGCATATATTATGGATTAAATTAAGTTTGGTAGAGACTGGGAAACTCGTCTTTTCATCAAACTTCTTAGTGTAAGATTTCTATTTGAAAAAAAAAACATTCTTTTGGAATGTAAGGTAAAACCAGCAGTATGTTTTGTTTTGTTTTTCTTTTCTACTGTAGGCTGTAGGGGGAAAAAAAGCTTGAGGGCCAGTAGGTAGAAAGGAAAGCTCCACTGAGATAGTGATTTTCAAATAATGAATGCTTATGTTTTTGAGATTGTTGTAAAATAACACAAAATATAAAGCACATTTTGGATGTTGGCATAAGTCATGCCAATTGTGGCAACTGATGATTTTATTTTTGCTTTATTTAGATTTCTATTAAAAATTAATACAAATGACTTGCATGAAGTTTAACACATGATCTTTGGACCTAGTTGTGAACAAGTCTTTCAGAAAAAAACACGTGACTAATACAAAATATTTGTATGTGTATACACATACCATAGCTGACTTGGAATAGAATTTTATATATGTATTCAGATTTAGAACTTGTTTTGAGTTTTAGGATTTATAAAAGGTTGAAAATGTTTTACTGTGCTAAAAATTACTCCTACAAATTGATATGAGAATACCAATATCCTAATGAAAAAGTGAACAAAATATGAATTAGAAATTCACCAAGTAGGAAATAAAAATGACAAAGGGAATATGAAAACATGTTCAATTTTAATAGTGATGAATGAAAGGCAAAATAAAAACAATGAGATTCCCCATTAGGTTTTCAATAAGATTGCTAATATCAAGTACTGGTGGTAAAGAGAAGTGGATATCATACATCGCTGGTGGGTATGTAAATTGGAGCCACCTTGAAGTGCAACTTGGCAGAAACTATTAAATTTTATGAGAATATATTTATGCATTACTTGTGGGAAAAAATTTCTAAAATAAAGAACTGATTCTTCTCTGTTTCTTCAAACATTCCCTTTGGCCATAGTGGTAGGTTCAGAAATATGATCTTAGCCCTGGCCTAAGTCAGTTAACACCTAACAGTCACTTGGCTACAGTGATTGATTCGGGAGTGGGGATAGGACATAAACTGGTCCAAATCAGAACTTTTGCTGGGGATGTGGGTGGGACATAAACTCTCTCTTCTAGCCATGAAGAAGGAAACATAGCTTTGGGAGCTGCTAACAACTCTCTTAGGACTATTAAGGAACAGCCTTCCTGGAAATGGAGTCAATGTTAAGGAAGCATTGACTTACTTAGACTTATCTTAAGCCAGCTCTACCTTTGTTCCTATGAGCCATACATTTTCCTATTTTGTTTAAACTAGTTTCAGTTTTTCTGTTACTTGCAACTGGAAGTATGTTGACTGATACAGTAATCCTTGTCCAATTTCAGTTATCAGGGTCTGTGACAGATCTTGTGGATTGATTCACTCAACATCCATTCCAAGCTCCTCGTTGTGTCCTTTCCTGTACTTCAGAGGTTTGAAAGCTCAAACCTTTATTTCCCATACTTTCTAGCAGCTGGGGTTCTGGATGTGACTTAAGATCTGCTAATCAGAACTAGCTCAAGACTTGAATTTGGATGTGAGTTTAGTGGCGAGAGAGGCAGGACTCAAAATCAAACATTTTTACTGGTGCAGATCATAGCAGAGATGGTGCAATCTGGGAACCAGCTGCTATGGGGGTAGCTCCCCAGTTTGACAGGCAGCTTCCTGATCATAGCCAAAGTAGCAGCCACATAGACGGCCCAGTTCTGTTTTGTGAATTTGGGGAACATTCCTGGAAGCTCTACCTAGATCTTTTTTCTTCACCCCACCAATGATTCTATAAGCCATCACTTATAAATAAACCTCTTTCTGCTGAAATTAGCTGGAGAAGATTCTGGTCTTTGAAAAGAAACTCTAATCATATAGGATCCAGGGTTGTGAGAGCCAGACTATGTTGCAGAAATAAACCAAAAAGCTAAAAAAAAAAAAAAAAAAAAAAAAAGGTGTGCCTGTTTCTAGACATTTGCAGTTGTCTCTACCCCCACCACCTGAAACTAGGATTTTTTAGATCTTGTCTGGGGAAGTCCTAACTGGTCTGGTATTTTAGGAATAACTTCTGTATAGTTCCAATATCCCCCTCCCTTTGCTTGTACTTTCCTCTCAACCTCCACCCTCAATGGTTTAACGGACTCCTTGGTTGAGGATCATCCATTATAGTTACCCGCAAAGAGAATTAGAGAGGAAGGAGGACCCAGGAGGATGCCTCTGGAATCTGAATGTTCTCAAGCATTGATCAGACTCAACAAATGTCAGCTCTGATGCTAAATAGTTATTTACAGGAACCATCAATGTAGAAGGTTTAGTAAATGACTCACACAGACCAATTTTCCCTGCCAGAAACTCAGCATTTGATTATGCTTTCAATTTAGATTTTGCTTCTTTGCACTCCAGGCTAGGGTACACAGTGGGAAGTCAATACATGTATCTTAGATAACTGAATTGTATACCAGCTCAATGTTCTTGGTTGATGGGGCTGCTCAAAACACATGATGCCAGTTGGACAGAGCCAGACTCTGGATTTAGCCAATATAGCTAGTCTTATAAGGCAGTTGTAAGAACAAGGCCATGAGGGAGGGATGCCTTTGATTACCCCAATAAAAGCCCATCATTCATTCAACAAATGTTTACCAAATGTCAACCACAAAGTATTGATGATGCCAAAATGAACAACACACCTTTTTTCTCACAAGGAGTTCACTCCAGTATTGGGAGACACACGAGAAACACCTAATTCCAATACATTTTGATCAGCACTGAGATTCACAAAGTGCAGTGGAAAGCAACCATTAACTCTACCTGAAAGAGGAATAGAAGTCAAAAGACATGGGTCTGAGCCAGAAGGCTTGCCAATATTGTGTCTGGTAATGTGATGTCATTCACCTAGGGCAATAATGGGTTATCCACATAAACAGGTGCCTAGGGCACCAACAAAGCAGAAGTATCACAAAAATTGAAATCAATTTTACATTATATATAAAATATAGAAAAATCAGAAATTGGTTATATTTTATTCCATTTACTTAATGGTTTAGTATCATTTTATTTTGAATTATATATAGGGTGAGAAGTGAGGGGCATAACTTTTCCTAAAATATATGTATTATAAAAACTAACAGGTAGATATAAAATGCATAAAACATGTGTACAGCTAAAAGTCATTATAGAGTAAACATCATGGGACCACCACTCAGGTAGATCACCTCCTTAGATATGTGCCTACAAGATGCCTATCATTGTTGCTGGCCATGGAGAGCATGTTAAAATGTCACCCTGTTATAAAACCATAATTACAAAATGGAGGACAAGAAGAACATCCTTTCCTAACTTGGAAATACATTGAGAATAGGAATGGAGCAAAGGATTATAGTGAAACAGAAATTTATCTGTTGTTTCTCTGAAACTGTTTGAAGACCTTTGAAGAGGTCACGTGAAGCCTAGAAAAGGATGAACTGACTGCATCTCGGCTGTTGGATGTTATGTGTACATTGCAACAAAAATTCATATGGCAAAAAATGCCTCAGTTTTTGAAAGAAGACTACTTCAGAACTTAAAAAAAAAAATGTTCCCAGGAAAGCATGGCCACATTAAACAGAACTTCCTCAATTTCTTTTTTTTAATTGAAGTATAATTAACATACAATGTTATATTAGTTTCAGGTGTACAATATAGTGATTTGACAATTCTATACCTTACTCAGTGCTCGCTAAGATAAGCGTAGTCACCCTCTGTCATCATACCACATTATTACTATATTATTGACTATATTCCCTATGCTGTACTTTTCATCTCCATGACTTATTTATTTTATAACTGGAAGTTTGTACTCTTAATCCCCTTCACCTTCTCCATTTTTTAAATAAAACTGTAGCTTATTTGGAATCCAACTCCAATTTCACAAGTTTGTATTACCCTGGTGCTTTAGAATCATTTTTTCCTGAGAAAGAGAGGTTTAACTTATGACATCTACTTTGCTTCAGAGTATTTAAAAACGATTGGCATGTTAAGATGTGGACAGCTTGTATGTGAATTTAAAGATGGCAAAGACCAGGTTGACAAATAGCTGGTTTACCAAAACAAATTTTTCAGTCCTTACACTCTGTAAGTCTTTTTTTTTTTTTTAAAGATTTTATGTATTTATTTGAGAGAGAGAGAGAGAGAGAGCACGTGCACATGAGTTGTGGGTGGGGGGGCAGAAGGAGGGGGAGAAGTAGACTCCCTGCTGAGCAGGGAGCCTGGCACCACACGGAGCTTGATCCCAGGACCCTGGCAGACACTTAACTGAGCCACCCAGGCGCCCCTCTAGAAGTCTTAATTTGGTTTTGACCTAGAGTGTGACAAGTGGAGGGTGAAGTGTGTGTTGAAATTTGTCTGGCTGGTAATCTCAGGAGGCAACTTTATGCCCTTCTCTAGGGAGAGTCCTAGTTATGAGGGGGAAAACCAGGAGCTGGGAATCACCACTCATAGCCTTGGGTTCTGCTACTCTTCATCTGAGCTAACCTCTGAACTTCTGTGGGTTCCATTCCCATATATTAGTCAAAGGCAGATCCTTACTTCCCTCTGAGAGTAGTAGCAAGGGCTCAGAAATGTAGAAAAACATGGGGAGGCAGTAACAAAGTCACTACTCTCCCTTGCTCTTGACCTCTTCCTCCTGGAGTAATATTTTGTCTGCTTTGAGAATCACTAGACATTTATTCAACAAGTCTGAAGTGGGGTGAGAGATTTTTTTTTTTACTCCTTAAAAATCAAAGTTCTCATTGGGGAAGGGGCCAAGTGTTTGTGTGTGTTTGCCTGTAAGGAGTGGGAAGAATGAGGTGGTTGGAGTTGGTGATTAATGAGGACCTAGTTTTCATGAGAGGGTACCCAGGTTAGCTAATAGGAGAGTGGGTTAATTTCTTGGGTTCTTCCTCCAGGAGGGAAATAAATTCCAACTTCAGAGGAAACCCACAACTCCTTGGAACCAATTCAAAACATAGCTCTGGGCCCAAGCAGAAAGCCCTCCTTGCTGACAGTTCCTTCCTTCAAGCTGTTGACCTTTGACTTCATAGCAAGGGGCAAATAGAATGCTTTTGATAATTTGCTGCTCGGGAATCGTTCTTTCCTCAGCTGTCTGTTGCAGACTATGAAGTGGAGAGGGGCACTAGCTGGGAAATCAGGAGGCTGAGCTTTTCACTCACTCACTTACTCACTCACTCCCCACCTAACCCCATCCCTTTCCCTTGCCTTGCTAAGAGACATAGCTGCAAAATGGGGCGGATAATACACACTTCACTGGGTTGTCGGGAAGATGAACTGCGAGTGTAAGTGAGGCACCCACACACCAGATGCTCAAGATGTTTGCCTTCCTTTCCATCCACAATGAAAACAACAGAAAACATCACTTTACTTATATCAACACCTTGTAACCCTTACAACAACCTTAATTAGAAACTATTATCGCCCATTTATAAGGAACCCATAACATGGAACTTGAGGCAGAGAGGGAAAGAAATTTCCTAGACTCACACAACTAGTAAGTGATGGAGTCGCTATTTGAACACAGGTAGTCTGGCTGCACTGTCTGTTCTCTGGGAGGATCCTAGGCTGAATGTACCTTCCGCTTTCACCCATGTCTGCAGAATCCACTCCCAGGATGTGGCAGCACACAATGTTCCCGCCTCTGGAGTGGGAGCATACAGGCTTCCCCGAGGCCCTCCTCTGCCTGCTGGTCCTTTCCGGGCAAGACAAACAAGCTCAGCCCCATTCCTACTGCTGCCCACTCACTAGGTCACAGCTAAGCCAAGGTCTGGGCCCTGCCCCTGCCCAAATTCACATTTGGGTCATGGGGAGGGAACCTCTGAAATCCAGGTTCTTTGGGAGGAAAGCACAGAGGGAGTGAGGTTATGGCTGGGGCTAATGAGCCCCGAGAATACAATGATCAACCTCTGCCCGTGCTAGATCCTCCCAGCTCCCTTCACCTAGAAAATGGACATCGCAAAATAGACAGGCAAGTGGCAAAGGCAACCTGCAGCACCAAAATGACTTTGGTCACTGTGGTGAACCCTGTGGAATGGCACAACTCTGTCCTCCCTCCTCCACCAGGCCTCAAAGCTGCCTCCTCCCGCCCCTTGGCAGTGTCCAGCCTGCAGGCAGATATGGGACCCAGAATAGCTCTTTTTTTAAGAGAGAGAGAGAGAGAAGGGGGGAGGGGCAGAGGGGCAGAGGGAGAGAGAGGATCTTTAAGTAGGCTCCATGCTCAGCATGTAGCCCGATGTGGGTCTCAATCCCACGACCCTGAGATCAAGACCTGAGCCGAAATCAAGAGTTGGACACTTAACTGACTGAGCCACCCAGGTCCACCCCAGCCCCCCGCCCATAATACTTTCGGCAGCCAGCCACCATAGGAGGGAGCAAAGGCACCCTGGCACAGTGGCTCCAGGGCGTATTTGTCCTTTCCTTCGGTCTACTCCCTACACAAAGGTAGAAAGGGAAAATGAGGGGGGTGGGGGAGGAGGATTGGTGACAGAGTCTCTTCTTGACCAAACTTTATTCAGGCTCCTCTCACCTACCTTCTCAACTAGGCTCTGACTTTTGAGCTTCTGTGTTTGTCTCTGCATTGTCCAATTTTAGCAGAAATTTACTAAGTCCATTTAGCCAGAATCCCCATTCTTTTTTTTTTTTTTTAAGATTTTATTTATTTATTTGTCAGAGAGAGAGCACAAGGAGGGGGGAGCGGCAGGTAGAGGGAGAAGCAGGCTCCCTGCTGAGCAGGGAGCCTGATTCAGAACTCCATCCCAGGACCCTGGGATCATGGCCTGAACCAAAGGCAGGTGCCCAATCGACTGAGCCACCCAGGTGTCCTGAAGAATCCCCCATTCTTGTTATCTGGTTACCCTTGATATCTGATTGGGTTCCTCATCCTCAGGTGATATCTGATCACCCTGGCCTGCCTTCAGCAAGAACTCTGCTTCTAGTGATAAAATAAATAAGTCATAGGGATGAGAAGTACAGAATAGGAAATATAGTCAATAATATTATAAAACTTGGTATGATGACATTTTATAAAGTATAGAATCATCAAATCACTGTGTTATACATCTGAAACTAACAATATTGTATGTCAACTGTACTTCATCCTGTTAGGTCAGTTTATCCAGAATCCCCTCTTTACCCCCATCACTACCACCACCCCACCAACCCTGCCTCTGGGCTACAAATTACCGCTTTTCCTTGTTGTATTCCAAGTTGACCCCAATCTGTCTCCTCTACTGTAAAACCCCATTGTAGTAGTCCCCCTGCATAAAGTCTGCCTTACTGTCTTTAATAAGTGTCATGAATAATTTTTTCTTCAACAGTGGCATGATTGTTCCAAGATGAAGAATTGAAATTACCAGGACAGAATGAGACTTTCCTTACAAAGAGCACCATTTAATAAAAGTTTGTATATAGTAAAATAATTTTTAACAACTGCCGGGAGAAGCTTTGCTGGCCAGCTAGCTACATATAGCCAGCTCCCCTTGGAGCCCTTTTATGGGCTGCCAGGCTTCTTGAAAATCCAGAAACCAGGCTGGGTCTTTTCTCCACATGTCCAGCTCTTTCTATCTGAAGCTCTTTCCGGCCTTATTATACCATCTTCTTGAGTGCAAGATCCACCTTGTGCACTTTCCTACCAGATATGGATCTCAGTCAAGTGATGACAAGAAGATTAAGGAACTTGTGTCTAGACTACATAAATAACTCTTAAACCTCAACAATAAAAATAACCTAATCAAAACATGGGCAAAGAATTTGAATATGCAATTCCCTAAATGAGATGTACAAATGGCCAAAAAGCAAATGAAAAGATACTCAAACATCATTAGTTATCAAGGAAATGTTACCAATTCAATTCACAATGAGATACTACTTCACATCTACTAGGATGGCTAGAACCAAAAAAATCAGGTAACAAGTATTGACATAGAAGATGTGGAGAAATAGGAACCCTCATACACTGCCGGTGGGAACATAAAATGGTGTAGCCACTTTGGAAAATAGTCTGAGGGTTCCTTAAATGATTAGACATAGAATTACTATACGACCTGGAAATTCCACTCCTAGGTATAGACCCAAATGAAATGAAAGCATGTGCCCATAGAGAAACTTGTACACAAATACTTATAACAACATTATTCACAATAGCATGAAGTGGAAACAACCCAAATGTCCATCAGCAGACAAATGGGTGAACAAGGGGGGTATGTTCATACAATGCAATATTATTCGGTTGTAAAAAGGAACAAAGTATTGATACGTATGTTACAACATGGATGATCCTTGAAAACATTATGTTAAGTGAAGATAGCCAGTCACAGAAGACCACATACTGTATGATTCCATTCATATGAAAGTTCAGAATATGGAAATCTATAGAGACAGGAAGTAAGTTCCTGTTGCTTAGGACTGGATAAGGGGATGAGGGAATATGGGGGTGATAGTTAAATGGTTTCTCCTTGAGGTGATGAAAATGTTCTAAACTTGATTGTGATGGTTACCACAATTTTTAAAATCCATTCAGCCATTGATGGACACTTAGGTTCCTTCCGTAGCTTGGCTATTATAAATAATGCTGCAGTGAACATGGGGGTACATATATCTTTTTGAGTTAGTGTTTTTATTTTCTTTGGATAAATACCCAGAAGTGGAATGGAGGGATCACATGGTAGCTCTAATGTTAATTTTTTAAAAACTTCAAAAAAATTTAATTCCAGTATAGTTTACGTACAGTGTTATATTAGTTTCAGGTGTAGAATATAGTGATTCAACACTTCCACACATCACCCAGGGCTCATCATATAAGTGCACTCCTTAATCTCTGTTACCTATTTCACTGACCCTCCCCCCTACCTTCCCTCTGGTAACCATCAGTTTATTTTCTATAGTTAAGAGTCTGTTTCTTGGCTTGTTTCTCTCTTTTTCTTTGCTCATTTGTTTTGTTCCTTAAATTCCGTGTATGAGTGAAATCATATGGTATTTGACTTTCCCTGACTGACATATTTCACTTAGCATTATACTCTCTAGCTCCATCCATGTAATTACAAATGGCAAGATTTCATTCTTTTTTATGGCTGAATTTTCATTTTGGGGGGAACCTCCATGCTGTTTTCCATAGTGGTATGTGATATACAATAGAATATTACTCAGCCATGTAAAGGAGTGAAATCTTGTCATTTGCAACAACATGGATGGATGGGAAGGGCCTTATGCTAAGTGAAACAAGTCAGACAGAGAAAGACAAATACCATATGATCGCTCTTACATGTGGAATATATAAAATAAAGAAATGCATACATGCATACATAAAACCAAGCTCATAGACAGAGAATAGATTGGTGGTTGCCAGAGGTGGGGGTTGGGGGATGGGAGAACTAAGTGAACTGTTTTTGTTTTTGTTCTCAGTTTAAATAAATTTGATTTTAAAAAATATAGGAAAACTGGGTGAAGAGTATACATGAGCTGTTGATACTATCTTTGCAACTTCTATGTAAATCTAAAAGTATTCCAAGATAAAGAGTTTATTAAAAATAAAAAGAGGAGGGGTGCCTGGCTGGCTCAGTCAGAGGAGCATGCAACTCTTCAACTCAGGGTCAGGAGTTCGAGTCCCGTGTGGGATGTAGAGATTACTTAAATATATAAAACTTAAAAAAAAAAAAAAAAGAGGAATCGTCTCAAGATTCTTTTAACAGGATCTAAAGGATCTTAATTCAACCATCTCTCCAGGACTTTTGTAGAGAGAGGCACTAGAGAATAAGGGTTAAGAATTGACTGAGTCCTAGTTCTGCTGCTTATTAGCCGTGTGACCATGGGTGAATGACTTAACCACCTCGTGCCTCAGTTTACTCAGCTCTAAAATGACGATAACAATAGCACTTACCTCATAGGTCATTTGATAGTGAGGTTGATATTTGTTAACGAGTTAATATTTTAAAGTCCTTAGAACAACGCCTAGCACTAGTCAATGTTATGTAAGTGTTTGTTAAATAAAATATAAAGTAATACTGCCACAGAAACTTCTGGATAGGCCCTACCTATGCAGCAGTCCACCACATACCACCATATACGTCCATTTGGTTCATATAATTTATCCAGAATACAATGTAGGGTTGTTTCTGAAACTATCAACGTGTGAGGTAGCCCTCACAATCCCCAAAAAGGTGACCGGAGAAGCTACTTTAGAATCACAGGCTGCCTTAGGGACCTCAGATGGAGGTTGGCAGCTAATTATAGGTGATGGTGTGTCAGGGAGCAACGTACTAGACACTGGTGTGCCCTAGGCAGCATTTGTGTTCCTTCCTCCGCATGTTCGCTTGGGTTGCTTTCTTCTTCCAGTGCTCTCCCCACTCACTCTCTGATTAATTAAGACCTTTACTTCTTTAACGCCCCAGTTAAATCCTACCTCAGCTATGAGGCCTCGTGGGCCTGCTGCAGTCTTTCCTCTGAACTCAAAACAGTGCTAGCTGGTGCCTTCGTGTGGCTGAGAGAACATGCTGTCTTATGTGTTTCTTTCTCTCCTCTCTCATAACAGAAATACCTCCAGGGCAGATACTGCCCTTGTACCCCTCACAGGAAGCCTCCCCCTGGGAAGGGAAGCAATAATTAGTATGCAAGACAATAATAGAAAGTCCACTCCTCCCTTCATTCATCACAGACTTACTTACGGAGCCCTGTGCTTGGGGCAGAGGATCTGGAGGATGAAAGAGCGGAGTCATTGTACTCCGGAAGCCAATCTTGGATCAAAACTTTACACTCCAGATTCACAATAGCATTTGCCTCTGGCGGGGGTAGGGCAAATGGCACAGGGGGAGGCAACAAACGAGGCATTGTTTGACTTTCTCAGCAGTGTTCTTTAATACACAATTATCTGGAGAGAAAGGGGGAAAAAGGGCTCCTGAGGGCATAAAATTGAGGCAAAAGTGAGGGGGAGAACAATTTTGATAGTGGAGAAAGAGGAATTTGGAGCGTGGGGAGAACGCAGGACGGGGCGTGGGAGAGAAGCAGTAAGGGAGAGATAGGAAAGTGTGACCCTTCCCCCAGTCGCTCCACATCTTCAGTAGATTCTACTCCCAGCCTCGAAGTTTTTAAAAATAAAATCTTTGGTGTAATTGGATTGTGTGTGGGAACCAGACAGAGCACATGTAATGCAAAATAAATGTGCCCCCACCGACTGGGGTTCAGGGACAGCAGCTCTGTGTCAACGACCTCCATCCCTACGTAGGCCCCAGTCTACGGTGGAGACAGATAACACATAAGCAAACAAGTAAATACATAATTGCAAATTGTGATAACTGCTAGGAAGAAGAAACACCAAGAGAAAGTAACAGGGCAGCGGGTTTACTTTAGACTTGGTATGGCAGAGAAGGCCTTTCTGAGGAGGGGATACTCAAGCTGACACCTAAAGCTGCCACAGGGCAAAGACTGGGCTGCGAGTTGGGGAGAGTGCTCCAGCTGAGGGGAGCAATGAAAGAGCGAAGGGGAAGAAGAAGAAGAAGAAGAAGAAGAAGAAGAAGAAGAAGGAGGAGGAGGAGGAGGAGGAGGAGGAGGAGGAGGAGGAGGAGGAGGAGGAGGAGGAAGCATGAGGGGGAAATAGGTAGTAGGAGATATTATGTCCACTGAGACTCAAGGTAAATGACTTGCTCAGGATTATACAGCTAGTCAGTGACGGATGAGAAAAATAATGAGCTCCATCTTGAGAGCTAGAATGGAACAGAAGGCTCCTGCGGCTTCAAAGGAGCATCCAGAAAGAGACCCAGGGAAAAAACAACAGGGACAGGGACTCAGAGAACTTTCTAAGATTCTGGAAATTTTGTCAATATTCCAGTGTCAGTGACTTTTTTTAATCCCTCTCTGTTTCCCTGAAGGGGCAGACAGCAAAACCTTTGAATAAGGGGCGCCTGGGTGGCTCAGTTGGTTAAGCGGCTGCGTTCGGCCCAGGTCATGATCCCAGGGTCCTGGGATCGAGTTCCGCATCGGGCTCCCTGCTCGGCGGGGAGTCTGCTTCTCCCTCTCCTTCTGCCTGCCTCTCTGCCTATTCTCTCTCTCTGTCAAATAAATACATAAAATCTTAAAAAAAAAAAACTTTGAATGAAAATCATGAAAAGTACCAGATGAATAAAAATCTCCAGCCAATCTTGGGGAAGCTGAACCCCAAGGCAAAGAGCAAAGGGGCCGACAATTTCTGAAAGAGAGAAAAGCAAGCTGAATGCCTGGGTTTGTGGAAGAATTCAAAGCAGGGGGGCTAAATGGCTAGAGACATGGGGAGGAATTAAAGGGATGGAGGGGGATTAACAGTTTATCAGAAGGCTCAGACAGAGAAGCTATCTTGCTCAAGGTCACATGGCAAAGTTGAGTGGAACCCAGCTCTGACAGATCCCACAGCCTTTCTGGTAAATCGCCTAAGATGATTTTTTCCCATGCTTCCTCTTTAATGTTGCTGTTATGTTGCTTCGAGAATAAATTTTTATATTCTTAAATATTTCTAAATATTTATTTGAGAGAGAGAGAGAGAGCATGAGCAGGGGGAGTCTGTCTCTCCCACTGAGCAGGGAGCCTGATGCGGGGCTCGGGGCTCGGGGCTCGATCCCAGGACCCTGGGTTCATGATCTGAGCCAAAGGCAGATGCTTAACCGACTGAGCCACCCGGGCACCTGTGAATATATATATATATATATTTTTAAAGTATGAGTGTGTGTGTGAGAGAGAAGAGAGTGAGTGTGTGTTGAGGAGAGAACAAATTAGCATGGATAGGCTTCTGTCCTTTTATTTGCATATTTCCTCCACGTTACCTATGACTTGGTGGGATTATCAGACAAATGTATTTTTTGCTGGTAAAGCAACCTAATTCCAGAGGAATCAGGAAATCCCTAAACCTGAAGACAGGGGCCTGAGGAATACTGAGGATCCCCTGCTGGCCGGAGCCTTTGGACTCTTGGGACAGCTGAGCAAGGGTGAAGAGGAAGCATCCCATTGTGTCCACAGGCAGTGGTCCTGAGTTGTAGGCTGATGCTTCGTAATTGAGCTTTTAGGGGAATATAAACCTGGAAGGAAGGTCGGACAGGGACAGAGGGAGACTGCTGTCTGCTGGTGTCAGGAGAGACACGGCAGTTGAATGTTGAAAGAGCAAGAACAGGGTAAGAGGTCTAGGCAGCTTGCCATCCTTCCCTGAGTCATTGTTTCACTGTGTGGATTCCTTCAGTTGCAAGTGCTATCAATTCCCAGTTTCTCAAACACAGTATAGATGGTAAGAGCATGAGCTCTGAAGTCTCTGGTAACCTTGGCAAATCACTTAACCTCTCTGAGCCTAGGGTTTCCCATCTGTACAACAGGGATAACGACAGTATAGTACTCATCTGCCGGGATTGCTGAGGAGAGGAAGTGGCTCGGAAAATAATTGGAACAGAGCCTGGCAGGCGGGAAGGCCACCGGTGCGTGGTATATTTTATTTTCTCACATTGAATGCAAATGTAAATGACTGTTGGATTATCCATGCCACGGTATGCTTCTTTGAGGCCAAATTATAGAACCACTGGCCTGGAAGGAATGCTAGATTACCTACAGCTCTTTCTTCATTTTACACATGAGGAACCTCAGACTCAAGGGACGCCAAGTGCATTTGACAGCAGGAGACAGGAAAAAGGTTGTGCGACTGCAAAAGGTAAAAAGAGAATGCGGAAGGGGTTTTGAAGGGCTGCGGGGCCAGGTGAATGAGTGTGTTCATGAATGTGTTGGGGGTGGTGGGGAGAAAGGAGGAAGAGTGGAGGGAAGATAAGGCTATAGAAGAAGCAGAAACAAGAATAGAATGCGCTCGGGCGCCTGGGTGGCTCAGTCCGTTAAGTGTCTGCTTTTGGCTCAGGTCATGATCCCAAGGGTCCTGGGATTGAACCCCAGGATAGAGCCCCTTGTCGGGTTCCCTGCTCAGCGGGGAGCCTGCTTCTCCCTCTGCCTCCTGCTTCCCCTGCTTGTGCGCTTGTGTGCGCTCTCTCTCTGAAATAAATAAATAAAATCTTCAAAAAATATGTATATATATTGTGAGCCACTTATGCAATTTTAAATGCTCTAGTAGCCACATTAAAAAAAGAAAAGAAGAAACAGGTCAAATAAACACTGATATTTTATTTAACCCAACATATAAAAATTATTATCATTTCAACAGGTTATCAGTATGAACAATTATTAACGGCATATTTTGCATTCTTTTTTGAATACAAGGTCATTGAAATATGGGATGGATTTTACACGTACAGCAGATCTCAATTTGAACTAGTCACATCTGAGATGCTCAAGAGCCACAAGGGACTAGTGGCTACTGTATTTGTCAGAGCAGATCTAGGCAATAGGGAGCCATGGAAGGGCTCTAAGCAGGGCAGTGCCAGGGTCTGGTGTGTGTTTCAGAGCAAGACCTCTGGTAGTGATGGGAAAGGTGGATTGGGACAGGGGCCACTTAGGATTGCGAAGCATAGCAGTGCAGGTTGAATATGGTACAGGGAGCAGGAATGGGGGCTGAAATCCAGCCCACATTCCACTTATCAAGCCAAGCACTCTGGCCCAACACTGTCAGCTCAGAGGAAAGTGAGCCTTTCCCTCACTGGTCAGCCCAGAGGCAGTGCCTGTTTTTCTAATTTTCACAAAGATGCTATATGTGTAGCGGGAGCCCTGGAGAATACCAGACCAGTGTAGGAGGTATGTGCCTCAATCCACAACTCAGATGGATAAGAAATATCACATTTCTTTATAAACCAGAGTTAATTCCATTTTGAGTTCCCAATCCCTATAAGGCTGGAGAGAAACTCAGTGTTAGTTATTTGGAGACCCCTCACTCAGAGTTGTGCATGACTTACGGTATTTTATTTTATTTTTAAAGATTTTATTTATTTATTTGACAGAGAAAGAGAGAGAGAGAGAGAGAGAGAGAGAAGCGGAGGGAGAGGGAGAAGGAGTCTCCCTGCTAAGCAGGGAGCCCGATGCGGGGCTGGATTCCAGGACCCCGGGATCATGACCTGAGTGGAAGGCAGACACTTGACTGCCCTGAGCCACGCAGGTGCCCGACTTCTGGTATTTTATATGCACGAGGGTATGGGGTATGGACCTGTGGTCATCAAGTCTGGCTCACTGTGGTTAATGCTGAGATAGCTGTTGGCCCCTATGCAGGGCTCTTCAGGTCTGGCAGAGCTCAGATGCTTTTGGGAGAAACTTTTGCTTAGGGTTTCAACTTCCTAGATTCCTCACCTCACTACTTCTCTTTGGGGCCTTCCCTGCACACTGCCCAGAAGCCAAGCCAGGCTCTGCCACTCTTTCTCTTCTCCTCTTATATTAGGGGAATCTCTTTTCAATCTGGGAAAACACTTTTCACCTTCTCTTTCATCCAAGATGGTTTTTTTTTCTTTACTGGCAAATGGTTTCCTCGCTCTGGGGCTCGACGCTGTTTTGAGGAAATAGCCGGCTGCTTTTTCTCTCCTCTTTTTCTGTTCCAGCGCACCCCAGTCATCAGGTCGGCCCACAGTGCGGGTGGTGGCAGTGGCAAAGGGCAGCAGGGAATGGAAAATGGCAGGAGCCCAAACTTGTACATGAACCTTCCTCTCTGTTCAAGGGACCTGCCGCTCTAAGATGGAGGGGCCCAAACCCGTTGCCTTCTTTTTGTCTCTGTCTCCTCCTCTCTTTGTCTCCTCCCACTAGGCCCCAGCGTCAGCGCAGTGCCGCAGTCCCAGACATGGATTATTACTAGCCCAGAGGACCAAAAGTCTGAGCCCAGAGAACCAGAACATACTGGAAAAATAAGGGAGAATGAGAAGCACAGGAAAGCTGCCAGGTAAAGCTGTTTATGGACTCTAGGGTTTATTTAGCCTTGACCTTTGCGTGCCTTGAACTGATTCTAATTAGCATAAGGAAGACTTAGAACTGAGTGAAATGGTCCTCCCTCCCCCAGGACCCAACAGACTGACCACTGGTTGGCAAATACTAGGAAAGGCCCGCTTAATGGCATAAAATGTTAAAAGTCCTAGCTGACATTGGAAACACAGCCTGCAAAAGGAACAAAACAAAAATAGCATTCTCCGTAGGTGGGGGACAGGGGGTGGCTCTAAAGGGATAGCAAGAGGGAAGTTTTCTGGGGTGATGGACCTGTTCTGTATGTATCCTGATTGTGGTGGTGGTTACATGAAATCTATACATGGGCCAAAATTCATAGAACTGTAAACCAAAAGGAAAAAAAAGCCAATTTGATTGAATAATAATTTAAAAAATAGAATTGTTTTTAAAAAGTGGGGACTTTGGAGCCAGAACTGCCAGAACTTCAAATTCTGGTCCCCCGCTTACTAGCTGTGTGACCCTGAACAGGTTACCATCCCTCTGTGCTTCAGTTTCCTAGCCCATTAAACAAGGACCATTACAGAGAGTTTGTTGTGATGGTTAAATGATGTCATGTGCTTAGAACAGTGTCTGGCACATAGCATGTGCTCAGTAAATGTCTACGTCAGGAAGATGGTTCCGTATGAGGGCCTGGGGCGTGAGAGACAGACGAGAAGACTGAAGGAATCACCCTGGGATTCACTGCTGCAGGGATTTCAGTGTTCGTAACTGTAGGAAGAATAGCTACTGTCGCCTTGTATTTTTGAGCCATCCAACCTGCCCAGCCACCACCCTTCCTCCGTTCACTCCTGACCTCCTTCCAGTTGTTGTATGGTTCCTAAACCGCCATTTTGCCCTTAGGCCGGCCCTTCAGTTCATCGCGTGGTTGTGACCTCTCCAAATTAAAGCACTGTCGAAGCTGTCCTTAAACCTTGCTGTGGATCAAAATCTCTCAGACATTCTGCAAAACTACTGGCCTGCACTAAAAAAAAAAAAAAAAAAAGTCTGTGTCATGAAAGACCAGCAAAATGGCTGCCGTACTGTACTAGATTACAGGAGACTAGAGGATAACTGAACGTAACATATGAATTGTGGCTGGGATTGAAGAGAATGTCTATAGAGGCCATTATTGGGATGTTTAAGAAAATTGAATATGAATAGTATGTGGAAGAACGTCCTTGTTCCTAGGAGAGACACACTGAAGTGTTGAGCATTGAATATCATGATGTCTGCAGCTTTCAGATGGTTCAGCAAAATGATAATTATTATTTAACATAATAATTATATATACATGATTTTAGTCAGTTGTGTGCTTGGGTAGATAGATAAAGCAAGATTGCAAAATATTAATACTTGGTGAAGCGGGATGAAGGGTATATGGGGCCTCATTGTACTAATCTTACAACTTTCCATAGGTTCTAATTTTTTCAAAACATAGAGGGTTAATAATGGACTGTCACTTAGAGAAGATTTTTCAAAACATGCATGCCCGTGTTGCAGCCCCAAACTAAGGAATCAAGACTTTTCCCGGACAGGGCCTGGGACTCTGCATTTTAAAAGTCCTCGGCGCTCCTGCCCCAGTCCCCAACCAAGAAGCTTCACCGTGAGAACTTCATCTCAGACGCACCTCTGCTTCCTCTGGTTCTTCGTTTCTTTCAGGACCCAAACCCTGGCCCTAGTTCTTTGTGGCAATGTTGCAGCCGGGCCCTCCGCCAACCCTTTGCAAAGCAGGTACAGCTAGGGGTTGGGGTGGTAAGAACCGTGAGCTGAGGATAGATCCTGGGGTCCTCCAACATGTATCAGATGGGCAGAGAAAGGGGATTCCATGAGAGACGGAGGATGGAAACCCCAAGAATATACTTGAAGGGAAATAGAGATCTAGGCCAAGACAAGTCATTCGAGGTGAGCCTGGTCTCACGATTGCATCAGCATGAGGAGAGCTGAGTTGCTATATCAGTTCAGAAGTGGACCATTTGGTGCTGGAGGAGATTTTCCTGGCCAACCCCCTCGGGGTTGTCTGTGCCAAAGGGCTGGCTGACAAAGGCACCTGAAATCTCAGACAGGAGAAATTTCTTTTCCAAAAGCAAGGTCTCTGGGAGACAGATGATATCAAACCCCTGAGAGAAAGGTCAGCTGGTCAGGGTGTTTGCCTTTCCTTCCCTCTCTTGTTGAGTTCTGGGACACGATTTATAGTTTCTGGGAAGTGTTGTGTGAGACCACTTCAGGGTCAGAAAAAATACACCCATTTGTCATTTGGGGTTGGAGGGAGCATGGAGGCTGGGGTCTACCACTCCTAGCACCTGATGCGAGTAAGAGTGTCAGCACAGGCTGTTGGACAGAGTGCAGCCTTAGGGAAGGGAAGTGGAAAACTACCCTTTTCCCCTTCACCAATTGGCTCCACTATAGCTGGAGTTTTCTA
Source organism: Zalophus californianus (assembly GCF_009762305.2). Taxonomy (NCBI): domain Eukaryota; kingdom Metazoa; phylum Chordata; class Mammalia; order Carnivora; family Otariidae; genus Zalophus; species Zalophus californianus. The sequence continues at coordinate 86,397,591 of NC_045612.1, read as the reverse complement.
GCCAGTCACAGAGGGCGCCCATTATCTCCCCCTCCTGGCCCCCAGAGATATGTTGGCCCAGATGTGGATAAATCTTTTCAACCTCCAGTAAAGTCCAGTGAAGCTGGCATTTTAAAAATGGAAAACGGAGGGGGGGGGGGAAGAAATAAATAACAGCCGAGCAGCACAATGCTCCCTCCAATCCATCCTTCCCACAACAGACTGAGAGAACATTCTAGAACATACATCTCACCCGAAACTGCCAGGCTCATTGGCCTTAGGAGTGAGTCCAAAATTTTCACCATGATACATAAGGCCGTTCACAATCGGATGCCAGCTGCCTTTTCCAGGTTTGTCATCCATGACCTCCCTTTCTCAGAGCCTACACTCCAGCTACCATATGTCTCTCAAGTTCCCAAACAAGTCACATTTTATTCATCTCTGAACTTTTGCACATGTATGACCACCCACCAGCCACTTAAATCAAGCACAGTGTTTCAGAGTACAGGCTCCAGAATCCGGCTGCCAGGGCTGAATCCCAGGTATGGGCAAGTCTCTGATTCTGTCTTCATTTGTTTCAGTTGCAAAATGGGGCTACCAGTAGGGGGGCAGCAAGCATCAGGTGAGAGGCCTGGCCCAAAGTCAGCACACAGTACATGTTAGCTATTACTCAACAAACATTGATTAGCTGGCTGCCTGGTAGGCGGGAGACCCTTTCTATCCATCTGTCGTGTGCTACTTTAAAGTCCAGAAGAAAGGCAGATCCAGAAACAGGGCATTGTCATGCCGAGGGATCAAAGCACGGATAGAGCTCTATGAGCCTGAAGGAGCAACTTAGGGCTTCCCTCCCTTTCACCCTTTCCTCAGCTGGATTCACCTCAGGTGTTAGTTACCTCGAATTCGATTTTTAGCCAGGCCCTGAGGCTTGAGGAAGATGGGAGAAAGTAGGGCTGGTATTCAGACTTTAGGCACTGGTACAGCCCTGCTGGCTGTGAAAATTTCAGAATGCTTTTGATACTGATTGGCAACTCGCCTGAGCAGCCCAAGTGGTCCTGAACCTCTCCTCCCCACGCCCGCGCCTCTGTAGTCTGGCTCTTGGGAACACTGATTGGGCACCATCAGGGGCTGCCCTCGTTCCCTGCCAGGGCACACATGCGCTAGCTTGTCTGGCATTGTTCTTCCGCTCTGGTGGCCCAGCCCCCTCCCACCAATGGTAGAGGCCCTGGGCACTGTGAGCAAATGCGAAGTATCACTTTGTTCCACGAGGATGCGTTTTAAGCACCACCTCTGCTTGCACTTGGGAATATTGCCTGCTCCATGAGTCCCAGGAGCCGTCCCAGCTGCCTGCTGCCGTGGGGTAGTTTTCGGCCTTCTTCTGGGCCAAGGTCTATGCCTACAATACCCTTTGGAAACCTGTGCCTATTCACCAGCCTGGATTCTTTCCAGGCAACCACTGACACCACTCCAGAGGTTCCTGTTGCCTCCGAGACAGGCCTACTCTATTCTGTCAGTATTACCTGCACTCTGCCAGGACTTATCCTGACGTATGACGTGATGGACAAGAAGCAGTACAAAATGGGAGCTTCAGAGGCAGGACTATCTATCTGTGTTTGAATCCTAACTCTACTACTTCCTCTAACTGTGTGAACTTGAGCAAGTTATTCTGCCTCTCTGGGCCTCGGTTGCCTCATCTGCAAGATGGGCTAATAAAGGTACTTACCTCAGAGGGTTGGTGGGAGGATTAAAGTGGAAAGCACTTAAAAGAATGCCTGACACACAGTAAAGGCTCAGTAAAAGTTATTCTTATTTTAATTATTTAAATTTAAATATTTAACAATAACTTTAATTATTATCATTCTTGTTTTAATTTTTATTTATTCTCATTTTAATTATTTAATAATTATTTAATAATTATTTAATTATTGTTTAATGGGTGCATTTAGGCACATTTTCAAACATTTTTCACCTTGCTTGTCTCTTTGATCTGCACAACACCTCCAGAGAAGTAGATATGAAAGGTATTGATTAGCATCCTGATTTTTAAGGTGAGGAAACGGGCACTTGGCTATATTAAGACGATTAAGTGATATTAAATGGCCATGGTTAGTCATGAATTTTCTGATACCCCATTTAATGCTACTTTTCCCCAGCAGGGAACACTGAAGTAGTGGATCACTGTTCATTCAATAAACATTTATTGAATGGCGACTAGGCATCAGGCACTGTGCTGGGTACTGAGGATAGAGTAGTGGACAAGACAGACGGGTCCCTGTGCTCCTGGGGTTACCATTCTAGTGGGAAAAGACAGTCAATAAGCAAGTAAATAAGAACACAAAGGATAGATCAGTTCGGGTGATGAGAATAAGGCAGGGTGATGTAATAAAGGGTAGCCATGGGAGATAGGGTAGTGAAGGAAGGCTTTTCTGAGGAGGAGCTGGAAAGCTTCTCACCTTGGATACATAGCTGGGATCTGGGAGGGAAATTCTCCCAAAGACAGAGTTCCAAGGCCTGCTCAGGGCCACACAGCCAAGTGGAAGGGGAAGGAGGAGGGCTGCAAGTTAAGGGTGGCTCAGAGCCCAAAGTCACAAAGACTTGCTAAATGGGAGACTTTCTGGAAAGAGGCAGAAGAACAGTAAACTTGTGAACAGTGGAAGGGGATTGTTTTCCTATAGGTATTAGGTTTAAATATGTTTATGTAAATATGTTTAAAAACTAACTTTGTTGAAATATAATCTAGATAGAATCTAGATAGAATAACGTTCACTCATTTTAAGTCTTGAGAAATGTATACATACACCTGTGTTAAACACATTTCCTCTCAAAGTATATAGTTTAACATTTCCATAACCCTAAAATTTTTCCTTGTGACCCTTTGTAGTCAATTCTGGTCGGGTATTTTGCAAATGTGCCTCAGTTTGTGTTTATCTGATGGTTTCTCATGATTAGACTAGGGTCATGGGTTTTTGGCAAGAATGCCTCCGAGGTTCTTCTCATGACATCTTATCAGGAGGTACACGGTATCGATATATCTTTACTGATGATGTTAACCTTGATCACCTACTTAAGGTGTGACTGATGGGCTCATCTGTTGTGAAGTTATGATTTTTCCCCCTTGCAATGAATAAATGTCTCGGGGGAGATACTTCAAGAGTATCCCATAAAGATTTAAAATGGCATTATAGGAGATCTGTATGTTGAATTAAAGAGTGATGTTTTATTTAGTTTTACTAGCCAGGAGCATGGTCTATTTTCCTATTTATCTGTTTTCTTTTAGTTTTCTCCTTCATTTTTTTTTTTAAGATGTTATTTATTTATTTGTCAGAGAGAAAGAGAGAGCGTGTGCACAAGCAGGAGGAGTGGCAGGCCGAGGGAGAAGCAGGCTCTCCGCTGAGCAGGAAGGCGGATGCGGGGCTTGATCCCAGGACCCCGGGGATCATGACCTGAGCCGAAGGCAGATGCTTAACTGTCTGAGCCACCCAGGCGTCCCTCTCGTTCATGTTTTACAGTTTGTTTTTTAATAAACATGGACTCTGAATTACTAGGATGGCAGTGTGATAGAATGGAAAGAACATAGTATTTGACTGAGGCAAACCTGGATTTGAATCCCCAACTCTCCCACTTACTGATCATATGTATGGCCTAGAAAAAGGCCGTGAAGCCCGAGCTCCTGATTTCTCATCTGTAAAAACATCTAATAACAAACCCTCTCACTGAGGTTTTTGAAAGAAGTAAAGCACTAGTAGTGTCTGGCACTCAGTAAGTGCTCTGTAAATGTCATTTTTTGCCTTCCTTAATACCCAAGTGTTTAGTATTATTGTCACTATGGTAATTAGACTCTCCTCTTTGTGGCTGGGTGGCTCTAGCATATAGACGTTTGACAGATTCTTTTAAATTTTTTTCATGTTCTGACACCCCCGAGGCTGGATTTTTTTACATGTCTCTGAGTCACTGGGGAGAAAGCAGCTAGAAATGTTTTAGTTGATGGCAAATTCCTATAGCTCACAAGTATCTTCTATCCTATACCTTTGCAAAACTCCTTCAGTACCTCTGGTGTTTGAGGATTTGCTTTTCATGGATGACTAAATATATCGTATGCAAAAGTGGCATTTTTATTTCTGCCTCTCCTGTATTCCTACTTTGTGCTTATTTTCCTTCTTTCGTTATAGAACTGTTTTAAAGTGGAATTTTAACAGGGAAAACCTTATGTGGTTCCTGTTTTTAACCAGAATTAATCTAATATGAGCTTTGGTTGACAGCAATGTACTCTTAGGTTAAGCAAGAGAGAAAACCCTGCACCACCCCTCTCCTCACCGCTGAATTTTTTAGGGTTTATAAATTTTTATTTAAATTCAATTAATTAATGTACAGCATATTATTACTTTCAGACGTAGAGTTTAGGGATTCATCAGTTGCATGTAACACCCAGTGCTCATTACATCCCGTGTCCTCCTTAATGTCCATCATCAGTTACCCCATCCCCCCAACCCCCTCCCCTCCAGCAACCCTCAGTTTGTTTCCCTGAGTTAAGAGCCTCTCTGATCTAAAAAAAAAAAAAAAAAATGAGTTTTTTAAGGCTTAAGTGAAACTTTGTTTTCTTTGTTTTGTCTCCCTCGATCCAAATTTTATTTCCCCTTTCCCAAACTTGTTTGACTTATTCGTTCTCTTCCTAAGTTTTTTAGGCAGGGACTTCATTCATTGTTGCTTTTTTTGTACCGATACAGGCTTTGGGGGCAATACGTTCTCTAAATATTGCCTTGGAAATCTCCCACAAAGTGTTACTCCCATAAAATCAGTCTTGCCAATTTTTCCTTTTACCTCAAACTCCATTATGGTTTGGCACAGCACCATTACTGATCTTCTGTATTACAATTTTTGATATTTTGTTCAGCATGGATTTGGGGGAATATTAATTTCAATTTTTTTTGAAGATAGTGCATTAAAACCTTTCTTTTGATTACTGAGTTTTTGGTTCCCCCTTAAATTTTGTCCCCGAGGCAAGTGCCTTTCTCACCTCACCTCAGCCTAGTGGTGGCCCTGCAGTAACCTCCCAGATGAGTTTTGCTCACAACTTCCTTTTGAAATGGAGGCCTGATGTTCCGAGACACCACAACTGTCAGATATTTCAAGCCAATTCAATCACCCACCAGGAGATACTCATGGATTCCTTCTCTTTCCACTCCTGTTGTCCCTTTCCTACTACACGTGGGGCTCTCCGCTCAGCCAAAGTCCTTGTCTATTTTCAACTGCTGCCATTGAGCATGGCCACATTGCTGATAGGGTGCCTGGGGTCACTTCTCCATTTAGAGAGGTGAAAGGCCAGGGCCTCGCCCTCCAGGAATAAACCCCAAGGACTGTTGAGCTCCTCCAGACCCTTGTCAGAGCCCTATTGTGGTCCAAAGCATTCCTTTCTCTGCTGGAGTCCGTCAGCTCTGGCAAAAATCAAGTTTCCTCACCCTAATCTTACCTCATCCACACAAGTTTCCTTGAGAAATTATGGAAGAGAAACGCTTTCTTGGAATCCTCAATTGTCAGAACTGGAAGGGCCCTTAGAGACCATTTTGCCCCAACTCCCCTCATTTAGCAGAACATATAACTTCCTTTGCTCTATTTCCACGTTCCAAGGAATCCCCAAGGCCGTCTCATAATAAAAGTCAGGAGGAAGTCAAGAGCCAAGTTAATCAAGGAAGTAAACTACTATGGGACCCAGCTGTGCTCAGGGAGGATTGCGTCATCAGAAATCCAGCCCTGGTCCCAGGATTTGTTTATTAAGGATTTTCTTCAAGGAGAAAGGGAAGGATCTGTGGTAGCTCAACTCTAAAGCTTTTCCTGGGGCGGCTGTGACTAGAAAAGGTTTGATTAGCTTTCATTCACGTCGGGGGAGTTCTAAAAGTCCTGCTTTGAAGAGGCCTGCCTTTACTTCTGACTGGTCCAAGCGTTGGGGAGAAGTGGGCAAGGTTTGCCTCTGTGCCGCTTACCTCCCCCCAAAAAGTACCTCTCTGGGTCCCATACTCAGAGAAGCCTGCTTTCAGTTTGGAAGCATATCAAGAGCACTTGAAACTATGTTAGGATGGGCTTTTGCAAACCAGATTACTTAGGGACTTAGGACATATGTTATATCCCTGTGTCTTGGGTGCTCAGAAAAGAACCCAGGGTGAGATCTGGACACAAGTCCAACCCTATATCACCCATTCTCCCAGAATTCAACCCATTCTCCTTCCTCGCCTCAGATCTATCGGATCAAGAAAACAATTATACTTTTTAAATTTTTTTTATTCATGTTCTTGCCCAGCTTTTGGACACCCTGTATTTGCACAGTCCAACTGCTCAGATGTATTAGGAAATACAATCATGTGGTATGCAGTTCACTGGCCTGATGGGTAGGGGTGTTCAGGCTGGGATGGAATGCTGCTAGGGGGAGTAAATGGAGAGGAGTCGAAGGAGTTGTTAGCTCACAGGTTAGTGAGCAACCAGTCTAGCAGTTGTTTCCTAGCCATGTTTCCCACAGCTTCATCCAGTTGTTGCTCCTTGGCAAACTTCATGACCTCTTGAAGAAGATCCCCTACACTGTACCCCTTCTCTGCTGCCTTAGCTGAAACTTCAGGAAGCTGTGGAGAGAGCAGAGGTAGCTTTGAGTCACGTAATGCTTTTGGAGAAGGGACCCAGGTGGATCAAGGGGACCCTCCCCTACTCACCTTCCCACCCACCCCACCCACGCTGCTAGGACTAGAGTAAAGCCTGACACAGATCCAGCACTGGAGGCTTCTGACCTGACTTTCCTCTTTCCTTTGTGCCTCCTCTAATGACGTAGCTCCAAATGCCACAAGGACTTTCTTTTTGAGCTTTAGAAAACAAACTCTGGAATTAACTGTGTTCACCAAACACTTCTCATAGGTGCTAGATCCTTCAGTTAGTCTGTGATGATTGCTAGGTCAAGGTTAGGGGTCGCCATTCCCCAGCTTCCCTAAGAAAAGTATGAGGTGAGAAGTAGGGACAATCTCCTGGTCCTGGACTGAAAATAATTTGGTTCAGTATTTTATTTCTCTTAACTCCATCTGATGTAAAGAACACAGTTGTGGGGTGTGTGTGTGAGAGAGGGAGGGAGGAAGAGAGAGGAGAGAGAGAGAAGAGAGAACTTGTATGTGCATGAATGCTGGCCTCTGTGAAAGTGGAGGGCAAGGCCAGGACTAGGGCGAAGCAAGTGAGGTACCTAGGGCAAAAAATTTAAGGAGGTAAGTACTCTTGGGGCACTTGCAGGACACATGAGTTTGGGGAGGAGCTCCCTTTTCCTTTTTTTTTTTTCCTCTCTCCAATCCTTTGAGGGCCCTCAAACTCAAAACGTAAGACTTAAAAATTGCTCCCTGATGTGTTACCGAATAGTTTGTTGAAAGGATCACTGATAAAATGAGCTAACCTCACTTCTCCTCTTGGTGGAAATGCGCAGGCCTTGAGGTATCCAGAGCCCCACTCAGTTAATGGTTTATCACTTTGTCTTTTTATGAAGTGCAAGCAATTTGTGAAATGCACAGTAAAGAATAGGCTTGGGAAAAAATTGGACTGCTCTTGGGCTCTAAGTACAATGCTGCCTCCCTCCCCCTGCCCATTGCAACCCTCTTTTCTTCTTGCGCCTGTTGCGTTGCTTACCTTCTCCAGTTGTCCATCGTCATCTCCCATGAAGTAGAGCATGGGCACGTTAAATTGGGAGGCTGCAAGCCACTGCAGGACAGCCTGGAGCTGCTTCTGCAAGCTGCTTGTTGAGCACTGATTATTAACTATGACTTCAGGCCCAGGAGAGTCTTGATAGTTCTGTGACGTCGCACCATCATGACTACATCTGGAGCCACCAACCTGGTAATTGCGGTTGTTTGCCAAGGCTGCTTGTTCTTCCAACTCAGCAAGGGCTGCCCCGTTATTACTATACTTAGCCATGATAAGGCACAACTTCATCACAGATTCTACCAGTTGATCTATAAATTGGTAGTTCACTTGCTTCATCCCACTGATAAAGTCAGGTTCTTGATTGTCCTGGCATTGTTCTTCCCCTCTGTCAGGCTTCTTGGACACGGAAGCCGCTTTTTTTGTCCTGGGCTCAGAATGCTTGTTCTCACCTTCGCATAGATCCTCACAGTTGAAGGGGCTCTCACTAAGCAGTTTCTGAATCAGCATTAGAACGATGTTTGACATATCCAGCTTCTGAGAGTCCAACTGTTGATTTTCCTTCAGGGAGGTGGATGGTCCCGGAGCTCCACAAGATTCTAGATGTTTCATTGAAAGTGCTTTGGCACTTTGGCCACTTCCAGACTTTTCGTATTGGGCATTCTGAGTCATATAGCCCATGGTAGAACCAGGACACTCTTCTTCAAATGCATCTTTGCCTTTGGCCTGCTGGGTCAGATGGTACTGGATCAGCATAAGGGCAGACACAATCAAGTCCTTTGCCAGTGAATCCGTGGAAGGGCTGATCTTTTCTCTTTTTTCCTCTTTATTGGCACATGCTTTGCCAGGCATCTTGCCTTGGTTTCCCTGCTTTTGGTTCCACATGGTCAGGCTCTCCTTGAGGATGTGCTCACTGACTTTCTCGGCGCTGGTCAACGACTTGCACTGCTCCGGTTTCATTTTGCCTTTGTCCTTCTCCTTCATCTCAGCTTTCATGGCTGAGAATTCAAGACTTTGGTTCTTGCATTTGGGATCGTGGGACCCAGCTTTCAAGGATGCATATGACAGACTCTGAGATTTAGTCTCCTTCTTCTCGCCAAGAAGAGCACTGACCAGACGCTTCAGCATAGCTTCCATGATATCTGCAGCATTTTGTTTTCCGTGGTTGAACAGATTCCTCTTGACAGCAGAGACAAAGTCCGAGTCGGTCATCAGGACCCCAGTGATATTATGCAGGTTCTTCATGCAGGAATCAATCAAATCAGACACAATTTCTTTGGTGTGTCTTAACAACACTCTCTTCAGGACCACACAGGCCGGAATTGGCTTTCCAGAGCTATGTACTTTCAAGGTCTTCATAACAGAGACCATCATGTCAGATGCTACCTGATTTGCATAAACCATGAGCCCTTTGCTGATAGAATCTGCAAATTCTTTACTATCTCTTTGGCACATCTGTTTGTCCCCACCCTTGTTCTTGCTGGATAATTCACTATACAGAAAGGTTTTCTGGCCACCTTCCCTGCACTCTTCCCCAGTGCCCCGCATTTCTGCCGAGGTCAATTCCACAGCATCATGGGCCATTTCAGAAGCAATCTTGCTCACAGCACTGTGGGGGCTGTTTTTCCCTTTGTCCCCAGGGGATGGGTAGAGAGAATGATGGAGGCATTTGCTTCCACCTTCCCACTTCTCCTTGATCTCCTTACGGGCCATCTGGATTACCAGGGAGGATAGTCGGTTGACGTAGAAGGAAAGGTCATCCATAGAACATTCACCATCAAGGGAAATCACTGCCCTCTGAGTGCTAGGAGATTTGGCTGGAGGAGTGGAAGGACTCTGGTTATTGTTGGTGTTTTTGGCTGCTGTCATTTCTAGATGTAGGCTTTGAGGTCCGTTGGCCATATAATCCATGTTCAGTTGATCAGCATAGACACTGTAGCAGTTCCCAGAGGGTAGTTTGTGATATTTGCCTTCTGTGTCTCCCACTTTATGTTTATAGCTAGAGGCCGAGGGGCTCAGTGCATGTTGAAAACCCAAGGAATACTTCTGGAGGTCATTGAGAAGCCAATTGAGGACACTTATGGGATCAGAGGGAGCTTGTTTGAAAAGGCACACAGATCCCTCCATCTAAAAAAAGAAGAACACCTATCCATAAGAGTTTGGGTAGGGTACTTCTTTCCCTTATTTTATTTAGAAGATATATCTTCTAAACTGCACAGATTAGGGATTTGGCCTTTAGAATTTTGCAGGGGAATGTAACATACAATTAAAACCATTAATACACAAACACAAGTGGCAGCAGCAAAAGCTGAGTATATGCATTTGTGTACCTAACTATATTTAAGTGTTATCAATATATTTGTCAATTTCATCTGTGTATGTGTTCTTATCTCAGTATGTGTCAAAAATGTATCCTTGTATCCATTGTGTGCGTATGCACATCAATACAGCAATTTCTAAGTGTATCTCTACAGATGTGAGAATGTGTCAGTCTGTCTTGTGAAAGGTGTAAATGTGCCTTTGTGTATGTGTGTGTATATGTGTGTGTCAGTGCCCATGTGTGAGTATGTGTAAGCATGTGTAATAATGTGTTGACATCAATACTCACGGCCTACTGTATAGGCCAACATGTATATGTTAGTGTGTACCTTTTGTACATGTGTGGGATTGTAACCATAAGAGTGTGTATGTCAGTGTGTCTGAGAATATGCAAGTAAACAAGTGTCGATTGGAAATGATGTGCATATATTTATGATGTAAATCTACTAGCATGTATCATGCAGCTATAAATGCATTTGTATATATTAGAGCATACATTCACATATTAACATACATACTCAATAATTAATGTATGATCTATTAATAAATGTGTATGTTAAAATATGAATCATATGTGTAAATAGGTGATTGTATAGTGACTGTGTAGTCTGTCAGTAAATTAGGTGTCATTTATGTTATATTTATATGCTGTGTCCGTGCTTGCGAATGTGTGTCAGTATTGCACACACTCCGGCATTTGAGTTTGTGTGTGAGAACATGAGTGGGGATGTTATTGCAGTTGTGTCGATGTGTGTATCAGCGCATACAAACAAGAGTTAGTGACTTTGTATCATCTTGTTTAAGTTTCCATGGGTGTGTATCAGCATGAAGTATATTTATGTGTGTATGCCTATACCTGAGTCTGTGTGGTTACTGTGTTTTGATCAAAGGCTATGGGTGTGTGAGTATACGTTTATGTGTGGTGTGCATGCACATATATGGGTGTTTATGTGCGTCATATGTGGGCATGTCTGGGTATCTGGCTGTATAACTCTATACCTTTGTGTATGTGTATTAAGTCATTGTTTATGAATAGGTCAATATACCTAAGTTTGGTATATTAGTGCTTGTGTGTTTGTCGATGTCACGTGTAGCCAGACATGAGGACATCTTTGCTTGTATAAATTATTTTTTGTTAACGTATATAAATGTACACATCGATGTGTCACTTTGGATAGATTTGTATGCTTGTGACTGTGTGTGCCCGTGTCTGAATATGTGTATATGTATTGTACACATCTTCTACTTGGCGCTAAGTGCCCTTGCCCTCTTTGCCCCTTCCACTGCTTCATCTCCTGTCTTTTCACAGAATTCCTGGAAACGTGAGGTCATGAGGTCAACTTTTTGCAAACGGGTTTGACACAATCAAGGAGATCTGCCTTGTGTGCAGGAAATATGGACGGCTCTTTTAAAAGTAAACACCAGGTATAATTTATCCCTTTCTTGAGACTCCAAAATGGAGTTGGCAGCAACCCCCAACTGAACCCAAAACTATTTAGAGAATATTTTGTAACTGGCTTTTCCTTCCTTAGAGCCCACTCTCATTATTCTAAATGTGTCCGGGGCCAGAAATGATGTTTCTCATTATAACATGAGCCCAGGAAGATAGAACAAGAAATACTTGACTCTTTTGCACTAAAGCAAAATATCCCGTTCCAATACCAGCCACTCCAGGCTTGCAGGACTGTGGGGGTGACTTCTCATGTGTTCTAATGCTTACCCCAAACCAGGAGCCTAACAGATATAATTTAGAATAATTACACAAAAACAAAGGATTCTGTATGTGACAGTGGCATGCAAGTCCAATTTGTTCTAGTTTTATGCTGCCCAACAGCCTAGGTAATCTCTTAGACAACAGGGTAGGAAGACGGCAACTATAGTTCTTGGTCATTGCGGATTCTCTCTGCTCTATATCCTCATTCTTCCCTCTTGGTCTCCGGGCAACATAGGGCACACAAGTCTATTACAAGCCAGCAAAGAACATTGCAAAGGATCTGGCTTATAAGCCCATATCTTTATTAGGATAAGAATAGCAAGGTTATATTTGGAGTAGGCCCCTGAAATCAGGAAAGGGCATTCTGAGCCTTTGTGATTAGTGCTATTGTTAGACACCCGGGCATTGAACTTACCGGGACTCTCAAGTTAGGACCGCGTTCTCTAGAATGTCATACTGTTCAAATTTATGGGCCTGTTTGACAATAGTTATCTTACTATCTCTGAACCAGAGTCCTCAGACTCAGCACTGGGCTCTGAGAATTAGAAAGGGTGAGCTCAGAGGCTAAGTATACCTTAGACTGGTCTTGCTTCTCGGTATCCTTGATCACGATAATCTCTTTTTCTTCCAGATTTCCCAAGTTTAAGTCACCTTCCGAACTGGAACCAGCAGCATCCTATGGAATTAAGGGGTAAGATTTTTATGAAGTGGATTTTTGAGACGTCTCTAGGCTGCCCTCCTAGGCTACCACTTCAATGTATGAACGCTATGTCCCCTATTATCCCTCTTCTTTCTGAAGGAGAGGTAGGACTGTGATGCTAGCTAGTCTTTGAAGAATGATAAAGTTCCCACCACAAATTACTACTCCCCCTCGCCCTGGCCCCACTGAAGGTATTCACAAAGTTGTCAGTCTCAGGAACCATACATATCCCATTAATCATCAAACTTTTGGACAGGTTTTTTTTATTTTTTATTTTACTTCTCTGACATGCTATTTTCCATGCTTTAATTCTTTCATCCCTACCAACAACTTAAGTGGCTTCTAAAATGAGACTTGGTATCAAGAGTGACAGTAAATTCTGAACCAGAGATCCTGGGCTTCCTAGAACAATGGCTTTCCCCTTGAGACTCCTCCACGTTTCCACCTTCTGCCACATCCTTTCCTTTTCCTCATGCTGCCCCTGATAATGCTTCTCAGCAGTTTCCCACCCATTCCGAGTGAGGGGAGCAGAGAATACCCACCTTGCAATCTTTACCTTCCACATTCAGGGTGGACACATCAACAAAGCATATCTGCATCAAATTAGGAGAGTGAATTTAGAAAAACTTTAAAGACCGTAATTTCTTTCTGGGAGATGACAATACCTACCTTATAAGGTTCTTGTGAGGACTGATTGAGATACTGCATGGAAAGCTTTTAGCAGAGTGCCTGTACATAGTAAGTACTCAATAAACGTTAATATGATTATTATGAGGCAGACAGAAGCTTAGCATCACTGTATTTCCTAAGCGAGAATACCTACCTGTCAGAGAAAGGCCCAAAATATCCACATTTATTGAGAAAACTGAGAAGAGAGGTGGCTTGCCTGACTGACACAAACTCAAAGGTGGAACTTCCGTTAGAAGTTGATTCCCCCAGCTCCCAGTTTAGAGCCCTTTCTGCTATAGTGTTCCCAAAGTGTGGTATTTTTACTATTGATGATATAGAATATTTTTGGTGGTACGTAAATAGATGTTTGTATTAATAGGTGCATTTGTTGTTGTTTATTTGGAAAATACATCCTAAAACGTCAAACCTGTGGTATTGTGGACAACAGTGCCTAGGGTGATGGTAATTTTTAAATGTATTTGAATTTTAAATTCCTTTTTAAAAACATTGCAAAAACACATATTAAGTAGTACGAGTGGCACTTGAACATGATAAAAAAAATGTGAAGTACTATGCAAATCACTGAAAGTTTGGGAAACAGAGCATGAAGTATTTTGCCCTCCTGAGGGAGTCCCACTTTAGTGTAACTTACTGGTAGCTAGGTGACATTGTGACTTCAGAAGTGTTAGGTAATAGGGACTGGTAACTAGGCAACCACCACTCCTCCCTCCCCCGAGCTCCCCCCATAGCCCTCCCTCCCCAAGTCCTTTATATCACATCTGGTCCTGCCTCTCCTTTAATTTGTCCTTGTGTGGTGTATAAAGCACACTGGTCCCCCACAGGCCTCCTTGAGCTTGGTTGCTTGGAGACATCACAGTATCGCTCTCCATTAGTCCATCCTGGGCTCCAGGATATCTATACTCCTACACTGATCCTTTCCACTCCTTGGTAGGGGTAATTTTGTATCTTACCACTTTCCGGTCCTGATCTTGCTGTCCTGTTGGGCTGTAGAGATCTACCTTGCACACACTCCTGCGGCTGTGTAACCAGTCAATATCGTCAGACATCTGTAAAGAGAAAGGAAAGAAATCTGAATATATATATGGTTATATATGCTTTTTAGGGACTGGCTGAGTTTGGATAAGAATCTCTGAAGGGCTTTCTGAAACCCATCTCTGGGTTTCAATCAGGTTTAGATTAGGAACTGGTGGGGTGAGCAAAAGGGGAAGGACACTATGAAATGTTTGAACTTGATAATCAAGATCATTATCTTTTAGCACAGTCCATAGTCTCCTTTAATTTAGACTCCTCACACCAAGTATTTGGAATCATGGGAATATCATGTTAACTTGTGAGAAAGCCAGTCAGGAAAAATGGCAGGCTGGGAAGCAAACTCAAAGGTCTAGAGACTGTGGGGATTAAATTTAATGATTTACTTCTACCCAAACTCCACTAAATCTCATCTGTCTCCCCTTTTGTTTGCCCACTCAGGTACCTCAAAGAATAAAGCTCACCTCATCCTCTTTAACTGAATTTTAGTTAACTCCAGTTCAACCAGAGTCTTTCTCATTACATTAAAGAAAGTGAAGTTAGGTAAATAGCTCTAATACTTATTACGTAGGGCCATTGGACAAGACTAGGTACAGTGAATAAATAGCCCCTTTTATGAAAACAACATATAAGATTCCAACATATAGAACAAGTTTCTGAATGTTGAGAAAAGTCTAATAGCTATGAATATAACCAAGAGACAAATGTCTGAGGGAAGACCAGACCCTGATCCCGTAGACCAAGTTTAATTTTATTTTTGAAAGAAAAAAGAATCTCTGCTGCCTTCCTTCAGCCCTCACCCTGCCACCTCCCACCTTGGCCTGAAACTAAAAGTAAAAAGGAAATGGCAGGGACACTGAGTGATTTTTGCTATGTAAGACCTCAGATCTATGTTCAGGAAGATACAGTTAAGAGCTCAGTAGAATTGTTTTGGTTTCTAGGGCTTAAATTTGATTCCGTTTTAAAATTTAACAAGAGAAGCCTTTTTGCTAAGTTATTAGAGGGCTGTTGAATTCCTTCCTCCCACTTCCTTCAAAATTGACACCTCTTTTAACCTCTAGCTCCCTCTCTCCCTTCTTCCATTCCCCCTCCGTCCTCTCTCCTTCCCTCCTCCTCCCTCTCACTCCCCCTCCTTCCCTCCGTTTTCCCCTCTCTCCTCACTCCCTCCCTCTTCCCTGCCCTCCTCTCCTCTCCCCTCCTTCCCTCCTTCCCTCCCTCCCTCCCTCCTTCCCTCCTCCCTCAACATTTTGATAACAGCTATCCTCTGATGGTTGTCTTTTCCATATGATAATACTACATTTCTACCCTTTGCTATCCCCCCCCAATCTTTTTGGGTTCTCACTTCAATAATGTCTACATTTTCCTGGAAAAGTTTTAGGAGAGGGCTTCCCATACCCGCTCAGAAGAGAGAGTTTCTTTCCTTTTTTTTTAAAGCTAGAGATGACTAGCCTAGAAAAAAGGAAGAGGAGTCATAGAGGTCCCTGATATGATTTGGATACAGCCTCAGTCCAAATCCTAAAGAATTAAAAAAAAATAAAATTTGTGAACTCATTACCTTGATAATGAAGTTATTTTAGACTTTTGGTTGAAATTGTGCCACCCAGAAGGGAGATGTGCCCCTTTAGATGGAACTGGGCAGTGCCAAGTTCTTGGGCACCTGAAGCTGGCTGCCACCCCCGTCAGCTGTTGGACGAGACTGATGGGCCAGGCTTTTCCCTGCTGCCTCTGACCCTGGGGTATGACAAAGGAGTTTGTTGGGTCACAATGCCCGCAACTAGCAACCTCAGCAAAGGCGTGGCAGTCTGGCAAACTGAGTAGCCCTTCACACCAAAAGCACATCAGGCTGTCTCCCATACAACAACCCTTTTCTGTTCTCTCTAGGAGGGTACACGTATTTATTTCACATTTTGTCCATCTTACAATCCCTTGATACTTCCCTTCTCTTTACTCTTCTTGTTTCCAGGACAATGTAATCGTATTAGTTACCAGTTTGGTGGGAGTCTGTATTTTTCACATACAGAATCACCGCCAGCCTTTATGAATAAGACAGTATTAATTTTCCCATCTTAGCTTATTTCTCTTTGGGTTTCCCACTAGACATTCAGAGTTATGCGGCAAGAGATCTTTGGATTTATGTAAAGACAGAAAAAATGGCAAAGTCCTTTCTGGTTATCCTGAATAAAAGCAGAAATAGGAAGTTTCACCTCACTGTCAAGATACCCCCGTAGCTAGTCAAAAAGAAGTCAGAAGATGCCCCTACCTTTGTAGTATCAGAGTAGGCTCTTTTATAGGACCTTGGAATGATTTCTTTCTTGTTAATTGGGATGCTGTGATGACCCTTCCAGTCTGACCAGAGATGTTGCTTCTTTGCTCAACCCTCCGTACTCTCCTAAAGCCTTCACGGCCAGCTGGTACCAGAATTTCTACTTCATGACATCACTGTTTCTATAGAGAACAGTGACAACACAAAGTTGGTGGCTCCATTCTTAGGATTCTGGATGTCTAAGTGATCCAGCAAGCTCTAACCTTCATCATGAAGACCAATTATCCCAGAAAAAAGGCCAATCTCCTTGGGACAGGGTCAGCCTTGCACAGACTTTTTTAAGTTATGAAAGGGCCTGAGACCCACTTATTCTTTTTCATTATATGGCCAGTACTGGATTGCTGGCTACTATATTCTTTAGAGGATTATCCAGTAGCCTTTGAGATGCCTTTAGTTTTGCCCCAGTTTGGAAACATTAGCCCATCACCAAATAGCTCACACTGTGCCCAAGACTTGTCTTATCTTCTCCTTGTCCTTTCTCTACATATTACCACTTTAACCGCATGCATGAGAATAAATGCATCTGAATTAAAAATAAGTTGGGAGGATCCCCTAAACAATACAGTTTTGTATTCTTGGTCTACTTCAATTTCCTCTTTTCTTTGTTACCCCTGAGATTGCATGTCTCAACCCTGCCGTACAATTTTGATCTTGTTAGTTCATGGCATAAAAGAGAAACAGAGCTAGACATTTGTTAAAAGTGGCAAGACAGATTTTATTCGACTGCGGTAAGGAAGGGAGTCTTCCTTTTTTTAAGGATTTTATTTATTTATTTGAGAAGGCGCGCGCGAGAGAGAGATTGAGAGAACGAGTGGGGAAAGGGGTAGAGGTAGAAGCAGACTCCCTGCAGAGCAGGGAGCCCAATGTGGGACTCGATCCCAGGATCCCGGGATCATGACATGAGCCAGAGGCAGACACTTAACCGACTGAGCCACCCAGGCGCCCAGGAAGAGAGTCTTCCAATGAACAGAGCTCAACTCCACTGAAACAAGAAGCAGAAGGCTTTTTAAATGCTGGGGTGTGCTAAAGGAAAAACTGCTGAGGGAAATGTGTGTGTGTGTATGTATGTGTGTGTGTTTGGTTGGGGGGTGATCAGTGTGATTAGGGCAACTGTGCGTGCTAACTGGTACTTATCAAAGTTAGGCTCCTACCCTTTCATAGAGATTAGGAGACAGGAGTTCTTCTTTCTTGATAATTACATTTCAAAGGGATGACTCCCAGGTCCTTGAGAAAAACATTTCTGGGTTGTAGAAGATACATCTCAAAGGAATGGAGAAAGGATTTACAATGATAGGTTTTCTAAAGTAAATGTTCTAAGGAAAGGGAGGTCAGGGGCCTATAATCAGGTTTTGGCTGAAACAAACAGTAAATTCTTCTGGCAGTGCTGAACTTTCTTAGGCAGGCCTTTTACGGAGGCTGGGGTCATCATCCTAGGGACATGGCCTTGAGCTGATAGAAACTGTTAGTGTTTGTTCAAGTCTCTTAATGTAGGGAAAGGATGATACTGTTTGTGCCCGTGCAGTTCTATAGGCCAAGGGTGAGACCTAGTTGAGAAGTCTCAGAGGAGCCTGACTATATCAAATCATCATGCTGTATACCTTAAATACATACAATTTTTATTAAAAAAATAACGTCTGGGGGCACCTGGGTGGCTCAGTCGTTAAGCGTCTGCCTTCGGCTCAGGTCATGATCCCGGAGTCCTGGGATCGAGCCCCGCATCGGGCTCCCTGCTCCGCGGGAAGCCTGCTTCTCCGTCTCCCACTCCCCCTACTTGTGTTCCTTCTCTCTCTCTCTCTCTCTCTCTCTGTCAAATAAATAAAATCTTAAAAAAAAAAAACTTCTGGTCAAGGAGGGAGTCTTTGTCAGTGGTGATGAGCTAAAATCTACAGCACAAGACTTGTTTTTCCTCTATCGCCTTTTTGTCAAGAACTTTTGATGATTAAAGGAAAAGTTGGAGCTCCTGGATCTGGCTCATGTCTGTAGAATAAGAAGCAAAGAAAGAAAACGTGTATTTATTCTCCAAGCCCAAGAATGTATATCCCTAAGATTAAAAAACAAAACGCCTCTATGTCTCCCAGCCCAGAAGGGAATGACTATGATCTGGGCCTGGAAAATGTCTTACCAAATCCCCTGAATGACAAAAAGAGAACTATTATGGATGATTAGAGCCCTGTCCCATGGCGCCCCAATCCTGCCATCCTGGAGGCTAACCAGGAGCAAAAAAGAGCAGCATTTGGATGGGAAACCAACAACAAAAACGTGAGGAGGTTCAGTCATAGGTTACAGTATATCCTCTGCCTCTTCTTTCTCTTAAGCTGCTGAGATTCTCAGACCAGCCCATACTGACTAGAGGTGGGAACAGATGGGTGGGGGAGAAGGATGTTCAAAGAATCAGAAGAAGGAATATGCCATCTAGTTAGTGTGTGAATATGGGTGAAGTACTAAGCACTCAGATTAGCCTTTGAGAGCCAAACATAAAGGGCACCGGGGTGGCTCAGTTGGTTAAGCCACTGCCTTCGGCTCAGGTCCTGATCCCGGACTCCGCGGATTGAGTCCTGCATCCGGCTCCCTGCACAGCAGGGAGTCTGTTTCTCCCTTTGACCCTCCCCCACCTCATGCTCTCTCTCATTCTCTCTCTCAAATAAATAAATAAAATCTTAAAAAAAAGAGCCAAACATAAAGATGATAGACAGTTTTTTTTTTTTTGGAACCGTTACCATCCATTTTCTAACTTAGTTTATTCTACACAAACATCTCTTCCACACAAACTTGTGAATAATTGTACAAATCAACACTTTAAATACGCTTTCAGTTTACATTTGGTTTGAAAGAGCTATTAGGGTAATAAGAATGGGACCTGCGTTTGTAATGTAATTGTTATGAATAATGGCAAAATGAAATTGAAATGAGCTGAACTATCAGCCTTCATGAAATCACTGTCTGCCTGTTAGTCTCACTAAGTATCTTCCAGTCTCAGATTAGGCTGCCTAATTTAGTTTATGGGATGACACCATGACCATTTGGAAAATGCACGGTGATACCAGTGATTAACAGACATTATTTATTGTGAACCAACACAAATGGGAGCTCCACTTCTTTTTTTCTTCTCTGAATTATTTTCCAGACCTGAAAATACACAATGTCATTTACAGCAGCTTCATGCAACCATGCTAAAGTGAAAAATCAGATAGCTATTCCGAACATCTCGGCAGTGGTGCTGCATAATTACTTCTGTCAAGTATTTATGTTATGTCTGTATTGTGCATATCTGTCTGGCCTTTTCTGTGAGTGATTGAAGCAGTGGAGGGCGAAAATAAAGGACTTTAAAATGCTATAAATATTCTCATTTTTTATTCCAGAGGGAAGCTGTTAAAAGAGGACTCTTAGATAATGCTGGGGTTTCCTTTTAGGCGGAGGCTTAATTAGGCAGCGAAGGTCTGTTCTAGTGCCTTGTTGTAGAAAACGACTTAATAGCTATTTGTGAAAGGTGGGCTTGGCTTGACATGGGCCATTTCTGGTCAGGCTCCTCCCTCTTATAATTGGGAAATTTCCCTCCTCTGATTTCCTAGAACATTTGCTTCTTGTCTGTGTAATTCATCTGACATTTAGTAGATCTGGCCTGGTAGAGTTAATTAACTTTTCCTATCCGTGGATCACCTGCGTTGAAAGCCTGGCGGTAGGTGTCTCTGTCTCTCATAGTATCCGCCGCAATACTGGGCACATGGCTGGGCTCCAGGAACAAATAAATGACGGTTTTTGGAAATTCAGGCAGCAAACAGTTCAGAAGCCCCAGAGTCCTGGAATCCGTAGTAATATTTCAGTGGGCGGTCTACTTCGGAGAGCAACACTTCCCACACTTAAGTGTGGCTCAGAACCACCTGGAGCACTTGTGAAAACAGGTAGTTGGGCTCCATGGAAGACTTTTTCAGTCTGCGGGGCTGGAATGGGGCCTGAAAATTTGCCCTGTTCTACGTGCCTCATCTCATTTAATTCTCACGGGGCCTTCAGAAACGGGTGCTCTTTTTTTTTTTTTTAAAGATTTTATTTATTCATTTGAGACACAGAGATACAGAGAGAGAGAGAGAGAGAGAGAGAGAGAGAGAGAGAGAGAGAGAGCATGAGCAGGGAGAGAGGCAGAGGGAGAGGGAGAAGCAGGTTCCTCGCCGAGCCAGGAGCCCGATGTGGGGCTCGATCCCAGGACCCTGGGATCATGACCTGAGCCGAAGGCAGACGCTTAACCATCTGAGCCACCCAGGCGCCCAGAAACGGGTGCTCTTTTAATCCGGATTTTTATCAGCGGGGCGGGGGCTGGATCACGGCGGGGGGGGGGGTGGTCCCGCTAGACGGGGCACTGCCCACTTCCATCATTTTGGAGGGGGGTGTACGTGTACGTGCGCAGAGAGTGGTACCCCTTTTCTCTCTTCTAGGGTCCGAAGAGAAATTTCCAGAGAAAAAGAAATGCCTAAGGGGTACCTACTCTGATCTTTTGGCCCCATCTGCTGGTTTCGAGGCTGACTGAACGAAGCGCTGATCCGTTAGCCCCCCCTGCTGGTGACAGTGGTGGGGTCGGACGGCGGCCTCCGAGACCCATTTGCTGAGTCGGCTTTTTCTGGAGGCGGTTGCTCGGAGGCGGTTGCTCCGAGGCACTTCTTCTGAGCGGTTAGTAACTTCTTGGGGCCCTCGTCCGTGTTTGGTTTTGTCTGTTTCTGTTTCCTACTACTCGGGGGGAGTCCCTTTACAAAGCCGAGGGTTTGTGTCAGTTCGTCGATGGTTTGTTCGAGGTACAAGTTAATTTTCTAGGCATTTAAAAGAGCCTTTCGCCTTCCGCATGTAAGTACGTCGACGTATTTTGTGTCAGAGCTGGAGATGTAGCTGAGGAAGCTAGGCTATGAATCGCATTTTTTTTTTCCCTGTCAAACCAACAAACTTGTCTCGAATGTCTGACGAAAAGTACTTAAATATAGTATCAACTGACGACCAACTTTCTTTTTAAAAATTTACTTATTTGACACGGGGGGGAGGGGCAGAGGGCGAAGCAAGCTCCCCGGTGAGCAGCCTGATGTGGGGCTTGAACCCAGGACCCCGGGATCATGACCTGAGCCCAAGGCAGACGCTTAACGGACTGACGCGCGACTGAGCCACCCAGGCGCCTGGCGACAAAACTTTTTTTTAATCCTCTTCTCTGTTGGTATCTTTGTCAGTGAATGAACGTTTGAAGCCAAGACTCTTGGAGGCGAGGAAGGGGATCTGGAAGCGGGAAGCCTTTCGAGTTCCCTCATAGTATTGGTAGGCATCCCTCCCGCCCCCCGCGACTCTGTTAAGGATCCCCCAGGTTTTAGGGGCGTTAAAATGGGATGAAGACTAGCCTAGTCTTCAGCTTGGTCATGTCCTTTCCCCCTGGGGGTGTCAGGCTGAGACCTGTGCCTGTGGCTCTCAAGAGGGTAAATGGAGGTAATGAGTCCATGTAGCCACTGCTTGGAAAACGTGTTTCCATAAGGTAGGCAATCACCCCTTTACCGAAGCCCGTTTGCCAAGGCATTCCTCAAATTAAAAGGAAAATTGGTGATTCCTCCCTTATAGAATCACTCCCCACCCTAAAAACCTCACTTTCTGTGTGTTTTCTATTTATTGATACATTTCCTTCAAGAAAGATGTTTATAGGTTCGAGGAAAGCAGTGTCTGTTCTATTTCATTATGAGCTTTATCTTTCCAAATGCTTGAGGAGAACGACTGTGTGTTACTGATTTTCATTTATCCTGCAAGGGATATCACTAGGTTCAAGAATTGCCATGCCCAGAGCCATATAGAAGTGCTTGGCCATGGCCAAGAAGGTTGAATCACCTCGGTCCGAACTGCCTGGCTTATTTGCAGTAACTTCCTAACTGGTTCTACTGAGTCTTTTCTTGCTACTCTTAAACAGAGGTTTTTTTCTTTTTGAAAGAACCAATATATTTTTATTAGCTAGTTATTTTTAAAACAGCTTTATTAAAATATAATTTGAATACCATGTACTTCACCTCTTTAAAGTGTACAACTCAATGATTCTTAGTATAGTCACAGAGTTGTGGAACTGTCACCATAATCAACTTCAGGACATTTTCATCACCAAAAAAAGAAACCTCATACCCTGTAGCCATCACACCCCAGCTCCCCTAACCCTATACTTACCCAGCCTTAGGCAATCACTAATTTTCTTTCTGTCTCTATAGATCAGCCTATTTTGGACATTTAATATAAATGAAATTATTTGGTATGTGGTCTTTTGTGACTGACTTCTTTCATTTAGCATAACTTTTCCCAGTATAGAGTTGTGACGTGTGAAATGATGTTTACAAGGGACTCTAGTTAGATATTCGACGCCAGGGATTTTTGCTGGAGGCTGGTCGTGCAGGCAACCCTCTGCCTAGTACATACCCAGCTTCCAAAGTCCCAGGAGGAAATCTCATGTTCACCATAAGCCATATTGTCTGCACAATTAAGGTACAGTGAGCTACTTTTATGGGTTAGGGTGGTGGGAATCCTCCCCAAATCTAAGTTCCTAGATCCTAGCCAAGGGTCAACCTTGCCTGCAGGATTTTCAGATGATAACATTCTCAGGTCTGCTATGTTAACTTCTTTCTACACAGATTTTCATAGAGATTTCGTTGATTCTGTAGATCAATTTGAGAGGGATGCCATCTTAACTAAGTATTTCAATTGATGAACATGGGATGTCTTTACATTTATTTAGGTCTTTAATTTTTCTTAATGATGTTTTGTGGTTTTCAGTGTACAAGTCTTGTACTTTTGTTAAATTTATTTCTAAGGATTTGATTCCTTTTGATGCCATTATAAATGGAATTGGTTTCTTAATTTTATTTTCAGATAGTTCCTTGCAAGGCTATAGAAATACAATTGAGTTTTGTATGTTGATTTTTACACCCTTGAGCTCATTTATTAGTTCTAATAGTTTTCTTATTTTTGTGGATTCCTTAGCCTGTTAATATGGTAGATTATGTGGATTGATTTTTTGAACCAGTCTTGCATCCCTGGAATAAACCCCACTTGGTCATGGTATATAATATTTTTTATAATTGCTCAATTCTGTTTGCTAATATCTTGCTGAAGATTTTGCATCTCTTTTCATGAGGGGAGATTGGTATGTGGTTTTCTTTTTTTGTAGTCTTTGGTTTTGATATCACGGTAGAAGTGTTTTCACATGAGTTGGGAAGTGTTCCCTCCTCTTTATTTTCTGGAAGAGATGGTGTAGAATTGGTGTTAATTATTCTTTAAAGATTTAGTTTAATTCTCCAGTGAAATAATCTTGGCCTAGAGACTTCTTTTTTTGAGAATTTTAAAAAATTACAAATTGACTTTCTTTAAGACTATGGAGCTATTCAGATGATGTATTTCATATTGGGTACACTGTGGTAGTTTGTGATTTCCAAAGAATTTGTCCATTTCAATTAAATCGTCAAATTTATGTGTATAGAGCTCATAGTATTCCCTCATTATCCTTTGGACGTCAGTAAGGTTGCTGTGTCTTCTTTGTGGATTGACCTGTTTATCACTATGTAATATTTCTCTGTGTCTATGCTAATTTACTTTGCTCTGAAGTTTACTTTATCTGATATTAATATAGCTACACTGGCTTTTTTTCTTTTTAAAAAATTTGTTTTGCCAAACAAATTTTCAATTTTTAGCTATTAAAAATTATTGAGGCTTTTGCTATCTTTAATTTTTTTGTCCTGTTTAGAAAAGTTTTTCCTTCTGAAGGTTATAAAAGTATTCTTTTATATTTTGTCTAGTATTTCCATGGTTTCATTTTCACAATTAAATCTTGGATCCATCTGGAATATATTTTCATGTAAAAGTAAAGTAGATAATAGCAGATCTTTTCTATCGGTTTTTTTTTATGTTATTAATCACCATACATTACATCATTAGTTTTTGATGTAGTGTCTTTTCTATTGGGTTTTAATACAAGGGATATAGCGGGGAGGAGAAAGGAGAGTTTATGAGAATTTTGTCTGCCTGGGAGGAGGGAAATATTGGAAAGTGGTAGAATCAAAGGGCTATTTCCTCTTTTCTCAGTGTTCTCTCTGAGTGGAACATGAAGGAGAGATTAAGTCAACTGGAGGTGTGAAGGTTGAGAGAAAAACAAAAAAATTTTTGGAAATGTTCTTTTGCTCAATAACTTCTGTTTTTTTTGAAAAGCGGGAAGAAATAGGAAAAATGAAATGGCTTCTTTTGTAATTTTTATATTGCTGTTGTTTTGGTAGATAGTCTTTAGTCTCTTGACTAAAGAAGGGCTTACAGTCTTTTATTTACCACAGCACTGGAAGTCTTAACTATAGAAATCAGACACGGAAAAGACATACATATCACCCAAATTGGTAAAGAAGTAAAACTAATTATTTGCAGATGACATGATACTATGTATAGAAAACTCTAAAGACTCCACCAGAAAACTATTAGAACTAATAAATTCAGTAAGGTTGTAGTATACAAAATTAATATACAGAAATCTGTGGCTTTCTATACACTATGGAGTAGCAGAAAGAGAAATTAAGAAAAACAATCCCATTTACAATTACACCAAAAAGAATAAAATACCTAGAAACAAATTGAACCAAAGAGGTGAACGACCTATACTGTGAAAACTATGAAACATTGATGAAAAAAATTGAAGACAACACAAACAAATGGAAAGATATATCATGATCATGGGTTGGAAGAATTAATATTGTTAAAATGTCTGGGCACCTGGGAAGCTCAATTGGTTAAGCATCTGATTCTCGATTTTGGCTCAGGTCATGATCTCAGAGTCTTGAGATTGAGCCCTGCGTCGGGCTCTGCACTGAGCCTGGAGCCTACTTGAGATTCTCTCTCTCCCTCTGCCCTTAACCCTGCTCATGCTCTCTTTCTCTCTCAAAAAAGATATTGTTAAAATGTCGTATTAACCCAAGCAATCTATAGATTCATTGCAATCCCTAACAAAATACCAACAGCATTTTTAATAAAGATTTTATTTATTTATTTGACAGAGAGAGTGAGAGAGCACAAGCAGGAGGAGCAGCAGAGGGAGAGGGAGAAGCAGGCTTCCTGGGATCACGACCTGAGCGGAAGGCAGAGGCCCAACCAACTGAGCCACCCAGGTGCCCCACTGACAGCATTTTTTTTACAGAACTAGAATAACCCTAAAATTTGTATGGAACCACAAAAGACCCCAAATAGCTAAAGCAATCTTTTTTTAAAAAAAAATTTATTGTTATGTTAATCACCATACATTACATCATTAGTTTTTGATGTAGTGTTCCATGAGTCATTGTTTGTGTATAATACCCAGCGCTCCATGCAGAATGTGCCCTCTTTAATACCCATCACCAGGCTAACCCATCCTCCCAACCCCCACCCCTCTAGAACCCTCAGTTTGTTTTTCAGAGTCCATCGTCTCTCATGGTTCGTCTCCCCCCCGATTTCCCTCCCTTCCTTCTTCCCCTCCTGCTATCTTCTTCTTCTTCTTTTTTTTTTTTTTTAACATATATTGTATTATTTGTTTCAGAGGTACAGATCTGTGATTCAGCAGTCTTGCACAATTCACAGGGCTCACCATAGCACATACCCTCCCCAATGTCTATCATCCAGCCGTCCCATCTCTCCCACCCCCCACCACTCTAGCAACCCTCAGTTTGTTTCCTGAGATTAAGAATTCCTCATATCAGTGAGGTCATATGATACATGTCTTTCTCTGATTGACTTATTTCGCTCAGCATAACACCCTCCATTTCCATCCACGTTGTTGCAAATGGCAAGATCTCATTCCTTTTGATTAGCCAAAGCAATCTTGAGGAAGAAGAACAAAGCTGGAGGTATCATGCTCCCTGATTTCAAACTTTACTGCAAAGCTATAGTAGTCAAAACAGTATTGTCCTGGCACAAAGATAGACACATAGATCAATGGAATAGGATAGAGAGCCCAGAAATAAATCCATGCTTATATGGTCAACTAATCTATGACAAAGGAGGGAAGAATATACAATGGGGAAAAGACAGTCTTTTCAATAAATGGCATTGGAAAAATGGGACCGCTATATGCAAAAGAGTGAAATGGGACCCCTTTCTTACACCATATACAAAAATAAACTCAAAGTAGATTAAAGTCCCCAATGTGAGACCTGCAACCATAGAATTCCTGAAAGAAAGCATAGGCAGTAATATCTTGGGCATCAGTCTTGGAAACATATTTATGTTTCTCAGGCAAGGGAAACAAAAGCAAAAATGAACCATTGGGACTAAACCAAAATAGAAAACATTATACACAGTGAATGAAACCATCAACAAAATGAAAAGGCAACCTACTGAATGGGAGAAAATATTTGCAAATGCTATGTTTGATAAACAGTATCCAAAATATATAAAGAACTTATACAACCCCACACCAAAAAAACAGATAATCCATGGGGCGCCTGGGTGGCTCAGTCGTTAAGCATCTGCCTTCGGCTCAGGTCATGATCCCAGGGTCCTGGGATCGAGCCCCACATCGGGCCCCCTGCTCAGCAGGAAGCCTGCTTCTCCCTCTCCCACTCCCCCTGCTTGTGTTCCATCTCTCGCTGTGTCTCACTCTCAAATAAATAAATAAAATATTTAAAAACAACAACAACAACAAATAATCCAATGGAAAAAAATGGGCAGAGGACCTGAGTAGACATTTTTCCAATGGAGACATACAGATAGCTAACAGACACATGAGAAGATGCTGAACATCACTGATCATCAGGGGAAAGAAAATCAAAACCACAATGAGATCTCACTTTGCAACTGGTCAGAATGGCTAGTATCAAAAAAATAAGAACGAGTATTGACAAGAATGTGGAGAAAAGGGAACCCTTGTGTGCCATTTGTGGGAATGTAAATTGGTGCAACCACTGTGGAAAATAGTATGGAGGTTTCTCAAAAAATTAAAAATAGACATATTATCCAGTAATTCCACTACTGAGTATTTACACAAGGTAAACGCAAACACTAACTTGAAGAGATGTATACACACCCCTATGTTTATTGCATTATTTACAATAGCCAAGAAATGGAAGCAACCTAAGTGTCCACTGATAGATGAATAAAGAAGGTATTTGTGTGCGTATAACAGAATATTACTCAGCTGTAAAAAAGAATGAGATCTTGCCATTTATGACAACATGAATGGATGTAGAGGATGTAATGTTAAGTGAAATAAGTCAAAGACAAATACCATATGATTTCACTTATATGTGGAATCGCAAAAGCAAAACAAATGAACAAACAATAAATAGAAACAGACTCATAAAGAACAAATTGGTGGTTGGGATGGGTAAAGTAGGTGAAGGTACCAACTTCCAGTTTTAAAATAAAAGAAGTCAGGGAAATTGAAAGTATAGCACAGGGAATATGGTCAATAATATTATAATCATGTTGTGTGTTGACAAATGGTAACTACAATTATCATGGTGATCATTGTGTAATGTATAGAATTGTCAAATCACTATATTGTACCCCTGAAACTAAGATCACATTGTATGTCAACTATACTTGAATAATAAAAATTAAAATAAGACTTAAAGTGACTTGGGTTAACACTATATTTCTTCTTTAGTGCATCCCAGTGGGGCACTTGACCACAGTGATTACCCTTAAAAGAAGATACTAAATTGCTTAGTTAACAAATATTTTTTAATCATTTATCAAAGAGGCAGGCATAGGGTAATGAATATGTGTTTGTCTCTGAAATCAGATTGCTTGGGTTTAAATCCCAGTCTAATAACTTGCTAGCTGTGTGATGTCAGGCAAGTTACTAAACTTCTCTGTACTCCAAGTTTCTCTTCTGCAAAATGGGGATATTAACACCTCATTGTATTATTGTGAGTCTCAGAACAGCATCAAACATATAGTAAGCAATTGATAAATATTAACTATTATTAATGCTAATGACTGGAGATAGAGCACAATGGATATGGTCCATATAGTTATGGGTCTTGTATTCTTTTTGTTTTGTTTTATTTTTTTATTATACATTTTAGTTTTTTATTTTTAGAATTTCAAAAATTGTAATTAAAATATAGTTGAAATATATTAGTTTTAGGTATATGACATAGTGATTCGATAATTACATACATCACAAAATGCTCACCACAATAAGTGTAGTTACCATCTGTCACCATATAAAGTTATTACAATATTATTGACTATATTCCTTACACTTTACTTTTCATCCTCGTGACTGGAAGTTTTTACCCCTTAGTCCCCTTTATCTATTCCCCCCACACACACACAGCTACCAGTTCATTCTCTTTATTATTTATTTATTATTATGTTCAATTACCCAACATATAGTACATCATTAGTTTTTGATGTAGTGTTCAATGATTCATTAGTTGCGTATAACACCCAGTGCTCATCACAACACGTGTCCTCCTTAATACCCATCACCTGGTTACCCCACGCCCCCACCCACCTCACTTCTGTAACCCTCAGTTTGTTTCCCAGAGTCCAGAGTCTCTCATGGTTTGTCTCCCTCTCTGATTTCTTCCCATTCAGTTTTCTCTCCCTTCCCCTATGGTCCTCTGCGCTATTCCTTACATTGCACATATGAGTGAAACCATATGATAATTGTCTTTCCCTGCTTGACTTATTTCACTTAGCATAATACCCTCCGGTTCCATCCATGTTGATGCAAATGGTAGGTATTCATCTTTTCTGATGGCTGAGTAATATTCCATTGTATATATGAACTACATCTTTATTTATAAGTCTGTTTCTGTTTTTTATTTATTTATTTTTGTTTCTGTTTTTTTTGTTCATTTGTTATGTTTTTTAGATTCCACATATAAGTGAAATCATAAGGTATTTGTCTTTCTCTGTAGGACTTACTTCACTTGGCATAATACTCTCTAGGTAAGGACCTTGCATTCGTGAATGATGAGATAGGTTAAAAATTACAAATAACAATAATTACTCTAAAATGAATGTATGGGGCTGAGATAGAGTATAAAGGAGTGGGAGGAGAATACTACTTTAGATAACATGGTCAGAGAAAGCCTCTCTGAAGAGGGGGCATTTAAGCTGAGAGTTGAAGCATCAGAAAAAAAACAAGTAATTTAAAGAATGGAGGGAAGAATGTTCCAGGCAGTGGGAACATCATGTACAGAGATTCTGAAGTGAAGGATTTTATTATATTCAAAGCCCTGAAAGAAGACCATTATGGCTGGAATGTAGTGAACAAGAAAGAGTGGTATGAGATGAGGTTGATGATATAGGCAAGACTTTGTAGATCACAGTGAGGAGTTTGGATATTAAGTTCTGTGGGAAACCACTAAAGCATGAGAGAAAGATGATATAATTTTTCTTTTTTTTAAAAAAGATTGATCTTGTATTCACATTAGAGAAGATCAAGATTGGAAAGGGGGAGAGCAGCTTGGAGGCTCTTCACAGTGGTCCAGATGAGAGACTGTGGTGGCAGTGGAGGTGGAGAGAAGTGGATGGATGTAAGGTATAATTTTAAGGTAGAATCAATAGGACTTGTTGAAGGATTGGATGTGGGAAGGTAAGGTGATGGAAGAGAGTTTGAATCGAGGATGATACCCAGGTTTCTGGCTTGATTAACAAGTTTGATGTGGTACCAATTTTTGAAATGGGAGATACTGGAAGAAGGATCAGCTTTGGTAAGCATTGTGAACATATTGAGTTTGAGGTGTCTATCAGACATCCAAGCGGAGATGTGTTGTAGTCATTTGGATTTATGAATCTGGAGTTCAGGGCCAGCTTTTAGATGATATTTAAAGTCGTGGCTCTGGATGAGATAACCTAGGGAGATTGAAAAGAGAAGAGGACCTGGGATCATGTGAATATTCCACTTTTAATGTAGAAGCTGTGAGATACTAAAAGGAGAATGGGCTGATAGTAAAGGCAGGGATGTAGTTTAGTGGTAGAGTAGCTAGCTGCTGTGTATGCAGCAAGTCCTAGATTTTATCCTTGGTATCTCCATTTACTCTTTGCATCTTCAGAGGATAGGGCAGGGCTGTTAATTCTTCAAGTCTTTTGTCAATTGCTCATATGTAGTTTTTCTAGCTCCTGGAACAAAGCAGGTGCTCAGTAACTGTTGGATGAATGAATGGATGAATGAATGAATGAGTGAGTGAAATGAATGAGACTATCTAGTTGTAATACCTGCTTTGCCACAATGCAGGTTTGTGATATTGGGCAGTTAGCAAGCTACAATTTTGTTATCTGTAAAATGGCACTAATAAAAGTACCTATCTTTTTGGACAGGATTTAAAAGAATAAAAATTTATAGCATTTAGCATAGAGCTAGTGGTAAATTAATGTTAGCTACTATTAGCTCTACTGCACTTTGGGTGCTTATCCATAAAATAGGGGCAATAATTTCTGCCCTGATTCCCTCACAAGGTGATTTGTGAAGCCAGCAGGAGTTAACATCTGACTCTACAGAGGGTTGTTAGTGTTAATGTTTTAATTGGTCTTAATCTGTATCATGCAGCCGCTCTCGCCCCCATCCTCCATCAGGATTATTTAAATAAAAACGCCTCTTTAAATTGACCCAGTACTCGGCTGGTCAGCCCTGCCGGGTTCAGCCAATTGTACTCGAAACCACGCCCCAATGCGAAGTCTATTAGCCGCCCAGTTCAATTTAAAAATACCCAGGTCCGCCCCTCCGTGCTAGGGGAGCACACGCCCCAGCGGTGCCCGCTGATTGGCCCCTGCTGGCCAATCTCCACTGCGCTTCCTCCTGGGGCTGTAATTTTCAAAATTCGCTACTGGGCAGATTGGAGCGAGCCCAGGCCAGGTTGAGAAGGACACAGGTCGCTACAACACGGAGCTCCGTTCATTTCCCGGGCCTCTCCTGGTCTAGGAGTGCGTCCGTGATCTTCATGTTCTGCCCTCAATCTCGGTGTGAGGTAGGCGCCTTTGGGCTTATACTGCCCGCTCGAATGTCCGGCCCTGTCGCAAGCGGGTTGATGCCTGAGCGCCACTACAGCCCCTTGTGAACACGCTGTCTTCTCTCGCCGGCAAGCAAGGCATCCCTGCCATGAAACCTTTGTTTTGTTCTGCTGTCAGTCAGCAGTTTGTGCGAAGTTGGGCAGGGAATGTGTTTTAGAGGGTGAGATGGCAAAAGAAATGAGACCGTGTCCTAGCTTTCGGATAGAGCGACCAGTACACATGCCTGAATCAGAGTGCATTTACAAAACGTCTTTTCACAAGTGGAAGTGTGGAGGATCAATTTCATCCACAGGGCGTATTTAAGTCAGAGAGTGCTACTTGCGGGATCTTCTTTGAATTACAGGTTGGAGGATATGAAAAAGGACGGAAACGTGTGCTCTCTCCTTTGTTACCGCTTTTATCTCCACTGGCTCTCTTCTATCCCCTACTCCAACCGCTGCAGCTCTGGGCTTTCCCACTTCTCTGTGCTTTGGTCCACTTAGGATCCTAGAATGCCAGAGGCCAAAGGACCCTAGAACAGTGCTTTTTAAACTTTGAAGTGCATACAAATCACCTGGGGGATGTTAACTTGCACTTTCAGATTTGGTAGGTCTAGCTTGGGGCCTGGGATTTTAAATTGCTAACAAGCTCCCAGGTGATGCTAATGTTGCTGATCTGTTGACCATGGTTTGAATAGCTAGGAGGCTCTGGTTCCATGGCCTCATTTTCTTAGGTGGGGAAACAAAGGCCTAGAGAGGGAAAAGGGACTTGCCTAGCATCAGCCAGCCAGCCAGGGGCAGAGTCAGAGAGCCTAGGCATCCTTCCCAGCCCAGTGCTGCTTTCATGGACACCGTGCTGCATTCTCTCCCCAGTGTCTTGCTGTCTGTAACCTGCTTTTAGATATAAAATGAAGTTGCTGTTGTTTCCTGTAGACTCTCTTGATCTACAGTTTTGGAGTCTAAGCAACGGGGCTTCTAAATGAGCCAACTTGCCCCTGTTTGGGTTTTAGCACCAGTCCTGGGATGCGCAATGGAGTCTCCCACACTTATCAGCGTATATGTACGGAAGATGGAAAGTCTGGAAAGTGGAAAGGATTCTAATTTTCTCGTCCAAGTAAGGCCCCATTCTGTAGGTGGTAGAAGTCAGTAATGTTCTGCTGAATGTCCCTTAATGAAAGCTTGTTTTTAGTGGAGTCAATCCCCTCCCCCTTCCTAATGGCAGAGAAACTAGTTACTTAAGTCACTGTGTGTGCCCCCCAAAACAAGTGATTAGTGTCCAGGATAATGAAGGTGGTGTATGAATATCATCTGGATAACCTTATTCTCTCTGAGGTTTAGTTACCCTGTGATGTCATCAGGTGGAAGTTTTCTAGCCTGTTGAGTTCAGTCTATTTTTTCTTTCCCCTTGAAAAATAAAAGTTTCAGGACACGAGTCTTTGGTCATCCATAAAAAAATTGTCCGGGGTGTGAATAGTAACAGCAGAGTAAGTGGTTTTCATACAGTGCATTTAAGGGTGGGTGCACCCAATTTGGCTTTATTGCTGCTAGGCTGAGTTTTGAAAGATGAGATGGAAAATAGGTTTGGATTTGGGGGAAGAGAGGGAAAGTAAGATGCACCACTTATTTTGAGGGCCTACCATGGGTTAGGTTTCACACATACAAATTTACTTTGGAGTCATATGTTGCTTCTGCAAGTAAATGGTGGTATTCTTCTACTGCAAATGAGAAAATTAAACCTCAAAGATGTTGTCTGGTTTAGAAACCCAGTTGCTTCTTAAAAAAAAAAAAATCTCATTCTGTCTCCTTACACTACCACAGTACAGCCTTTTGCTTTGGACCATGGACTGTTTTGGAGTGCTTTTGAGTATGATTGGAGAGATTTCATGGTATTTTAGAAAGAGCCCTGGAAAGAGCTGGGTGACCTATACTGCTCAGTAGTTTGTCCTGTGTAGTAAGTCACTTAACACATCGAGGCCTCTAAAATGGGAAGAATTGTATTTGTACTGTGTACCCCCACAGTTTTGTTGTGAGGATCAACTGAGGTAATAAATGTGAAGGCACATACTTGTACTGACTTTTCCTGACTGACAAAATGTTTAATACTTCTTCATCCAAAATCAGCCTTTCTCCTTTCTTAAACCTTCCCCTCAAGCTGCGGTCTTCTCTGCTTCCCTTTCTTACCATCCTGCCTCCAGCCTAGCATTCAGTCCCTTTCTAACTCCTCCCTAATACATTTTTTATACTCTACACTCCAGGCAACTTGGGTGTCCCTGCATCTGCCATGCTCGACGTGTTCAAGTCTCTGCCTGGGCTCAGGCTTTCTTTGCCGGGAAAGCTCCCCAGTCTACTTGGGAACCTCTTTGTCATTTAAGTCTAGATTATATATGACCTCTGCTATGAAGCCTTCTCCCACCCCTTTCCCTGACAAGATTATCGACTTTGCATTGTGTTTCTGTAGTACTTTGTATTTACTTTTATTAAATCATTTGCCACATTTTTATGTTACGTTTAGAGCTGTGCTTGTGAATACTTATAGGATAAGATGCATGATTTATTTGCATTAATATCTCCATTGCTGGAAATATTTGGTATAGAATGGTAAGCTTGTTGCATTGCCTGTAGGGTCTCGCTTCCAGGAGCCTGTTCTTTGTCAAATGCATTTGAATTTGGAGATTGAAGGTGGGTGAGGTTGGAAGGGCAGTTGCATCTGAGTGGGAAGGGCCTCTGGTATATCCAAAAACAGATTCCTCCTAGTAATGCATTTGCTCGTAAGACACATAAGTGTATCCTAACTATTGAGGACTCACAAGAAAGAACCATAAAGAACATAGAATGGGGTCTCCCACCAAGATGGGACAAAGATAGGACTCTCTCAAGGGCTGTAATGATGGTTAAATTTTTATGTCAAGTGATTTTCAATAAGTTAGTTCCTTCTATTGTTATCTCATCTTTTGATTTTTTTTTTTTTTTTCCTACCAGGTGTCTCTGGAACTGGATTATGGTTTCTTTTGGTTGAATGCAGTCTTTGAATACTCTGGCCTATCATGTATACATGTGTGTGCAGTGTATTCTTGCATCTTCTCTGTAGCATCATTGTAATTGCTGTGCCAGGACCCTGTGCCTTTTAAAGAACATTAACCCTTCCAGCTGGCTTCCATACTATATGATCTGCATGTTCTTGATCGTTTTTAATGCAAAACACTCATGTGACTTGTTCCTAGTGTTCCCAAGCCTAAACTAGGAGGTAGGCCACAGTTCCAGTGCCCACAGAGGATGACAGGCGCTGTGCTAGGCTTTTTAGATAGAGTATCTCGTTTAATTGGAACAGTGCCCTACAGAGGTAGGTATACTTACCTCCATTTTACAGATGAGATAACTGAAGCTCAGGGAGTTTGTCACTTGCCTAAGGCTAATTGTGGTAGAACTAAGATTTAAACACAGATCTGCCTAACAGTATATTTTCTTCTAGAGATGCTATAGAGAGACTGGGTATTCTCAGGGGTTTTTGGAGCATTCTGCGAAGTGTCTGGTAAATGGTGTTTGAAAGAGTCCCTTTCTGATTGCAGCCCTATCTTGGATAGACACTGCTGAACCTGTGAGAGATGCCACTGCCTCTACCATCCCGAAGCTCCAAACCTGAGACTAAGAAATCACAGTCGAGCAAAATTGTGCCCAGTGATCATGGCCAATCTGAAAAGGTTAGAGCAAGCTGTCTCTCCCAACAGTGTCTCGAGTAGCTTCTTTCTGTGTTGGCTCAGTCCCTATCCTCACCCCTAAATCTTTCTGAATATGTGTTGTTTAATCTGAGAAATTGGGAAGGAGTGGCAGCGCTTGTAGTTTAAGAAGACCAGCAAATTAGAACTTGGATTCTAAGTGTGAACTCTCCTTTCCCATAAATGCATAGCCGAGATGAAGGGTGTCCTTCACAACCTTCAGAAGCAAATAATACTCAGCCATGTTTATACTCTTAGTGTCTGGGAGATGTTTGAAGTACCTTGCTGGGAGACTGCTTAGTGCATCCTGGGGGAGACTATGAAGCTAATCTTCAACAAATGTATTATCATGCTTTTTATAGCTATTAAATTTGAAGACGGTGTCCATTTTGACCTTGTGGGTAGTTTGACACTGTCGTTCCGACCCTGGGATGTTCTTTGTTCATCACCATACATATTTAACCAGAGTTTTACTAATACTGATGAATTGTCATTAAGGGAGTATTTCCTGGAGCAAACATCATTAGACCAGTTTAATTTCCTTGATTGGTTTTCTCTCAGCATAGATAAACATTTTCTAATCATTTTCATTTTTTTGTTTTACTAAAATGATTTTCATGGAGGGGCTAGATTTTTTTATATATAAGTTTGCAAGAAAGATTTGATTCATCGATCAGATTTTTGTCTATATTCAATTTGCTGATTAGAGTTCTGCCATAATAAGTTTTCTTTTGTGGCAGTTATTTTTCCAAATCCAGCTTTCTGGGGGCACATTTTGTAAATCTAAGTTTTATTGAGTTCACTTTTATCTGTGAATTTTATTTGGGGCTGATTATTTCTACTGGTAATATTAAGTGGGAATTGGATTATTTCTACTGGTAATATTAAATGGGAATTGGATAGCAGACTGACAGTTTATTTCTTAGCTAATTTGTGAGATTTGTGTAACCACCAAATATTTTTGCTAATTATTTCCACTAGGATTATTTACCATGAACTAGATAAAAGACTAATAGTTTACTGATTTCTTAGCTTAATCAATTAGAAAATAGAAGTAATTCTTCTTGGCTCTTTCAGGATTGCTCTGCTGTGCTAGATTGGTCTATTGTACTATGAATCCAATTCTCTAAACTTCTGATCACTTACTGTGTCATGTACTAACTGTTCATGATGTAGATGAAGAACAGAGCAAATAGATGGTGTGACCCTAATGCTCTGCTTCACGTTATAGCAACTCTCTGATAAAAGTAGAGCTGTGTTCTCATTTCATAGAGGAAATTTAATACTTAGGAGACCTTCACCAAAGAAAAACTGTTAATGAGTAGAAGAGCACTACAGTGTGATTTACCCTAACCTGTAGCCCCATAGAGATGGTGTCATTCACTTGGGAGATGGGTAAGGCATGCACAGATAAACAATACCTAGAAAGAAAACCCCTTTTGCTCCAAAATAGTCACCTCTCTTCCCATCTGCTACCTCTCCTTCATAGACACTAACAATTAGAGGTTAATATGGATTACCAAACTCCTTTCTCAAAACACAGAATTTGGGCCAACCAGGCGCCTCTATACAGACTTTCAAAATATGTATTCTCTTATTTGATCCTCAAATAAGGTAGGTTATCATTCCAATTTTACTGATAAGCAAAAATTGAGGCTGAGAGAGTAAGCGATTTGTCCAAGGTCAACAGCTAGTAAAGAGGTGATCCTGGACTAATATCTAGGTATGTGTGTTATTGTCCTTATTGGGACTATCTTAAATACTTAACATAAGAGATGCTTAAATATTTGTTAAATTATTGAACTGATTTACTTGAGAGCATCCATATTAAAGGAATGACTGGGAATGGCAGGGTGGTGGTGGTTGTTAATCTTTGATCAGATAACCATAAAGATGAGAGAACTAAGAGGGAAAACTAGCTTTACCAAGCTATTTTGCTCATTCTAGGGGTTACACTGAAGGTCATCATCCTAGTTTTGTCCCCATGATCAATGATTACCTCCTTCAGGGACTCTCTAAGCAGCAGTGAATGCCAAAATTTCCTTTTGTTGTAGTTTTTTGGGGTTTATTATATACATCTCCAGTTGCTTGGAGATTCTGGGGTTTCCCCCTGAGCCCCAAAGATGACCCGAAGTCCCTGAAAAGTGTTCATGATTGGATATACTCATTTACCTCTTTTACTTTTTTAGAGAGGGGAGAATTATCAAGCAAAGATCTCTTCATGTTCACCTAAGAGACGATGCAAAAAGAGATCAGCTTTTGAAGATCTCACCAATGTGAGTATGCTAGTCCAATCCCTTGCTGTGGTTTTGCATATGGCTGAGATAACCTCTTCCTTAAGGGATCTTTCTGTGTTACCAGACCCTGACCCTCTCTAGAATGTTGAGAGCCAGTTATACTTGGAATCAGTGATCCAGTTTCAGAAGGCAGGAGGTCTTCTGCTGGTACATACCATCTGGGTTAATTGGTTGAACTTTCTGGAACCAGCAGACAGAGTGATTATCAGATATGAAATTGTAGATAAATATAAGAGCTACGGGATCTTGCATTTAGATTAAGTCCAGACGTGGCTCAACTAGCTGCCTAGGCCTTGGAGGTGAGTATCCTGATGGATTCATTGTAGTTCAAGGCAGTGTTTATCAATTCAAGCACTATGGGCAATTGGTGAAGTAGTTTTTCTGTTGTGTAGGACTGTCCTCAGCCACAACATCTCTGGCTCCTGGTGTTAAATTCCAGCAGCAGCCCATTCATAGTAACAATCAGAAATGCCCCCTGATGTACAGAACCATTGAGGACCACTGTTCCATGGTCTGGTCTTCAACTGTGGAGATTGAGAAACTCAATTTTGAGGAGAATTCTTGAGTTCACTCCCTTCTGATATTATTAAGATACCAGCAGAACCCAGAATTGATAGTTAACTGTTACTAATTGAACGTAGAATTGGGCCAAAGGTAATCTTTGGTCTTAGAGAATAATAACTGATGACTACTGAGGGCTTACCAGGTGCCTGGCACTATTCTAAGCACTTTTTCCTGTATTAACTCCCTTAATCCTCATTTATTTCTATAAGGTAGATACCATAATTATGTTTACAGATCAGGACTTGCCCAATGTTGCTTTCAAAGTGTTTCATCTAGGATACAGAGAACCTGGTGAACTATTCCTGCCCTCCATAATAGAATGTCCTTCTGTAGCTACCAGAATACTTGTATCTACTAGATAATATTTTACCCCCTTGAGCAGGATTGGTTAAGCATTGGCAAAGTTCTCTCCTTTGGATCTCTGCTCTTTAGATGCTGCTGTGTGACCACCTCTGTACTAACATAGTCTCTTCCTCATACAGATTACAACATATATGATTAGGTTACAGCTTTCTGAATAATTTCAGGTTTACTGTAGATTGGTTGAAAGAGACCCTTCCCACACAGACTTGTAAGGCTAGATTTGTTTCCTGACTTATTTAACTATGGATCTAGAAACTTGGCTGAAATAAGGTAGCCACACAAATCGGAAGCAGATGCAGCTCATGGTAGTGTAGCTTCCCTTGGCCCCCAGAGTCCCTGATGGAAGAGCAGTGACGTTGTGCAAAGCAAGGTCTCACAGCATATGAGATAATTTCTTGCTATGTCTCAGTCCTTTTTTTTCATGAAGTTTATATTGCCATTCATAAAGAGCAAACACAAACTAATAGGAAATACATGCAGATATCATCCAGAGCCCTTCTGGTTCTCCAAATGAATGCAGTATCTGTTAGGCCCCATCTATATCCAGAGTGGAAGTGGGAGAAGCAGGGCATCTCTGAGCAGTAGCTCTGCCTCTAGCTTTCCAGAAACTCAGAAAGCCCAATTCCCTTTTGCATTCAAGTTTTGAAGATTCACTTTGGTAACCTTGAATGGTCTTTGGTGTTTTCCAGAGAAAGTTCCATCATTACAAGGTGCCTAAGCCATTCCTAGGATTGGGCATTTCTGCAGATGTCTGAGCTCATCTATTTGAGGGTTGAGGGCTCCTTTCTCTCTGAATTTTGGGGATTCCCTATATGATTATTTGTTTCTTCCTGTCTGTATTCCTGTCAGTATACTAAATCTCCATGTCCACACATCTGTTTTTTCCCTCAACATTCACCAGTGAGGTCCTGGCATGCCAAAAGATTTGATCTGTTTTAATTAACCTGCTGTGTTTTTCTTTCCCTCGCCTTTATCATTCCAGCATGGGAAAGACTTGTGGTAAGAGCTGGTCCTAAGCCAGTAGACAAGGAGGTAGGGTCTATATCCACATTTACCTAAATGATTTTGTGTCAGTAGGACACAATTTTCCTTTTTTCTTTCTTTCTTTCTTTCTTTTTCTTTTTTTTTTTTGATGAAACAGTTGTAAGGAAGTGCAGATTAAGGTCCCCTTGAGCTTAGATCTGAGAATATTCGTGCTTTGAACCTTCACATATGGCAAGTAAAGAGTTTCACCCTGGGTGTTGGGGTCTCCACCTCTCTTGTGCCAAGAATGCAATTCTTTTCCAATTCTGAATCTCAGTTGCACATACAGGGAATTTGTAAAGCTTTAGGTAAGAAGTTAAAATGAAAACAGTGCCAAACTATTTGAGGAGCAGAGGTGGATGGCTTGAGGGCCTAAGAAAGAATTAATTCCCTGTTGGATTGCAGTTGCTTATTATGATCTGATGATACAAAGGCATATTTTTTAAATATTTCATTTAGAAATAATTTCAAGTTTACAAAAAGTTGCAAAAATAAAAAGTACAAATAATATGCATATACTCTTCACCTAGATTAACCTATAGTTAACATGTTATCCCATTTGCTTACATACATCATGGCTTTTTACCCCAAGTACTTCAGTGTATATTTCATCAGAGAAATTGTCTTTTTAAAAAAGATTTATTTATTCATTTTAGAGAAAGCGCGAGCATGAGCAGGGGGAGGGGCAAAAGGAGAGGGAGAGAGAATCTAAATCAGATTCCCCGCTGAGCGTGGAGCCCAACATGGGGCTCCATCTCATGACCCTGAGATCATGACCTGAGCTGAAACTAAGAGTTGGACACCCAACTGACTGAGCCACTCAGGCGCCCCAGAGAAATTTCCTTATATAACCACAGTACTGTTAACAACTTTATACATTTACATTGATACAATATTTTTATGTAATCTATTATCCATATTCCAGTTTTTTCAGTTGACCTTATAAGGTCAATGTTATAAGTATTTTTACCTTCTAGTAAATGATCCAGTGTAGTATCATTTACTTGTCATTTCTCTAGCTGCTTTAAAAAAATATATGTATTTTTTAAATTTAAATTCAATTAATTGACATAACGTATTGTTAGTTTCAGAGTCTCTAGCTGCTTTTAATCTGGAACATTTCCATAGCCTTTCTTTGTTTTCATTGACATTACCACTTTTGAAAAATACAGTGCCACCTAGACACCCTTTTATATATTTAAAGATTTATTTCTTTGAGAGAGAGAGAGAGAGAGAGCGTGTGCACAGAGGGGAAGGGAGAAGCAAACTCCTGCTGAGCAGGAAGCCGGACTCAGGACTCAATTTCAGGACCCTGAGATCATGACCTGAGCCGAAGGCAGATGCTTAACTGACTGAGACACCTAGGCACCCCTAGATACCCTTTTAAAAATAGGACATTCCTCGTTTTATGTTTGTCTGATGTTTCCATGTGACTAGATTGATGATATACATTGTTGGTTGGGATACTATATAGGTGATACTCTGTCCTTAGGATATCACATCTGGAGGCCCATGATGTCCATCTGTCTCTTATTGGTGATATTAAATTTTGATCACCCAGTCAAGATGTTATCTGGTTTCCCACTGTATAATTACTGTTTATTTTTTTTCCTCTTGCAATTAGTAAGTGGTGTATGGGACACACTCTTAAGAGCCTGCAAATAACTTACTCTTCATCAAAATTTCCCCTAAATTTAGCATCCATTGATGATTTTTGTCTAAACCAAATCTTTATATGCACATATACATATATGTGTACTTAAACATCCATATACATATATCTGTATGCACAGATGCATATACATATACCCATATACTCAGATGTATATATACATAGACGTATTTAAGAGATCATGAATTTACACAGCTCCCATTCCAATACACAGGGTTTTTCCTTGCATTCCCCAATCCATATTTGTATATTCCTTCTACAATGAGGACATCAACACATTTACTCAGTATTGTAACACATCTAAAAGGGTTTCAAAATTACTTCATCCATGCCACCATAATAAACCTGTTAAAAAGAGTTCCAGATTTGGGATGCCTGAGTGGCTTAGTCAGTTGGGCATCTGCCTTCAGCTCAGGCCATGACCCCAGGATCCTGGGATCGAGTACCACATCAGGCTTCTTGCTCAGCAGGGAGCCTGCTTCTCCCTCTGCCTGCAGCTCTCCCTGCTTGTGCTCTCTCTCTCTCTCTGACAAATGAATGAATGAATCTTAAAAAAAAATTCCAGATTTATTTGCAATATTCTCTGCCACCCCACAAACCCATCCTGACTAAGAATGTGTATGTTGAGGGTATATAGTCCAAAACTGTGTTTACTTGGATTAGTTGTTTCTTGTATTTTCTTCTGTTTTCTTTTTCCTTTT
Source organism: Zalophus californianus (assembly GCF_009762305.2). NCBI lineage: Eukaryota > Metazoa > Chordata > Mammalia > Carnivora > Otariidae > Zalophus > Zalophus californianus. Next base: position 86,355,900 of record NC_045612.1, on the reverse strand, counting down.
CCCTTAGTGTGATTATGGTATCTATTTGGAATATAATTAGGTTCAGTTTGTTTCATTTTAAAGGCATAACTTTTAAATTTATTTTTACTGATATTACTCACAATCTCATGATCTCTCCTACTGTTTGGTAGAATTAGTCATGATTAGAGTTTATGGTGGAGCTCCCCGGAGCCCCATGTTAAGTAAATATCCCTTCAATGATGGGATAGATGTATGACAGGTAGTGTTGTGTTAGAGGCCTACCCTGAAAAGCTAGTTGATCTTGGTATACCCAGGTATTAAAGCCGGTTATATTACATTCCACCGCCCCCCCCGAATATCTTATGGAGTCAAAGTAGAATGTGATATTAACAAAACATCTTTTTGGGAATTTGCCAGCCAGTATACCTGACATGGAGATCAGAACTACATTCTGTGTATCTTGGAATCACTTAAGGCTGGTATTTGGCTAATATGTAAGCAGTACTATTATACTGCTAGCTTCCATTGTGATTGGTTGACACCAGTGCCACACTGGTTGTGGGATGTTTTGATTATTACTCCTGGGAACACCCAAACAAGGTGTCCAAGATGGGGATGTGGGTCAGAACTTTCCTGTAAGCACTACCTATTAAGTCATTTGTGGTTCTCTACATTTCCTTGCTTCCTTCTTACCCCCGTGCCCTCCCCCCCCCATGTTTTTTGCAGGCTTCTCAAAGTCAACCTGCCCAACTCAAGAAGGAATCCAATAAGGAGTTTGTTAAAGATGTTTCCAAGAAGATAAAAGGGAACACAGCTGCTCTTGGGTTGGCCAAAAACAATGAGATGAATAAGGAAAGGTGAGTAAGAAGAGACTCAGATGGCAGTGTTTTAGATGGTAAAGGAGAGTATATGACATCCTTTGACCTTTTGTCCCCCATTGAGAACAGGTTTAGTGAGCCACAGTGGTGATTACCACATCAACCCTTGGGTGCCCAGCTGTGGTTGCTGACATGTTATAGGCCTCTTCTCTCTCTTTCCATGGCCTGTGCATATTGAAAGAGCTGTTGTCATTGGGAAGTTTGCCAAAAGATCTTGTGCTCATCTTTTCTCTCTTTTAGTAATTCAGTCCCTGTTTGAGGTAGTCTGTGCTTGAGATTGTGGGGGCAACTTTTTAGGGGATACTCAGCAGCTGGCTGATAGCTTGCCAGTCTGCTTATCTCATTGGAAGCTTTTGGGAGAGGTTTGTTCCTTATTACTGGAGAGAAATTACTATCTCTGTAGGCCAAAAACCTATGTTTTCCAGATGTTACAGGGAACTGTTCACAGGTTCTGCAAGTAGATACGAGTATTTTCATTTGGGTTAGAAAAAGGATTTACCCCTAGGAAAACTTTTTTTAGAAGAAGAGTTAGAGAGTGGAGTGAGTCCTTTCTATAGCCTCTCCTCATCCCGGTGGGAATTACTTTCAGGAAAGAAAAGAATAAATTAGCTAGATAGCTATAGTAGGCTTAAGCATGGGTTCCAAAGGGTAAGAGAAGAAGGTTGGGGAATTCCAGAAAATTAGCATGTCAGGTCCACAGGACACTTTTCTAATTACCTAGCCAAAAGAAATCAAACCAGATTAGCATTTATCCCGACTTAGTTTCTTGCTGAGATGAAATTCCTGGGATTTCTGTGTGTATTTTGACTTTAATTCCCTGCATTATTTTCTTCTGACTTTCTTTTATAATTCTGACTTTAGCAGGGAAATCCTCACAAAATACCATGAACATTCTCGCCTTCAATCAGGGTTCAAGTGGAATGGACCTTAATAATAGCACTAGAACTAGTGGCTGACATTTATTGAGAGCTCACTGTAATCACACATTATTCTAAGTGGGCTTTTTTGCTAACAGCTTTATTGAGATATAATTTATATACCATACAATTCACCCATTTAACATGTGTAGTTCACACATTATATACTGAAAGCTTTCAGTATATTTGAAGTTATGCAGCCATCATCACAATGAATTTTAGAACATTTTGGTGAATCAAAAAAAAAAAAACCACAAAAAACAAACAAAACAAAACAAACCAGCCTATTATCTTTAGCTATCACCTCTCAATTCCCCCATCCTCCCCAGCTCTAGGCAATCACTAATCTACTTTCTCTTTCTATAGATTTGCCTGTTGTGGGCGTTTCATATAAATGGAATTATACAGTGTGTGATCTTATGTGTCTAGCTTCTTTCATTTTGTATAGTGTTTTTGAGGTTCATCCATATTGTTTCAGGTATCAGTACTTCATTCCTTTTTGTTGACCAGTAATATTCCATTGTATGAATATTCCGTACTTTCTTTATCCATTCTTCAGTTGATGGACATTTGGATTATTTCGACCTTTTGGTTATTGTGAATGGTGTGGCTATGAACATTTGTGTACAAGTTTTTGTTTGAACACCTATTTTCAATTATTTTGTCTACCTAGGAATATAATTGGGTCATATGGTAATTCTATGTTGAACTCAATGAGGAGCTGCCAAACTATATTCCATAGTGGTGGCACTATTTTACATTCCTACCAACACTGTATGAGGGTTTCCAATTTTCTACATCCTTGCCAACCCTTACTATTTTTTTTTTTTATTATGGCCATTCTAATGGGTGTGAAGTGGTATCTCACTGTGCTTTAGATTTGCATTTATCTTCTTTTTTTTTGAAGATTTTATTTATTTATTTGACAGAACGCAAGCAGGGGGAGCGGCAGACAGAGGGAAAGGGAGAAGCAGGCTCCCAGTTGAGCAGGGAGCCTGTTGTGGGGCTTGATCCCAGGATCCTGGGATCATGACCTGAGCTGAAGGCAGACACTTAACAGACTGAGCCACCCAGGCACCCCTAGATTTGCATTTTTCTGTTGACTAATGATGTTGAGCATCTTTCATGTGCTTATTGCCCACTTGCATACTTTTTTAGAGAAATGTCTACTCAGATCCTTTGCCCATTTAAAAAATTTAGTTGTTGAACTTTTCATTAAGTTGTAAGAGTTCTTTATATTTTCTAGATTTAAGTCTCTGATCAGATACGTAATTTGCAAATATTTTTATCTGTTCTGTGAGCTGTCTATTCATTTTCTTGTTGGTATCCTTCGAGGCACAAAAGTTTTTAATTTTGATGAAGTCCAATTTATTTTTTCCTTTGTTGCTTATGCTTTTGGTGTGCTAAGAGACCATTGCCAAATCTGAGGTTACAAAGATTTAAGATTTTCTTTGCAGAGCTTTAAAGATTTAGCTCTTAGGTTATTGATTCTATTTGAGTTAATTTTTGTTGTTAGTGTGTGTTAGGGGTCTAACTTCATTGTTTTGCATGTAGATATCCAGTTGTCCCAGCACTATTTGTTAAAAAGACTAATCTTTCTCCACCTAATTATCTTGGCATCCTTGTCAAAAATCAAATGACTATAAATGCAAGTGTTTATTTCTGAAGTCTCAATTTTATTCCATCGATCTACATGTCTGCCATTATGCCAGTACCACATTATCTTGATTGTTGGTGCTCTGTAGTGCATTTTGAAATTAGGAAGTGTGACTCCTCCAACTTTGTTCCTCTTTTTCAAGATTGTTTTGGCTATTCTGGGTTCTTTGCAATTCCTTATAAATTTTAGAATCAGCTTGTCCTTTTCTACTGGGATTCTTACAGAAGTTGTCTTGAACCTGTAAATCAATTTCAGGAGTATTACCGTCTTAGTACTAAGTCCTCCAACCCACAAACATAGGATGTCTTTTCATTTATTTAGACCTTTAATTTCTTTCAATGTTTTTGTAGTTTTCAGAATATAAATTTTGTACTTCTTTTGTTAAATTTATTTCTAAGCATTTTATTCTTCTTGATGCTGTTGTAAATGGATTTGTTTTCCTAATTTCATTTTCATACTGTTCATTGCAAGGATATAGAAATATATATATGATTTTGGTATATTGATCTTGTGTCACGGAACCTTGCTAAACTTGTGTATTAATTAGTTCTAATAGTTTTGGTGTAGATTCCTAGGACTTTCTATATGTAAATCATGTCATCTGCTAATACACAGTTTTACTTCTTGCTTTTCAATCTGGAGGCCTTTTATTTAATTTTCTTTTTTTTTTTTGAAAAATTTTTTATTAGGTTATGTTAATCACCATACATTACATCATTAGTTTTTTAAAATTTGTTATTGTTATGTTAATCACCACACATTACATCGTTAGTTTTTGATGTAGTGTTCCATGATTCATTGTTGGTGTATAACACCCAGTGTTCCATGCAGAACGTGCCCTCTTTAATAACCCATCACCAGGCTAACCCATCCCCACACCGCCTCCCCTCTAGAACCCTGTTTGTTTCTCAGAGTCCATAGTCTCTCATGGTTCGTCTCCCCCTCCGATTTCCCCCTCTTCATTTTTTCCTTACTGCTATCTTTTTCTTCTTCTTTTTTTAAACATATAATGTATTATTTGTTTCAGAGGTACAGGTCTGTGATTCAACAGTCTTGCACAATTCGTAGTGTTCACCATAGCACACACCCTCCCCAATGTCTATCACCCAGCCACCCCATCCCTCCCACCCCCCACCACTCCAGCAACCCTTAGTTTGTTTCCTGAGATTAAGAATTCTTCATATCAGTGAGGTCATATGACACATGTCTTTCTCTGATTGACTTATTTCGCTCAGCATAATACCCTCCAGTTCCATCCACGTTGTTGCAAATGGCAAGAGTTCGTTCCTTTTGATGGCTGCATAATATTCCATTGTGTATATATACCACATCTTCTTTATCCATTTCTCTGTCGATGGACATCTTGGCTTCTTCCATAGTTTGGCTATTGTGGACATTGCTGCCATAAGCATCGGGGTGCACGTACCCCTTCGGATCCCTACATTTGTATCTTTGGGGTAAATACCCAGTAGTGCAATTGCTGGGTCGTATGGTAGCTCTATTTTCAACTTTTTGAGGAACCTCCATACTGTTTTCCAGAGTGGCTGCACCAGCTTGCATTCTCATCAACAGTGTAAGAGGGTTCCCCTTTCTCCACATCCCCGCCAACATATGTCATTTCCTGACTTGTTAATTTTAGCCATTGTGACTGGTGTGAGGTGGTATCTCATTGAGGTTTTGATTTGGATTTCCCTGATGCCGAGCAACGTTGAGCACTTTTTCATGTGTCTGTTGGCCGTTTGGATGTGTTCTTTGGAAAAATGTCTGTTTATGTCTTCTGCCCATTTCTTAATTGGATCATTTGTTCTTTGGGTGTTGAGTTTAATAAGTTCTTTCAGATTTTGGATACTAGCCCTTTATCTGATATGTCATTTGCAAATATCTTCTCCCATTCTGTTGGTTGTCTTTTGGTTTTGTTGACTGTTTCTTTTGCTGTGCAGAAGCTTCTTATCTTGATGAAGTCCCAATAGTTCATTTTTGCCCTTGCTTCCCTTGCCTTTGGCGATGTTTCTAGGAAGAAGTTGATGCGGCTGAGGTCGAAGAGGTTCCTGCCTGTGTTCTCGTTTAGGATTTTGATGGACTCCTGTCTCACATTTAGGTCTTTCAACCATTTGGAGTCTATTTTTGTGTGTGGTGTAAGGAAATGGTCCAGTTTCATTTTTCTGCTTGTGGCTGTTCAGTTTTCCCAAGACCATTTGTTGAAGAGACTGTCTTTTTTCCATTGGACATTCTTTCCTGCTTTGTCAAAGATAAGTTGACCATAGAGTTGAGGGTCCATTTCTGGGCTCTCTGTTCTGTTCCATTGATCTATGTGTCCGTTTTTGTGCCAGTACCATACTGTCTTGATGATGACAGCTTTGTAATAGAGCTTGAAGGCCGGAATTGTGATGCCACCAGTTTTGGTTTTCCTTTTCAACATTCCTCTGGCTGTTGGGGGTCTTTTCTGGTTCCATACAAATTTTAGGATTATTTGTTCCATATCTTTGAAAAAAGTGGATGGTATTTTGATGGGGATTGCATTGAATGTGTAGATTGCTCTAGGTAGCATTGACATCTTCACAATATTTGTTCTTCCAATCCATGAATATGGAACGTTTTTCCATTTCTTTGTGTCTTCCTCAGTTTCTTTCATGAGTATTTTATAGTTTTCTGAGTACAGATTCTCTGCCTCTTTGGTTAAATTTATTCCTAGGTATCTTATGGTTTTGGGTGCAGTTGTAAATGGGATCGACTCCTTAATTTCTCTCTCTTCTGTCTTGGTGGTGGTGTATAGGAATGCCACTGATTTCTGTGCATTGATTTTATATCCTGCCACTTGACTGAATTCCTGTATGAGTTCTAGCAGTTTTGGGGTGGAGTCTTTTGGGTTTTCCACATAAAAGTATCATATCATCTGCAAAGAGTGAGAGTTTGACTTCCTCTTTGCCGATTTGGGTGCCTTTTATTTCTTTTTGTTGTCTGATTGCTGTGGCTAGGACTTCTAGTACTATGTTGAATAGCAGCTGTGATAGTGGACGTCCCTGCCGCATTCCTGACCTTAGGGGGAAAGCTCTCAGTTTTTCCCCATTAAGAATGATATTCGCTGTGGGTTTTTCATAGATGACTTTTATGATATTGAGGTCTGTCCCCTCTATCCCTATCCTCTGAAGAGTTTTGATCCAGAGAGGATGCTGTACTTTGTCAAATTCTGCATCTATTGAGAGGATCATATGGTTCTTGTTCTTTCTTTTATTAATGTATTGTATCACATTGATTGATTTGTGGATGTTGAACCAACCTTGCAGCCCAGGAATAAGTCCCACTTGGTCGTGGTGAATAATCCTTTTAGTGTACTGTTGGATCCTATTGGCTAGTATTTTGGTGAGAATTTTTGCATCCATGTTCATCAAGGATATTGGTCTGTAATTCTCCTTTTTGATGGGGTCTTTGTCTGGTTTTGGGATCAAGGTAATGGTGGCCACCTAAAACGAGTTTGGAAGTTTTCCTTCCATTTCTATTTTTTGGAACAGTTTCAGAAGAATAAGTATTAATTCTTCTTTAAATATTTGGTAGAATTCCCCTGGGAAGCCATCTGGCCCTGGGCTTTTGTTGGGAGATTTTTGATGACTGCTTCAATTTCCTTAGTGGTTATAGGTCTCTTCAGGTTTTCTATTTCTTCCTGGTTTAGTTTTGGTAGTTGATACGTCTCTAGGAATGCCTCCATTTCTTCCAGATTATCTAATTTGGTGGCATGTAGTTGCTCATAATATTTTCTTACAATTGTTTGTATTTCTTTGGTTTGGTTGTGATCTCTCCTCTTTTATTTATGATTTTATTTATTTGGGTCATTTCTCTTTTCTTTTTGATAAGTCTGGCCAGGGGTTTATCAATCTTGTTAATTCTTTCAAACAACCAGCTCCTAGTTTCATTGATGTGTTCTACTCTTCTGTTGGTTTCTATTTCATTGATTTCTGCTCTGATCTTTATTATTTCTCTTCTCCTGCTGGGTTTAGGCTTTATTTGCTGCTCTTTCTCCAGCTCCTTTAGGTGTAGGGTTAGGCTGTGTATTTGAGACTTTTCTCGTTTCTTGAGAAAGCCTTGTATTGCTATATACTTTCCTCTTAGGACCGCCTTTGCTGCATCCCAAAGATTTTGAACAGTTGTGTTTTCATTTTCATTTGTTTCCATGAATTATTTTTTAATTCTTTAATTTCCTGGTTAACCCATTCATTCTTTAGTAGGATGCTCTTTAGTCTCCATGTATTTGAGTTCTTTCCAACTTTCCTCTTGTGATTGAGTTCTAGTTTCAAAGCACTGTGGTCTGAAAATATGCAGTGAATGATCCCAGTCTTTTGGTACCGGTTGAGACCTAATTTGTGACCTAGGATGTGATCTATTCTAGAGAATGTTCCATGGGCACTGGAGAAGAATGTGTATTCTGTTGCTTTGGGTTGGAATGTTCTGAATAGATCTGTGAAGTCCATATGGTCCAGTGTGTCATTTAAAGTCTTTATTTCCTTGTTGATCTTTTGCTTAGATGATCTGTCCATTTCAGTGAGGGGGGTGTTAAAGTCCCCCACTATTATTGTATTGTTGTCGATGTGTTCCTTTGCTTTTGTTATTAATTGGCTTATATAATTGGCTGCTCCCATGTTAGGGGCATAGATATTTACAATTGTTAGATCTTCTTGTTGGATAGACCCTTTAAGTATGATATAGTGTCCTTCCTCATCTCTTATTATCGTCTTGGTTTAAAATCTAATTTGTTTAATATAAGGATTGCCAGCCCAGCTTTCTTTTGGTGTCCATTAGCATGGTAAATGGTTTTCCACCCCCTCACTTTCAATCTGGGGGTGTCTTTGGGTCTAAAATGAGTCTCTTGCAGACAGCATATGGATGGGTCTTGTCTTTTTATTGGGGCATTTAGCCCATTTACATTCAGGGTAACTATTGAAAGATATGAATTTAGTGCCATTGTCTTGCCTCTAAGGTAACTGTTACTGTATATTGTCTCTGTTCTTTTCTGGTCTTTGTTACTTTTAGGCTCTCTTTTTGCTTAGAGGACCCCTTTCAATATTTCTTGTAGGGCTGATTTTGTGTTTGCAAATTCCTTTAGTTTTTGTTTGCCCTGGAAGCTTTTTATCTCTCCTTCTATTTTCAATGACAGCCTAGCTGGATATAGTATTCTTGGCTGCATATTTTTCTCATCTAGTGCTCTGAATATATCATGCCAGTCCTTTCTGGCCTACCAGGTCTCTGTGGATAGGTCTGTTGCCGATCCAATGTTTCTGTCATTGTAGGTTACAGATCTCTTGTCCCGAGCTGCTTTTAGGATTTTGTCTTTGTCTCTGAGACTCGTAAGTTTTACTATTAGATGTTGGGGTGTTGACCTATTTTTAGTGATTTTGAGAGGGGTTCTCTGTGCCTCCTGGATTTTGATGCCTGTTGCCTTCCCCAAATTAGGGAAGTTGTCTGCTATAATTTGCTCCAATATACCTTCTGCCTCTCTCTCTTTCTTCTTCTGGGATCCCAATTATTCTAATATTGTTTCCTCTTATGGTATCACTTATCTCTCAGATTCTGCCCTTATGATCCAATAGTTGTTTATCTCTCTTTTTCTCAGCTGCTTTATTCTCCATCATTTGGTCTTCTGTATCACTTATTCTCTCTTCTGCCTCATTTGTCCTAGCAGTTAGAGCCTCCATTTTTGATTGCACCTTATTAATAGCCTTTTTGATTTTGACTTGGTTAGATTTTAGTTTTTATTTCTCCAGAAAGGGTTTCTCTAATATCTTCCATGCTTTTTCAAGCCCAGCTAGAATCTTTAAAATCGTCGTTCTGAACTCTAGTTCCAACATCTTACTAATGTCCGTATTGATTAGGTCCCTGGCAGTCGGTACTGCCTCGTGTTCTTTTTTTTTTGAGGTGATTTTTTTTCCGTCTTGTCATTTTGTCCAGAGGAGAATAGATGAATGAGAGAAGAAAATGCTAACAGGGTAACGACGACCCCGGAAAAATATACACTAAACAAATCAGAAGAGACCTTTCAGAAAGTGGTCGCTTTTCTGTTCAGAGAGTTGCTGCTGTTCTTTTCTTCTATCTCCTGTTGAGTTCGTAGATGTTCAGAGTGGTTTGTTCCCTATCTAGCTGAATTCCTGCGTCCAGACGAAATTTAGGTCTTCTACTCCTCCACCATCTTGCTCCTCCTTATTTAATTTTCTTGCCTAGTTTGCCCTGGCTAGAACCTCTAGTACTATGTTGAATAGAAGTGTCAAGAGTTGGACATCCTTGTCTTCTAAGAATTGGGTGACCAACTTATTCTGGTTTTCTAAGATTTGCCCAGTTTTAATACTGAGAGTCTTGCATCCCAGGAACCCTCTCAGTCACAAAGACAACTGGTCACTCTATCAAGGAAGCCTACTATGATCACCCCAGACCTCTGGTATTGTAGATACTCAATACCTATACTAATGTTTCTTTCTTTTTTTAAAGATTTTATTTATTTGACAGAAAGAGAGAGCACATGCAGAGGGAGTGATAGTCAGAGGGAGAGGGAGAAGCAGGGTCCCCGCTGAACAGGGAGCCCAATGTGGGGCTCGATTCCAGGACCTGGGGATTATGACCTGAGCCAAAGGCAGACGCTTAACCAACTGAGCCACCCAGTTGCCCAATTTCCTATACTAATGTTTCTTAAGAGATGGATTTGGAGAGGCAGACAGGAGCCAGATCACCAGGGCCTTGCATATCATGGCAAAGAGTTTGGAATTTATTCAGAGAATAGAGGGGTTTTGTCCTAAAGCATCAGCAATGCTATATGAGTTATATACTGCTACACTACAAATTTCCCACCCTCTAAAGAAGAGATAGATATCCTTGTTTTTTCCCTGATCTTAGGGGGTAAGCTTCAGTCTCTCACCGTTAAGTATGATGTTAGCTTTGGGTTTTTCATAGATGCCCTTTATCAAGTTGAGGAATCTCCTTTCTATTCCTAGTCTATTGAGTCCTTTATCATGAAAGGGTGTTGTATTTTGTCAAATGATTTTTCTGGATCTATTGAGATGATCATGTGGCTTTTGTTTTTTATTCCATTAATATGGCTTGATACATGAATTGATTTTTGGATGTTAAACTAACCTTGTATTCCTGGGACAAATCCCACTTGGTCATGGCATATAATACTTTTATGTGTTGCCGGATTTGGTTTGCTAGTATTTGTGGGGGATTTTTGCACCTATATTTTTCAGAGATACCAGACTATAATTTTCTTGTGATAACTTTGTTTTTGGTATCGAGTAATACTGGCTTCATCGAATGAGTTGGTAACTGTTCTCATATTTTCTATTTCTTGGGGTTGTTTATGGGGAACTGGTAGTAATTCTTCTTTAGATGTTTGGTAGAATTCTCCAGCAAAACCATCTGGGCCTAGACTTTTCTTTGTGGGTAGTTTTTATATTAATTCAATGTTTTTGGTTGTTATAGGTCTACTCAGATTTTCTATTTTCTTTTTAAATCAGTTTTGGTAGTTTGTGTCTTAGGAATTTGTCCATTTCATCTAAGTTACCTGATTTATTGGCATACAGTTAGTTTTGAACTATTCTTTGTTTTACATGTTTTTATTGCATATTAAGTAATCAAATTTTCACAACAACCCTATAAAGAGGTAATATCCCCATTGTATAGGTGAAAAAAGTGAAGCACAGACAGTTAATTTGCCCAAGGTCACCCAGCCAGTAGGTGGGGGAGCCAGGATTTGAATCCAGGCAGGTTAGCTCTAGAAGACATACTCTTTATCATAACTAGATTATCTGGAGACTACCTTTAAAAGTTCTCATCAGGGGGGACCTGGAATCTATCTGGCCATGTGGAACCTCTCCAGGTACTTCCTTTTTTTTTTTTTTTAAACAATACAGTGGTTTTTAAATTATATTCATAGAGTTTTACAGCCATCACCACTATTTAATTTTAGAACTTTTCAATACCCCCCCAAAAACTTGAACCTGTTAGTAGTCCCTTTCTTTTCCCAGGTCCCCCCTTTTACCCACCCCTTCCCTTCCCCTTTCCAGCCACAGGCAACTGCCAATCCACTTTCTTTTGTGGGTACACCTCTATGGGTATGTCTATTCTGGAGATTTCATATAAATGGAATCATATGATATCTACTTTTGGGGGCATTCACTCTTGTTCAGACTGATGGTTGTATTTGCCTTCAATTCTCTCTTATTCTAATTTCTAGTCCTCCAGTGATTTGGTCACACTAGGTTAGTTACTAATTGGATGTGCAGTCCTGTTCAAAACAAAGCTTTGAATCTGACCCATGTGAACAAATGTCTATTGTGGTCTTTTTATTCTCTCCTTTGGGAAAGTATCTCATGAATAGCTTAGGTTGAAGGGGATGTGGTTAGATACCACCAACATTAAGTACCAGCCCACCTTTCTAAGCCTTCATAAGCTTCTCTCTCATAATTTTCTCATAAGCCTTCAAACAATATTAATTTCAGCCTACATTTTACCAGATGCCTGGTGCTGATAGACAAAGATAAATAAATGCAGCTAGTGAGGGAGATTGATACAATAACAGATAACTCATACAATGTGGTATTAGAATAAAGGCTTTATATATGAATAAAGGAAATAATTCATATTTAGTAAAGTATAACCTGGATTTTAGGGGAAATTTTTCAGAAAAGTGTGAGGACCTAGGCCATAGAAACTATATAGTGTGCTTTGCTGATTCACTATGGTACCCATTGATTTTTACCCTTTAATCTGTCTCTTGAGGTTGAAGTCCTTTCCCCTTTTATAAATATAGCAACAAAATGAGATGGTTGGTGAGGATTCTAGGAACTATATTCTTCCTAATCAGATATTGTTTCCTTTACAGTTATAAGCTGGAACCCTCACCAGTAGTAGTCTCTACTGCCTTGGTACCAAATATTATGGAGAAACCACTCATTCTGGAGATACCTACCATCTCTAAAACAACCACTACTGAGGAGGTATCATTTTTCAAAAAGCCATTAATTTTAAAAGAGGAACTCACCACTGAGAATACAAGCCTTTTCAAGAGGTCATTATCTTTAAAGAAGTCCACAAATCAGGGGGAGGTATCCCTCATGGAGAAGCCACCATCCTTACAGGAGGAAGCTGACAACACTGATGAGTTTGTTGTAGAGCCAATGACTTTTGGGAAGAAGCATAAAACTGAGGAGGCAGCCATCACCAAAGGAACATTATCTTTAAAGAAGATGTGTACATATCAGGGGGATTTGGCTTTGCAGGACATCACTGTTGAAGGGGATTCCTTCTTTATGGAGCCAACAGACTTTAGAAAGAAGCCTAAAACAGAGGAGGCAACCCCCACCAAGAAGGTGTTATCTTTAAGGAAGAAGAAGAAGTATACCGCTCAGGGGAAGGTGTCCCATATGGAGAAACCACTAGTATTTCAGAAGACCACCTCTGAAGAGGAGTCCCTCATTAAGGAGCCACTGGCTTTCAAGAAGAAACCTACTAGCAAGGAGGCAACCTTCACCTTGAGGCCATTATCGTTAAAGAATTGTACTATTCAAGGGAAGTTGGCTCACTTGAAAAAGCCATTAGAATTGCAGAAGACCACCTCTGGAGAGAAGGCACTCATTAAGGAGCCATTGGAGTCTCTCTTCCAGGAGCCATCTGCATTGCAAGAGAAGCACACCACTGGTGGGGAGGTGGTCCTCTTGAAGAAGCCACAGGCATTGGAGGAGGAGAAGGACGGTAAGGATAAATATCTTATGGAGCCAATGTCCCTTAGGAAGAAACGTACTACCAAGGAGCCAAACCCCACCAAGAAACCATTACCTGTAAAGAAGAAGTGTACCATTCAGGGGAAGATGTACCACTTGAAGAAGCCACTAGCATTGCAAAAGATCACCTCTGGAGAGAAGTCATTCGTTAAGGAGCCACGGTCCCCTAAGAAGAAGGACACCACTGAGGAGTCGCTTTTCCATGAGCCACCCACATTGCAAGAGGAGCACACCACTCAGGAGGAGGTGTCCATCTTGAAGAAGGCCTTGACCTTGCAAAAGACTCTAACTGAGGAGGAGTCACTTTTAAAGGAGCCTTTGGCTTTTAAGAAGAAACGTACCATTGAGGAGGCAACCCCCACCAAGATGCTATTATCTTTAAAGAAGAAAAAGTGTATTAGTCAGGGCAAGGTGTCCTGCTTGAAGAAGCCACTAGTATTGCAGGCCACCTCTGGAGAGAAGTTGTCCTTTAAAAAGAAGTCTACCACCGAGGAGGAGTCTCTCTTCAAGGAATCACCTATGTTGCAAGAGAAGCATACCACACATGGGGAGGTGGCTCTTTTGAAGAAGCCAGGGGCATTGCAGGAGAATGTTGATGGTGAAGATGAATTTCTTATGGAACCAGTTCCCTTTAGGAAGAAACATACCACAGATGAGGCAGTCTCTACCAAGGAGCCTTTATCTTTAAAGAAGAAAAAGTGTGCCTCTCAATTAATGATGTCCATCTGCCAAGAACTGTTGGACTTTCAGAATATGATTAGCAAAGATAAGGAGTCCTTGTCACTTAGGAATAAGTCTTCAACTGAGGAGGAAATCCTTACCAAGACACCGTTATCTTTAAAGAAAAAGCAATTCATGCAAGGGAAGATGTTCCTCTTAAAGAAGCCGCTGGTCTCAGAGAAGACCACCTCTGAAGAAGAGTCACTCTTTAAGAAGCTATTGCCCTTTAATAGAAAGTCTATAACTGAAAAGGAGTTCCTCTTCCAGGATCCACCTGTATTGAAAGAGAAGCACACCACTCTGCAGGAGGTGTCCCTCTCAACTAAGCCATTGGCCTTGCCAGAAAAGACCACCACTGAAGAAGAATCGTATATTAAGGAACCAGTGACCTTAGAGGAGAAACCTACTACTGAGGAGGAATTCCTTTCTCAGGAGCCATTTTCATTGCATGTTAAACCTACCAGCAAAGATGAGTCCCTCTTCTGGAAGGCTTTGGGCTTGCAGAAGAAGACTGATACCAAAGAGGATTCTTTGAAGAAGCTGTTGGCTTTGCAGGAGAAGTGCACTACTGAAGAGGAATCCCTTTTAAATAAACCATTGGTTTTGCAGGAGGAGCTCTCCACCGAGGTGGCAACAAGCATTGAGAAGCAATTATCTTTAAAGAAGAAACCCATTGCTCAGGGAAAAGTGTTCCTCTTGAAGAAGCATTTGGCCTTGCAAGAGAATATCACCAATGAAGAGTCCTTTATTAAGCAACCACTGGCTTTTCAGAAGCCCAGCATTGAGGGGACCATCCCAAGGGAGTCCTTGGCCTTGCAAGAGAATCCCACAGTTGAAGAAGAAGCTACCCTGAGGGGGCCCTTGGCCTTGCAGGAGAAGCCCAGCAGGGAGAAGGAGACCTTCTTCAAGGAGCCATTGTCCTTTCAGGAGAAACCTACCCTCAACAAGATATTCCATGTCAAGGAGACATTTGCCTTGAATGAGAAACCCACCACTGGGAAGGAGTTGTCCCTGAAGGAGCCATTGGCCTTGCAAGAGAATCCCACCCAAAAGGAAGATAACTCTCTCAAAGATTTCTTGATCCTCCAAGTTGAAACCAGCTCATATGTGTCCAGCACTGCCCCTGAACCCAGAACAGGCCTGTCCAGTGTGGGCAAGTTCAATATCACAAGCAAGTCCAGTGCTTGTGAATCCAGTTCCAATAAACCTTCCTCATCTTGGGGCAAGAGGTCACAGAAGGAGGTATCCTGTTCTCTTTCTTCTTAAATTAGATGATGTGTTCTTTGTTGTCCTGTAGGTGGCTGCTAGCAAAGAGATTTTTTTTTGCCTTCCTAAGCAATTGGTCTGGATATAGTAAGCTATAGTAAATCAGGTTGTCCTTGTGGGATCTCTTGACTTTCTGATTGGCATAGAAATACACCCAAACAATTAGAAATTATTTATTCCAGGAATACCCACAAGGATCTAGAATATTGTGTGTGTGTGTGTGTGTGTGTGTGTGTGTGTGTGTGTGTGTGTGTGTAAATTGCCTTTCTTAGTAATTGCAATCTGCATTACAGTGGACTCCAGTCAAAGATGAGTAAAGTCTACAGAGGCATCTCCCAAGGAAGATGGTATTTAAGTTGAAAATTGGAAGGATGAAGGAATGAGATTTGGCAAGCAGGAGGAGAAATACCCCTCCTATAGGCAAAACAAACTGGGTAGAGGTGTAGAAGGGAGGAAAAGGCTACCAAGAAGATTAATTGGGTTAGATCAAAGCATTGGGACAAAACAAGTGACTTAAGAAGATACGTGACATAATTTGAAATAGTAAAATAAGAGTGTTTTTCCTGGAGAGTCTTGAACTTACCTGTAAAAATGGTGCCTAGTTCCTAGGGCAGAGCAGGCATGTACAAGAAGGACTAAACATTTCATGGTCACTTGGCAGTATGAGGATTGAAGGACCAAGGGGTGCTCTGTTGTGGCCCAGGATGTATGAGGCTTGAGGAACCTTAGCAGAAGATGACAGTGGGAAGAAAGAAGTATATCCTTTATGTGTGTGTGCTAAGCCTTCCTTGGAATTTTTCTCCTAATATCTTTTTGGTGATTTCCAAGCAGGTAGCCCCATTGGAGGATATTGACAAGAACCACAGTGATCCATTTTTCAACCCAATATATGCCAAGGATATCTTCAGTTACATGAAAGAGAGAGAGGTATGTAGGTGGCTGTTGGAGGGGAAGGATTTCTAGGTCTCATTTCCTCATCATTCCGTCCTTCAAATGCAAGTTGAAAGGGGAGGTAATGATGATGATTAAAATAATAGCAACAACTGACATCAACTGGTAGCTTACCATAAGTTAGACATTGAGACTAAGGGGTTTATAGACATTATCTTGTTTAATTCTCCCAATAACTTCATGATGGTATGTATTATTATCTCCTTTTTATAGATTGGAGAAACTGCTCAGAATCACACAACTAGTATATGGTAGAGCTGGGATATGGGCTAAAAGTCTGATTACCTTGAAGACCATAAGCCTGTGCCTCTAATTGTTGAGGAGACAGTCTCAGACACAAAAATAGTCTTCTTCTGAGTGGCTGCTCTTTGAGATCTTTTCCCTTCCCTATGCAAGTTTCTGGCATCATATGTAGAATCACTCTCCAACCTGGTGACATTTTCTTCCTCCTTTAAAATCAGCCAGTCTCCTTGACCACTAAAATTCATTGATTCCAAATTTTCTTCTCTCTTTCTCTCTCTAAACGGAACAGATGGGACCAAGATTATCTACCAACTAAAATTTTAGCAGGCCATGCATAAGAGGGAGGATGGATATCTTGTCTTTAGAGACATAACATTTGATTTACTGACTCCAGACCCTTCACTTTTTCTAGTGTAGCTTGGAGGAAGTAAGGGATAATTTGGTATACTGCAAGTATGGGCCTTAGCTCAGCAGTGTCAGTTTTACTTGGGATCTTGTTAGAAATGCAGGAACCTAGCCCCACCCAGACCTTATAAATTAGAATGTGAATTTTAAAGATCCCCAGGTGGTATATGTGTTAAAGTTTGTGAACCACTGCTCTGCACAGCATGGCATTGTGCTTCAGATTGAATTGCAAAGAAGGGGCAGAACCTCTTTGATATTCATCTATAGTCATAGGTGTGTTCCTGCCCATATTCCATATTCCCCCTGGACTCCTCCATATCCACCCTGACACTTGAATATGATGTGCATCCATTTCCCAAGGATAACTAGAACTTGTCTGGAAAAGGAGACTTTGATCGGCCCCTATCTGATACCAGCTGAAAATAATGAGTTAAAACTGAAGAAGTTAATTATGTTGTTACAGTTCCTTTTTCTGAGATAATTAGTTGCAAGTATTTTTTTCCTGAGTTACAATTTTTGAACTATAAGAAGAGTTTATGGATTAATATTTCTTTTTTATTGCTGCCAGGAAAAGTTCATACTTAAAAAATACATGAACAGGCAGACTGACATCAGCAGTTGCATGAGGGCCATTCTTGTGGACTGGTTGGTAGAGGTGCAGGTAAGCCTGACAACTGCTGCTTTAAGGGGCTGCTCTTCTCTTTATTGATTATTCATTCAGTATCACCAGATGCCAAGCATGGTAAAAATTTTCTGGGTCTACAGAGCTGAGCCACGGTTCCTGCCTTCAGGGAGCTTATGATCTAGGGGGCAAGATAAGACATGCAGACAGATATGAGTACAATAAAAAGTAGAATATACTAGGTACCGTAAGAATGTTATATATAAGATACTGTGAGAACCCAGCGGAAGGAGAGACTATTTCTAGAAGAGGCAACGACGGTATGGTAGTTTAATCATTCTCAAAATTTTGTAAAAGTCTATTTAGTGATTTGGATAGGGGTCAGTGACAAAGTCTTTCAAGCTTTGGGTGAGATCGGTGATAGGAGGGACAGTGTGGCAGACATGGCAGGACCAGACATGGCAGGTAGCTATTTGTCCAGGGTTGGATGTTGAGGGAATAGTGCTATGAATACTTAATTATCATTTTACACAAAGGAAGGAGAGTCCAGAATAGTACCTGGCACATAGTAGAGTGTCAATAAATATTTGTTGAATGAATGGAATTGAATGGCTTGCAATGGAGTTTGCAAGAAAATATAAGGCATAGGCTATGCCCAGAAGAGTCTTAACTATATAATTAGGAATAAAAGGTAATATAGTTTAATATCCTTTATTCAGTACCAGAGGAGTGGTTCAGGGTCACTTTGAAGTAACAGACCAGGAAAATGTGGTAGACACGATTTATTTGGATATCAATAAAGCATGAAAATGCCTCTCATCTTATGAAAATAATAATAAATTAGATAAGAGTATAATTTGGGGGTGTCTGGGTGGCTCAGTCAGTTGAGTGTCCAACTCTTGGTTTTGGATCAGGTCATGATCTCAGGATGGGGAGATCAGGCCCTGCCTTGGGCTCCACGTTTAGCTGGGAGTCTGCTTGAGATTCTCTCTCTCCTTTTCCCTCTGCCCCTCTTTCCCCCACCCTCTCAAATAAATAAATAAATCTTTAAAAAGAAAGAGTAGAATTTGGGTAGATCTTACGTAAATAAAGCTGATCCCAAAGATTGCTGATCATTATTAAGCTAGAAGGAGACTTCTGGAAGATTGCCAGTGGACTTTGTTCTAATCAACATTTTTATTAGTGATGTAAATGAGAACAGAAAAGATAAACTCATCAAATATTGCATGGCGTGAGACTAGGAATAGGGATAGGAAATAAATGGATATCAGAGATAAAATATCTACTAGCTGGAATGATGAACTGAATCTTTTAAAAAAGCTTTTGTTATTTTTATTGCACAAAAACTCGCATTTGTTATAGCAAAGTAATAAATTATATAATTACCTGTGATCCCACAACTCACAACCACAGTTAATATTTGTGTGTGTATATTATTCCTCCACTTTAAGTGGTGGTCATCTACTTTAGGGGTGCACCTCGAGTGCATGGATCATAGAATCACAGATGCCCAGGTCCCATCCCATACTATCAAATCAGAATTGTGGGGGTGTGGCCCAGGCACATATATATATTTTCTGTTTTTTAAAGAATTTTTTATTACTTTATTCATCATGGTAAGTATACTCCTTAATCTCCATCACCTATTTCACCCATCCCCCCCCCCACCTCCCCTCTTGTAACCATCAGTTTGTTCTCTATAGTTAGAGTCTGTTTCTTGGTTTGCCTTTCTCTCTTTTTTTCCCTTTACTCTTTTGTTTCGTTTCTTAAATTCCTCATATGAGTAAGATCATACGGTATTTGTCTTTCTCTGATGGACTTACTTCACTTAACATCATACTCTCTAGCTCCATCCATGTTGTTGCAAACAGCAAGATTTCATTCTTTTGTATGGCTGAATAATATTCCATTATATATACTATATCTTCTTTATCCATTCATCTATCGATGGACACTTGGGCTGCTTCCACAGTTTGGCTATTGTAAGTAATGCTGCAGTAAACATAGGGGTGCATGTATCCCTTTGAATTAGTGTTTTTGTATTTTTTGGGTAAAGGGGCACATGTATTTTTATAAAGCTCCACAAGTGATTTTTTTTTTTAAGATTTTACTTGTCAGAGAGAGAGCACAAGCAGGGGGAGTGGCAGGCAGAGGGAGAAACAGGATCCCTGCTGAGCAGGGAGCCCAATGTGGGGCTCAATCCCAGGACCCCGAGATCATGACCCGAGCCAAAGGCAGACGCCCAACCATCTGAGCCACCCAGGCGCCCCTCCACAAATGATGTTAATGTACACCTTTTGATAGAGAATCACAGTTCTAGAAAACATATATAGTGTTTTTATAACTTTAATTTTCATATTTTTAAATGGTAAATTGGACTTTTGGGTATATAGTTCTACGAAATTTTAACATTTGTTTTGAAATAAGATTCACAAGAAGTTGCAAAAAACAGTATAGGGAAGTCCTGTGTAACTTTCACCTACTTTCTCCCGATGGTAACATTTCGCATAACTATAATTAGTGTCATAATTAAGGTCTACAGGCCTTATTTAAATTTCATAAATTTTACATGTATTTATTTGTTGTGTGTGTTTTGTCTGTATAGTTTTATCAAACATAAAAATTTTGTAAGCACTACCACCACAGTTGAGACACAACTGTTCCATTACTACAAGGATCCCTCATGTTACCCTTTTATAGCAACAGCCGTCTTCCTCCCCTCCCCTTCCTGTTCCTGGGAACTCCTAATTTGTTTTCACATCTATATCTTTGTAATTTCATAAATGATATATAAATGAAATCATACAGTACATAACCTTTTGAGATTGACTTTTATCATTTACCATAATTCCCTTGAGATCCACCTGTAGTGTGTAAGAGTTCTGGTTGCTCTGTATCCTTGTCAGCACTTGGTATTAGTATTTTTTAATTTTAGCCATCTAATAGGTGGGTAGAGGAGTCTCACCATAGTTTTAATTTGCATTTCCTCAGGGGCTAATAATGTTGAACATCATACTTGTCATCCATATATCCTCTTTGGTCAAGTGTCTTAAGTCTTGCCCATTTCTTAAATGGGTAGTTTCTTTTTTTTTTGTATTATGTTCAGTTAGCCAATATATAGTGTATTTTCTTTGTATCAAGTTATTGAGAGTTCTTTACGTATTCTGGATACAAATTCTATGTTGGATATGTGATTTACAAATATATCCTACCAGTCTGTAGCCTTTTTATTCTCTTATTTGGGTCTTTCACAGAGCAAAAGGTTTTTTTGTTTTGTTTTGTTTTTTGTTTTTTAATTTTTATAGTCTAGTTTTTCAGTGTTTTCTGTTATGGATTGTGCTTTTTAAGAATTCTCTGCCTGAACCTAGGTCATGAGTATTTTTCTCATATTTTATCTGAAAGTTTCATAGTTTTAACATTAAATCTGTAATCCATCTTTTTTTAAAGTTTTTTTTAAAATTTTTTATTTATTTGACAGAGAGACAGAGAGAGAGGGAACACAAGAAGGGGGAGTAGGAGAGGGAGAAGCAGGCTTCCCGCTGAGCAGGGAGCCCGATGCGGGGCTCGATCCCAGGATGCTGGGATCATGACCTGAGCTGAAGGCAGACGCTTAACCATCTGAGTCACCCAGGCACCCCTGTAATCCATTTTGAGTTAATTTTTGTATAGTATGAGGTTTTTGAGGTCAAAGTTCTTTTTTTTTTTTTTTTTGCATATGTATCTCCATTTGTTCTAACACCATTTGTGGGAAAATATACTTTTTTCCTACTAAATCGCTTTTGCATCTTTGCCAAAAATCTGTTGACCTTATTTGTGTGGGTCTATTTCTATTATTATTTCTATACTTTATCCTGTTTTATTGATCTCTATGTCTGTCACTTTGCCAATATCACACCGTCTTTATTCCTGTAGTCTTATAGAAAGTCTTAAAACTAGGTAATGTGATCTGTCCAGCTCCATTCTTCTTTTTCATAATTGTTTTAGTTATTCTAGTTCATTTGCTTTTCTATATAAATTTTAGAATCAGTTTGTTTATATCTCCAAAAAAATCCTGCTGAGAGTTTGATTGGAATTGAGTTACATCTTGTGCAGAAAAGAGTTAACAGGCCAAATACTGCTATCCTTAGAAAGTCCTGTTTGCAAAGTTGGCCCTTGTCTGGGCATCTGAGTTGACTGGTAAACAGTTCCCTACAGTGCTATAAAACCCTCCCTTTAATGATAACTGTGCCGAAACTCTTTGTATTAACAATGTGGTTTAGTGATGAACACTGGGGAGGGTATGTGCTGTGGTGAGCACTGTGAATTGTGTAAGACTGATGAATCACAGACCTGTACCCCTGAAACAAATAATACGTTATATGTTAGTTAAAAAAAAAGCAATGTGGTTTATTCTGAACACCTGCTTTCCTTTTGTGAGTCTGAAATTTTGGTACATGCTAGGCAGAGAGTGTTTACATGACTAGCTCCCAATAAAATCTTAGGCACTGAGTTTCCCTGGTAGACA
Organism: Zalophus californianus; assembly: GCF_009762305.2. Taxonomy (NCBI): domain Eukaryota; kingdom Metazoa; phylum Chordata; class Mammalia; order Carnivora; family Otariidae; genus Zalophus; species Zalophus californianus. Next base: position 86,334,018 of record NC_045612.1, on the reverse strand, counting down.
GCACTTTACATGTATTGTCATGTCTCATTCCTGGAGGAATTTAATGCATTCTGAGTGACTTTATTGGGATAAGACTCTTGAAAGCTTGTTTCTTGTTTTTGGCAAGTTTTGCCCATGTTCTCATTTACTTGATTTTGCTTTCTATCTTTTGTTATAATAAATCATAGCCATAAGTATGACTATATGCTGAGTCCTATGACTAGGAATCATTGTACCTTGGGGTGGTCTTGCGGACCATCAACACACACCTATAGGTGAATTTGAAAAGAATTAACATCTTTTCTGTGTTGAATCTTCCATACCCACGAATGTGGTATGTCTTTCGTTTATTTCGGTTTTCTTTGATTTCTATCTTTTTATCATATAGATCCTGTACATGTTTTGTAAGATTTATACCAAAACATTTTCTTTTCTTGGAGCTACTGTAAATGATATTTTTCTTAATTTAAATTCAACTAGCCAACATATAGTACATCATTAGTTTCAGATGTATTGTAAATGATATTTTTAAAAAATGTAGTTTTCCATTTGTATACTACTAGTATGAAATATTGATATTTGTGTATTGACCTCGTATTCTATGACCTTGCTAAAACTTATTAATTCTTAGGAGTTCTTTTGTTTTTATAGATTTTTTTGAGATTAGCTACATAGATAATTATGCCATTTGCAAATGGGGACAGTGTTATTTCTTCCTTTCCAATAGGCATGCTTTTACTTTCATTTTTGTGTTTTATTGCAGTGCATAGTACTTCTATTATGATGTTGAATAGCAACAGTGAGAGTGGACAACCTTGCCTTGCTCCTGATCTTAGGAAGAAAGCAGTTAGTCTTTCACCATTAGTATGATCTTAACTGTAGAGTTTTTGTAGACACCCTTGATCAGGTTGAGAAATTTACTTTCCATTCCTAGTTTGCTGGTGTATGTTTATCATAAATGGATGTTGAATTTTGTAAAATGCTTTTTCCCCTCTACATCTGTTGATACAATTTTATTTGTTTTAGACTTAATATAGTAGATTACGTTGGTTGATTTTTAAATATTGAAGCAGCCTCATTCCTGGGATAAACCCCACTCGGTCCTGGTGTATTATTCTTTTTAAATATTGCTGGACTTCCATTTGCTGATAATTTGTTGAGGATTTTTGTATCTGTGTTTATGATGGGTGTTTCTCTGTAGTATTCTTTCTGTTTTTTTGTACTGTCTTTGGTTTTGGTATGAGGATGATACTGACTTTATAAAATAATTTGAGCATATCTCCCTCTTCTGTCTTCTAGAAGAGATATGTAGAATTAATGTTATTTATTCTTTAAATGTTCTGTAGAATTTACAAGTGAAGTTATTTGTGCCTGAAGTTTTTTTTTTCTTTTTCCTGAAGGATTTTAACTAAGAATATAATTTCTTTAATGGTTATAAGACTATTCAAGTTACCTGTTTTGTTTCAGGTGACTTTTGATTTGTGGTTTGTGGTTTTCAAGGAATTGGTCCATTTCATCTAAGTCTAATTTATATGCATAGAGTTGTTCCTATATTCCCTTATTATTCACTCTTTCATTCCTGATATTTGGTAATTTGTGTCTTCTTTTTATCAGTCTTGCCAGAAGTTTATCAATTTTATTGATCTTCTCAAAGAACCAGGTTTTCATTTCATTCATTTTCTTACTGTTTTTCTCTTTTCAGTTTTATCGGTATCTGCTCCAATTTTTATAGTTTCCTTTTGCTTTGGGTTTAATTTGCTCTTCTTTTTTAGTTTCTTAGGGTGGAAGCTCAGGTTATTGATTTAAGACCTTTCTTCTTTTTGAATAGAAGCATTTAATGATATACATTTCTCCCTAAGCACTGCTTTAGCTGCATGCCACAAATTTTGGGAGACAGCCTCTTTGATCCTTGGACTATTTAGAAGTTTGTCGTTTGATATCCAAGTGTTTGGAGTTTTTGCTATTATTTTTTGGTTATCAGTTGCTAGTTTAATTCCATTGTGGTCAAAGAAAACACTATGTATTATTGTAATTCTTTAAAAATTTAAAGGGTTAATACCCAGATATGGTCTGTCTTATTGAATGTTCCAAGTGCACTCGAGAAAATGTGTATTCTGTTGCTGTTGGATGGAGTGTTCGATAAATGTCCGTTGGATCCAGTTGGTTAATGTTGTCAGTTTCTTCATTATCCTTGCTGTTTTTCTGTGTACTAATTCTGTTGCTGAGGAGAGTACTGAAATTTTCAATTATAATTGTGAATTTCTATATTTTTTCAGTCTTGTCATTGTTTGCTGTGTATTTTGAAAATCTGCTAGGAACATACACATTGGAGATTAGTTATATCCTCTTTATAGTGTTTTGTGACTTGCTTTTTTTCTTTTGTAACAATGTTCATGTAATTGTGACATCTTTCCAGTGAAATTGATATATTTCTGTATCATTTATGTTGACTACATAGTATTCTGTTCTTCAACTGTCATTATTTATCCAACCCCCTATTAATGGACATTTAAGTTATTTCTGAATTTTGCTCTTAGAAATAACCGTATAGGGAACATGCATGTGCTTCCATTGTTCATGACTGTACTATTGTTTTTCTGTATTAAATTACTAGGAATAGAAGTATTAGACCAAAGCGCAGTGCACATTTAGAATTTTTGTACATACAGGCACTATTCTGAAATATCATGCCCATTGTATTTATACTGAAGAAAAGTGATTTTCTCATAATCTTAGCAAAATAGAGTGTTATATTTTTTGCCATCTGATAAATGAAAAATTTTAATGTGTTTTTTTAAGTTGATGTACAGTAGCATTGGCATTTTAAGTAGTTAGGTCCATCCGTTTTTCTCTTTATGGTTTTAAGATTTGTTTCTTGTTTAGAAAAGTCTTGTCCAGTCATAATTTAAATATTTCTCTGAATTTTTTCTAGAACCTTTATAGTTTCATGTTCACATTTTTAAATCTTTGTCTGGAATTTATTTTGATTTTGGTGTCAGCACCTATACACCTTACCCCAGTGATTATCCAGTTATTCTAATACCATTTATTGGTTTTCATTGTCCACTGGTTTGAATTGACATATTGTTTTATTATTGTAGTATAGATGGCATACAGTGTTATATTAGTTTCAGATGTACAACATAGTGATTCAGCAGTTCTGTACATTATTCCATGCTCACCACAATAAGTGTAGTTACCATCTGTTGCCATACAGCATTATTACAATATTATTGACTGTATTCCCTATGCTGTACTTCTTACCTGTGTGACTTACTTGTTTTATAACTGGAAGTTTGTCCCTCTTAATCTTTAATCACATATACTTGGGTTTGTTTATGGTCTTTCCAATTCTGTTCTTTAGTACATTTGTCTATTCTAATATCAGTAGTATGCTGTTTTTATTGTGGTTTGTAACACATTTATTGCCTCTTTACTTATTTTACAAAATATTCATGGTTCTCACACAGTAGTTCTTCCAGGTGAGCGGTAGAATAGTTTTGTCAACTTTTCAAAAATAACCTGTTGGGATTAATTCAGGGAGAATTCACAGATCTTCTTTTGTAATTTTAAGTTTTAAAAGATTCTCTTCATATTGGGCTCGCTGACTTGAAAGGTTTTTCTTGGGTATTGAGGAATTTTTTTTAATGTTATGAATATTATCCTTTTTTCTTTAATTCTTAAATTTATTCATATATTGAGAAAGCAATCAATAGTTTTCTCTACTTTTTTAAATTTTATTATGCTATGTTAGTCACCATACTCTGTACTTATTTTGTATTCATCTACTTTGCTGAACTTAGTCTTGGTTTATTTAATTTACTCTTGGATTTGATTGCTTATACTTTATTTAGAATTTTTGCTTCTATATTCACAAATAAGATTCCTTTGTAAGTTTTTGGTGCTGTCTTTATTAAGTTGTGGTACTAGGACTGTTCTAGCCTAACATAACTAGAAAAATTTTCCTATAGTACTAAGTTTAACACAGGAATTATTTTCCTTGGTGAACTGGCCCATGAACATATTGATGCATGGTGCCATTTATGTGTGTCATTCTTTGATAACTCTAGTAACATTGATGATTATTGACCTACCAAGGATTTATTATTCTTCTTGAGTCATTTTTGTGGTTTATATTGTATTTAAAATTCATTCATTTTGTAGGTTTTTCACAGTTACTGTCATAGACTATACATGGTATTCTTTTATAATTCTTTGTAATTATTTATTTTTTCATTTAAAATGCGTGTGATGTGTTAGCTTGCTTTCATGTGTGTGCATACATGTGCATGCTGTCTTCAGTGTTCCTTGCAAGAGTTTCATTCAGTTTTCTGGTCAAAGAACCAGCTCATGGATATATTTATATAGTTTTTCTTTTTTAAAAAAATTATTGACATCTGCTTTAATATTTGTTATCTTACTCAGTTTATTAAGGTTTATTCTGTTGTCTTCCCTAGCTTCTTAAAATGCGTGCTTAGTCTATTTTAATTATTTCTGACTTCATAATAAAAGCTTTAAAGGTATACATTTTCTTCTAAGTAACAGTTCTGATTACATCCCATTAATTTTGAAAGATAGTGTTGTAGCTATCTTGTTTTTTTCCTCAATAATCTGTGATTGCAAATTTTATTTCCTTATTGACCTAGGTTTTGTTTTTTCTTTAAGAATAGTGCTTACCATTTTTTTCAGATGCTTTTCTTTTCTTTAGTTTGGTTTATCCTTTTATTGCCAATTTCTAGATTTATTGTACTGTGTGTTGAGAATGTGACCTGCATGATAATTTTTGTTTTTCTTAAGTTAATGAGATTTTCTTCATCGCTTCAGATATAATGGGTTTTTATAAATGATTCACTGATGTTTGTAGAAAACAGGTATTCTCTAGAATACAAAGATCATTATATCAATTAATTTTGACTTAATAATTATATAATTTATATGCTAATTTATTTTTCTGCTTAACTTATCAAAGTCTAAGGGCAGTGTGGTAACCATCCACAATCATTGTTTAGTTTATTTCTCCTGGCATTTCTTCACTCCCTCCATCTCACCTTAAATCCTCTGCCCCATACAATTTTTTAAACTATCAATTAATATATATTTATAAGGTGTGTATGTATTCATATATATTTGTGTATATGTATATGAATAAAATCAACTGTTTTCTTCTTATTCCTCAGAGGTAACAACTATAAATAATTTAGTGTGTATCCTTCCAGATCCTTTTATGTGTATGTTATCACTTTTATTAAGTTTTGACTATCCTTTCTTTAAAAATCCGAGAAATAAACTGAGGGTTTTGGGTGGGTGGGTGGAGGGATGGGTTAGCCTGGTGATGGGTATTAAGGAGGGCACATACTGCATGGAGCTGTGCGTGTTATACGAAAACAATGAATCATGGATCACCACATCAAGAACAAATGATGTATTGTATGGTGACTAACATAACATAATAAAATAAAATTTTAAAAAATCTTAAATTTTATGAGTAATGCATGAATGTACACACATATAGGCATATTTACACATAAAAATGCAGCTTTTTAATGAGTGTGGGTTTTATGATATTTTTGTTATATGAATAGGTCATGCTGTACACATTGCATCTTGCTCTTTTAAGAATGTCTTAGTAATCTTTCCATATAATTATAGATCTACCTTATTCTTTTAAAGTGTTGCATAATATTCTATTAGATGGATATAGCCCATTATTTAATCAGCCTCTCTAGTGAACCTGATCTATTAATTGCCTCTGGAGTATGATGAGGTAATTTGCACACTTTTAGTTTATTTCTCCTTCTATTTTTAGTCAAGATAACTGAGACTTTTAGATCCATATTATTATTGTTTATTACCTTCCCTACAAATAATTATTTTTGACATTTCTAGATGTAGATATGTTTTCCTTAATTTTGTCCAGTATATTGTGAGTTCTTTTAGTCTGAAATTTTTATCATTATCTCTCTTTGGCCTCTTATCTCATTTTGTGTGTGTGTGTGTGTGTATGTGTATCTCCAGAATTTTTGTGTCTCAGGTTTTCATTCATTATCTTCAGCTCTCTCTTACCTCTCAGTTCTGGGAGAATTTCTTAAAGCAGCCTTTGAAATCATTTATTTGATTTTTGTCATAACTGAATGTACTATTCACTTCCCCTATTACATTTTTTAATTAAGTAATTGCTTTTTCATCAGAAACCAGTCTTTCTGGATCTCAGAGTGTTCTCTTTTCATAGATTCAGTGTTCTCTCAGCTCTTGTGGAGAGTATACTTTTTAAGTTTATTTCAGTTCTTTGAAGTGAAAAGCTTTCATAAGTAGACACTTGGCTCTGGTTTGTCAGGACATTTCTCCTTGAAAAATTACTTGTTATTTTTCATATAAATGGGTAATTTTCTCCCATTTATTCATCTTTGCAGAAGATGGTCTTTGAGTTTTGGAATTTGAGATAAATTTTGTCAAATTTATTTCCTCCTTTGAGACTGAGAGTACTCTTTATAATTTCTGTAGTTATTTATTTATTTATTACTTCCCTTTTGTTCCTTCTTACCCATCCCCAGTTAAGGAGCATAATCATTTATGAAGAATTAGAAGGGTGTGCTGGCCAAGGGCAGTTGTGAGGGAGAGACTCTTGCTACAGTGCTGAAAGGCTTCTTTGTTTGTTGTAGCTGCTTGAATTATCTAGAGCACTGCCACTTTTCTCTAACTGGCACAAAGTCAGGCTCCTTATGTGGAGCCTGATGCTGAGGGGACAGAAAACTGTATCATGTGAATAATAGTTACAGGAAGTCAAGTTATTTGGTCTAGAATGGAAATTTGTAGGAGACATGGTAACTGTCTTCAGTAGCTGAAGGGCTGTCACGAGAACAATTAGACTTGCTCTCTGTAGTCCCAAGTGGTAGAATTATGTTAGAAGAGTACTGTCTTATATTCAAAGAAGGAAGATTGCTATCACTGACCCTGCTGCTGATTCAAATATTTATTGACTCCGAATTTCAACCATTCATTCAGATATTACCCACACGTTAGATGTTAACCATTTCTTAACAACATGTTACATGGGTGGCCAAGTGCCTATGAGATGTACTGGAAAGAAGCTATGCAAGCATTGGCTTTGTCATTTACTCATAGAGGTGTCATCCTCAGAGAACTGCTACATTCCATTCTTACTGTCTTTTTTTTGGTAATTATTTGACCTCAGTTTCTTGATACTTATGGTGGTAGTCATTCATCTGCATGAACTCTCTCCACCTCTTTCTTACGACATTCCTCTGTGGTAGGCAGAATAAAATGTTCACATCCTAATTCCCGGAACCTATGAATAAGTTACTTCACGTGTCAAAGGGAAATTAAAATAGAATATGGAATTAAGATTGCAGTCAGCCAAATTTAAGATACAGTGACTATCCTGGATTATCCAAGTGGACCCAGTGTAATCACAAGGGTTCTTAAATGTGGAAGAGGGAGGCAGAGAGTAATGCAGTGTGAGAAAGACTCTGCTGACCATTGCTGGCCTTGAGGATGGAAGGGACCACAAACCAAGGAATGTGGGCAGCTTGTAGAAGTTAGAAGAAGGGTTTTCTGCTAGAACCTCTAGAAAGAAACACAGCCCTGTTAACACCTTGATTTTTTTTTTTTTTAGCCCAGTGAGTCCCATTTTGCACTTTTGACTTCGAGATCTGTGATAATGAATTTGTGTTGTTTTAAGCCACTAACTGTGTGGTAATTTATTACATTGCAATAGGAAACTGATAAGGATGGATTGCTGAGAAAATCCAAGGCCATATCCCAGGAACAGTAAGAACGGCTTCTTGGTATTTCTGTTATTCAAAAATTTAATACATCTATTGCTGACTGATGTATTCAACCATTTTCTGATAATCAGCCATTTCTCCAGTGCTTCTTATTGGCCTACTTTTTGGACATCTAGGCTTTGGTCAATAAGAGGAGCCTACATAAAAGGAGGCCCAATGAAGTAAGCGAATTTTACCAGGAAGGCGATTTCTACTCAGTATAAGGAAAAATTTTCCATTAAAACCATTCAAAGAGAGATCAGGCTGTATTTGGAGTTCTATAGCAGGAACTGAACAATTATTTGGTGGAGACATTAAAGAGAAGATTCCTGCATTGGTTGAGGTGTTGGATTAGTGTAGATTTTATTGTTCTTGAATCTAAGAATTTAAGGGGTAGAGAGGAAGAAGCATCACTGAGGTTTGGGTAGGACGCCTGTGTGTAGTGCAGATTGTGCCTACACAAGGTTCCTAGGCAAGACAAAAGTGGGCGATGGAATCCAGCTCATACTGTTTGTCAAGCTCTGCATTCTGGCTGTGGAGCTGCTCTGCCTTGAGGCAGGGGTACCTTTTGCTAATTCATATAAAGGTATTGTTTACTTGATAAGATGTGTGCCTGCAGGGCTGCATTCACCCGAAGACGTCACTTTCCCCCCCTAATTTGCATAAAGATGCCATATGGGCCAGAATTAACACTGGGTCTAGAGTTATAGGAGATGGTTCCTTGGAGTTGGTGAAGGCAAAGCAAGGATAGATAAGAGAAACAAAGGGAAAGAGGATTATGCTACTAATGCTTTAATCTCATTCTGGCTTCTCCAGTCCCTCAGCTCACTTCCAAATGGTGCTAATTGGTACTTTCTTCCAATCCATATATTCTAATAGCATATCTAATTGGGAAGAGACACTAATGAATGAATATACTAATAAACGGGTCTCTGTATTTTAGAGGTAAAGGAACATGATCTCTTTGGGGGGGTTCACTGTATAATGTAGTAGCAAATGGGGAAAGCAAGAATCTAAGTCCTGGAGATCAAGGGGAGAGGGTGTGTTTACTCAAGGTGCTCATAGAGAAGGCAGAGCATCTCTCTCTGACCTTTTAAAAAGACTATTTGAGAGAGAGAGAGTGCGCATGGGCAGGAGAGAGGGAGAAGCAGACTCCCCGCTGGGCAAGGAGCCCAAAACGGGGCTCCATCCCAGGATGCTGGGATCATGACCTGAGCCGAAAGCAGACGCCCAACCGACTGAGCCACCCAGGCGCCTCATCTCTCTCTGGTTTATAAGACTGGTCATTTACCTAAATATGTAGGGATGGATAATGCCAGGGTCCTCAAAGGCACAGGAGATCTAGATCTAGGCACCCAGCTGAAGCAGTTCCCACATTCATAGCTGAGTCTCAGTGGGCCAGGTCTGGTAGTTCCACTGTCCTCAATGCCACAGACCATGTAGTTAGATCTACTGGATGTGGCCTTGGGGTGGGAAAATATGATACATTCGTGTTTGTGTATTCCTCCAGATGACCTTTGAGATGAGTCACGAGACCCTGTACTTGGCAGTGAAACTGGTGGATCATTACCTTATGGAGGTAGTATGCAAGAGGGACAAGCTACAACTCCTTGGTTCCACTGCATTTCTGATTGCAGCAAAATTTGAGGTGAGCTTGAGTTCAGAGAGCCTGGAGAAAATTAATCAAGTTTCTACCCAAGTCTGATATATATGTATTTGTATGCCTATATGTGCATATATGTATGTATATGTGTATGTATCATCTACACGTATATACACACGCACATATACATGCACTTACATTTGCATGTATGTGCAACTGTGTGTGTGTGTGTGTGTGTGTGTGTGTGTGTGCATGTATAATTACATACATACACACACAAGTAATATTTCCTACCTGTTTTTGGTCGGTCTTTCCTAGCAGGGACACTGGTGTTGGGTGGCAGTGGTGGTATATTTGTTTCCTGGCATCCACAGGGTTCTTTCATTTCTTCTTTGAAGATAGGTGTATGTGGGCATATGCCTAGTTAAATACATTGTTCTTTGTTAGTCTTCCTTCTGATCCATAATTCTCCATCTACCCCGCACTCTTTTCTTCTTCCACCAACTTCATCTCTATCTAGTGGGATCTTGAACTGCATAGATAAGAAGGCAATTCCAAACCTGGGTGCTGGAGACATTTAAGAAAACATGGCCTGGTACGGATGGTAGTGAGTCCAGGTGAAATAGTTATTTTTGAAGTAGCATTGTAAAAGCAAGTCGCTGGCCTTTCTTCCTTTCTTTTTTTTTTGAAGAAATTATCCATTCACCTTAGAGAGAGAGAGAGCATGGAGGGAGGGAGAGCAAGAATCCCGAAGCAGTGTCCCTGCTGAGTGGGGCTCGATCCCCGGACCCTGAGATCATGACCTGAGCTGAAATCAAGAGTTGGACGCTTAAATGACTGAGCCGCCCAGGCGCCCTGCTGGCCTTTCTTTCCTAACCAGAAGCCATCTAATTTCTCTGATTCTTTCCTCTCCCTCAGATGCTAAATGATCTTGTTCAACTGTGATTTTTTCCATGATAGGCTACTTGTGTGAAGCCTTAGGGTTTAGAAGCAGAGAGGTAGCAACTTGTACTGAATTCAAAGAGCTCTAGAATTGTGAGTTTGTTTCTGTGCTCCTTCACTTGCTCCTTCCGCAGCTTTATCCTTAACTTGCTTCTTGCCTCCCTCCCTCCTGACTCCCTCCCTCCCTCCCTAGATCCTTACGTCCCTCCCCCATTCCAGTCCTCCCTCTCTTGCTTCTTACTTGCCTCCCTTTCTTGCAGCTCTTGCTTCACGTCCCTCCTTGCTTCACTTTCCCCTTGCTCCCTGACTCCCTTCCTTTTACCAGCCTTCCCTCAGTCCCTCCCTCATCCCTCCCTCCATTCTTCCATCCTTGCCTGGTGCGCTCATTCACTACAAACTGGGTTTCCTCCCTGTGTCACTCTTTCCCTCCCTCCCTCCCTGGTTCCCTTTCTCCCCCCCCTCACCCTTATTCTATCCATCCCTCCTTCTGTGTCTCCTTTCCTGCCACCACCTCCCTCCCACCCTCTGTCCCATTCCATCCTCTTCCCTCCCAGCTTCCCTCCCTCCCTTACTCCTTTCTTCCCTCTCTTTGCTCTCTTCCCTCTGTCCCATCCCTCCTCACTCCCCACCTCATTCCTTTCATGCTGCACTCCCTCCCTCTTCCATCCCCTCCCTCCTCCCTTTTCTGTTCATTCCTTCTCTCCCTTCTTCATGTGCTCCTTCCCTCTCTACCTCCCACTCTTGCTTCCTGGCACCCTGGCACTATGACTCCCTCTTAATTCTAGCCACCTTCCACCTTCTTTCTCTTATCTCCTTTTTCCCTTGCGTCTTCTCTCTCTTCCCCCTCCCACCCTGGCTCCTTTCCTCACTATTTCCCTCTCTGGTTCACTTACTTCCCTACTCACTTGCTCCCTGGTTCGCTTGCTCCCCGCTCACAGTCTGCTCCCTCCAAACTCCCCCTCTTGATTACTGCCTCTCCTCTCCAGTGTTCATTTCCTCCCACCCACTATCACTTGCTCATTTCTATCCTCTTTCTCTCTTTCTCTCTCTTCCTCCTACACCTTCCCTGACTCACTTCCTCCCTCCTTCCTCTGTCCCTTCCTTCCTCTTTTGCCTCCTCCTTCCCTTTCTCCCTTCCTCTTCTCTCATTCTCCCCCTTGCTCCCTCCTTTGCTGCTTCCCTCTCTGGCTCGTTTCCTTCCCTGATCAGGCACTCCCTAGTTCATTCTTTGCTCTCCTTCCCTCTGCCCCTCCCTCCTCTCCCTCCTCTTTCCTCCTCCTACCTAGGGCTATCCTTGTGGCTTAGCACAAGGTCCTAAGTCCTCCATGCCTCAGCCTCAGGAGGGTTAAAAAGAAGCTGGGGGTCCCTGGCCAACAGCAGAATGAGGAGCAGAGTACAAAGAGGCACTTCTAAGCAAGTCTGGGAACCAAGAGTACCAGAACCCTGTTCTGGTTATCAGGATGAAGGGCCCCCACTATGTCTTTTGGAGAAGGGGTGTCTTTCCCTCACAGGATTGAGAAGTACAGAAAGACTTTTGCAAGGGGAGATGTGGAGATGGTCTGAGGAGAGAAGAAAGGAAGGAACCACTGGTGAGCAGGGCAAAGGAGGGGAGAGTTTCTTGGCCTGGTATTTCTGCTAGGTTGCTGTGTGAGCTTGAGTAATTTGCTTCCTCTTTCTGTGCCTCAATTTCCTTGTCTGCAAAACTAGAGGGTTGGTCTAGTCTGAGATCTCAAAATAGAAAGAGAAAGGTGTGGGAAGAACGGTGGGGTGGGCAGTTAGATGCAGCTGGATAAAAGATTTGGGGTCTTCCTGCTTCCTAGTCCTCTCCCCAAAACCAAGGTTCACCCTGCAGAGGACAGGACATGTTAAGGTGCTTCCTGGTTAGGGGTCCTTCTCACCCTTGGCCGGGTCTGGATCTCCTCTTGTCTAGCTCCTGAGCATATCCTCCCACTCTCTGCAGTCCTCAGTCTCTGCTTGGGCTCTCTCTGTGCCAGTCTGCCTGTCTCTTACTGCCTGCTACCCCAGTAGGGCCCCCTCCCGAACATCCCTGTTCATTTCTTAGACTGGGAAACAACGTGCCAGCTTATTTTCCATCTCTAGCTCTACTTTCTGTGGTCTTCTTTCCTCCCTTCCCCCAGAGCAGGTCTTAGATTTCTCATTCTAGGCTTTCACTCATTAAAAGAGAGATCATTGGGCACCTGGGTGGCTCAGTCGGTTAAGCATCTGCCTTCGGCTCAGGTCATGATCCTAAGGTTTTGGGATCGAGTTCCACGTCGGGCTCCCTGCTCAGCAGGGATTCTGCTTCTCCCTCTCCCTCTACTACTCCCCCCTGCTTGTGCTCTCTCTCTCTCTCTCAAATAAATAAATTAAATGTTTAAAAAAATAAAAGATCATTGCTACTGGTTCCTGTGCCATATTATGCCACTCCGAATAGTGTAAGAATCTACCCCACAAGGCCTGATTCTCTCTCCAGTGGTGCAGTTTTGGGGCAGATGTCTCCTGTGTCTCTGATTTTGTTTTTCAGATGGACCACTCAAATCAACCAGAAGGTTGCTCTCAGAGTGACCTTGAAGGTTTATGCTGGGAAACGTTATTGCCCCCTATCTTTCACTTCTCTCCCCCACTGCCTTTTATCCCAAAGCAGAGAGGAGTGGGCTCTCTTTGCCTGTTTGTGACTATCTCTCCTCTCCACCTGTAGGAGTCCTACCCACCTTGTGTGGATGACTTCCTGTACATCTGTGATGATATTTATCAGCGAGATGAGATGCTCACCATGGAAATCAGCATCCTGCAAACTCTCAAATTTGATATCAACATTCCCATCGCCTATCATTTCCTGCGCAGATATGCTAGGGTAAGAGGGAGGAGGCACATCCTCATTCTCCCACTACTGGGTTAGTCCCCTCCATACCCAGAGTGGCTGCTTGAATGGTAGGGAAAGGGAAAGGGGCAGCGGGGGACAGGGGAATTTCTTCTTCAGTCCACCCTCCTAGACTGACCACCTTTATCAAGTGTTGGGGGGGGAACAGAATTGAAGACTTTCCTGGTGTACCTTTATGTTTTGAGGTGAAGGCAGTCTAAGGGAGGGGAAGAAGAGTCTTTGATCAGGAAGGGACACGTGGGAAGTTGGGGGGAAATGCTGGTAAACTTTTCTTCCATCATCTGACTGTTGGTTACAGGGGAGGTCACTTTATAATTATTTATAGTATTCTACAAGTACACCTGTGCACTTTCCTCTATGTGTGTGTTATAGGTTATAATTTTTAAAAAAGATTCAAACAAGAAAAGGGAAATTCTTTTGGAGCATGGAATATTTCTAGGGTGGAGCCAGGTGCAAAGTTAGAGAATTTTGGCTCTTCAAAGGATAACTTGCAAAGAAAGGGGATGTGAGGGAGGGTGCCACAAGGATACTTGATAATTTGGTTAAAAACTCTAAAGGTAGCAAATCCCACTGGCCGATTTCAGAATCCCTGCCTGAAAGATTCTGTGCTTTTGGGGGTAGGGTCCTTAGTGTGAGTCATAGTAGCAAGAGAGGTAAATTGTTCAGACAGAGAGCCATTTAGGCCTGAAGTGGGATAACTGGAGAGAGTGGGTACAGTGGGTCTTCTGCTAGGTGCTGCTTTTCTGAATTGATTGCTGAGCCAGTCTTCTTGCCACCCTTAGTGTCTCCGTGCCAACATGAAGACACTGACTTTGTCCCGCTTCATCTGTGAGATGACTCTGCAGGAATACGACTATGTCCAGGAGAGGGCTTCCAAACTAGCTGCTGGCTCCTTCCTCCTGGCCCTCTATATGAAGAAGCTCGGACACTGGGTAAACACTTGACGGGGGCACAGGGTAGAGATTTAGAAGCACAGAATCAGCAACCTAAGTGTCCACTGATGGATAAATAAATAAAGAAGATGCGGTGTATACACACACACACACACACACACACACACACACACACACACACACACGAATATTACTTAGCCATAAAAAAGAATAAAATCTTACATTTGTGACAACATGGATGGACCTATACGATATTATATTAAGTGAAATAAGTCAGAGAAAGACAAATACTGTATTATTTCACTTCTCTGTGGGATCTAAAAAAACAAAACGGGGGGCACCTGGGTGGCTCAGTCAGTTAAGCTTCTGCCTTTGGCTTAAGTCATGATCCCAGGGTCCTGGGATCAAGCCCCGCATTGGGCTCCCTGCTCAGTGGGGAGCCTGCTTCTCCATCTGCCGCTTCCCCAGCTTGTGCTCGCTCGCTCTCTCTCTCTCTCAGATAAATAAATGAAATTAAAAAAAAAACAGAAACAGATTCATAAATATGGAGAACAAACTAGTGAGGGGAGGGGGTGGAGGGAAGGGCAAAATAGGTGAAGGGGATTAAAAGGCACAAATTTCCAGTTACAAAATAAATAAGTCACAGGGACATAAAGTACAGCATAGGGAGTGTAGTCAATAGCATTGTAATAACGTATGGTGACAGATGGTGACTACACTTATCATGGTGAGCATTTTGTAATGTATATGAATGTTGAATCACTATGTCATACACCTGAAACTAAGGTAGTATTGTATGTCACCTGTACTTCAAATTAAAGGCAAGAAAACACAGGGTAAATTCGGGAGGAAGGTGTAAAGTAGGGTCATGGGCAACTCAGTGATAAAACTGCCATGTGCCCATAGTTATAAATTCTTTGACATCTCAACGTGTTAAGAGCCTGGCTGCTTAAAGGGTTTTTACAGCAATGGTTTTGAATTGTTTTACTTTATTTTTCTTAGTCGCAGTACTCTTTATTCCAAAGAAAGCTTACTTGAAAACCCAATATTGTAAAACAGACTAATATGAAATAATTCTGGTTGCAGCAGGTGGTAGGATGGGCCCCCTTCTTACCTGACCCCATTCTGCCCCTTGCAGTCCCCCCAGCACGGTTGCCCTCCACTCCCCTGAGAGCTCATTGGAATATAATTTGAGAAGCACAGACCCAGACTTGTGCAAGCAACTGTCTGTGTGTATAATGGGGGATTCAGAGGTATAGTATAGTGGTCTTCTCTGAAGAGGAAGTCCCCTAAAGCCTCCTTCCCCAGTATAAGTAAAAGTCATTCCGAAGCTCCTCCAACCTAGAAGTTCTGCAGCCACTACTGCTGGGAAAACCTCTGTGTACCAAGAAAGACTGCTATAAACCGTTGTGTGAACTTGGACAACTCATACTGAAATTTCTTGGGACAGAGAAAGCATTCAGTAAATGACAGTGATGATGATGAAAAGGAAAAAAATGGCTAGCATTTATTTAGTGCTTAGACAGTGATCTAAGTACTTTGTGTATTAACTCATTTAATTTTCACAAGATCAGTACCATCGTCCCTACTTTACAGATAAGAAATAACTTCCCATGTTTTGCTAATGAGAGGCAGAGCTAGTCTTTGGGGATTACGGGTCGTGTTCAAATTGTTATACCTCCTGTATCATCAGAACTGATGTGGCCATAACTTTGGAACTGTGGCCCTGGAGAGGCTCCACGTTGTGCCAGGCTTTGATCTTCAGATCATGGGGAAATGTTGTAGGTTCTGAGGGGGACAACTGAGGGACTCAGGGCAGCAAACTGCCTGCCGACCAGTATAGAAATAGTTCTGTGTTTTAACAGTTGGCATGGTTACACCAATGAGTATCAGCTAAGTGTCAGCCCTGATCTGAACTCAGGTAGTATGGCCCCACAGTCCTCTATGCTATGTATACCGCCTCTATAGATAAAGGCTTCACAGAGGAGGTGACTTTTGAGTTGGGTCTTGAAAGATGAGTAGGAACCTGTTAGAGAAGACATTCTAGGTAGAGGGAATGATAACTGACCAGATGTGAAGGCAATGAGAAGAGTGTGAGGTATTTGGGGCAGAATAAGGCACTTCCTGTAGATAGAGCAGAGGATATATTAACAGGGAGTGGTGAGAGATGAGACCGGAATGGTAGGGTGTAGTCAGATTGTGAGAGACCTTTGATGCCAAATGGAGAGACCCACTTTATATGAAGGCATTGGAAGGTTTTGAGGCAGGGGAGTGACCTACTCCTCTTTGTGTGTTCTGGAAACACCACTGGTATAGCAGTAGAGAAGGTGAATTAAATGAGAGATAGTATAAAAGTGGGAACACCAGTGAGTAGGCTTTCGTAATAGTCAAGATGAAGCATTGGGGTCCGAACCTGTGCAGTGACAATGGAGCCATTAATCTTATTTGACACACCCAATATAATGTGTTACTCCCCTGCTCAGCATGCCAGTGATTGCCCTTTACCTGTGGCAGTGGTTTCTAAACAGTATTCAGTAGAGCCCTGTGATTCCTGTAGAAGTGTCTCCTGGGCCCTGTAAAAGGTAAAGGGATCCAAATTGGTGGGCTTGTTAGCTCTCCCTCCCAATTCCAGGTAGGTATTTAGGCTTCCAGGTAAGATATTTGAAAAAAAAAAAAAAAGAGTTCAGAGAAAGTAATTTAAGACACTTTTAGAAAACCACTGCCTTATAGAAGAGACCTTCTCTTCTTTACCTGTGGAGCTCCCACTTGACTTTCAACGCCCACTGCAGTCGTGCCCTCCTTTACAAAGCTTTCTGTGACTCTCCTGGCCAAAGTTCATGGGTCCTGCTGCTCTGTTTCTCCAGGGTCCCATTCTCACTTTCATCATAGACCTTCCCACACATTCTGTAATTCTCTGTGTGCACGGCTGTCTCCCCCACTACACATTCCTTAGGGGCAGGGGCCTTAGTCATCTTTGTATTCACAGCAGCCTACACAGGGCTTGGTAATATTAACCCTAGCTAGCCTCTGTTCCACTGTGCATTGTGTGTATTAACTCATTCGCTCCTATGATGCAATTACTGTAATGATCCCCATTTGGCATAGTGGGAAACTGGGGCACCAAGAAATTAATAACTGGCTCAAGTCCATGCTGTTGTTGGAGCTAGAATTTGAACCTAAGCCGTTTGCTTCTGGAACCTTTCCTCTTAAACGCTCTGCTGTATTACTTCTGCCACATAATAGGCATCCTTAAAATTGAATGAGAACATAAATGCATGGAATGATAGCTCTTAGAGCCAGAGAAAAGGAACTGCCTTAAATTCCTGTTGTCTGTTGACTTGGGATCTTAAGTTTGTTTTGAGGTTTGCCTGGCCATTGGCTCTTGACCTGAGCGTGAGTAAATTACAAAGTTAGTCATGTTCCTTAGATTCCTTAGTGGATTTCAGCTTACATGAATACCTACAACCAGGGCTAATATCCAACTGGTACCTGTGGGTATATGGTACATATGTTCATCTGGATAGCTGTACCATTAGTTTGCAGCTGGAACCTAGTCTTCTAGGAAGTACTCTATACTTACTCGTCAGTGTCTGTGCTGTATGAGTTGTTGAAATGTCTGACTATCTCCTCTGCCTATACCATGTATACAAAGTCTGGATTTGGGATGGTAGAGATAGAGGAAGGGTCCGCTTCCTGTGGTAAAAGTCACTGTTCATGTTGCTTCTTCCAGGCTCCTGCCCTGGAGTATTACAGTGGCTACAAGACCTCTGATCTTCACCCCTTGGTCAAGCAGCTAAACACCCTGCTGACATTGCGTCCTTGCAACAAGCTCAAGACTGTGCATTCCAAGTATTCTCACCAGTAAGTACCAAGCTCCGGTTGAGGATGGGTTTGTGCTCAGCCATGGGGAGGCACAGACTAGCCTCACTTAAGGAAAAAGAAAGATTCAGTACTGTTCGCCTTACTTTCTGCTCTAGGATTAAACCAATATAGGGAACCAAGAGTCCTATGTCTCATTTATTCCAAGGAGCCTGTTTGCTTTGGCTTATTTTTACGCTGAGCAGAGCCCTCTTCCTTTTGCAGGGTCTTCTTCGAAGTCACCAAAATCCCCCCCTTGGACATGTTGAAGCTAGAGAAGATTTTGAACTACTGCTAAGTCTGAGGCTGAGGAGCCGGCACACTGGCAGCGGCCACCAGGGCCAGGCAGGCATTGAAATAAGCTGTTACTTATTCTGTCTTTGAATGTGTCTTTTGATCACTTGTCTTTCTTTTTTACTCTTTTGTTTGTCTTTTCCCAAATTGATAGTGTTGTAAATATTTAACTTGTTATGAAAGAAAAGAAATTATTATAGTATTTGATTAGAAATTTAATAAAAAATTGTTTGTTGTTAAAAGGGCTCACGTCCCCTCTTATTGCTCGGGAGCCCCATGCATAGCCCAGGGATGTTTTTCCCTGTGCCTCAAGGATCTAAGTTATCCAGTTTCCTTCTCTAGTTGGAGACTTTCTCTTCATGGGAAGAAGAATTGAATTAGGGTGTAAATTGAAGGCTGAGTCTGTACAAGGAGGATCCTTGGGGCATTGGTGCCCAGTTCAAAGAGAGAGAGCCCTGCCAGATAGACAGGCCTCTCAGCGTTTAGATCTGGGGCAGCTGGGAGTGTGGGCCAATACCCTTTGGTCCCCATCTCAGGTTGCTTGCTTTCCTTGTTTCTTCCTGGATGACAAAAAGATGGGGAATTAGGATTTTAACCCTAATATAGCCCTACTTTCATAGTTAAGCAGCTTTCTAGAGTCTAAATTTGAAAAGCTGCTTGGAGTGGCATGCCAGGATCTCCTTTGGACCTTATCTTGTGTCAAGAGGAGAACTTTCCACCTGTGAAATCAGTGAGATGTCCCATGAATGCAGGCATCGATCATTTGCCCAATGTTCATTCATAAAGCCTTAAGGAGGTTCTCCTCTCTCTCCCTGTCCTACCTTTGGGGTGATGTGTACTGGTACAGCTATCTTGGTTGTTAACAGAGGAGCTGAATCTACTCTGTGCCAGTTGATGAAGAGCCACTGCCTTAATCCTGCCTCTAAGACCTCTGTGACCTCCCCGCAATCTAGCAACTGCAGTAAGTGATGTCTGTCACAGCAGGAGACCTCTAGGGCTCTATTCTAGTACTGTGACTGGCAACTGTTGTGATTGGTCTGTGCTCATGTGTAACTACGTGTCACATGTTTTGAATATCAGTCCTGAGGGTGGGAATCTGGTGGAGGGGACAGTCGATGGAGAACTCTTGGGGAAAATACCTCCCCAGTTCTGACCCCAGATTCCCCATGCTAGTCTGGTCACATCCCCTTTTGTGGTTGGGGACAGGAGGGAGAGCACTCTGGGCCCTTAGATGTCTTAGTGCTTTCTTTCTCTCTGTGTCGGTTTCCCGTTTCCCCTCCAAACTTGCTTTGCCTTGGCGACCAGACATCACTGGGTTCCCTCCTGCCCCGTTCCATTACTTAGCAGGGTGACTAAAGGGTACAGCCAGAGGTCTGAGTTGCTCGACAGTGATTCAGCTTGCATAGCCAACTTTGCATAAACATGCTAAAAGCACTAGGCTGGAATCCCTCTTGCAAATTCCAGCCTCACTGAAAGGAAGTATCTTATACCTGCTTTTTAATTCTGGAACTTCATCAAAGGAAAAAATGAACTGATTTGATTATTCCGCCCCCCCGCCCACATTTTTTCGACTCTGTTCTTCTTTAGAAGTGATTGTGGAACCATCAATCATTTTTGTGGTTGTTCATGTCTCAAAATTTATTTTACACTTATCACTACTTCAAAATTAGACAACTATTAGACCTGGCTCTTGTTATTTAGTTCTTTATTAAAGAAGCACATCTAATTCTTTTTCAAGAATTTTTTATATTTTGATGACTCCAGATCAGTGTAATTGGTTTTCATTGTAACCTTATGTTTTTGTAAGTTTTATTGAGATAAAATTCACATATCATACAATTCACCCATTTAAAGTGTACAATTCAGTAGTTTTCAGTATATTCACAGAGTTGTACATCTATAGCCATAATCTAATTTTGGAACATTTTCATCACCCCAAAAAGAAACCCTGTACCCATTAACAGTTAACCCCAGTCCTACCCACTCCCCCACCCCCCAGCCCTAGGCAACCACTAATATTTTTGTCTCTGTAGATTTGCCTATTCTGTACTTTTCATATAAACTAAATCATACAATGTGTAGCCTTTTGTGTCTGGCTTCTTTCTCTTAGCATAATGTTTTCCAGGTTTATCCATGTTGTAGTAGGTGTCAGTACTTCATTTCCTTTTATTGCTGAATGATATTCCATTTTATGAATATACTACATTTTGTTTAGGCATCAGTTGATGGAAATCTGTTTTTTCTCCCCACTTTTTGGCTATTACGAGTAATTCTGCTATGAGCATTCATGAACAAGGTTTCGTGTGGACATATGTTTTCATTTCTCTTGTGAATATACTTAGGAGTGGAATTGCTGGATTATGTACTATTTTACATGTCTGTGAGCAGTATATGAGGGTTCCAATTTCTCTACATTCTTTCTAACACTTGTTATTATCTGTCTTTTTAATTATAGCCATCCTGGGGTACTTGGGTGGCTCAGTCTTTAAGTGTCTGCCTTCGGCTCAGGTCATGATCCCAGGGTCCTGGGATTGAGCCCCTCAACAGGTTCCCTGCTCTGCGGGAAGCCTGCTTCTCCCTCTCCTACTCCCCCTGCTCGTGTTCCCTCTCTCACTGTGTCTCTCTCTGTCAAATAAAGAAATAAAATCTTAATTATAGCCGTCCTAGTGGGTGTGAAGTATCTTCTTATGGTTTTATTTTGCATTTCATTGATGGCCAGTGATGTTGAGCATCTTTTTATGTGCTTATTTGCCATTTGTTTATCCTCTTTGGAGAGATATCTATTCAAGTTCTTTGCCCATCTTTAATTGGGTTATATGTGTCTTTATTACTGAATGGTAAGAATTCTTCATATATTCTGGATCATAGATATGATTTGCAAATATTTTCTCTGATTCTATGGATTGTCTTTTCACAAGACAATCTTGATAGTGCTGTTTGAAACATAAAAGTTTTTAATTTTGATGAAGTCATATTTATCCATTTTGGATATTTTTGCTTTTGTGTCACATCTAAGAAACCATTCCCTAGGGACACCTGGGTGGCTCAGTCAGTTAAGCGTCTGTATTCAGCTCAGGTCATGATCCCAGGGTCCTGGGATCGAGTCCCACATCAGGCTCCTTGCTCAGTGAGGAGCCTGCTTCTCCCTCTCACTGCTTACTTGTGCTCTCTGTGTGTCAAATAAATAAAATCTTAAAAAAAAAAAGAAACCATTGCCTAGTCCATTTAAGTCTAACATCTATTTTGAATTAATTTTTATATATTGTGAGATGTAGGTTTCCAACTTCATTTTCTTACATGTGGGTATCCAGTTGCTCTAGCACCGTTTTTGGAAAAGACTAATGCTTTCTCTGCTTAATTATCTTGGCACCTTGTTGACTAATTGACTGTAAATGTGAGAGCTTATTTCTGGGCTCTCAATTCTATTCTGCTTACCTATATGTTTATCCTTATGCCACTACCACACCATATTGATTATTGTAGCTTTCTAGTAAGTTTTGAAATTGGGAAATTGTGAGTTCTCCCACTTCGCTTCTCTTTTTCAAGTTTCTTTTGCTATGCATTTCTAAATGAATTTTCACATCAGCTTGTCAATTTCTGAAAAGAAAGCTGGCATTTTCATAGAGATTGCATTGAATTTGTAGGCCAGTTTAAGGAGTATTGCCATCTTAACCGTATTACATCTTCTAATCTATGAACATGTATTTTGTGCTAGTCTCAGCCTGTTGATAACCAGTGTTGTGGCTGGACCTGCTCTGATCCTTGTGGTTCTTATTATGATTGCAAGAGGCCCTTAGCAGTAAACATCAGGAAATTCTGAAAGAGACAAGATTTATTACTTACAAGTTCTGGAAATTACACAGCACATGTAGAGGCACATAGCAAGGTCTAATTGTGGTGGGGGAAGAGGGAGAGGGAAAGGGAGAGTCCTTGCATACACAGGCCTAGGGTTCTGCTTCTATTGAGGTTGAGGGTGGGGACCTAGGGTTTTGTGGGCTCATTCTTTATTGGTGAATTTAAAACCTAAGAGCAAGAATATAAAGTATGGGAAGAGAAAAAACAGTATGGGAAGAGAAAAAACAATTGGCCCAAATAATCAGTTACCAAAATCAATCAAAGAGACACGGGGGGACTGGCGATGTGTTTAAGTCAGGCACTTGCATTATGAAAAACAAAACAATAACAACCCAACTATTAGGGATTGCATTACAACATGGTATGCCTTTTATTTAGGCCTTTAATTCTTTTCAACAATGTTTTTATAGTTATCAAAGTATAAGCTTATATTTCTATTGTTACATTTATTCCTAAATATTTTTTTAATGGAGCCATCAGTCTTGATCACTTTCAATTTCTTGCATACATGTTTTGATTATGGCCATACAGAAGGGTGACCTCATTAAGTCTTGCCAACTTTACCTCCTAACTATTTCTTGAATTGGCATTTTCATCATAGTGTCTGTCTACCACTGCCCAGGTTTGAGATCTTTTGTGTGGATTATTTATGGGACTTTCCTAACTTGTCTCCTTATCTTCAATTTTGTTCCCTTCAAATTCACCCTCCATACAATGACCAGAATGATTTATTTAAAATTCAATTCTTGATTACAGTTCTGGGTAAGATGGTTAAGTGCTTGCTACTCTGTCTCTCACTGAACACAGTCATAAAATCGGGACAGCGTGCATGGCACAGCTATTTGAGAGTTCTGAAAAGTAAGCAGCTTAAGGCAGATTGGAGAACAGCAAAATTTGAGGAACCAGCAAACCAGTGGAGAGTTTCCCACTCTTTTCCCGCTCTCAGATTCTCCAACTGGAACTTCATGCCGCTGAAAACCTGGAAGTGAGCACTGTAGTATAGACAGAGAACTCCAGGAGAGTTCTCTAGTTCTGGCTTGAAAAGTGAAGGGGGAAGAAATCTCCCATTCTTTTTCTTTATTTCTCTCTCCTCTCACATCCCAATCCCCAGGCAATTATGCAGTGGCAGCAACTGTAGTGGCAATGGGAACCTTCAGGAACCAATAGTCTTAGAGAGATGAACCTTAATTGTTATTTGAAGGAGCTGTGGCCACAGTTGCTCTTTTATATCTCTGTTCTTCCATTGTTTGTCTTCAGAGGTAGTACAACTGTAGAAGTGAACAATTTCTGACCACAGGACTGAAAGGAGGTCCCAGCAATTGGATAAAGAGCTGCAAGAGGTTGCAGCTCAGGAAAGTGACCTCAAAGTTTTTTTTAGAGACTTTTTAAAACAACTCTCCTTTATTTTTTAAAAAAGATTTATTTATTTTAGAGAGAGAGAGGGCATGAGTGGGGGAAGGGGAAGAAGGAGGGGGAGAGAAAGAGAGAATCCCAAGCAGACTCTGCACTGACCATGGAGCCCAATGCAGGGCTTGATCCCAGGACCCTGAGATCATGACCTTGGCCAAAATCAAGAGTTGGATGCTTAACCAACTGAGCCACCCAGGTGTCCCTCCAAGTTTTTTTTATGAGCTTCTGGGTATGTGCCACTAACCTGTGTGTGAGTTGATCAGATCCTAATTAGCATATCAAAGAATTTGAGAACTGAGTTAACAGATATACATCTAGGTTCCAGACTGATCATTTAGTGACAAACATACCCTAGGCAGATCTGAAGAACATTGCAAAAGCTTTGAACTGAGCTGACATTGGGCCATGAGCCCACAGAAGGCTGGTGGGAACGTGTGGCCTAACCTAATTGGATTGCTAAAGCAAAAATATGTTTTCCATACAATTTAAGCAAGTCCTAGAGTTTTATTTATTTATTTATTTTAAAGATTTTATTTATTTGACAGAGAGAGACATAGAGAGGGAACACAAGCAGGGGGAGCGGGAGAGGGAGAAGCAGGCTTCCCGCTGAGCAGGGAGCCCGATGCGGGGCTCGATCCCAGGACCCCGGGATCATGACCTGAGCTGAAGGCAGACGCTTAATGACTGAGCCACCCAGGCGCCCCAGCAAGTCCTAGAATTTTATAATGTCATATTCAAAATATCCAGAAGATACTCTGGAATTAATAGGCCTACAAAGAACCATGAGCATCTCAATTTGCCTGGCAAAAGACAATAGATATCAATTACAAGAAGATATGAATATTGCAATTATCTGACGAAGACTTTAAATCAGTTACTATTAAAAAACAAACAATTGCAAACACTCTTGTAACAAATGTTAAAAATACAGTCTCATCCAATAAATAGAAGATATAAAGAAGTAGAAATCAAGTGGAAACTTCAGAATTGAAAAATACAATAACAAATTAAAAAAAAAAAAACCCTCGGGGCTCCTGGGTCGCTCAGTCGTTAAGTGTCTGCCTTTGCCTCAGGTCATGATCCCAGGGTCCCGGGATTGAGCCCCACATTGAGCTCCCAGCTCGGTGGGAAGCCTGCTTCTCCTTCTCCCACTCCCCCTGCTTGTGTTCCCTCTCTTGCTGTGTCTCTCTTTGTCAAATAAATAAATAAAATCTTTAAAAATAATAAATAAGAAAAACCTCATGGACAGACATAATAGCAGAAGTGAGATGTCAGAGGAAAGAGTAAACTTCAAGATAGATAAATAAAAATTATGCAGTATAGGGGCACCTGGGTGGCTCAGTCAGTTAAGTGTCTGCATTTGCCTCAGGTCATGAGCCCAGGGTTCTGAGATTGAGCCCTGTGTCAGGCTCCCTGCTTGGCAGGGGAGTCTCCCTCTCTCCCTGCTTGTGCACATGCACTTTCTCTTTCTCCCTCTCTCTTTCTCAAATAAAATCTTTTAAAAAATTATGCAATACAAACAACAGAGCGAACAAAGATTAGCCTCAGGGACATGTGGGGCAGTTTAATAAAAGTCTATCAGTTGTGCCATTGGGGTCTCAGAGAGGAGAGAGAAGTGCTGAAAAAAAATCTGAAGAAATAGTGGCTGAAAAATTGCAAATTTTGGTGAAAGACACCAACCTACAGATTCAAGAAAATGAATAAATTCCAACCAGGACAAACCAAAAGAAACCCATACATCATAATTAAACTGATGAAAAATAAAGACAAAAGAATCTTGAAAGCATCCAGAGAGAAATGATGCATTATATATAGGGGAACAATTATTTGAATGGCTGCAGATTTCTCACCAGAAACTCTAGATCAGAAGGAAGCAACACAAAATTTTTCAAGTGTTGAAAAATTTATCAATCCAGAATTCAATATCCAACAAAAAGTATCCTTTAGGAATGAAGATAAAATTTAAAATACAGTTTCAGATGAAGGAAAACTAAGAAAATTCATAGTAAGCAGACCTGCTGAAAAAGAATTGCTAAAGGACTTTCTTCATACAGAAATGAAATTTTACCAGAAGGGAAATTGGATCATTAGGAATTTAAAAAACAACAGAAGTGGTAAATATCTGGGTAAATATAATAGACTATTTTCTTCTTTTGCGTTTTGATTGAAAGTAAAACAACATTTTCTGATGGGATTTTCAGTGTATGTAGATGTAATATATGAGAAAATGATAGCATAAAGTGGAGAAGGTAGAGGGCCCAATATGCTGGTAAGGATTTCACATTGCAATTGAAGTGGTGAAATATTGATACTAAGTAGGCTGTGAAAGGTATGTATTTTGTAATCCCTAGAGCAACTATGAAAAGTTATACAAAGAGATGTCAGAGTCACAATAGACATATTAAAATGGGATACTAAAAAATGTTCAAATCTAAAAGAAGGCAGGAAAAGGGAAAGAGGAATAAAAACC
The DNA here is from genome assembly GCF_009762305.2 of Zalophus californianus. Taxonomy (NCBI): domain Eukaryota; kingdom Metazoa; phylum Chordata; class Mammalia; order Carnivora; family Otariidae; genus Zalophus; species Zalophus californianus. The sequence goes on along the minus strand of NC_045612.1, from coordinate 86,308,049 downwards.
AGAGAGACCAAACAGAAAACAAATAGTAAAATGACAAATCTCAATCCAGTCATATCAATAATTATACTAAATGGTCTAAACACATTAATTAAAAGACAGATTGCTGGAATGGATTAAAAAACAAGACCCAACCAGATGCCACCTACAGAAACTAACTTCAAAAATAATTACATAGACAGGTTAAAAGCAAAAGGATGAAAACAGACGCCATTCAAAAACTAATTAAGAGAGTTGGAGTGGCTGTATTAACATCAAAGTTGACTTCAGAGCCAAAAAATTGCCAAGGATAAACAGGGATATTTTATATTAATAAAAAATGTCAATTCATGAGAAGACATGACAATCTAAACTATGTTTACTCCTAATAACAAGTTCAAAATACAAGAGGCAAAAGTTGACATAGCTGAAAGAAGAAACAGACAAATCTACAATTATAGCTTCAGTAATTGATGGGAAATAGACAAAATCAGAAAGGATATTTGAACAACACCATCAATACGCTGACTCCAACTGACATTTATAGAATACTCCATACAATGACAGCAGGAATAGATATTCTTCTCAAGTGCACATGGAACATTCACCAAGATAGACCATGTCCTAGGTAATAAAAGAAGCCTTTTTAAAAAGTTTTTAAATTCCAGTTAGTTAACATGCAGTGAAATATTAGTTTCAGGTGTATAATATACTGTATGGTGACTAACATAACAATAAAAAAATATAGTGATTCAACAATTCCATACATCACCTGATGCCAATCACAAGTGCACTTCTTGTCTCTATCACCTATTTGGCCCATCTACCCACCCACCTTCCTTCTGGTAACTATCAATTGTTTCTCTTAACTAGAGTAGTTAGGGGTCTGTTCATCAGAGATATTGCCCTGTAGTTCTTTTTTAATGGAGGCTTTATCTGGTTTTGGTATCAGGTTTAGTGCTGGCCTTATAGAATTAATTTGGAGTTTTCCTTCCTTTTCTATTTTTTGAAATGGTTGGAGAAGAATAGGTATTCTTCTTTAACTGTTTGCTAGAATTTGCCTATGAAACCACCTGCTCCTGGACTTTACTTTGTTGGGAATTTTTTGATTATGGATTCAAATTCTTTGCAGGTTATTGGTCTGTTCAAATTTTCTATTTCTCCTGTTTCAGTTTTGGTAGGTTATATGATTGTAGGAATTTACCCATTTCTTCTAGGTTGTCCAATTTGTTGACATAGAGTTTTTCATAATACTCCCTTAGGATTGTTTGTATTTCTGTGGTGTTGGTTGTTATTTCTCATCTCTCATTTGTGATTTTATTCTTTTGGGTCCTTTCTCTTTTCTTTTTGATAAGTCTGGCTAGAGGTTTATCAATTTTATTAATTTTTTCAAAGAACCACCTCCTGGTTTCATTGATTTGTTCTATTGTTTTTTAAGCTTATATATAATTTAGTTTTGCTCTAATCTTTATCATTTCCTTCCTTCTGCTGGCTTTAGGCTTCATTTGTTCTTTTTCTAGCTCCTTTAGGTATAAGGTTAGGTTGTTTGAGATTTTTCTTGCTTTTTTGAGGTAGGCCTGTATTGCTATATACTTCCCTCTTAGAACCACTTTTGCTGCATCCTAAAGGTTTCAGATCATTGTGTTTTCATTCTCTTTTGTTTCCATGTATTGCTAAAATTTTTTCTTTGATTTCCTGGTTGTTTAGTAGCATGTCATTTACTCTCCATGTATTTGTGGTCTTTCCAGATTTTTTCTTGTGGATGACTTCTAGTTTCATAGCATTGTGGTCAGAAAAGGTGCATGGTATGACTTCGATCTTCTTGAATTTGTTGAGGCCTGTTTAGTGTCCTAATATGTGATCTGTTCTGGAGAATGTTTTATATGCCCTTGAGAAGAATATATTCTGCTGTTTTATGATGGAATATTCTGAATATATCTGTTAAGCCCATCTGTTCCCATGTGTCATTCAAAGCCATTGTATAATTCTTTATTCATTATTTTTATTTTTCAAGGTTTTTATTTTGGATACCAGATTAAATCTCTTGGTAACCTAAACTCTCACAGACTATTTAAATATTAACCTCTATTCAGGTCTAATGTGTATTCATGGAATTTTATTTTATTTCATTTTTTATTATTATGTTCAATTAGTCAACATATAGTACATCGTTAGTTTTTGAGATGTTCTGTCCATTGATGTAAGTGGGGTATTAAAGTCCCCTACTATGATTGTATTATTATAGATTATTTCCATTATGTTTGTTATTGTTTTATATATTTGGGTACTCCTATTTGGGGTATGTAAATATTTTTTTTTCCTAAGCTTTAATTCACATGCCATCTATGACTAGTATCTCTTTTTTTTGTAAGATGTAGTGTTTTTTTTCTTTAAAATTTTTTATTGTTATGTTAATCACCATACATTACATCATTAGTTTTTGATGTAGTGTTCCATGAGTCATTGTTTGTGCATAACACCCAGTGCTCCACGCAGAACGTGCCCTCTTTAATACCCATCACCAGGCTAACCCATCCCCCCAGCCCCCTCCCCTCTAGAACCCTCAGTTTGTTTTTCAGAGTCCATCGTCTCTCATGGTTCGTCTCCCCCTCCGATTTACTCCCCTTCGTTCTTCCCCTCCTGCTATCTTCTTTTTTTTTTTCTTAACATATATCGCATTATTTGTTTCAGAGGTACAGATCTGTGATTCAACAGTCTTGCACAATTCACAGTGCTCACCATAGCACATACCCTCCCCAATGTCTATCACCCAGCCACCCCATCCATCCCACCCCCTACCACTCCAGCAACCCTCAGTTTGTTTCCTGAGATTAAGAATTCCTCATATCAGTGAGGTCATATGATACATGTCTTTCTCTGATTGACTTATTTCACTCAGCGTAACACCCTCCAGTTCCATCCACATCGTTGCAAATGGCAAGATCTCATTCCTTTTTATGGCTGCATAATATTCCATTGTGTATATATAAACCACATCTTTTTTTTTTAAGGATTTTATTTATTTGAGAGAGAGAGAATGAGAGATAGCACGAGAGGGAAGAGGGTCAGAGGGAGAAGCAGACTCCCTGCCGAGCAGGGAGCCCAATGCGGGACTCGATCCCGGGACTCCAGGATCATGACCTGAGCTGAAGGCAGTCGCTTAACCAACCGAGCCACCCAGGCGCCCTATATACCACATCTTCTTTATCCATTTCATCTGTCGATGGGCATCTTGGCTCTTTCCACAGTTTGGCTGTTGTGGACATTGCTGCTGTAAACATTGGGGTGCACATACCCCTTCGGATCCCTACATTTGTATCTTTGGGGTAAATACCCAGTAGTGCAATTGCTGGGTCATATGGTAGCTCTATTTTCAACTTTTTGAGGAACCTCCATACTGTTTTCCAGAGTGGCTGCACCAGCTTGCATTCCCATCAACAGTGTAGGAGGGTTCCCCTTTCTCCGCATCCCTGCCAACATCTGTCATTTCCTGACTTATTAATTTTAGCCATTCTGACTGGTGTGAGGTGGTATCTCATTGAGGTTTTGATTTGGATTTCCCTGATGTTGAGCACTTTTTCATGTGTCTGTTGGGCATTTGGATGTCTTCTTTGGAAATATGTCTGTTCATGTCTTCTGCCCATTTCTTGATTGGATTATTTGTTCTTTGGGTGTTGAGTTTGATAAGTTCTTTATAGATTTTGGATACTACCCCTTTATCTGATACGTCATTTGCAAATATTTTCTCCCATTCTGTCGGTTGTCTTGTGGTTTTGTTGACTGTTTCTTTTGCTGTGTAAAAGCTTTTTATCTTGATGAAATCCCAATAGTTCATTTTTGCCCTTGCTTCCCTTGACTTTGGCGATGTTTCTAGGAAGAAGTTGCTACTCTGGTCAAAGAGGGTGCTGACTGTGTTCTCCTTTGGATTTTGATGGACTCCTGTCTCACATTTAGGTCTTTCAACCATTTTGAGTCTATTTTTGTGTGTGGTGTAAGGAAATGGTCCAGTTTCATTCTTCTGCATGTGGCTGTCCAATTTTCCCAACACCATTTGTTGAAGAGACTGTCTTTTTTCCATTGGACATTCTTTCCTGCTTTGTCGAAGATTAGTTGACCATAGAGTTGAGGGTCCATTTCTGGGCTCTCTGTTCTGTTCCATTGATTTTTGTGTCTGTTTTTGTGCCAGTGCCATACTGTCTTGATGATGACAGCTTTGTAGTAGAGCTTGAAGGCCGGAATTGTGATGCCACCAGCTTTGCTTTTCTTTTTTAGCATTCCTCTGGCTATTCGGGGTCTTTTCTGGTTCCATACAAATTTTAAGATTATTTGTTCCATTTCTTTGAAAAAAGTGGATGGTATTTTGATGGGGATTGCATTGAATGTGTAGATTGCTCTAGGTAGCATTGACATCTTCACAATGTTCTTCCAATCCATGAGCATGGAACGTTTTTCCATTTCTTTGTGTCTTCCTCAATTTCTTTCATGAGTATTTTATAGTTTTCTGAGTACAGATCCTTTGCCTCTTTGGTGAAATTTATTCCTAGCTATCTTATGGTTTTGGGTGCAGTTGTAAATGGGATCGACTCCTTAATTTCTCTCTCTTCTGTCTTGGTGGTGGTGTATAGGAATGCCACTGATTTCTGTGCATTGATTTTATATCCTGCCACTTGACTGAATTCCTGTATGAGTTCTAGCAGTTTTGGGGTGGAGTCTTTTGGGTTTTCCACATAAAGTATCATAACATCTGCAAAGAGTGAGAGTTTGACTTCCTCTTTGCCGATTTGGATGCCTTTTATTTCTTTTTGTTGTCTGATTGCTGTGGCTAGGACTTCTAGTACTATGTTGAATAGCAGTGGGATAGTGGACATCCCTGCCACGTTCCTGACCTTAGGGGGAAAGCTCTCAGCTTTTCCCCACTGAGAATGATATTCACTGTGGGTTTTTCATAGATGGCTTTTATGATATTGAGGTCTGTCCCCTCTATCCCTATCCTCTGAAGAGTTTTGATCAAGAAAGGATGCTGTACTTTGTCAAATGCTTTTTCTGCATCTATTGAGAGGATCATGTGGTTCTTGTTCTTTCTTTTGTTAATATATTGTATCACGTTGATTGATTTGTGGATGTTGAGCCAACCTTGCAGGCCAGGGATAAATCCCACTTGGTCATGGTGAATAATCCTTTTAGTGTACTGTTGGATCCTGTTGGCTAGTATTTTGGTGAGAATTTTTGCATCCATGTTCATCAAGGATATTGGTCTGTAATTCTCCTTTTTGATGGGGTCTTTGTCTGGTTTTAGGATCGAGGTAATGGTGGCCTCATAAAATGAGTTTGGACGTTTTCCTTCCATTTCTATTTTTTGGAACGGTTCCAGGAGAATAGGTTTTAATTCTTCTTTAAATGTTTGGTAGAGGGGTATGTAAATATTTTAATTGTTATATCTTCTTGTTGGGTGGTCCCCTTTATTATTATATAGTGCCCTTCTTTGTCTCTTGTTACAGTCTTTGTTTTAAAGTCTAGTTTGTCTGATATAAATATTGATTCTACAGCTTTCTTTTTGGCATCCATTTGCATGATTAATGTTTCTTCATCCCCTTTTAATCTACAGGTGTCTTTAGATCTAAAATGAGTCTCTTCTAGGCAGCATATGGATGGGTCTTGTTTTTTTTTTAATCCATTCTGACACTCTGTGTGTTTTGATTGGAATATTTAGTCCATTTACATTCAAAGTAATTATTGATAGATATGTATTTATTGCCCTTTTATTACAGTTTTGTCATTTTTTCTAGAGATTTTTTCCATTCCTTCTGTCTTTCATGTTTTGCTGATTTTCTTTAGTGATATATTTGGATTTCTTTCTCTGTATTCTTTGCATATTTATTATTGGTTTTTGATTTGTGGTTACCATTAGGTTTGTATATAACCTTTTCTTCATATAGCAGTCTGTATTAAGTTGATGGTCATTTAAGTTTGAACCCATTCTTTTCTCCTCTCCTCCCCACCTTTTAGGTATATATTATTATATTTTGTATCCTTTTTTGTGAGTTCCTTGACTGATTTTTTACAGAAATATTCATTTTTAGTGCTTTTGTGTTTCCTACCTCTATATTGTCACTTTTGGTGTCTCTTTTTTTTTTTTTAAGATTTTATTTGACATAAATTGACAGAGAGAGACAAAGTGAGAGAAGGAACACACGCAGGGGGAGTGGGAGAGGGAGAAATGGGCTTCCCACTGATCTGGGAGCCGGATTTGGGGCTTGATCCCAGGACCCTGGGATCATGACCTGAGCTGAAGGCAGGCGCTTAATGACTGAGTCACCCAGGCACCCCTTGGTGTCTCCTTTCCACTCAGAGTCCCCTTTGATATTTCTTTGCAGGGCTGGTTTAGTGGTCACAGACTCCTTTAGTTTTTGTTTGTCTGGCAAACTCTTTATCTCTTCTTCTGTTCTGAATGATAGCCTTGAGCCTTGTTGGATAGAGTATTCTTGGTTGCATATTTATCCCACTCAGCACTTTGAATATATCCTGCCACTGCCTTCTATCTTGCAAATTTCTGTTGGAAAAGTTTCCGGCTAGCCTATGGGTTTTCCCTTGTAAGTTACCTCTTTTTTTCTTTCTGCTTTTAAGATTTTTTTTATCACTTTGTTTTGCAAATTTAATACAGTAAGTTTTGGTGTGGGACTGCTTTTGTTGATTTTGATGGGAATTCTCTGTGCCTCCTGCATCTGGAAAAGAAGCCTTATGCAATTAAAAATAATTGAGGGGCACATGGGTTTCTTAGTCGGTTAAGTGTCCAACTCTTGATTTCAGCTCGGGTCATGGTCTCAGGGTCCTGAGATCAGGCCCCACATCAGCCTCCATGCTTAGCATAGACTCTACTTGAGATTCTGTCTCTCCCTCTTCCATTGCCTGTCCCCCTGCTTGCACACGTGCTCTCTCTATATAAATAAATAAAATCGTTAAAGAAAATAATTGAAATCATACAAAGTGTGTTATCTGACCACAGTGGAATTAAACTAGAAATCAGTAACAGAAAAATAATAGTAAAATCTTCAAACACTTGGAAATTAAATAATATAGTTCTAAATAATCCATGGGTCAAAGAGATGTCCAAGAGTAATTAGGAATATTTTGTATACAATGAAAATTAAAATACAGTATCAAAATTGGTTGAAAAAAAGCAGTGACTTGAGGGAAATTTATAACATTAAATGGTCATATTAGAAAACAAGGAAGAGCTGACATCAATAACTTAAGCTTTCATCTTAAATTAGAAAAAGAACACAATAAATCAAGCAGAAGGGAAGAGATAATAAACAACAACAATCAAATTGAAAACAAAAAAAAAATGGAGAAAATCAATGAAACCCAAAACTGGTTCTTTGACAAGATCAGTAAAATTAATAAATTTCTAGTTCAGCTAAACAAAGGGAAATGAGAGAAGATTCAAATTACCAATATCAGGAATGATCACTGCAGACATTAAATTCATTAATGATTTTGATTATTACATTCAATAAAAGGATATTAAAGAATACTAAAAACAGTTCTATGAACGTAAATGTTACATCTTAGATGAAATGGACCAATTTCCTGAAAACCACAAACTATCAATGTCATCCAAGATAAAATAGATAATCCAAATATTTCTATAACTAATATAGAAATTGAATTCATAGTTAAAAACCTTCCCCCAAAGAAATTTCCATTACCAGGTGTTTTCACTGGCAAATTCTACCAAACATTTAAAGAAGAATTAACATATAAATTCTACACAATCTCTTACAGAAATTAGAAAAGGCAGGGCACCTGGTTGGCTCAGTCAGTTAAAAGGCTGTCTTTGGCTCGGGTCATGATCCCAGAGTCCTGGGATAGAGCCCCGCCTGGGCTCCCTGCTCAGAGGGGAGTCTGCTTCTCCCTCTGCCCCTTCCCCCTGCTCATGTACTCACTCTCTCAAATAAATAAATAAAATCCTTAAAAAAAGAAAACAGATGGGGCGCCTGGGTGGCTCAGTTGGTTAAACCGCTGCCTTCAGCTCAGGCCATGATCCCAGGGTCCTGGGATCGAGCCCCACATCGGGCTCCCTGCTCATGCAGGAAGCCTGCTTCTCCCTCTGCCTGCCACTCCCCCTGCTTGTGCTCTCTCCCTCTCTCTCTCTCTCGCTCTCTCTGTGTGTCAAATAAATAAATAAAATCTTTAAAAAAAATAAAAAAAACAGAAAAGGGAACACTTTTCAACTCATTTTATGAGGCTAGCTTTACCTGATACCAAAACCAAAGGCAGTATGTAAAAAAAGAAAATTACAGATCAATATCCCTCATAAGCATAGACTCAAAGATCTTTAACAAATCCAACCCCGAAGTAATATACCACAAAGTAAGGTTCATCCTGGGAATACAAGGCTGTTTCAATCTTTGAAAATCAATCAGTGTAATCAACCGTATTAAGAGTTTAAAGAGGAAAAATCACATATCAATTGATATGGAAGAGATATTTGACAAAATTTAACGTCCATGATAAAAATGATCAAACTAAGAATAGATGGAAACTTTCTCAACCCGATACAGGTTGTCTCCAAAAATCTACATGTAATGTATTTAATGGTGAAAGACAATACGTTCCTCCTAAAATTAGGAACAAGGCAAGGATATTCACTTTTACCAGTCCTATTCAACATTATACTGGAAATTTTAAGCAGTGCAATGAGACAATAAAAAGAAGTAAAAAGAATACAGATTGGAAAGGAAGAAATAAAATTGATTTTTTTTTGCAGATGGCATGATTATGTGTGTAGAAAATCTCAATCTACAAAAAAAACCTAGAACTAATATTTTGTTTAGCAAAGTCACAGAACACAAGATCAACACACAAAAATCAATCACATTTCTATATTCTGGCAATGTACAAGGAAATTAAAGCTTTAAAATGCCATTTATAAAAATTTATAAATTATAAATTTATAAATTTAAAAATTTAAAAATTTTGTTAAAAATTTCATTAAAAATGCTTAAGTATAAATCTAGTAAAACATTTACAAAATCTGTATGGTGGAAGATGCAGAATGCTCATGAAAGAAATCATATAAATTGATAGGCTTCATGTTCATGGAATGGAAGTGTCATCTTAGTAAAGATGTCACTTCTCAAATTGGTCTATAGATTTAACTCAATACCAAAGTTCTAGCAGGATTTCTTTTTGTAGATATAGATAAATTGATTGTAAAATTTACATGGGCAAATGAACTAGAATAGCTAAGATAATTTTGAAAAAGAATAAAGAAGGAATCATACCACCTGATTTAAAGACTTACTATAAAACTATAGTAATGAATATGATATGTTACTGGGGAAGAAGAGAAAGAACAATGTAATGAATAGAGAGTCCAGAAATAGACCCACACAATTATGGCTGTAGGTGTAAAAGCAATTCAATGATAAGAGCAGTCTTTTCAATACATGGTGTTGGAACAATTGGACATCCATGTGGTAAAGAATGAACCTTCATCTAAACCTCATACATTATACAAAAATTAAAGTGTAACGGTTATGTATCTAAAATTAACATACAAAACTATAAAACCTTTAGAATTCAACATAAAATCTTTATGACCTGGGGTTAAATTGGGTTTTCTGAGCAGCAGCACTATTGACATTTTAGGCTGGATAAATAATTCTTTGTTGTGGGAATTTTCCTGTGCATTGTAGGATACTTAGCAGTTTCTCTGGCCTTTACACATTAAATACCAGTAGCACCCCACTCCCATGCTGTGGCAACCAAAAATGTGCCTAGACAATCGCCCAGTTTCCCTGGGGGCCAAGTTACCCCTGGTTGAGAACTACTGAGTTAGAGGAAGAGTTCTTAGATATGACACTAAAGGCACAATCCATAGAAGAAAAAAATGAATTGTACTTTCTATAAAAATGTAAAATTTTTCCCCTGAAAGATATTGTTGAGAGAATGAGAAGACAGACTAACGACTGGTGAAAGATATTTGTAAATCGTTTATCTGAGAAAGAACTTGGATGCAGAATATATAAAGAATTCTGAAAACTCAACGAATAAATGAAAAACACAATTATAAATATAAGGAAAAGAATTTGAACAGACACTTAACCAAAGAGGACTTAAGTATGACAAATAAGCACATAAAAAGATTTTTAACATCCTCTATGATGCTATGATGAGGTGCCACTAAACATCTCTTAGAATGGCTAAAATAGAAATTACTAAATTCCAAGAGCTGGTGAGGATGTGGAGCAAGTAAAACTCTCAAACATTGCTAGTTTGGATGCAAAATGGTACAGACACTCTGAAAAATAGTTTGGAAATTTCTTATTAAATGAAACATGCATTATGATATAACCCAGCAATCCCACTCGTGGGTATTTATCTTAGAGAAGTGAATACAATAACCTGTATATTAAGTTTATAACAGCTCTATGCATAATTGCCCCAAACTGGAAACAACCTAAAGGTTCTTTGGTAAATGGATAAACAAACTGGTAGATCCATACAGTGGAATGCTATTCAACAATGAGAAGGAACAAACTATTGATTCACATGACAACTTTAAAGAATCTGAAAGGCTTTATGCTGAGTTTAATAAGCTTATCTCAAAATGTTGCATATTCTATGAACATTCTTGAAAGGACTAAGCTGTAGGGATGGAAAATAGTTCAGACGTTAGGGTTAAGGAGTAAGTCTTTAAATCACAAATGATACAAGAAATTTACTGGGGCAGTAGAAACTGTTCTGTTTCTTGATAGTAGTAGTGGTTACACAAATGTCTATATGTGTTAAAATTCACTGAATTATACACCAAAAGAAAAAAGAGCAATTTTACTGTATAATGATTAATAAAAAACCGAGACAAATTGAATTCTGATGGTAATTCACTAGCCTACAGGATTAGTCTAAGCATCTGGATCCTGCAGAGAATTGAATTCTAAAACAATTACAGTGGTAGTCATTTCCCTCACAGAACTGTCTCAAGTTGAGCTAGATTTTAGAACTTTTTGTGGTAGCTCTTTCGGTGTTATGATCATCCTGATGGAGGTTCTTGGCTTGTGCTGCTGCTGTCCTCCTCACCTTCTATTCCTGTGTGCATGCAACTTTATGACTACCCAAGTACTCCCCCCCCTTTCCATTATTGTCCAACTCCCCCCATGCTCAGGTAAATGATGAGGCACTGGTGTTGATTACATTTATCCATTTATTAAAATATTTTAAGAAGCAAAACTTTATTAACTTTGAGGACTGGTGTTCCATTTGGCGGGGGGGAGGAGGAATAGGCACGCTTTAAGGACCTTTTCTTTCTGCTTTTTTTCTATTACCCCTAACTACCCTAGTTTCCTCCCCCAGCCAGACCCTGGCCCTGTTGTTTATTTTCAGGGGCCTCTGAGGAAACAAAAAACACAGAAGAGGAAACAACATGGATTACAGATTAGCAGACAAATAGACAAATGCAATTACATAAACCATATAGCCAGTCAAGGTTCATTACAGGATGGGATGGTGCTCGTGGGGTTGGTTGCTTTGGTATTAGTTTCTACCTCTTATGAAGCTAAAATTCTTCTACTTGTGTCCTGAGGGAAGATGATGTTGACCCTAACTGTTTCTTCTGATCAACCTATAACCTAGTTATTAAGTTGAAAATGTCTTCCTTATTCTTCCCCCGCCCTTTTGGACACAGCACAGGCCCTTTTGGGAGTGGGAACTGAAAGCTGCTGACCTCCTGTAGTAGTGATACCAGAAGCAGTTGATGGCAGTCCAAATCTATTGGTATTCTCATTCCCCACTTGTCTTCTGGCCAGGAATTGCCCACTCAATCAATCCCTCAGAAAGTACTACCAAAGATGCAACCAAACCCCAGAACTTTGGCTCTTAATGGCATCTCTGAACATAATTAAGATGGATATTTGGTGTCTGGTCCCACCACCTGAGCAACTGTATTACTGCAAGTAGTAAACAATGAAGTTCTAAAAGCAGCTTATGCTTCTAGAGGCTTAGCCAACTCCCTTGAGAAAGAAATCACCGCTTCTTGCTTTGTTTCCAAGATGTACATTTAAGAACAGGTGCTCAGCAAGCTGTCTTCCTTTTTGGGAATCAACTGGTAACTAGGCAATTGAGGAGGTAACCAAGCGATTTAGTAAGCCACACCTGCTCCTGGGTCTCATTAGCTATCAATTCTGCTCCACGAGTTGACTTCAACCCCAAATCCTAGTGGTTTCATTCAGTATCATTTTGACTCAGGGTGAGAGGACAGGATGGGTGAAAGGGAATCCAGATAATGCCACAGAGCAACAGTAGCATTACAATGTACAAAGACATATAGTAACTCAGCAAAGTAAGCACAAGAGATGGAGCCCTATTACAGTTTACTGTCATCGGTGATAAAAATAATTACAAGACACAGCCCTGCTTAGGCACTGCCAAGATAAAGCTACCCTCTCCCAGGACTTCCTTCTGTTTCCTAAAATTTGCTCATTTGGAAATTTTCCGTTTTGAAAAAGGCTCTTCTGAGAAAAAAATGTAACTTGGTTCCCAACTCAGTGAGTGACTGTGTGTGCAACTGTTAATGCATGCAGCCACAGTGGAGCCACGTCAGGCTGCAATGGTGACCTTGCTGATTTGATCTAATACCTCCTCCTGGGAAGAAAGAGTGATGCAGAGAAAGCCAAAGACACAGCAACAGTACACTTCCCACTCAAATACATACAATAAGTTAACATATTTCTGATGCTTAAATAAGTTTTAAATGTTTTCTCTCGTCTTTTCCCATTAACTCTCTTTTCTAGTTGTAGAGCTAGGACTTTTTTGTTTGTTTGGCACAGCAATCAGACGTATGGGGACTATCCCCTTGTTAGTATTTTTCTCCTCACCCCTGCAGAGGTGGAACACAGGTGGCTGGTTTAAGTGGGCTAGGCTGGTGGAGTTCCAGAGCTGAGAACCAGTGCTTGGAGTCTGGATTGTGCACCTCGATGAACCAGCCATTGGACTGAGTCAGGTAATTGAGCACGCTAAGTTTGTCTAAGAAGTGGGGAGAGGCCAGTTTTCTGGCTTTCTCTTGATAAGTGGGAAGGGACACTTACGAAAGGTATGAGTTGAAGGGGGTGGGGTGGGAATGCAAGGCAGACCAGAGAGAACCTCACTGGACACTAGCATTTGATTAGATTTGCCTGACTGGGTGCAGGCGTTCAAAAAATGTGAACTGGGATTTGGAGCAATTTTGGCCTAGTTTGTTTCCATGAGAAATTTGGAAGAACCATGGGAAAAGCAGAGGCTTTTAGCCTCCATTTTCCCAGGCCCATGTTCTGTCTGATCACTCTGAATGCCCCTCTGTACTCAAGGGAAAGGAGCAAGATGGGAGATTCAAAGGCGACTTGGGGACTGACCCAACAGCCTGTCCAGAAGACTCAGGCCAAGATGGAGTTTGTGGGGAAGGGCCTAGGCTGTGACTTGTCAGGCAGTCCCTAGCTCAGGCATCTAAGTCACAGAGCTCAAGGCCTGGTTGCTCCATATAGTCTTTACTGGAGAAGGGGACAGCACAGTTTGGGGCAGTTGCTGATGTAGAGTCCAGGACAAATAGAGCAAAAAAGGCAGCATGCCAGCTTAGCCCCCTTCTCTAGGGCGTTGGTGTTTTTGTTCCCCCTTCCGTGGCCTGGCTCAGAATTTTACGGGGGGGGACGGGGAGGGCGTCAGAATCGGCTGGGCTATAGGTAGATCCCAGCCACTTCTACGACGCTGAAAATGCACCAAAAGATTAGAAGCTCCACCAAGAACTAGGGCAGTTGGTAGAGGCATGTATGTGTGTGTAGGGTAATGGGAGTGGGGAATGGGATCAGGGTGGGGAGGGTTTCCTGGGTTAGCACAATAAATTATAGGGTCACTTAGAGGTCGAGTTGTATTTTCAGTTCTTAAAAAGAAAAAATATATATATACATCTTTATGTCTCTGTACATAATCTATACTGCAGCACAGCGGCAAAACATTTAGTTAAAAAATCCAGCGAGAATGCAGGCAAACACTCCATGGAGGCATGCAGGCTAGGGTCAAGGCAGTAGCAGGGGATCCTATATGGTTGCCATAGAGGTGAGTTCCAATCAATGGGCCCACCCAGCCACCAGAGCACCACCTGGACATGTGCAAAGACATACATGCACACATGGAAAAACACAAAGGGTTTGCAGAGAAAGCAGTCACCATGTCTACAAGAAAAGATTTCACATGGTCATTGTAACAGGCAAGTGGACAAGCCCCCAGGACCTGGTTCTCATCTTAATAAGCCAAGTAGAAGAGACCTCCTGAAGTTACAAGTTGCAACTGGCAGGGATTGGGGGAGAAACAACCAAGCCTGGCTGTCCTCACCCCTCTCCTTATCTCCCTGAGAGTATTTCTTTCATTCATTCCCTAGCATCAACAGTTTTTCTGCTTGTCAGAGAAAACTGTTCCCAAATTCCCTGAAGAGGTGAATTTTCTTGAATCCTTTGTAGATCCCAGGCCATTCATGAGCTTATCCCAATTAAATACTGTAGTTGCTCAAGATGCACAGAGAAGGAGAACTGAACAAAACAACTCGGAACAAGAATCTTTGGCCAATGAGAAAATGTAAACCTCTAAGGAGACCTGATTGAGTCCAGGAAAAGCATATTAGTGTAAAGAATTGGAGGATCTTTCTTGGTGGTGCTCATGTTTGTTCTGAAATAATTTAGTCTAGCCTATATTGAGGTTTTTAGAGTTTTGTAGTGGAATTCCAAACATTGTGAGTTCTCCTTCCAGCTTTTAAGAACTACAGTTGAAATCTTGATGATGTTGGAGGATCATCATCTTTTGCTTCATCTTCACGACTTCTGTGATGCCACAAATGTCCTTTAGAGAAAAAAACATGTATAGAAATAATGTTAGCACACTGCCAGATGCCCGAATATATGGAGCCTAAAGAGAGCCAACGAAGAGTCTGTTAGGAGACAGACTGGTTTGTTTCTATTGTACCAACCATCTCTGAGTTATCCAAGGATACCAGCTGACACCATGTGAGCCAAACACATGGGATGAGTTCTCAGAACCTGATAATCCATGGAACTGCTACTGACCCCTTCAGAGTCTTCTGAAAGACTTTCAAACACCTTGGTCTCCCAACTGGAAGATTCTTAGGAAATCAAACCAGTTGGACCAAACCTGAGAAAACATAGCTTTGTCCAAGACATTCTCTCTTGGCATCTGTGCAAATTGTCATTTCCTCAGAAACAAACAGGCGCCCTCCATCCCTTTTCCCCCATGCCAACTATTGGTATATCTCTCAAGCTTCCAGGTTATCTAGGCCCAAAATTTAGTAGAGACCACTGACACCAGAATTGGCATAACTGACAACTCTAGGAAAACCTTGTTTTGGGCCCCACTGACATATCAATAACGCTTAAGTCCAACTCCAAAGAAGGGATGGAACCAAAATTCAAATAATGAAACATAGAAAACTTGAATTTCCAGGAATTTACAGATAAGGAATAACAGAGTTTAGATAGGTCATAGAAATTATTCTTCACCCTGTAGGTGCCCAGCACTGATATCCCAACCCATCTCAAATACTGCTTTCTGGAGCACAACCAAAATCTTGTAACTGTATTTGACTGGGAGAGTAATCTAAGTATGACTATTTTGCCATACTTCATCAACCAAGGACATGAATGGGTCAAGCAGAAAAGTGTTCTCATTTTCTCTTCAGCTATCTGTATCACAGAGACCACATAGCGTGGTTCCTTCTCAGGTTCTTCCCACTGTCCATATCACTTTTTAACTCACACTTTGTCTAAGAGGCTGCTTGGCATTGTCTAAGTTTGGCTCCCAGCCCATCTCCCCCTCCATCACCGCCATATCCATGAACATTTCTAATGCGAGCTCTAGGTCCCTGGGAGGTACCCAGGCTGCTGGGGAAGTCTTCATGACCCCTATGCCTGTGGAGTGGGGGCACTTACCAATAAAACCCTGGACTCCTTGGCCTGATTTAGGCTTGTCTTCCTCTTCTAGCTTCTTCTTCCCCAATTTGGGGAACTTAACTTTCAATCTAATGCTTCTACTGTCGGTGTCTGAAGATTGTTCCTGGGAAACCACAGCAAAAGGAAGGTCAAAATTAGTTGCCTAACATTCAGAAGCAATTCCTAGAGGCCTGGCAAGTTGGTGAACAAGGATGGCTGCAGATAGATTTGCTATCTCTCCAAGTGTGGTAGACTAGTCCCATGCCCTAGGAAGGCAAATGATTTTTACCAAGATCCTACTCTGTGTCAGGTTCCTTGCTAAATACTTTAATAACTGCTCTCATATAAGCCCCCCCACAACCTTGCAAGTGGCTATGAAATACTATTATTAAATCATCCCTATTTTAATTTTTTAAAGATTTCATTTATTTATTTGACAGAGAGACAGCGAGAGAGGGAACACAAGCAGGGGGAGTGGGAGAGGGAGAAGCGGGCTTCCCACGGAGCAGGGAGCCCGATGCGGGGCTCGATCCCAGGACCCTGGGATCATGACTTGAGCTGAAGGCAGACACTTAACCACTGAGCCACCCAGGCACCCCTATCATCCCTATTTTAGAAATGAGGAAACAATGGCTCGGAGAGGTAAAATATTTTGCCTGAGGCCATGTGGCTAGGGATTGGAAGGGTGAGATTGCTAGGACCACTGTTAGCTCATATGGCACCTCTGCATGAATTAGAAAAAGCACCCCTTCTTTCAGGCATATGGTTTGATGAGCTACAACATACTTCCTTGGCTAAATACCTTCATATAGGGAAGAACCTGACTTACAGGCCACCTGCTTCCCTGACTGGAATGCAAAGAAGGTTCTCCACACATAGCTCTTAATTATGAATGTGTGTTCTCTGCTGTACAGATCAAACAGGCTCTTTAATTCCCGCTTAGCCTCCCAGCCCTCTCACTCCTGCTGAAGTGTGCTTATTTTACCACTGATCTTAGTAAAGCGTAGTTCCCAGGTTAACTTTGTTGCCAGAAAGTCCAGCCAAACACATTCCAAGAAACTTTGGGATTTTCATCTCTTCAAGATATTTATACCTCCAATCCTCTCCATTAGAGAAGGGGTATAAACCTGTCCTCCTCCTCCTCCTGATCCGACTCTCCAAAAATGACAGCATCCCCACAGCTATATTGTAGCCACTGCTGCTGCGCTTGATTTTCTTTTAAGCCACACATCTGCTAATGGAAGGCACTGAGGCTGCTATCCTCCCAGAGTGGGAGGGACAGGAAGCAGAGTGGGAGGGACAGGAAGCAGCAGAGAGAGGTGTTTTAACCACCCATATGGCCCAGGCACCAACCATTTAGAACAGATGTTGGCTGCAAACCACTGGTATTGACCATAATGGTATGTGCCAGATGAAATCCAGTTCCTAGTAGCAGGTATTGGGCAGGGAGGGGGAATTGTGACCAGAGAACAGCATAGAAAAAACCAATCTTGCTTATTCTTTCTCAATCATCTCCTGCCACAGAGTAGCTCTTCTTTTTGGTTATTTTTCCCATGGTCATCTAGTTTTTCAGTGTGCTTTCTGCCATGTCCTGTCTGCTTATGATGAGTAGATGGGAAGAGGGCGCTCCTTCAAGCTCAAGTTGAAAGCCACTACTGGACACCTTCTGCTACATCAGTCACTGGGTCCTGGCCCAAACTGGAAGGAACCAAGGAAGAAGCCCTATTCTTCTCTACTTCCTAATCCCCAGTTAACACACCTCTGGAACAAGGATTGAATTCATCCAGTCAATCTCGGATAGCTTTTCAAACTCCTTAGTCATGGTTTCCAGGGTAGTTCGCAGTGTGGCCTCATCCTCAGCATTTCTCAGCTGGTAAAGACAAGAAAAAGAGTGAGTATCCAGTGCCTAACACCCTGCCTTCATAAACTCTGGCTCTCTCCCACACTCCCAGTCCCTGCTAGTGGCCATGAGACCACAGGGTACCAACTTGTATCTCCTTTGGCCGTGGGATCGGTGGAAGGCGTAGCTAGCTCTTTACTTTCTCAATAGGGAGATCCAGGAAACAACCATATTGTGGTGATTTCCTTGGGGCTGGGCATGCTCACAGTCTGGCAAGAAGAGAGGCCTTTTGACCAGTATCAATTAACACGAGTTATACCCCTACAGCTTAGGGTCCAGAACAAGGGTCTTACCCCTGACCCTCAAGTCCCCAGAGACATCTTAAGTGTCCCCCTAAATAATAGCTACCAATTTCTAGTACATGCTGTATGCCAGGCATTGTGCATACATGATATCATTCTATGTTCCCAATAACTTTATAATACCTTACGAGGTACTATTCTCATTTTATAGACAAGAAAACAAACTCAAAGCAATTTGGTGCTCAAGATCACATGGCTACATAGAAACTCAGGTCTGTTTAACTCTATAGCCCACCCTATATACCACACTGCCCAGAAAAGATATGTGAGGTGGTCAGATGCTGGGGAATCTTTATTACATAGTTACCATAATTTAATGGCTCCTTTGTGAAGCAAGGAGAGGGCTAGAGAGAGATTGGCTCAAATTTTCCCTTTCTGGCAAAGAGGGTTTGCCTCCCCAAGCTGTGCTTTCTTTATTTTCTTTCTGTCTTTCTTTTTCTTTCTTTCTTTCTTTCTTTCTTTCTTTCTTTCTTTCTTTCTTTCTTTCTTTCTTTCTTTCTTTCTTTCTTTCTTTCTTTCTTTCTTTCTTTCTTTCTTTCTTTCTTTCTTTCTTTCTTTCTTTCTTTCTTTCTTTCTTTCTTTCTTTCTTTCTTTCTTTTTTCTTTCTTTCTTCTTCTTTCTTCCTCTTTCTTCTTTCTTCCTTCCTTTTTCTTTTTCTTTCTTTCTTTCTTCTTTTTCTCTTTCTTTCTTTCATTTTTAAAAGATTTTATTTTTTCAGAGAAAGAGAGAGAGCACACAAGCAGGGAAAGCAGGGGGAATGGCAGGCAGAGGGAGAAGCAGTCTCCCTGCCAAGCAAGGAGTCTGATGTGGGGCTCGATCCCAGCACCCTGGGATCCTGACCTGAGCCAAAGGCAGACGCTTAACTGACTGAGCCACCCAGGCGCCCCCCCAAGCTGTGCTTTAGCCCCTAGCTAGTCTCTCTTTGTAATTTAGAAATGCGATCCAGATGGCTCATTCCACAGGTTCAGGAAACAAAACTTAAGCATTCCCTAATAATCCCCAGAACCCACGGGATGAACTCTGTACAGTCCATGGGAGAGTTAAAATGAATTCTTCTGGGACCATCTTCAACTCAGAAGAACCAAGTCCTAGACCAGCAACATAGCTGAGATAGTTCATGTTCCATTAAATAGTGAGCTGGGAGAACAGATGCATGTTGCTATCATTAGCCCTGACATACTTTCCAGCCCACCTAACTTGGCCTCACCTCTCCTCCCTCTCATATACTTTACTATCAATCTGGCACTTCTGTGGCTTCTAGCTGTGCATGGGCCACTTGATGCTCCAACCATAAATGGATCCTTGCCAACTGTCACAAATGGATGGCAGGTGGGGGATGGGTTGGAGATTATGGTCAGTCAGAATGGGATATGAGAGAGAAACAAGGCAGTGCTGACAAATAATCTTTTGCTTTACAACTAATGATTTAGGACAGTACAGAGTAGCCCAGATGCACAGGACATGTGTGTGCACATGGGGGTAGGAGGGGGGATAGCAGGTGTCAGGTAGAAATGGCTGTCACTTCAAGGTAAGGGAGAAAGGGGCAGGGAGTCCTTTGGGGCATACTTAACAGCAATTCTCAAAAGGGGTTTGGTAGTCAAACCCAAAACCACAGAGAAGAAAGAAGGATTTGGGGCCCTGGAAAATGATTTCTAATCATAATAGGAGAAGAATAAATTGGCTTCCTAATGACTTCCTATTTAGCATCCAGAGATTCAGGCTCTGAAAAATTCTAGGTGGTGGGTTTGGGTCTCATGCTCTGTTCTCCTATCCTTCTGGCTCTATAGGAGACCTTGTCCAGGACTCTCTGAGGTAAATGTGTGAACTGACTCAGAGGACTTCGTTGCTTATTTCTTGGTTTCTGTTCTAACACATCACTGGCCATAGTACAAGTGAGGTTGCCAAATAAAGGAAGTGAGAGTTACTGGGTGGGATTTACTTCATCATAAATCTCCATCCCTCTGCCAACACTGAGCTGCTTACTGCCCTTCTTCTTCAAGGGGAAGAATAACAACACCAAAATGAAATAAGCTTTATTTCCATACCACCTCTGACATAGCCTTTCCGGAGATACATGATTATTCTTAGCTGCTGCCTGCCCCCGGTCTCATCTGGATGTGCGTATGTGTGTGGGGGTCCTTATCAGGTCCTTAACTTGTATTAGGTGTGGTATATGCTCAGTTTGGGTTGTTGGCTGGCACAAACCAATTTTCATGCCATGAGCTTCAAGAAAGCCTGAGTGGCAATGAGAGGCCAAGCTCCCATATTTCCTGCTGTTCAGACTGCAAGGCCATTGAGCTCTGCCTATATATAGAAGGTACTTCTGTTGTTGTTTAAGGCTGAAAGATTCTAGCTTGGGGCTCAGATGCTGGGACAGCCTGGCCTGATTGCCTTAGCCACTCTGCCGCTTGTGCAGTGTGCCAATTAGATGTGCAAATGGAAAAGGGGAAGTGGATGCACTTCTTGCAATATCAACTCAGAAGCCCCTCTTCAAATAAACCTTAATTAGATGAGAGGCAAGAACAGCACCTGCCTCAGGGCTTTAGCAGCCAACCCAAAAGTGGGGTGGTCATGATCAGTTGACTCATCAGAGCACACTTGTCAAGTGTGCCTATGGGCTTTGCATTATGAGAAACATTCAACTATTCTTGTAGCTCAAAAACTGAGCTTCAGTCCATTTTCCCTAACACTAATAAAATCTACCATTTATCAGGCCGCTACTAGGTGCCAGGCCAGCTATGCCCTTAATATACAATAGCTAATTTAATTCTCACAACAACCTGGAGAGGTAGAGATTACAATTACTATTTTATAGATAGGGAAACCAAGACCCAGAGATGTGAGGTTACTTCACACAGCTTGGAAGTAACACAGTTATGGATTCAATTGTGTCCCCCCCGACCACAAGAAAGATATGTTTAAATCCTAGCTCCCAGTACCTCAGAATATGACTTTATTTGGAAATGGCATCATTGCAGATGAGGTCATACTGGAGTAGGGTGGGCCCCTGATCCAATATGACTGGTGTCCTTATAAGAAGATGGTCATGTGAAGACAGAGAGACACAAGGAGAATACCATGTGAAGATGGAGGATTGGAGTAATGCTTCCACAAGCCAAGGAATACCAAAGATTGCCGGCAAGTCACCAGAAGCTAGGAAAGGGCAAGGAAGGATTTGCCTACAGTTTTCAGAGGCAATATGGCCCTGCTGACATGATTTCAGCTTCTAGCCTCCAAAACTGTGAGATAATAAATTTCTGTTGTTTTAAGTTACCCAGGTTTCAGTACTTTGGTACAGAAGCCTTACAAAATGAATAGAGTTAGTGAGTGGCAGATTGGGGATTTGAACCTAGAGCTTCCCACTAGTCTATATTGTCTTCCCACATGGTGACAAAGGTATATGGAAACTTGGGAGATATAGAGCAGCTCAAAAGAGTTCACCCCTTTCTACTGAACCTGTGTTAAGTATGATGAGAATACCCTACTTTTGATTGGCCTGGTCTGGACCCAGGAGACATTTGCCAAAGGAGAGGGAGAGACTTTTCTTCAAGGATATGGTTGTCACTATGGATTAGCATAACCATGAATTGATACAATCAATGACAACCCTGGGTGAGGATGACACCGCAGGGACTTCCAGGTAAGCACCTGGCCAAAATATTCCTACGTGTCTTCCAACACCCTAGAACCAAGCATAGACCATGACCATCTTCAAATGGAATACTTTGCCCTCCCTCATTCCAACCCCCTCCACTCACCAAGTTTTCATCCAGGAAAGCTTTGGTGTCATCGTAGAGCCCTTTAAGACTAAATGTAACATCTACTGCATCATTTCTGCTTAGAGTCTGAGAGAAGAAAGGAAAAGAAAGGAAGGGAAAGGACAAAGACAGAGGAGTTGTTGGTTAGTAAGCATGCAGCTGGCTTCTCTGTAGGAAGGTAGGAGCAGGCTAGTAGGATGTGGCCATAGGTGAAAAAGTAATATTCAAAATATAGCACAACTAGTACAGCATGGACATCAACCAATCAGAACTGACATAACCAGAGCTGTCAACTACTGGTACAGACTGGTGTGTCCTACGAAGAGGTGCGGCACACCTTGGCATTTGATGCCATTGATTGACTGCTATGGATACAGTGAAATAGGAAATATGGAAACCAGAGAATAAATCTGATGCTACTTGTTGCTGCTATATTCAAAACCTCCTTTCCCATGGTAGGTGGGGTTAGGCCCAACCATCTCTTTTCGAAACTCCAGGCTTCGAGCTCTAGGCCTCCACCAACTCAGTCTGGTTGAAAATAAATAGGAAACCCACGTTTCAGGAAGCTTTGATCCAATACGTGGCCCTTCTGTATTGTTTGCCTAGCACTAAAGTTACTTTTTAAAAAGAATCACTTAAATCTTCTGGCAGTGGGTAAAGTCATGGGATGGCACATTTAACATCAAGTATCCTAATCTAGACCTTTCCCTCAAGACGGAAACCAAGGCAGCCTGGAGCTCAGGTTTCCATGACAGGCCTCACCTTAACAGGTTATACAGGGATCCACTCGGGATGAGGAAGTGCCAATGCCAAGTTGCTCTCTATCCGTTGGCTATTTCTCCCATGAGGCCAGTGTGGTTGATAGCTATCAGGATGAGGGCTAGCTCTCAGGCTGATGAAATCTGCTATGGAATTTCCCCAGTAGCCACCCTGCACCTATAACAAGTCAAGGAATACCTCTACTTCCCCTCTACTCTATTGATCAGTTTCCTGCCGTATCATTTGCCCAGTTTCTCCACCCAGCCTCTGGCTCACTTTTCTTCACTTTCATCCCCTTTCCTATTTGGTTTGACTCCTTTTCTTCATCTGCCCCTTCCTTTCTTACCTCATTGGGAATGCAGGAAGCTGCACCTGCCTCATTGCCACTGTCTTGGCTGTAAAATATGTCATTCAGAATGTTAGCACTGGCATTCACAGAATCCATGAGAACAGACACATGCTGGTGGACCTTGCTCAGGTCAGTAAGTCTGTAAGAAAACAAGAACAGATGAATGGGTCTGGAAATTCTAAAAAACTTCTCGCCTGGGGTGCTGGTGAGGGTTGGGTTGAAGGTAGAAATGAGAGCTCTGGGTACCTGGGTTGGGTAGCAAACTATGCCAGAAAATGTTTCTGATCTTCTCTAGGTATTTGTCTTTATCCATCCTTATCTCACCTGAATTAGATACTAGGTACTTTGGGAGAGTGGGAGGTCAGGCTAGAGAAGGGAAGCTGACTTTAAGAACTCTGAGGCCCTCTTGATATTTAAGGGCAAGGATAAATATTCTGAGTCCTATGGGGTCTGGGGCATCAGGAGGTCAAAGTTCATCTCTGGGGCTAAAGGAAGAGGTTCAAGCTGGCTTATTGTTGAGCACAAAGACTATTTCCTGCCTGGATTGTCAGGGTCCCTGTCAATCTTCAGAGCTCTGGGAAGGACTCCTTTCTGAGGCCAGGCTCCTTAGCAGCCAATAGACACAAGTTAGCTTCTTTTCCCTATCTGTTCTTGGGATTCCCAGCCCTGTATCTGGGCCAGTCCTCTTACCTGCTGATGAGGTTTTCTGCAAGCCGAGCTAAGCGCTGCATCTGGGCATACTCCTCATCAGAGAGGCTATCCTGAGATTCCTGGGAGTCCAGCTGGGGTTGAGAGGCAGCTTGAATTTCACTATGCTTGCACTCCCACATTTTCATTGAGTTCTCAAAGTCCTGAAAATGAAGATAGTGGCAGATCCTGATGATCACGATAGCTAAGAGGGTACATGACAAATCTGTTTGTGAGTCTGATTTTTGTGGGGACAGTGGGTAAAGGAGAAAGAGGACCCCATCCATTCTTCTATATACTCATCTACACACCTGCACATCTATCCTTCATTTTATTCACTGTCCCTTTCCTACTAGGCACTGTTAATTTTTGTTGTTGTTACTGTGCTGCATCTTGGTACCACATGCTTCAGTCAGATAGATGTTAACCTTCTAGAAGCTCCTATATGAGGGTATCATATTTATAAGACAGTGGAGCACCTTTCATGCTCCTTTCTTTGCCAAATCTAGGTCATACGTTGTGATGGATTTTAGAGCCAGACATATCTAGTTTAATTTTGAATTGTGCTTCTGTCATTTACTGGTTGTATGATCTTTAGCACATATTATTTAAACTCTCTGGTTTTCATTTTCCTCACCTGTAAAATAGGAATAAGAGTATCTTCTTCATAGGATTGTTGGGAGTACCTACTTGAGAGAATATATGTGCACAGCACAAAGTAGGCAGTTTGTAAACTAGACTTCCCTTCCCTTCTCTGTTGCTATTTTTATGGATGGTTCACAGGTCAGAGTGGAAGAAAGTCTCCAGGTACTGAACATCTGATCAATAATGGCTTCTTTCTAGCTTTAGATGGTTTGACTGAAGTGGGTGGCATTTGCAAATGCAGCATTTTCAATCTTAGAGAAACTTAAAGACCATATTCAATGAACAATCTCTTGTCAAAGGAGATATCTCCATAGCTACTTGAGGCCTTTAGTTCTCTGTGCAGTGGAGGGAGAGGAACAACTTTGTCTAAAACCAAAGGAGGGAGCTCCTTGTCTCACTCTCTTGACAGTGGTTTGCAAATGTCAGTATATGACAGAATGTCTCAGAGAGCTTATTTACAAATGCAATTCCCAGGAACTACCCATCCCCATTCTGATTCAGTGGGTCTGGTGTGGGGCCCAGGAATGTGCATTTCTAATAAGCACCCAAGGTGACTCTGATGTAAGTGGCACGCAGACCTCCCATTGAGGAATTCTGCCTGACTGGAAGTATTCAATACTCAAGTGACAGCTATAGAGGAGACAATATAGGAGAAAGGTGAGATTTTCCTTTCTTACCCGATCTCTTGTCAACATTTGGGCAGCATTCTTGTATCTAATCTTGATAAGGCCTGGCCTCTGAATCCAGGCCTCTCCATCCACCTGCACTGGGATACCTTCTTCACCATCAATGGTTATCATCACCTCATGGCACTGCCAGAGAAGAGGAGGGAGGATGGGGGAGAAAAATGAGGCCACTACTACAGATCAATCTGATAATCCCACAGTAATGGCCTTAATGTGTATCTGAAGCAGGACTGGCAAGGATGTGAATCAGATTATCTCAGGGAAAAACACCTGTTTCCTATGGGCTTTTGGCTCCTTTTGGTCCCTATGACCTCTGTCTCCAACCTTAGCCAGCACCTTACCACCCACCAGATAACCTCCCTCTACCCTGGCACTCTTACACCCAGTTATTTTGTGGGACTACTCCACATTCTAGGTTGTAGCCTCAAAGCCCAGGCTTTTCTGGTGCCCACCCAACCCTTGCCTACCTGGGCGATGCGATGATGATGCAGGTTAATGATACGGGACATTGCCATTTGTACGGAACCAAAGATAGCCACTACCTCCAGCTTCCCATCATCTATTGCAGGAGCCTCATATTCCTGAGAAGGAAAAACTATGTCACATATCCCACCCTTGAGAAACCACACCCTGTCTATCACAAGCACATATGCTGTGAAGGCTCCTGGTGAGATTTTTTCTAGATCATGAAGAGTGGTAAAACTGTATATTAAAAGGGGAAAGATGAGGTCAGGAAACCAATCTGGGAGAAAGGCACTGAGATCACAATTCTTAGCCCCTTTTGAGATCACAACTCTTAGCGGGTTCCCCCAAACCTCCCCCCTGTCCAATCTAGCTTCATAAATTCCTAAGGCCAGTCCCATTGGCCTCATGACTTTCTTGGGTGAGCTCAGAGGAAAGGAGTCATGGCCAATTTCCCAGGAGGTTTTATTGACAGAACTCCTTGGAGAAAAGAGAAACCTTTTAAGGATCTTTCAGGCATGAGGAGTAGAAAATTCAAAGTCCAGGCAACACCTAAGATTTGATCTGATCCTGAGG
The DNA here is from genome assembly GCF_009762305.2 of Zalophus californianus. Taxonomy (NCBI): domain Eukaryota; kingdom Metazoa; phylum Chordata; class Mammalia; order Carnivora; family Otariidae; genus Zalophus; species Zalophus californianus. Next base: position 86,281,981 of record NC_045612.1, on the reverse strand, counting down.
CCTTTGGTTGATTCTTTTGCTTTGGGATGGTAATTGCCTTAAAGAAAAACCTGATCACATAGCTGAGCTAATAAAAGTTCCCAGTCTATCTCCTATTCCCCCATTGTCTACTTCCTACACCAGTCAGTCCAGCTACCCTTTCTGAGAGACCTTAGAGGGCTCAAGCCTTTTTCCTTCCCTATTCCTTGTTCCATACTCACTGTGGTTGCTGTGCTGCTTCCCCAAAAGTTGACACCTCCAGCATAGCTGGTAATGTTGAGCACTACAATGCCTTGCAGGTTTGGCAAGGAGATGGCTTCTCCATCACACTGAAAGAAAAGAGTGGTTCTCATTTGTTGGCCCTTCAGATACCCGTGCGGAGGGACCTTTACAGAGATGGGGGAAGGGCTCTGTCTTCTCTTCATGCTATCATTTTCTTTTTTCTTTTTTTTTAAAGATTTTTATTTACTTATTTGACAGAGAGAGACAGCGAGAGAGGGAACACAAGCAGTGGCAGGGGGGAGGGAGAAGCAGGCTTCCCGCCGAGCAGGGAGCCCGATGCGGGGCTCGATCCCAGTACCCTGGGATCATGACCTGAGCCAAAGGCAGACGCTTAACAACTGAGCCACCCAGGCGCCCCTTTGCTATCATTTTCTTATCCACAAAATAGAAATCTATCTTTATGCCTTCCTCCCAGGAGCTGCGAGGGACGATCAGAGTTAAAGCTTGGGAAGAACCAAAGAAATAGGGAAAAGTTGATTTCCAAAGTAATGAGATTTCCTTTCTCCACGTCCAGGAAGTATTGCCCTCTTTTCCACTCACCTCCAGGTGTACTCGTTCTTCCAGTTTCCTATAAGAGCGCTGGAAAAGTTCCTTGCTTCCCAGAAGGCCATACCACATTTTGTTCTTAAGGCGGCTACTATAGGGAGATAAGGATAGAGAAAGATAGTTAGAGGGTGAATAATATAAATGAATGAAGAAAAGCAAGAGAAGACACCATCTTATTCCTCAAGTGCCTTCCTTTTAAAAAAAGGTTTTGTTTTTTTTTTTAATTCCAGTATAGTTAACATACAGTGTTATATTAGTTTCAGGTGCACACTATAGTGATTTAACAATTCTATACATTACTCAGTGCTCATCATGATAATTGTGCTCTTTAATCCCCACCACCTATTATACTTATCCCCCAACCACCTCCCCTCTGGTAACCATCAGTTTGTTCTCTATACTTAAGAGTCTGTTTTTTGGTTTGTCTATTTTCTCTTTGTTCATTTGTTTCTTAAATTCCACATATGAGTGAAATCATATGGTATTTGTCTTTCTCTGACTGACTCATTTCACTTAGTATTATATCCTTTAGATCCAGCCATGTTGTTGCAAATGGCAAGAATTTGTTATTTTTTATGGCTGAGTAATATTCCATTGTGTGTGTGTGTGTGTGTGTGTGTGTGTGTGTGTGTGTGTGTGTACAGTGTGTACACCACATCTTCATCCATTCATCTAAGGATGGATACTTGGGTTTCTTCCGTATCTTGGCTATTGTAAATAATTCTGTAATAAATATAGGGGTACATATATCTTTTCAAATTAGTGTTTTCATTTTCTTTGGGTAAATAGAATGGAATTACTAGATTATATGGTAATTCTATTTTTAATTTTTTGAGGAAACTCCATATTGTTTTCCACAGTGGTTTGCACTAGTTTGCCTTCCCAACAGTGAAAGAGGATTCCTTTTTCTCCACATCCTTGCCAACACTTGTTGTTTCTTGTGTTTTTGATTATAGCCATTCTGATAAGTGTGAGGTGATATCTCATTGATGTTTTGATTTACATTTCCCTGATGATTAGTGATATTGAGCATCTTTTTCATGTATCTGTTGGCCATCTGTATGTGTTCTTTGGAGAAATGTCTGTTCACATCTTCTGCCCATTTTAACTGGATTATTTGTTTTTCTGGTGTTGAGCTGCATAAATTCTTTATATTTTGGATACTAACCCCTTATTGGATATATCATTTGCAGATATCTTCTCCCATTGAGTAGGTTATCTTTCTGTTTTGATGATTGTTTCCTTTGTTGTGCAAAAGGTTTTTATTTTGATATAGTCCCAATAGTTTATTTTTGCTTTTGTTTCCCTTGCCAGAGGAGACATATCTAGAAAAATGTTGCTACAGTCTATGTCAGAGAAATTACTGCCTGCACTCTCTTCTAGGATATTTATGGTTTCAGGTCTCACACTTAAGTCCTTAATCCATTTTGAGTTTATTTTTATGTATTGTGTAAGAAAGTGGTCCAGTTTCATTCTTTTGCATGTAGCTGTCCATTTTTCCCATCATTTGTTGAAGAGAATTTTCCTATTGCATATTCATGCCTCCTTTGTTGTAGATTAATTGACTATATAATCATGGGTTTATTTCTGGGCTCTCTATTCTGTTCCATTGATCTATGTGTCTATATTTGTTTTTTTTTTTAAAGCTTTTATTTATTTATTTATTTGACAGAGAGAGAGAGAGAGAGATAGAGAGAGAGAGAGAGAGAGTGAGAGAGGGAACACAAGCAGGGGGAGTGGGAGAGGGAGAAGCAGGCTTCCTGCCAAACAGGGAGCCCGATGCGGGGCACGATCCCAGGACCCTGGGATCATGACCTGAGCCAAAGGCAGACGCTTAACAACTGAGCCACTCAGGCGCCCCTATGTGTCTATATTTGTGCCAGTACCATCTCCAAGTACCTTCTTATAGAGAGGAGTCATGTCAGATGGTAAGTGGACACAAGAGGGGATGCTAGGATAATGTAACCTGTACCCCTATGCAAACACCTCCTGAAATGGGTTCCTGGGCCCTCTGGAAGCCTCAGCATCACCTCAATTTGCTGTTTTTCCTTGATGCTGATATTAGCTCAGACTTGGAAGACACAGGCTATATTCAGAAAGCAATATTCATAAAAAACTATGAGCATAACTGGTTTATACACACCAGCTAGTCTGGCAAGTGCCATTCCCAGAGCATAAAATTTCAGCTGCTTGGGATCAATTTCATTTGAAACATATGACTCTTATACTGCAATATATTTGAAGCATAATTTTTCTGGCAAAGTGGAGGGATTTTCCAAGACCTGTATATTAAACCAGTGCCATAGAATAGAGCTAAGCTTACTAGGCAGATTGTAGAGGAGGAGCCAGTGGAGAGAATATGGGAAGGCAAATGATGTCAGGAGACTTGGGGTGGATGTGGGAAGGACAGGGTTCCACTGACTGTAAGATCTCTGATAAAAACAGGCAGGGGCTTACAATCACTAAAAAGGTTGGATAGAGTTTACTATGAGTTTTTTTTTTTTTTTTACTATTTAAATACCTTTTACTGGTATTAAATCAGATGTATGTATATTTTAATAAGTACAGTACATAATCATTTTTGTGTTATTCCTGTACAACATTCCAGACTTTTAGCTTTCATACCTGATTATGATTTGGATGCCTAAAAAATGTAATAGAAGCAGATTTTATAGTTACTATTATTCCATGTACTGTATAATGAGAAATATTCTTCCATTGCACAAGCTTCCTTTTGGTAGTCAGCAAGGCCATTTAGAAGTATGACTATGAAACTCAGTTTACTTCCCAAAATTCTTTACTCACTCTCTTTTTTATTTCTTTCTTTAAATTATTTTTTATTTAAACACAATTTAATTAACATATACTGTATTATTAGTTTCAGGGGTAGAATTCAGTGATTCATCAGTTGCACACAACACCCAGTGCTCATTACTTCAAATGCCCTCCTTAATGCCCATCACCCAGTTACCCCATCCCCCTACCTGCCTCCCCTCCAGCAACCCTCAGTTTGTTCCCATAGTTAAGACTCTCTTATGGTTTGTCTCCCTCTCTGTTTAAAAATAGAGCTACCCTATGACCTAGCAATTGGACTACTAGGTATTTATCCAAAAGACACAGACATAGTGATCTGAAGGGCACATGCACACCAATGTTTATAGCAGCAATGTCCACAATAGCCAAAATATGGAAAGAGCCCAGGTGTCCATAAACAGAAGAATGGATAAAGAAGATGTGGGATGTGTATATTTATATAATGGAATATTACTCAGCTATCAAAAAGAATGAAATCTTGCCATTTGCATTGACATGGATGGAACTAGAGGGTATTATGCTAAGCAAAATAAGTCAGTCAGAGAAATACCATATGATTTCACTCATATGGAATTTAAGAAACAAAACAGATGAGTATAGGGGAAGGGAAGGAAAAATAAAATAAGATGAATATTATGAACTTTTAGAGTGACAATAAGTCACTACAAGGCATGAATTTTGAAATGTAAGAAGGCTCAAACAAAATTATTTGGACTCTTGTTTGAAGTCATAAGTTCTCTGGGCACTTTAGCTTCCTCATATATAAAAATAGGAGTTTAGTTATATGGAAATTCGAAATACCTAGAACAACCAAAACAATTCTGGAAAAGAACAAATTTGGAGGACTTTCATCTTCCAATTTCAAAACTTACTATAAAGCTATAGTTATTAAGACAGTGTGAAGATAGACATATAGAATTATGGAACAGAAGTGAGAGTCTAGAAAAAAACCTTTACATTTTTCATCAATTGATTTTTGACAAAGGTGCCAACACAATTCCTTGGGGGAAAGGATAGCATCAAAAATGGTGCTGCACTAACTGGATCTTCACATGCAAAAAGACCAGCTTAGACCCTTGCCTCACGCCATACAAAAAACTAACTCAAAGCAGGTCATAGACTTAAATGTAAGAGCAAAAACAACACAAATTTTAGAAGAAAGGAGCAAATTTTTGAGGTTAGGTGAAATTGTTTAGCTATGCCATCAAAAGCATGGTCCATAAAAGAAAACAATTGATCAATTGGAACTCGTCAAAATTCAAATCTTTTTTATTTCAAAAGACACCATTAAGAAAATTAAAAGACAGACAACAACAAAAAAAGACAAGCAACTGAATGAAATCTTGTCATTTGCAACAATATGGATGGACCCAGAGACTGTTATGCTAAGTGAAATAAGTCAGACAGAGAAAGACAAATACTGTATAATTTCACTTATATATGGAATCTAAAAACAAAACAAAACAGAAAAAGATTCATAAATACAGAACACAAACTGGTGGTTGCCAGAGGGGATGTGGGTGGGGAAATGAACAAAATAGATACAGGGGATTCACAGGTACAAAAGTCCAGTTATAATATAAATAAGTCACAGAGATGAAATATACAGCATAGGGAATGTAGTCAATAATATCTTAATAATATTTTATGGTGACAGATGGTAACTACACTTATCCTGGTGAGCACTGAGCAATGTATAGAATTGTTGAATCAGTATGTTGTACACCTGAAACTAATAGATTATATGTCAATTATGCTTCAATAATTAAAAAAATAAATATATAAAGTAGAAAGAAAAATCACCCTGCAATTGAATCCCTATGAAATAATCACTGGAACATTGTTTTATAATTATAAACCCTTTTCTATGTATATCTATGCATACTTATTTAAAAATGTTTACTATAAAATGAGTCATAAAAAAGACAAGCAATTGGAAAATAATATTTGCAAAACACATATCTGATAAAGTACTTGTTCCTCATCCCGGGTCTGCTCTGAGAAAGAAGTTCTGGTGGCGAGTGGCAGGGGTGATGGTGGGGTGTGTGCTTTTTTTTACTTATAGTTTCAATTTACAAGAACTCTGAGGCTGCCTTAGGGTATGTCTATAGTACAAAAGTACTAAAAGGTGTTAAGTAACCTAATACTAGATGGGGTAAAATCAATGGATCCTGGGGAACCAGGTTAGGAACACCAAGAACCAGTATGGCAATCTTTGATAATTTGTAGCCTTGCCAAGCAAAAACGACTTAAGCCACTACTAGGACCTGGTCAAGCTCTCACAGACAGAACAACGGTAGAAAATTTGCTGAATCAAGTCAGTGTAATCTGTTTTCAATAACAGTAACACTATGAGCTCTGTTACACAGCAATCTATAGGTCTAAACTATGTAGGCAGCTCCAAGTTCAGGATGCCAAAGCAGAGTCATCACAGATCAGGTCAACATTTAGAATAAGCCATCCCACTAGGCTAACATTGGGAACAACATGTTTTACTTCTAAAGAACCTCTTTCTCTTGCTTGTCTGAAAGGTAGGGCATGTAGGAATATATGTGTATATTGTAATTGTGTGTTTGCATGTAGGGAGGGGAGTTTCTTTTCCTTACTTGTATTGTCCTGGGTGTTCATCTCTTCTGGTGTTGAATTCCAGAGAAATTTTAGCATCCAGTCCAATTCCAAAATAGTTGTTCATGACACACCTTTCTTTGAAGCGTCTGAAATTAGCCAAAGGAAAGAAGAGGACAGACATTGGTGCAGGAAAGAAGTGCCATTATCATTAGGCTGAAGACTTTATCGGCATGATTGAAAACCACTGAGGGAGGGCCTCCTCTACATTGGGCACAAGACTTTATGTTTGCGACAGGAACGTATAGATGTTTTACTGTGTTAACACCTAGCTTGTTTGCTTTAAGAGAGGGCACCCAGCCAGGTGGGAGGATTCAGTGGGATTGGTCATAATAAAGAAATCATCTTTGGAGGCCCTTAGATATGAGTGGTCAATATTTTCTTCACATATAATAAAGGGAAATACTAACTGACTTATTCCCATAAAGAACTTTTAAGCATCTCAAATAAATATGTATGATGAAAGTAAAGTCTGCAGTACTGTTTTCAGAGATGTCTGAACTCCTTTGTAGCACTTTCACATCAAAGGGCAAAGTGACCACATGTTTGAGGGAAAAGACTGATAAAAGAGGGTAGATATGTACACAACCAAAAAGCCAGGCATTTTTTTTTTTTTTATTCTTCTGCATCCATCTTGGGTGTCAACATCAAAACCAGTGTGCTGGAACCAGTTAGTACTAGCTCATATAAGCTGATTATGCCTATTATGTCCCAATTCTGCATTCAATGGAATTATATCAGTAGCTTGAAATGAATCACAGACCTGCACCTCTGAAACAAATAATACATTATATGTTTAAAAAAATAAAAAGAAGATAGTAGGAAGGGAAAAATGAAGGGGGGGAATCGGAGGGGGAGATGAACCATGAGAGACTATGGACACTGAGAAACAAACTGAGGGTTCTAGAGGGAAGGGGGGTTGGGGGAAGGGTTGGCCTGGTGATGGGTGTTAAAGAGGGCACGTACTGAATGGAGCACTGGGTGTTATACGCAAACAATGAATCATGGAACACTACATCAAAAACTAATGATGTACTGTATGGTGATTAACATAACATAATAAAATAAAAAAATGTTTAGTGGAAAAAAACATTTAGTGGAAAATGACATATTTAAGTATCCAGTAGTATGGGCTGATATTATATAATGAATCAAATGATATAATATGTGAATAAAAAGCAGTAATTACAATTCTATGTAAAAAATAAAAAAGAAATAGGTTATGGTGGGAGGGTTTGTATTAGGAAGAAATCAGGATTTTTTTCCCCCAGAGAACTAGTTGTTAAACATTTGGCAGCATACCACCGATTAAAACTCATAAGGTGGGTCCATGAGACTTCAGACATGAGTGTAAGCCAATGGTGAAGTAGAGGGGAGTGGGGTTGGAGATAGGAATAAATGAGAAGCTGCAGTTAACTGAAGTAATTGCCAGCTGTGTCCTTCTTTTGAGAAACTGAAAACGAGTACAGTTTAGTTACTTAATCATAGATAATTTTTTTATTCATTACTAAAATGACCCCACATCTCTCACATGAGATTTGCCTCCCTCAACTGCAGTCTGGAGATTGGGGTTTCTCTAGGTGATGTCCAAACTGATCTTAATGGAACTCAAAAGGAGCGAATGTGGTGGAACCTGGCTGCTGGGAATATTTGAAAGAGGCAGGGCTAATGAAAGAGATGCCCTTAGATTTTCTATCTAGTCCCCTAAATGCTCATTTATTTTTTAGCACCTCCAATTATTTACTGTTGAAAGCAACAGTGGAATAACAGATCCTTTGAAATAACAACAGCTAACATTTATTAAGTATTTATAATGAGAATAACAATAATTACTGTTAACACATATAGCACTTAACTATGTTGAGCATTGTTCAATGCAAGTACTATGCATATATAAACTGAATAAACACAAGAAACATAATGTGGCTAATTCTACAATTATCTTCATTTTATAATGAGAAAACTAAGGCTCAGATTGGTTGAATTACTTTTGTAAGGTCACACAACTAGGAAGCGGAGTCAGGATTTGACTCTGCATATCCTTAGACTATTTTAACCAGAGAAAGAAGGAAGTAAAAAGTGGTGGTAGGGCTAAATACTTACATAGTTTCCGGTGTAAAATGTAAATGCTCCAAATTGAGGTTATCTAGGTCTTCACTTTTCAGAGAAGATATAGTAGACAAAGTGCCACGACGAGAACCTAGACACAAAAGACGTCACCTTGGTGTCAGATGCAAACAAGAAAGCCCTTCCCTCACTTGCATTTCACCCTCTTTTCTATGTGGGGCCAGGGTCAAGGTCAATGACTTTTTCTTAGATTATAATCAAGGTTCTCAGTCCAAAGAGGGATCATCTTAGATGGACATGGACTTCCTCTGAGAGAATAGTAAGATGGGGTTGCTTGCTTGCTGGCAGTGAAAACAGCTTCAAATCTTGAGTTTCATCAGGCCAGCCTTTTCAAAGTACCTAATGAGGTCATTACTTCTGGATATTGGCATGGGATCATATACTGTGAGGTTTCCGGGAAAGAGGGAGGGATATCTACTACAGAGTAGGATTATGGCTAAAGAAAGATGCATGAGAACACATCTTTATTCTCTGGGAGCTAGAAGACAGTGATGAAGGCTAGAATAAGAAAAGGAAGGAAAGATCCTTACGGTGTCTTGGGCTCATCTGGCTAATATCTTCTGAGTCATCTTCCAGGAAGAACATTGAAGTAAAGTTCTTAACTGATATTGTCTGTCGGCTTTGCTCATCCAGAACTATGGAGGAAAAGTGGAAGGAAAAAAGGAAGGAAGGAGGGAGGGAGAAAGCAAGGTAGGAAGGAAATAAGGGAGGGAGGGAGGAAGGGAAAAAGGAAGGTAGGAAGGAAGGAAGGAAGGAAGGGTGGGAGGGAGAAAGGAAGGTAGGAAAGGAGGGAGTGAGAGAGGGAGGGAAGGAGAGAGGGAGAAAGAAAGGGAAGGGGTGAGGGAGGGAGGAAGGAAGGAAGAAAGGAAGGAGGACTGGTTATATTTGGTTGAGCACTTCTTAAGCATCTCTTTTGTTTAGTTAATGCCAGTCAGTGTGTGGGTAGACAGTAGAGATCCCCAGTTGACTTTCTCCTCTCCTCCACAATGCTGTTTGTAGTCTTAGCTTTCTTACAACATTGCCCCCATGTCTCTTCATATCCATGCCTGAGCTTTCTGTTTTACTGGTTACTCTTTTTCTGTCACCCAGTAAATGTAGTGTGAGTAGAAGCTCAGGGCCTGGGGCAGGGGAGCAAGGTGGGAAACCCTCTGTTCTTCTGTCTTCATTATCACCTCTTTGTTAATTCATTTACTCGCATTACTTTTTTTTCCAGACTTGAGCCTCTAGGACCATGCCATCCTTTCATTCAAATGTTTCATCCATTCCAAGAATATTTGAGAAGTGTCCTTCCGTTCACCAGCCTATATACTGTATAGCTCAGGTGCTCAACCTGTGCTCAAGCTCATAGGTTCAATCCTATCCTACTAGGGGTGCCTTTCTCTGCCCCATTGTCACAAGCTGTACCTGTAAATCTGACTTATATGTTGATGGAGCAGGCTGAGGGTTAGTTGTAATAAGATTATGGCTACATCTCCACTACTTAGAAACTAACTACAGAAATAGAGGCAAATTGGCTGTTTACTACATTTAGAGTGCAGAATGGAGATTTCCCTTCTTTCTGGGAAACTTGGCTGAGGCTATATTAAAGGTAGGAGAAGGTACCATGGCTAAAAGTCAGAGGCCAGCCAAAGGGACTTCCTTGCTACATGGACTTCTACTCAATCCCAACAGTTCAGGTAGAGCACACTTGGTCTTATACCATTTTCTGATCTGTTTTTCAAAGAAGCATTGTGTGTAGGGGGGAAGAAGTGGGAGCCAAAATGTTAAATTAAGAAGTTGGAGGAGTTGAAAGGGTTTTCATTCTGAGTTGAAAGCTTACAGATGTCATGAGTTGTGGGAAATGGCAATCAATGCCAGAGATCCCAGGACCACTCTCAAGGCCCTTATGCCTGATTAATACTATGTAAGACATGCACAGATGAACATTCTTTTCTTTTTAAAATAGTCACAGGCTTGGTGGTTGAAAGGAAATAGGAACAGGTGGAAAAAAATTCCAGGACTGATGGTGGAAGCTGACAGAACTTTGAGCCAGGCCACTTAGGAGCTGTAATTGTTCAGGATGAGTGTTAGTTCCAAAAATAAATGAGTAGCAAGAATTGAGTGCCTGGGAAGTAGGAGGAGCCAAAGAGACAGCTTATTAGGACTGAGGCTTTTCAAATTAGCAGTCTGAGGACTGACTTTGGATGCTATATGAATGCAGAATCAAGTCAAGTTTTGGTAGTGGAGTCAAATAGCAGACCCGGAGTGAGGGAAATCAGTAATCCATCCACTGGAACCTTCTCTTTCCCTTACGTCAATCACCACAACTCTGGGACCCTTACCTTGTTCAACTTGGAATATGATGAGCTTCAAGGATTTCTGGAGATTCTGGGCCTTTGTGGCCAGCTCCAACTTGCACTTGGCTATGTGGTCTATTTGAGGGACGAAGGGTTTTCCATCTGCCTTGCCATCGTCTGCACATACTGTAGCACTTTTCTCAACTGCTGCCTCCTCAGCCAGGATATCAATCAGGACACTGAGCTTGTCATACATTATGTCACTCTGTGTAAGGATGAAGGGGACAGGGCATTGTTATGAGGGACCAGTACTTGAAAGGACAGAATGAGGACCTGGGCAGTATGGGAGAGGTAAGGATGGGTGGTAGTTGGCCAGGAACCCTGAGCCAAGAAAGCTGCATCTGAGGAAATAAAAGTTTGGGGAAAGAAGTACTTGGTAGATGTGATGAGATAATCAAAGTGTGTTAGGGTATCAAACAGGTATTTGTTTCTGAGCAGCTGTAGGCATCAATGTATGTTGCCAAATTTTTCTTGTCAGACTGGCCTGTAAAATGATATGTAACATGGCAAACTTGAGGAAAGATAAATATTTCTGGGTTGGCGCTTTCATGTGCACGCTCCCACAGATGTGGATGGGCCGCTGCATGGATGCCTAGTGTCTGCCTTTGTATATGTGCATATTTGGGGAATGCACTGAGTGATTATGGCTTGATTTCCAGCTCCATCACTGAACAATTTGTGACCTGAGGCAAGGCACTTTCCCTCCATGTGCTTTTATATTCTAGGGCAGTTGTGAAGATTAAATAAATTAATGCATTAAAAATCCTTAAACGTTTCCTGGCACAGGGTAAGTGCTAAATAAGTGTTAGTTATTGTTGTTGCTGTTGTTGTTATAGAAGTTAATGTGGGTATATTTCTAGCATGTATTTGTACATATTTTCATGCATGTTCTGGTGTACAACCATGTGCGTACATGCTTGGTGTACACTGTGTCTAGGTGTGGGCAGATGCTTGGTATATGCTTAGGTACATGGTACATGTGTTAGCACGCATAATGCCACTCTTCCTTTGGTGAAAGATGGAAATATGATGAGGTTGGGCTTTTCCCATAATGGAGGCTTATCAGCCTTCTCTTTCTTTTACAATTCCCAGCAAAAGGTACATTTGCTTTTATTAAAAAGGGGGCCCTGGACTTCCAGGAAGATGGCAGAGCAGGAGGATCCTAAGCTTACTTCATCCCATGGATACACCTAGATAACAGCCACACTGGTGTAAATAACCCTGAAGATGACCCAAAGACTGGCAAAACATACTACTCACAGCCAGTCATAGAGAAGAGGCCACACTGACAGTGGTAGGAAGGGCAGGGACATGACTGGGCATGAAATTGACCTGCAAGACTGTATGCAGGAGGGAGGGACACCACAGGCACAGAGAAGGGAGAGGAGAAGACACCACACCAGCCACCTCAGACATGGGGGACCCACACTGGGAAGACAAATCCCCATAACATTTGGCTTTGAAAGCCAGAGCGACTTAATTTTGCAAGTTCTTACAATCAGTGAATCTCAATACCAGGAACTTTAAAAGTCAGTGGGCTCAGCTCTGGAAGGGCTAGAAGGCAGTAGGAAACTGAGTTTCTGTCCTTAAAGACACAACAAAACAAACAACCCCACTGAGATACAGCATAGAAGCAACAGTTTGAAAAACACTTGGTACATATGGGAAGATTAATTTACTAATCTCAGAATGTGTGCTGGAAGGACAGAGATCCTTAGGAGACTTCTCCAAGAACAAAAGAGCTGGCAGGTGCCATTTCCTACCCCCCCCCCAGCCTAGATACACAGACACCTGTGGGAACCAATAGGAATACTTTCCACCTAGCTTGCAAACAGCACACCCTACCCCCATGCACTTCTGTGGACCCGCCCCCTTCAACCCATCCTCAGCAGTTCTCCAAAGCAGCTACAGGTCCCCTCCCCCAGAGATTAGCACAGACCTTGCTAACACCAGGAACCCTGCCCCCTGCATTTTCCTGAAGACCCACCCCATCCAACATGCCTTTGTCAGAAGAGCCACCCCATCCAACATGCCCACCCCATCCAACAGTCACTCCAAAGTGACTCCTACCCTGAGAGAGGGGAAGATAACCACATATACGAGTTCAGCTACAGCCCCAGCAGTGGGCTGGGGGCAGACATCTGGTCTGATGGCAGGCCCTACCCACCAATGAAAGCTTCTCAGGGGGCAACACAGGGAGAGTGCCCTGCCTACTAACAAAAGCCTTCCAGGGGGCAACACAGGGAGAGTATCCTGCAGTTTGGTGTCTGCAGCTCTGACAAATGCCTGGTCTGACCCACCTCAAGCCTAGTGTGGCCCCAAACTGGCCCATTAACAACACAAGGATGAAACACTGCCCACAACAGGCAAAGAGAGCCATTGCAGATGACTAGAGTGAGGGCAAATGCAGCTCAGCCACAATAGCAGAGAACATGCAACATATATAGGAGACACCCTTGGGGTACCACGTTCTGGGGAACAGGGGACATTGCACTACAGGGCACTATGGGACCTCTTCTTCATAAGGCCACTCTTTTCAAGAGCAGGCAGCATAGCTGACTTTCCTAACACATAGAAACAGATACAGAGAGTTAGAAAAAATGATGAGACAGAGGAATGTGTCCCAAATGAAAGAACAGGACAAAATCACAGCAAGAGAGCTAAATAAAACAGAGCTAATAATACACCTGATAGGAAATTTAAAGTAATGGTCATAAAGATAATCACTGGACTTGAGAAAAGAGTGGGGGACCTCAGTGAGACCCTCAACAAAGAGATAGAAAACACAAAAAAGAACTAATTGGAGATGAAAAATTCAATAACTGAAATTAAAAATACACTAGAGGGAATAAATAGTAGACTAGAAGAGGCAGAACAGATCAGCAACCTGGAAGACAGAGTAATGGAAAACAGTCAAGCTGAACAGGGGAAATAAAAAAGAGTAATAAAAAAATGAGAACAGATTAAGTGAACACAGTGACACCATCAAGCATAACACTGTTCACATTATATGGATCCCAGAAGAAGGGACAGAAAAGAGGGCAGAAAATTTATTTAAAGAAATAATAGCTGAAAACATACCTTAAACTGGGGGAGGAAACAGAAGTCCAGATCCAGGAGGCACAGAGAGCCCCCAACAAACTTAACCCAAGGAGGTCCACACCAGGACACATAGTAATTAAAATGGCAAAAAGTAGTGATAAAGAGAATTTTAAAAGCAGCCAGAGAAAACAGTTCCATACAAGAAAATAAATCCATAAGGTTATCAGCTGATTTTTCAGCAAAAACTGTACAGAGCAAAAGGGACTGCCATAATATATTCAAAGTGGTGAAAGAAAAAAACCTGCAGCCAAGAATACTCTATCTAGCAAGGCTATTGTTCAGAATAGAAGGAAAGATAGTTTCCCAGACAAAGAAAAGTTAAAAGAATTCATCACCACTGAACCAGCCTTACAAGAAATGTTAAAGAAGACTCTTTGAGTGGAAAGGAAAAACCATAAGCAGGAGTAAGAAAAGTAGGAAGCACAAGAGCAGTGAAATTAAGTATATCTATAAAAATTGGTTAAAGGTTTCACAAAATGAAACAATGTAAAGGATGACACCATTTACCTAAAATGTGGAGTGAGAGAGGGGTAAAAATTTAGTGCTTTCGGAATGGGTTCAAGCTTAAGTGACCATCAACTTAATATAGATTGCTATATGCAGAAGATGTTACATACAAAGCTAATGGTAACCACAAATCAAAAACTGATAGTGGATATGCAAAAAATAAAGAAAAAGGGATCCAAATATATCACTAAAGAAAGCCAGCAAACCACGAGAGAAGAGAGCAAGAGAAGAAAGGAACAGAGAAGTACAAAAACAACCATAAAATGAGTAACAAAATGGTAATATGTACATACCTTTCAATAATTACTTTGAATGTAAATGGATTCAAAGGACATAGGGTGACAGAGTGGATAAAAAAGCAACACCCATCTATATGCTGCATATAAGAGACTCATTTCAGACCTATAGACACATGCAGATTGAAAGTTAAGGGGTGGAAAACCATTTATCGTGCCAGTATAGAAGTGAAAAGAAAGCCAGGGTAGCAATTCTTATATTGGACAAAACAGAGTTTAAAACAAAGACTCTAACAAGAGCCAAAGAAAGACAGTATATAATCATAAAAGGAACAATCCAACAGGAAGATATAACAATTGTAAATATTTATGCACCCAACAGAGGAGCACCCAAATATATAAAGCAGCTATTAAAAAACATAAAGGAAGATTTATTTATAAGATGGCAGAGGAGGAGACCTAAATTTCATCTGGTCCCAGGAATTCAGCTAGATAGTTATCAAATCATTCTGAACACCTACGAACTCAACCAGAGATCTAAGAAAAGAATAGCTGCAACTCTACAAATAGAAAAGCAACCACTTTCTGCAAGGTTAGGAGGTGCGGGGAAGTGAATCCGAGGCGATATTCGGGAAGATAAATCACGGGGAGAGGGAGTCTCCATAAGCTGGCTACCGGCAAGTGATAGAGCAGTGGAGCCTAAATAGGAACTTTTAGAAGTCTGCTCCAGTGAGGGACGTCGCTTAGGTGGCTAAGCAAGGGGGTGTTGGGGAGGGGGGCAGAACCCTCGCTGGGACAGTGTGGTCTCAGGACCCTCGGGGTCACAGAAAGACCCGGGGGTGCCTGAGTGCAGCAGAGCTCCCAGGTATCAGAGCGGGGAAGCTGGCTGCAGAGACAGAGCCGAGGAGTGGGCTCTCAGCTTGGGGTTGCCAAAAACCGTGATCTGCGGCACAGTCAGGCCACTGCTCTTCTAGCAGGAACCCAACAAGTGGCAGATCCGGGGAGACTCCCCTTCCTCCCCTGGGAGGAGCAGAGCGGGAGCGCACGCAGGGATCTGCTGGGTTTGGAGACTCCACACGGGGTCGGGTACCAGAGATAGAAACGCTCGGTCACAGGCCGGGTGAGCACGGAGTGCGGCCAGAGACCGGGAGACTGGAGTGACTGACTGCTTTTCTCTGGGGGCGCACTGAGGAGTGGGGCCCCGAGTTCTCGGCTCCTCCTGGCAGAGACTGGGAGGCTGCCATTTTCACTCTCGGCCTCCAAAGCTGCACAGAAAGCTTGCAGGAAACAAAAGCTCCGAGAGCAAACCTGAGCAGATTACTTAGCCCCGACTGGCAAGGGCCGGGCAATTCCGCCTCCGGCAAAGACATTTGGGAACCACGGCAACAGGCCCCTCCCCCAGAAGATCAGCAAGAACAGCCAGCCAAGACCAAGTTTACTGATCACTGAGAACTGCAAAACTCCAGCACTAGGGGAATACAGCACATAGAATTCATTGCCTTTCCTCCATGATTTTTTAGTTTTTCAACTTTAATTCTTTAAAAATTTTTGTCTTTCTTTTTTCAACCAATTTATTTTATCAACTCTTTTTTAAAACCTTTTTTAATTTTCATTTTTACAGTTACATTCTATCCCTTCATTGTGTTTAATCTTATTTTTGTATATATATGTTTTTATTTCTTTACAATTTTGGGATGCAGTTTCTTCAAATAGACCAAAGTACACCCAAAATCTAGTGTAGGGCTCTCTTCTATTCACCTGTCTGATCATATTTTTTTCCTTTTTTTCCCCTTCTTCCTTTTTTGTTTTGTTTTGTTAAAGTCTTATTTAATTTTCATCTTTACAGTTACATTCTAGCCTTTCAAGATATTTAATTTTATTTTTGTATATATAAGTTTTTCTTTCCTTAAAATTTTGGGATATAGTTTCTTCTAATAAACTGACCAATATACACTCAGGAAATAGTGTATTGCTCTATTGTGTCCACCTGTCTGTTTATATCTCTTCCTTTTATTTGTTGCTGTTTTTTCCCCTCTTTTTTCTTGTCTTTTAATTTCCATTTTTACAGTTACATTCTATCCTTTCATAGTATTTAAATTTATTCTTGGACATATGTCTTTCTTTACAGTTTTGGGATCTAGTTTTCTAAAACTTATCAAAATACACACAGAATCCAGTGTATTGCTCTATTCTGCTCACCTGTCTGATTATATTCTCTTCCTTTAAAAAAATTTTTTTGCCCCAGTTTCAGGTCTCTTCTGATTCATTTAGTGTATATTTCTCTGGGGTCATTGTTGCCATTTTCATATTTTGTTCTCACATTCATCTATTCTTCTCTGGACAGAATAACAAGACAGAAAAACTCACCTCAAAAAAGAGAACAAGAGGCAGTACTGAATGCCAGGGACCTAATCAGTAAGGATGTAAGTAAGATGTCAGAATAGATGTAAGAGTTCAGAATAATGATTATAAAGAAACTAGCTGGGTTTGAAAAAGTGTAGAAGACACTAGAGAATCCCTTTCTGGAGAACTAAAAGAACTAAAATCTAACCAAGTCGAAATCAAAAAAGGCTATTAACGAGATGCAATAAAAAATGGAGGCCCTAACTGCTAGGATACATTGGGCAGAAGAGAGAATTAGCGATATAGAAAACCAAATGATGGAGAATAAAGAAGTTGAGAAAAAGAGAGATAAACAACTACTGGATCACGAGGGGAGATTTTGAGAGATAAGTGATACCATAAAGCAGAACAATATTAGAATAATTGGGATCCCAGAAGAAGAGGAAAGAGAGAGGGGGGCAGAAGGTATAGTGGAGCAAATTACAGTGGAGAACTTCCATAATTTGGGGAAGGAAACAGGCATCAAAATCCAGGAGGCACAGAGAACCCCCTCAAAATCAATAAAAATAGGTCAACACCCAGACATATATTAGTAAAACTTGCAAATCTCAAAGACAAAGAGAAAATCCTGAAAGGACCTTGGGACAAAAGGTCTTAACCTACAAGGGTAGAAACATTAGATTGGCAGCAGACCTATCCACAGAGACCTGGCAGGCCAAAAAGGACTGGCATGATATATTCAGGGTGCTAAATGGGAAAAATATGGAGCCAAGAATACTTTATCCAGCTAGGCTGTCATTCAAAATAAGAGTGATAAAAAGCTTCCAGGACAGACAGAAACTGAAAGAATTTGTGATCACCAAACCAGCCCTACAAGAAATGTTAAAAGGGATCTTCTAAGCAAAGAGAGAGCCCAAGAGTAACATAGACCAGAAAGGAACAGAGACAATATACAGAAACAGTCAATTTACAGGTAATACAATGCCATTAAATTCATATCTTTCAATAGTTACTCTGCATGTAAATGGGTTAAATGCCCCAATCAAAAGACACAGGGTATCAGATTGGATAAAAAAGCAAGACCCATCCATATGCTATCTGCAAGAGACTCATTTTAGACCCAAGGACACCTCCGGATTTAAAGTGAGGTGGTGAAAAACCATTTATAATGCTAATGGACATCAAAAGAAAGATGGGGTGGCAATCCTTATATCAGACAAATTAGATTTTAAACCAAAGAGTGGAATAAGAGATGAGGAAGGGCACTATATCATAATTAAAGGGTCTATCCAACAAGAAGATCTAACAATTGCAAGTATTTATGCCCCTTAACATGGGAGCAGCCAATTATATAAGCCAATTAATAACAAAATTAAAGAAACACATTGATAATAATACAATAATAGTAGGGGAATTTAACACCCCCCTCACTGCAATGGACAGATCATCTAAGCAGGAGATCAACAAGGAAGTAAGGGCTTTGAATGACACGCTGGACAAGATGGACTTCACACATATTCAGAACATTCCATCCTAACACAACAGAATACACATTCTTCTCTAGTGCCCATGGAACATTCCTCAGAATAGATAACATACTGGGTCACAAACTAGGTCTCAATTGGTACCAAGAGATTGGGATCATTCCCTGCATATTTTCAGACCACAGTGCTTTGAAACTGGAACTCAGTCCCAAGAGGAAAGTTGGAAAGAACTCAAATACATGGAGGCTAAAGAGCATCCTACTAAAGAAAGAATGGGTCAACCAGGAAATTAAAGAATTAAAAAAAATTCATGGAAACCAATGAAAATGAAAACACAACTGTTCAAAATCTTTGGGATGCAGCAAAGGCGGTCCTAAGAGGGAAGTATATAGCAATACAAGACTTTCTCAAAAAAACAAGAAAGGTCTCAAATACACAACCTAACCTTACACTTAAAGGACGTGGAGAAAGAACAACAAATGAAGCTTAAACCAAGCAGGAGAAGAGAAATAATAAAGATCAGAGCAGAAATCAATGAAATAGGAAGTGAAAGAATAGTAGAACAGATCAACGAAACTAAGAGCTGGTTCTTTGAAGGAATTAATAAGATTGATAAACCTCTGGCCAGACTTATCCAAAAGAAAAGAGAAATGATCCAAATAAATAAAATCGTGAATGAAAGAAGAGAGATCACAACCAATACCAAAGAAATACAAACAATTATAAGAACATATTATGAGCAACCATATGCCAGCAAATTAAACAGTCTGGAAGAAGTGGTTGTATTCCTAGAGACACATAAACTACCAAAACTGAAACAGGAAGAAATAGAAAACCTGAACAGACCCATAACCAGCAAGGAAATTGAAGCAGTAATAAAAAATCTCCCAACAAACAAGAGCGCAGGGCCAGAGGGCTTCCCAGGGGAATTGTACCAAACATTCAAAGAAGAATTGACACCTATTCTTCTGAAACTGTTTCAAAAATAGAAATGGAAGGAAAACTTCCAAACTCTTTCTATGAGGTCAGCATGACCTTAATCCCAAAACCAGATAAGGACCCCACCAAAAAGGAGAATTATAGACCAATATCCCTGATGAACATGGATGCAAAAATTCTCACCAAAATACTAGCCAATAGGATCCAACAGTACATTAAAAGGATTATTCACCATGACCAAGCAGGATTTATTCCTGGGCTGCAAGGGTAGTTCAACATCTGCAAATGAATCAATGTGATACATTACATAAATAAAAGAAAAACAAGAAGCATATGATCCTCTCAATAGATGCAGAAAAAGCATTTGACAAAGTACAGCATCCTTTCTTGATTAAAACTCTTCACAGTGTAGGGATAGAGGGAACATACCTCAATATCATAAAAGCCATCTACAAAAAGCCCACAGTGAATATCATTTTCAATGGGGAAAAACTGAGAGCTTTTCCCCTAAGGTCAGGAATACAACAGGGATGTCCATTATCACCACTGTTGTTCAACGTGGTACTAGAAGTCATAGCCTCAGCAATCAGACAAAAAAAGAAATAAAAGACATCCGAATTGGCAAAGAAGAAGTCAAACTCTCACTCTGCAGATGACATGATCCTCTATGTGGAAAACCCAAGACTCCACCCCAAAATTGCTAGAACTCATACAGGAATTCAGCAAAGTGGCAGGATATAAACATCAATGCACAGAAATCAGTTGCGTTTCTATACACTAACAATGAGGCAGAAGAAAGAGAAATTAAGGAATCAATCCCATTTACATTTGCATCAAAAGCCATAAGATAGCTAGGAATAAACCTAACCAAAGAGGCAAAAGATCTTTACTCAGAAAACTATAGAACACTCATGAAAGAAAGTGAGGAAGACACAAAGAAATGGAAAAACATTCCATGCTCATGGATTGGAAGAACAAATATTGTTAAAATGTCTAGACTACTTAGAGCAATCTACACATTCAATGCAATCCCTATCAAAATACCATCAACTTTGTTCACAGAGCTGGAACATAAATTTTAATCCTAAAATTTGTATGGAACCAGAAGACACTGAATAGCCAAAGGAATGTTGAAAAGGAAAACCAAAACTGGTGGCATCACAATTCCCGACTTCAAGCTCTATTACAAAGCTGTAATCATCAAGACAGTATGGTACTGGCACAAAAACAGACACACAGATCAATGGAACAGAATGGAGAACCCAGAAATGGACCCTCGACGCTATGGTCAACTGATCTTTGACAAAGCAGGAATGGATACTCAGTGGAAAAAAGACAGTCTCTTTAACAAATGATGTTCATAAAAGTAGAGAACCACATGCAGAAGAATGAAACTGGACCATTTCCTTACACCATACACAAAAATAGACTCAAAATGGTTAAAAGACCTAAATGTGAGACAGAAATCCATCAAAATCCTAGAGGAAAACACAGGCAGCAACCTCTTCAACCTGAGCTGCAGCAACTTCTTGCTAGACACGTCTTCAAAGGCAAGGGAAACAAAGGCAAAAAATAACCATTGGGACTTCATCAAGATAAAAAGCTTTTGCACAGCAAAGGAAATAGTCAGCAAAACCAAAAGACAACTGATGGAATGAGAAAAGATATTTGCAAATGACATATCAAATAAAGGGCAAGTATCAAAGATATATAAAGAACTTATCAAACTTAACACCCCAAAACCAAATAATCCAGTCAAGAAATGGGCAGAAGACATGAGCAGATATTCCTCCAAAGAAGATCTACAAATGGCCAACAGACACATGAAAAAATGTTCCACATCACTTGGTATCAGGGAAATACAAATCAAAACCACAATGAGATACCACCTCATACCAGTCAGAATGGCTAAAACTAAAAACGGGAAACAACAAATGTTGACAAGGATGTGGAGAAAGGGGAACCCTCTTACACTGTTGGTGGCAATGCAAGGTATTGCAGCCACTCTTTAAAACAGTATAGAGGTTCCTCAAAAAGTTGAAAATAGAGCTACCCTACGACCCAGCAATTGCACTGCTGGGTATTTACCCCAACAATACAAATGTAGTAATCTGAAGGGGCACCTGCACCCCAATGTGTATAGCAGCAATGTCCACAATAGCCAAACTATGGAAAGAGCACAGATGTCCATTGACAGATGAGTGGATAAAGAAGATCTGGTACACACACACACACACACACACACACACACACACACACACACACACACAGGAATATTACGCAGCCATCAAAAATGAAATCTTGCCATTTGCAATGACTGGATGGAACTAGATGGTATTGTGCTAAGTGAAATAAGTCAATCAGAGAAAGACAATTATTACATGATCTCACTGATATGTGGAATTTAAGAAACAAAACAGAGGATTATAGGGGAAAAGAGGGAAAAATAAAACAAGATGAAAACAGAGAGGGAGACAAACCATAAGAGACTCTTAATCATAGGAAACTGAGGGTTGCTGGAGGGAGGGGGGTGTAGTGATGGCGTAACTGAATGATGAACATTAATGAGGGCATGTGATGTAATGAGCACTGAGTATTATATTAGACTGATGAATCACAGACCTGTACCTCTGAAACCGATAATACATTATATGTTAATTAATTGAATTAAAAAAGTATAATGCAAAAAAAAAGCTATATAAATCAGCAAGGAATACATTTGGTTGCAAATTACAGAAACCATCCTTTAGTGGTTTAAATAGAGGTGTATCTGTATCAAACAGCCAAGTGCTTTACCTCTTTGAAAAAATAAATTGTGAATAAATGAAAAAAACATAAAGGAAGTAATTGATAGTGATACATAATAGCAGGCATTTTAACAAGTCACATATCAATGGATAAACCATCCAAGAGAAGATCAACAAGGAAACTGTGGCTTAAATGACAATTTGGGCCAGATGGATCTAACAGATATATTTAGAATATTCTATCCTAAAACAGTGGAATACACATTCTTTTCAAGTGCACATGGAATATTCTCTAGATAGATCACATGTTAAGCCATGAAACAAGTCTCAACAAAATCAAAATGATTGAAGTCATATCATGCATCTTTTCTTACACAGTGCTGTGAAACTAGAAATCAACCACTGGACAAAATCAGGAAAGAAAAATACAAGGAGGTTAAATAGCATGCTACTAAACAATGAATAGGTCAGGGGACATAAGAAAAAATACATGGAGACAAATGAAAATGAACACACAAAGTCATGACTCTTTGGGATACAGGAAAAGCTGTTATAAGAGGGAAATTTATAGCAATACAGGCCTACCTCAAGAAGCAAGAAAAATCTCAAATCTCAAAAATCTCAAAAACCTAACCTTACATCTAAAGGAGATAGAAAAAAGAAAACCTAATTCAAAAACAGTACAAGGAAGAAAATAATAAAAATTAGAGCAGAATAAATGAAATAGAAACTAAACAACCAATAGAGCAGATCAATGAAACCAGGAGGTGGTTCTTTGAAAAGACAAACTAAATTTTATAAATAAACTAACCAGACTCATCAAAAAAAAAAAAAAAGAGGGAGAGGAATAAATAAACAAAATCAGAAATGAAAGAGGAGAAATAACAACTGACAACACAGAAATACAAAGGATTATGAGGGAATATTATGAAGAATTATATGCCAACAAATTGGACAACCTAGAAGAAAAAGATAAATTCCTAGAAACAAATCACCTTCCTTAACTGAACGAGGAAGAAATAGAAAATTTGAACAGACTGATTACCAGCAATTAAATTGAATCAGCAATGAAGAAATTTCCAACAAACAAAAGTCCAGGACCAGCTGATTTCATAGGTGAATTCTACCGAACATTTACAGGAAAGTTAAAACACATTCTTCTCAACTATTCCAAAAAACATAAGAGGAAGGAAAGCTTCCAAATTCATTCTATGACGCGAGCATTAGTCTGATAACAAAACCAAATAAAAACAATATAAAAAAAGAGAACTACAGGCCAATATCTCTTATGAACATAGATTCAAAAATCTTCAACAAAATATTAGTAAACTGAATCCAACAGTACATTAAAAAATCATTCACCACAATCAAGTAGGATTTATTCCTTGGATGCAAGGGTGATTCAATATTTGCAAATTAATCAATGTGATACATCACATCAACAATAGAAAGGATAAAAACCGTGTGATCATTTCAGCAGATATAGAAAAAGCATCTAACAAAGTACACATCCACTTATGATAAAAATCCTTAACAAAGTAGATTTAGAGGGAACATACCTCAACATAATAAAGGCCATATATGAAAAGCCCACAGTCAACATCATAGTAAATGGTGAAAAACAGAGCTCTTCCCCAAGATCAGGAACAAGACAAGGATGCCCACTCTCATTATTTTTATTCAGCATAGTACTGGAAGTCCTAGCCACAGCAATCAGAAAACAAAAAGAAATAAAAGGAATCCAAACCGCTAAGGAAGAAGTAAAACTTTCACTATCTGCAGATGAAATGATATTGTATATAGAAAACCCTAAAGACTCCACCAAAAAACTACTAGGGCAGATAAATGAATTCAGTAAAGTAGCAGAATACAAAATCTATCTAAAGCAATCCATATACTAATAAGGATCTGGCAGAAAGAGAAATTAAGAAAACAATCCCATTTACAATTGCACAAAATAATAAAATAAACAACCGAGGCAGTGAAAAATCTGTGCTCTGAATACTATAAAACACTGATGAGTGAAATTAAAGATGACACAAATGGAAAGATATTCCATGTTCTTGGATTGGGAAAACAAATATTGTTAAAATGTCCATACTACCCAAAGCAATATACAGATTTAATGCAATCCTTATCAAATTACCAACAGCATTTTTCACAGAACTAGGACAAATAATCCTAAAATTTGTATGGAATGACAAAAGACCCTGAATAGCCAGAGCAATCCTGAGAAAGAAGAACAAAAGTGGAGGTATTACAATCCCAGATTTCAAGATGTACTACAAAGCTGTAGTAGTCAAAACAGTATGGTACTGGAACAAAAATCGACACATAGATCAATAGAACAGAATAGAGAGCCCAGAAATAAACCCACAAACATACCTCAACATAATAAAGGTCACTTATTAAAAACCTACAGCTAACATCATTCTTGGGAAAAACTGGGAGCTTTTCCGCTATGGTCAGGAACAAGACAAGAGTGTCCACTCTCACCACTATTATTCAACATAGTACTGGAAATCCTAGCCAGAGCAGTCAGACAACACAAAGAAATAAAAGGCATCCAAATGGGCAAGGAAGAAGTCAAACGTTCACTTTTTGCAGTTGACATGATACTATATATAGAAAACCAGAAAGACTCCACCAAAAAACTGAGAGTACTGGTAAACCAATTCAGTAAAGTCACAGGATACAAAATCAATGTACAGAAGTCTGTTGCATTTCTATATACCAATAACGAAGTGACAGAAAGAGAAATTAAGGATTCAATCCTGTTTATAATTGTACCCAAAATAATAAGATACTTAGGAATAAACCTAACCACAGAAGTGAAAGGCCTGTACTCTGAAAACTGTAAAACATTAATGAAAGAAATTGAAGAAGACACAAAGAAATGGAAAGACATTCCATGCTCATGGATTGGAAGAACAAATATTGTTAAAATATCTATACTACCCAAAGCAATCTACACATTTAATGCAATCCCTATCAAATTACCAACAGTATTTTTCACAGAACTGGAACAAACAATCCTAAAATTTGTACAGAACCACAAAAGACCCACAATAGCCAAAGCAATCTTGAGAAAGAAAAGCAAAGCTGGAGGCACCATAATTCTGGACTTCAAGTTATATTACAAAGCTGTAGTAATTAGAACAGTATGATACTGGCACAAAAATAGACGCATAGATCTGTGGAACAGAATAAAAAACCCAGAAGTAAACCCATAATTATATGGTCAGTTAATCTTCAACAAAGCAGGAAAGAATATCCAATGGGAAAAAGACTGTCTCTTCAACAAACTGTGTTGGGAAAACTTTTGCATTAACATGCAAAAGAAAGAAACTAGACCACTTTCTTATGCCATACACAAAACAAGTTCAAAATCGATGAAAGACCTAAATGTGAGACATGAAACCATAAAAATCCTAGAAGAGAGCACAGACAGTAACTTGTCTGACATCAGCCATAGCAACTTTTTTCTAGATAGGTCCCCTTAGACAAGGAAAATAAAAGCAAAAATAAAATATTGGGACTACATCAAAATAAAAAGCTCTGCACAGTGAAGGAAATAATCAACAAAACATAAGTCTACCTATGGAATGGAGGAAGATATTTACAAATGACAAGTCTGATAAAGCGTTAGTATCCAAAATATATAAAGAACTGAAACAACTCAACATCTAAAAAAGCCAATAACCCAATTAAAACATGGCCAGAAGACATGAACAGATATTTCTCCAAAGAAGACATCCAGATGGCCAACAGACACTTGAAAAGATGCTCAATATCACTCATCATCAGGGAAATACAGATCAAAACTACA
The DNA here is from genome assembly GCF_009762305.2 of Zalophus californianus. Lineage (NCBI taxonomy): Eukaryota > Metazoa > Chordata > Mammalia > Carnivora > Otariidae > Zalophus > Zalophus californianus. Next base: position 86,256,085 of record NC_045612.1, on the reverse strand, counting down.
ATGAGCTATCACCTCACAACTGTCAGAGTGGTTAAAATCAACAACACAAGAAAAAACAGGTGTTGGTGAGGATGTGGGGAAAGGGGAACCCTCTTACACTGTTGGTGGGAATACAAACTGGTGCAGCCACTCTGGAAAACACTATAGAGGTTCCTCAAAAAATTAAAAATAGAATTACCATCAGATCTAGTAATTGGATATTTACCCAAGGAAAATGAAAATACTAATTTGAAAAGATACATGCACCCTTATGTTTATTGCAGCATTATTTACAATAGCCAAGTGTCCATCCATGGATAAGTGGATAAAGAAGATGTGTTATATACGTACAATGGAATATTACTCATCCATAAAAAGTAATGAAATCTTGCCATTTACAAAACATGGGTGGATCTAGAGGGTACAATACTAAGTGAAATAAGTCAGCAAGAGAAAGACAAATACCATGTGATTTCATTCTTATGTGGAGTTTAAGAAACAAAACAAATGAACAAAGAAAAAATAAACAAACCAAAAAACAGACTCTTAAGTATAGAGAACAAACTGATGGTTACCAGAGGGGAGGTGGTGGGGGGATGGGTGAAATAGGAGAACAGGATTAAGAGTACACTTAACATGATGAGCACTGAGTAATGTATAGAATAGTCGAATCACTATGTTGTACACCTGAAACTAACATAATAGTGTATGTTAATTATACTAGAATTAAAAGAATAAATTAAAAAATAAAAGATAAAAAGGAGGCTCTGGCTCCACAAAGCATGCAAGATAAAAGGAATGGAAACTAACTTTCAGAATCACAGATTCTATAGCTGTATTGTTCTCTTTTATCCGACTCCAGGCCTTTACGATATCCACCACAAAATCTTCCACTGCTGAGCACAGGAACCTGCAAAGATAAGACAGAAGGGACAACGTGATATGGACCATGAGGTCCAGAGCCCTCCTCTCTTACGAAGTCCATCTTCCACCTTCTCTTTCCTTCTGTATCTCTTTCCTGATCTGTCTTCTCTCCCTCTCCTTCCTCTCCCCTCTCCCTTTGGTTTTCCATTTCTTCCTGTATATATGGTCAAATACATGAGTACCTAAGAGAGTTTACCTAGAATTTCTTTTTTTTAAAGATTTTATTTATTTGAGATAGAGAGAATGAGAGATAGCACGAGAGGGAAGAGGGTCAGAGGGAGAAGCAGACTCCCCGCTGAGCGGGGAGCCCGATGCGGGACTTGATCCCAGGACTCCAGGATCATGACCTGAGCCGAAGGCAGTCGCTTAACCAACTGAGCCACCCAAGCGCCCCTTTACCTAGAATTTCTTAGCCCTAAATTTGGAATTTCCAGAAAAGAAAATTCGATTGCTCCAACTTGGGTCAGGTTTTCACCCTGGGTCAAATCAGCTATGGTTCAAGGGCCCATATAATTTAATACAGACATAATGACTTTGGGAGGACTGTCCTTGGGTGGGGGGGTGTTTATCAAAGGAGAATATAGCAGACTCATCAGGAACCATCCAAAGTGTCCCAGGAGGAATGAATGACCCATATATTTGGAAGGGCAGAATGTGTTGTTTAGGATATGAGAAAGCAGCTGTCAACAGTTCTACAGAGACCTTTCCCAGTGTCAGATGGAAAGCAAGGTTTCCCTACTGCAGGGAGTTATGTTATGCTCTTGAATAGTGTGGAATGTTGTTTCCCTTCTGTAATCCTTCCAAATCTCTGGCTTGTAATTTTGTCTTTTTGGACTAGCAGGAGCCCTCTTCTCAATCTCATCTATTTTTTCCTAAACTTTCCATTCAGGAGGTTTGATTTGGGAGAAATTTGACACTTTCCTTGGCTTCAGTACCCCAAGCTATCAAAATGAGCTCCTTCTCTGACTGAGGAGCAGACCATGAAGGGCAAAAAGCACCCCAGTTTGAAAGGTAAAGGAAGACTGACCTGGTTGCGATGATCATCTCTGTGGGGTACTTGGCCTTCAGGATTTTGTTCAGCTCAGTGGTTGCAGATTCTAGATGTTGGATAGCAGCAGCCTAGGAAGAAAGGAGTGTTCAGCCCTGGAATCTAAGGACTGGGACATAGTCTGCTGCCCATCCTTATCCCCTCATTATTTCCTACTGACTCTTTACCAACAACTCAACTGCTTCTCTGAACATAATTACAGTCGAAGAATTCTTGTTGAGGAGCCCCATAGATAATCTTAGATCTATAGTCATTCTAAAAATAAGAGATATATATTGCTTGCTCTCATTTAAATGATTCTCAAAAACTCATGAAGGTAACTTTTTCTTCCATATTTCAAATGAACAAACAATCTCGTATTGCCTAGCTAGTAAATAATAGATCTGGGATTTGAACCCACATCTTTCCAATGCCAGAGTGTTACCTCTTATTATAATAATATAAGTAATAATAATAGCATTCACTATATAGTACTTACTATGTACCAGGCTCTGTTCTAAGCTATATATATAAGTATTTTCTTATGTAGTCCTTATAATAACTCCATTTCACAGAACAGCAAACTGAGGCACAGGAAAGGGGTAGCTGATAAGTGGCAGAGCCAGGATTTGATTCCAGGTAGTCTGCCTCTTGAGTCTGTATTTTTTTTTCTAGGCTTCTTGCCCAATGTGGGGCTTGAACTTATGACCCTGAGATTGAGAGTCACATGCTCTACTAACTGAGCCAGCCAGGTGCCCGAGTCTGTATTCTTAACTACAGCTTCTACTCCTCCCTCTCCCATCACCTCCTACATTCAAACGTCTATCAAGTCCTGATGATTCTATCCCTCCCATATGTCTTAAATATGCCCACATCTCCTTATCCTTGTTACCACTTCACCAGTCCAAATCATCATCATTTTTTGCCTAGACAATTGCATCTCTTCTCTTTTCTCCTTGCCTCTAGTCTTTATTCTTTCAATTGTTTTTCCATGTATCATGAAACTCTTCTGCTTAAAACACTTCTATTAGATAGCAGAATACTATTAGATAGCAGAATGGATAGATGCACAGATATGTGATAAAGCCATGAAATGTTAATGGTAGACTCTACCATTATATATATATATATGTTTGCATGCTTATTGGTATTATATATCTCAAACTTTAATATAATGCCTAATAATATGTACTGTGATATACATATAGTAGATGGCCAATAAAATATCATTTATATTGAAATAAGCCTTTTTATGTCTTTGAGAGTTACATCCTGTAGGCTAGAGTCTTAACTAATTCTACTATTGAATTCAAGAAGCTAGTATATTTGAAAATTCTCATAATAATATACGAAAAAAATCCTTCTATAAGTCTCATTAGGATAAAAGCCCAAACTTCCTACCATGGATTAATGGTTTCTTTCCTGGCCTGGCCCCTGATTGCTTTTCCAGCCTCATCTTTAGTCATTCTCCCTGCCTTTCTCCTCCCTGACCCCTAATGCCTTAGCCATTAATAAATGTATGTGAATATTCCATTCCATTCTGTGAATATTCTATGCTCTGTCTTGCCTTTGGAACAACACGCACTATTCAGTCTGTCTGGAACAGGCCTCCTCTTTCTTGCTATCCTGATTGACTCCCTCTGGTCCTTCAATCTTTTCTGAAATGGCTCTTCTGAGAAGCTTTTCTTGATTTCCCCCAGACTGGGTTTGGTACACCTGCTGGGTGTTCACACCCCTCTCTACTTCCTTATATACTAACACTCATACTATTTTATTAAAACTATTGTTTCTATTACTAGACTATGAACTCCATGACAACATGAACTGTGTCATTCTTTGTTACCCACTAGTACATAAGAACAGCTCCCAGAACAGTATCTCACACATAGTAGGGAATCCATAAATATTTTCCGTACATATTTTGAATGAATGAATAAGTAAATGGTTGAATGAATTATATCCCCAATGCCTAACACAATTCTTAGTAAAAGCTGCTGATTGGCCTGTCTCCAGTCCTCAGTGATCTCATCCTTATTGAGCCCATGGACAATACAAAAGCTTCTCTCTGGGTTTTGCCTATTATTTCACTGTGTAATAAAGATGTTGGCCTGAATTACAGCTGGGCAGTAGTTACCTCAAATCGGGGTACATCCATTTCAACCTGTCCTCTTAGCAATGGGGTTTGTCTGGGAGTCTCACGGATCATCACACTCCATCTGAAATGAAGGTCAAAGACAGATATTTAGGGCTCTGTTTCATCACAGGCTGTCATCAATGCTTCACATGTCAAGGAAAAGGTCAAAATGTTTATGTGGTGGGGGAAGATGAGTTGTAGTGATGTCCACACTATCTCAGGTCACCTGATCTCAAGATATACTGCAATTGGGGCCTCTGCCTCATGACTTCTCGAGGCCAGTGTGATGGAAAGAATTCCATCATAGGGTCAGAGGGCAGTGCTTTTCAACCAGAGAGTTAACTATCAAGATTACCTCAAGTGCTTTTATAAAATACATATACCAGGGCCCTACCCAAGATGGACTGAAGAAGAGTCTTTGTGGTGGGCTCAGCTTGGTACCTTGAAAAAGCTTCCCAGAATATTCTTATGGGCAGCCATGAATCAAATACTATGACCCAGCATTGACCCTATCTCTTCTTCTCAGGAGATAGGATGGCAATACTCATTCTTCTCTAGAGCAAAGACAGTCTAGGCCAATTGTTTCTGAACCGTAATTTTTTTTTAGTTTCTTTGAAAAACTGATGAAGCTATAGAATAGTTTCTATACTATTCTAGAATAGAACAGAAAGATAGGATCACTTCCAAGAAAAAAAATGTGCTTATATAGATAATTAGCTACGCAGATTGAAGGCAGTTTACAGAACCCTTTAAATTTACCTGAGGGGCTCCTGCTTTAGGATCTTTTAAGTGTGAAGAGGGGCTTTAGTGATGTCTAAAGGATACATGGTAGACCCTGACTTCTTAATAGACAAGGCCCCCCCAAAACTGCCCTGCACTGAAGCCAGAAAGGAATGAGATGATGTAATTGAGAGTAACCGATATGGGACTGGAATAAGCACAACGACCTGATCTTTCAGCCACTCACCTGTCTAGAATCCTCACACTAGCCTGCTCCACTCTGTTGAGGATGGTCACAGGTGACTTGTTTTTGTTCCAGAACGCACCCCAGCCTAGGACACGGGCCAGATCATTGCCAGTTCCAAGTGGGATGACTGCCAACTGACACTGCAAGAACAAAACCAGGCACAATTTTCAGTCAGTCCTACCAAGATCCACCCATAAAAGAACCCAGAAGGTGCTCCTTGGGAAAGATAGTGGTCTCAAAGTCAGTGGCAATAAGAGACTTCTGATTTTAGGAAGTGTAGTAGGAAGATATCTGATGCTGAGTGAACTTTTTCTTAAAAAGTTTGGCCCCATTCTCGACAATGCAGAACCTACTCAGTACAGGGAAAGGTTGGAATATGCCAATATTTATAGATAGCTTATGAAAGAGAAGTATAGCCACAAATTTCTATCAAGGCTTGGCCGAGGAGATAAGGTACCTTGGGAGACAAAGCTACTAGAGTCAGAAGAGCAGGGAGCTATCTAGGGAGAGAGGGGAAAGTGAGAGGAAAGTTTTGGCTACTTTTGTGACTCAGGCAAGAAAATCAGTAGCCTCAGGAGGGGAAGGAAATTGGGGGCTGAATGCGGCCTGAAGCCGCTTCTGTTTTGCTTGCTCTCCTTCCCTTCAAATCTTTACTCTGGGGCCTGGGGAATAAAGCGCTGCTCATTCTTTCTACTAACTCCCTCATTTCTCTTTCCCACAGGAAATTGTTTAGGTGAGGAAGCTTAGATTGGGAATCTGTCAGGTTGACTATGAAACCAGTGGAAAACATGTGTGATATAGGTAAGGAGAGTGAAGACCGGGGACTTTTTGGGACGAGCTGCTTCATACCCCCAGTCTCTCTAGCAATGGCTGAACTGAGTCAGCTAGGAACTCACCCTTTCATGTAATCCAAAGGCATCAATCAGAGATAAGACCCAGCTCACGCTGCCATCTCCACCACAAACCACAATGCGAAAACGAGCAAAATTCTTGAACATGCATAGCCTGAAAGAAAGAGAGGAAGGGGAGTCATTTCATGAACTGCTAGGTTTTACAACTCTTTTCTATACTGTGCCAGGAGCTAAGGACTACTGCTTCTGCATCCTGCTAACAGGCTACCTGTCTTCTTTCACTTAGCTCCTATCTCTCTGTGTACCTAATATCACAGGCAATGCTCCCATAAGCAATCGTGGAGATGAGGCCTTGCTTCATCCCACACTCTTCTATGCCTACCCTTGCTCTAGAAGCTACTAGTAACCTAGCTAAACCCACTTGCTGAGGCCCAAGAAGAATGCCTTGCACAGTGGCCAGTGGCTTCACAGAAACCAGAGCTGAACAGCCAGATGGTCCATAAGTAAAACAGGTCTATAGTGGAGATATATCTATTTGGCCCCAGGAAAGAGTGAGGGACAGGAAAGGTGAACAGCAATGCCCATTTGCCTCTTCCTCTGAGGTCAGGAGACATAGACTTCTTCCAACCAGGAAATGTGGAACAAATCTGAGAGCATGGCATGGGCTTGAAGGGATTTCTGGAAGAGGGCTAAAAATCCTCCAACAAGCCAAACCCCAAATACTCTGAAGTTATGTGTCTGCGTCCTGACTTGAGAAAATATATCTTTCCTGCCCAGGTACTAGAACTGATTCCAGGAAACCTATCCTAGTCTAGAATGTATAGCGTGAAGTGTCCCTTCTATATACCCAACTATATCCTTTGGCCCATGCTTACCCGGCTTCAGGTCCACCCTTCGACAGGTCAAAAACTTGAGAGGGGTTAAGGTATTGTTTGAATTTTCGGAGGAAGACGATCCCTTGGTGATCGCCACTTTTGGAGTTGATGAAGATGAGAAGGGGACATGAACAGGCTGATGACCAATCGAGGTTCCAGAAGTCTGAAGATACTACTAATTGGCCTGATACATGCACACAATAAAAAGAAAAGGAGAAAAAAGAAAAGGGCCATTGAGATGGAAATAAGACACAACTTGACATTATATTTTGCAAAGACTTTTTAAAAACAGCTTTATTGAGGTATAATTGATAAACAAAGAACTACACATATTTAATATATACAGTTTAATGAGTTTAGATATATGCAAACACCCATGATACAATCACCACAAGTAAGGCAAAAAGACATAACCAACAACTCTCAGAGTTTCCTTATGCTCCAGTCTCCTGAGACTGAGAAGTAGAGGGGAATTCAGAACACAACCCAAAGGGGCTTTCATTTAATGTCTGCCCAACTGTTGCCAGGCAAACATTTGCTGAGCAATTACTACATACCAATCATCATGCTAGATACTGCTAGGGGTATAGCCCCTGCCCCCAAGCTGGGGGAACAGACTCATACACAGTAGTATGTTGGAACACAAAGATTAAGGAAATTGGTGCCACAACGAAGGATTAATAAAACACTGGTGGGGAACTGAAGAAGGAGAGGATTGATCGCCCAAGAGGAGGATCAGAATACCAATTAGTTCTCTCTTTGCCTGGGATAGCTCAGTTCTCACAGTGAGAATGTGCCAGGTAAGGAGAGAGGAGGAGGGAAAGGCTGTCTTTTAGTCAGGAGCTAATGACAGAACATATCAATGTGGGAAGAAGGTGGGAGATTTAATCACTCCTCCAAGGCTCTGGCAGAGCAATCCCAGTTATCACACCAACTTTCAGGGGAAACAAGACTATAGGGAAATTGTCTGAACAAGAGAAAGGCTTTTAATAATTCCTAACTCTGAAGTTCCCTATAGGGAAGTGGAGTTACAGCAGTCTAAATTGCCAATGCCTGCCCGCTCATGCTGAGTCTTAGAGCTTGTTGGCAGGGAGACAGGCAGTGAGCAATGGCCCCCTAGGAGACGGTAGACAAATCATGAGCCCCTAAACTTTTGTGACTTGCCAGGAATACCCCAGCAAAAGAAATGCAAAGGGCAAAAGGCATGTGGTCCACTCCCGAATGGTGCGGGGCATAGGGAGGGAGGTGGGTTGAGTTGTCCCATTTTTTGTATCCTGGAAGAATACTGCTGACATGAGCAGATTTCATAGCTGTTTTGCCTGGAAAAACCTAAAGCAGGCTTCCTCTATGGGCCAATTCCTACTCACTAGCCAGTAGACCTTGAAGGCATCCTTAGCCAGTTAGGCAGTCAGGCACCAAATTTTCAGAGCTTGCTAGGACTCACAGCTATAAGGGGAGTCTGCTATGTCCCTTCAGTAGCATAGCTTGGAAGTAGTTATTCTCCCTGAACACAATATCCAAAGGTAGTACCCTTTTCGACATTTGTTTTACAAAAGGTAATATGTTGACACAATGGTAGTTAAGACATTCATTCATTCAACAACTGTGTATTGAGGGCATTCTCTGTGCTTGTCCTTCTTATGTTCTGAGAATACAGTGGTGGGCAAGATAGAAATAGTTTCTGCTCTTGTGGAACATATATTCTAATGGCGGGAGGCACAACATAACAAAGAAATATAGAAAATAAATAGACAGATCTATTCCAGGGCCTCTGGCAGGGGGAGTCCTTGCTTCTAAGCATAGCTCACAGTTCCACTAGATGTTGGCAGAAAACTGTTTCCATAAATCCTTTCACTGGAGTACATATCCAAAGTCACATGATCACCTGGAGGGTGTTAGCAAAATGTTGCTGAATAAGGAAAGGAAGCACAGAGCAGAATCAGCTTCTCAAACAAAGGAGAGGTAAGCCTGAAGCCAGGCCATAAGTTGGGGCCTACATTGTTGGTTGGATGAGGAGCAAGCACATAAAACAATACTACCTTTTTTAGGGGTGCCTAAGATGGCTTAGTCGGTTAAGTGTCTGACTCTTGATTTTGGCTCAGGTCATGATCTCCAGGTTGTGAGATCGGGCTCCGTGCTGGGCATGGAGCCTACTTAAGATTCTCTCTCTCTCCCTCTCCCTCTGTGCCTCCCTCACACCCACAACCCCTCACCCATGTGTGTGCACATGCACTCCCTCTCTAAAAGAGTAAATAAATAAAATAAAAAAAAAGATACTACCTTTTTTGATGATTTTCTTCATGTATGTTATGACCTGACCCCTAATGTTTTATACCATACTAAACAGTCTCACCCTTATTTTTGAACTGCTTCCTCACATCTTGTCGTTTTATATGGTTCCTGTCATCTCTCTGACCTCATTTCTGCCACTCTTCCCCTCACTCACTCCACAACAGTCATGCTGTTCTGTTCAGTGGTCCTCAGACACTCCAGGGAGTCTTCCTTCTCTGGGTCCTAGTATTTATTCCTTCTTCTGCCCCCAAAACTCTTCCCCCCGATATCTGCATTGCTCACTTTTTTACTTCATTCAAGTCTCATCTCAAATGTCACCTCCCCAGAGAAGCTGTCTCTGACCACCTGGTTTAAAATAACACCCCCTTTAGTCTCCATCCTGTTTCCCTGACTTCTTTTTCTTCATATCTATGCCCAGTGATTTTTTAACACGATGGGTTAGTCCCTTTCTGGAGATGAGGCAACAGTGGTACTGAGACCACCTACTGTGAGCTTTCTGGGACTCCGTTTCCTTACAAAATGGGCCATTCAAAAAATTAACTTGTTTTCCAGTGTTGAGATGAAAATGAGCTAGGTTTTACATTGATGAGAAAAGGAAATATAAATTGTTTCTTAAAGGTGAAAAGATGACCAAACTCATTCATAAATAAGAAAGATACTAATTAAAACCAGGCCATGGTACCACTTTTTTCTTATCCAGAAGATTGGCAAAAATAAAAAAAATAGATGATACACTTGATTGAGGAAGTCACGGAAACTATGAACTCTCACTGAGGGTGGAAGTGCAAAGTGACACAAGCCCCATGGGGGGCAATTTGACAGCATCTATGAAAAATCACAAATTCCTATACATTATGAGCCAGTAATTACACTTCTGGGAATTTTTCCTATAGATGTATATGTAAAATGACCTGTATGAGATTGTCAATTGCAGCATTGTTGTAAAAATGAGAGACCGAAAACTACCAAATTAGAGAACTGGTCAAATAAATTATGGTATATATTCATATAATGGGGTAACTGTAGCTGTAAAAAGGAATGAGGAGGAAATCTTTTGTTGATACAAAAAGATCTCCAAAATATACTGTGAAGGAAAAAAAAAAGCAAGTTTCAGAGGAATGTGTATAGTGTTAAAAAGGGAAGGGATAAAAATATATGTTTATATTCACTAGTATATACAGGAAGAAATACTGGAAGCTATTCAATAAACTAGTGGCAGTGACCAACTTTTTGTGAGTGGGGATGGGATGGGGCTATGGGAGATTGAGAAGATTAAGAGAAAGGATATAAGTTTTTTTTTACTAAACATGTACATATGTGTTTCTATTTAAAAAAATTTGAACCATGTGAATATATTAACTAGTTCAGAATTAAGAAATAGGAAAAATAATTATGCTAATGTTATCTATAAATTAAATAGCCATGAGGTTGTAGCTGAAATCATTTGTAGATCCATTTGGCAGCTTGGAGCATGGGCTGCCTTCTGCAGTGTACTTCTACAACAGAATGCAGCTGTGTGCTACAGCTGGTTGCCCTTCAGATTTATTCACTAACCTACAGCAAACATCTTAACTTCTCTGGGTGTTCATTTCTCCATATGTACAAAAACATCATGTTGCAATGATTAATAAAATAATCCAGGATTCTGAGATAAAATATCTCAGAAACTGAGATAAGGAGAAAATTCTATAATTAAGACAACTTAAATTTCAGTGTCAAACCTAATTTGGTCACAGATGGGAAGACAAGAGGAAGCAGCACTGGCAGAAAGCTATTCCTAGGAGAAGACAAGGGCAGCCCCATCCAGCATTTCCCCCAAGTTAGAGAATGTCTGAATTTGAGCAAGGCCAAGTTTGTGAAGGGAATCTTGTGAACAAGGTGAAAAAATTGTGTGGCATCATGAGCTGGAATGTAGCAATGTTAGGCAGATTCATAACCAGGTAAGTGTGCCCACAAAGTTGCCTTTGATTAGGCTGATGTTAATTGTAAGGGAGTGTCCCGTACTATTTAATAATTTTAATCAACAATTCAAATGAAAACATAGAAGGCTGGCTTCTCAACTCTGAAGTACTCAAAGCTGGAGGGAGAGCTATTGGATGACAGAATCAAGATTGAAAAATGACCTCAAAGGGCACATGGGTCAAAGTCAACAAGATGAAAAGGGTATAAATGTGAAGCTTGGATTGTAGGCCCAAGGACATAAATTGTACCAGAATAGGACAATAGGAACTTGGTTTGGCAGCATCAAGTGTGAAAAGGGCTTAGAGGATTAGTCAATTTTAAACTCCAGATGACTCAACAGCCTGAAAGAGCCTTTCAAGAAAAATCTCACGCTTCTTTGAGCTGCATTAATACAACCACAGTGTCGCAAAACAGGGAGTCTATAGTCTCTCTCAAATTTGTTCAGTTCATACCACAGAAGGATGTTAAATTAGCATAAGGATGGCTTACTGATCCCCTTCCTGTATTTTAAAACCATCTTTAACAAATGTTAGTTCATCTAACCCTCATAGTGCACCCAAGTACAACTGTTACTGAAAAAAAGTCTCTCAGGAGTGAGATTCAATTGGGTCAAGATTGTAAATGACTAGAAGGAAAGGCTCAAAACTAACTCATGGGGCATTAGATAAATCACTAGTGTTTAGGAATTGATGAAGCATCAGCAGAGCATGCTGGGGCAATAATCATGCTAGTTTCAGATTTGGAGTCAACCTTGGTGTTAGTTTCCATTCTAAAAATAACATGACCTGGGCCTTTATGTAGTTCTTCCTTGCCCACCTGGATGCAAGAAAACTTATTTTATGAATTATCTAGTGTCTGAAAATCATGAAAAAGTCAGAATCAAGTCTGATAATTCAGAAACAATTGAGACAAAGCCTACAGAGAACATGCCCACATACATATGCACCATAAACATCAAGAGTTATTATCCCAAAGGTCTAAAAAGAAACACGAGCTGTCTCTACATATATGCACATTCCTACTCCCCCAAAATGTTTGACTGGTTGAGAATAATAATGTAATTAAAAAATTTCCCCAGTCTTAACACCTTCCCTCCCTCCCCAGTGAAATACATTCTGAGGTTAAAGTTTAGGTACTCACCATCTCCTTTAGGGTCGCTGAGGGCAGTGGGAGGAATGACTGATGTTCGATGACTTCCAAACCAGCATTCCTTGGAAAACCGTCTCCGGCAGTCATCATGCACCTGAAACGACAAGAGAAGAACAGGGAAAAAAAGGAAGAGGGGGAGAAAAGGATACAGTTGATTAGTCTTGAGTTCCAATTCCAAGATTTGAGTCTCCAGTATTAAAATCTCCCTTTCTGAGATTTGGTGCCATACACATTCCCCTGTCTCAAACTGGACACACCCTTTCTAATTTCAGCCTGCATTACCCTGAAGGTGGCCTCTGAACTCTCTTCCTTTCAAAGGTAGCTTTCAGAAGATACCCATCATAGGCATTAAGAAGACAGTAGTCTTAGGGCACAATCTTAGTGGCCTACAGAATAGGGAGCTTACTTGCATTTTAAGTATTAATCCTGTTAATATGCTATTACACTTCAATCCTTACAACAACTCTGTATGGTAGGGAAGAGATTATTAGATTCATTTTAGAAATGAGGATACCAAAGGTCAGAGAGGTGAAGAATCTTGCTCAAGGTCAAATATCTGGGAAGTGGCTGAGCTGAGATTCTGCTGCCTTCCCCACAAGTGGTCATATTTCCCAAATTTCTGATATTTTTAAGTACCACTTCCTAGACAATTACACAGTTCCTAGAGGACATGAACCTGGCTTGATTACACAAAAGCAATTAAAAGAGAGCCAGAGGACAACCAGAGTCTTCTTTTTATTTAATTGAGATATAACTGACATAAAACATTATATCAGTTCCAGGTATACAACATAATGATTTGATATTTGTGGATGTTGCTAAATGATCACCACAATAAGTGTAGTTAATATCTGTCACCATACATAATTACAATTTTTTCTTATGATGAGAAATTTTAAGGTCTATACTCTTAGCAACTTAAAAATAGGCAAAACAGCATTATTAACTAATAATCACCATGCTGTTCATTATATCCTGATGACATATTTATTTTAGAACTGGAAGTTTGTATCTTTTGACCACCTTCACATATTTTGCCCATCTTCCCCCTCCCCATATGCATGAGCTTATTTTTTTAGATTCCATATATATGTGAGATCATATAGTATTTCTCATTCTCTGACTCATTTTATGTATCATAATGCCCTTAAGGTCCATCCACGTTGTTGCAAATGGCAAGATTTCCTTCACTTTTAGGGCTGAATAATATTCCATTGCATATACATCTACCACATTTTCTTTATCTGTTCATCCGTCAATGGACACTTAGGTTGTTTCCATATCTTGACTATTGTAAATGGTGCTGCAGTGAACATGGGGGTGCCCATATGTTTTTGAATTAGTGTTTTCATTTTTTTCAGATAAATACACAGAAGTTGAATTGCTAGGTCAAATGGTAGTTCTATTTTTAATTTTTAAAGCAAACTCTACTGTTTTCAATAGTGGCTGCACCAATTGACATTCCTACCAGTTGTGCACAAGGTTTCCCTTTTCATAACCTCATCAACATTTATTTTTTCTCTTGATAATAGCTATTCTGACAGGTGTGAGGTGATATCTCATTGTGGTTTTGATTTGCATTTCCCTGATGATCAGTGATGTTGAGTACCTTTTCATATACTTGTTGGCTGTCTGTATGTCTTCCTTAGAAAAAGATCTATTAGATCCTCTGCCCATTTTCTAATTGGATTATTTGTTTGTTTGTTTGCTTTTTGCTATTGAGTTGTATGACTTCTTTATATATTTTGGATATTTACCCTTATCATATATATGATTTACAAATATTTTCTCTCATTCAGATTGGTTGTCTTTTCCTTTTGTTGGTGGCTCCTTTGCTGTGCAGAAGCTTTGCATTACTTTTTCCCAAATTTTTATTTAAATTCTAGTTAGTTAAAATATAGTGTAATATTGGTTTCAGGAGTAGAATTTAGTGATTCAACAATTACATATAACACCCACTGCTCGTCGTAACAAGTGCCCACATTAATACCCATCACCCATTTAACCCATCCTCTACCCACCTCCTTCCATCAACCCTCAGTTTGTTCTCTATCATTAAGAGACTCCTATGGTTTGCCTCCCTCTCTTGTTTCTTTTTCCTTACCATATGTTCATCTGTATTGCTTCCTAAATTCCAGATATGAGTGAAATCACATGGTATTTGTCTTTCTCTGACTGACTTATTTCGCTTAGCATAGTACACTATAGCTCCATCCACATCATGGCAAATGACAAGATTCATTCTTTTTGACAGCTGAGTAATATTTCTGTGTGTGTGTGTGTGTGTGTGTGTGTGTGTGTGTGTGTGTGTGTGTGTATAAAACACTTATTCTTTATCCATTCATCAGTCAATGGACACTTGGGCTCTTTCCATAGTTTGGCTATTGTTGACAATGCTGCTATAAACATGGGGGTGCATGTACTCCTTCAAATCTGTACTTTTGTATCCTGTGGGTAAATACCTAGTAGTGCAATTGCTAGGTTGTAGTGTAGTTCTATTTTTAACCTTTTGAGGAACCTCCATACTGTTTTCCAGAGTGGCTGCACCAGTTTGCATTCCCACCAACAATGCAAGAGGGCTCCCCTTTCTCAACATCCTCACCAACACCTATTGTTTCTCGTGTTGTTATTTTTAGCCATTCTGACAGGCATGAGGTGGTATCTCATCATGGTTTGGATTTGTATTTCCCTAATGATGAGTGATGTTGAGCATCTCTTCATGTGTCGGTTAGCCATCTGTATGTCTTCTTTGGAAAAATGTCTATTCATGTTTTCTGCCCATTTCTTAACAGAATTTTTGTTTTCTGGGGTTTGAGTTTAAGATCTTTATACATTTTGGATACTAACCCATTATCAGGTATATCATTTGCAAATATCTTCTCCCATTCTGTAGGCTGTCTTTTAATTATGTTGATTGTTTCCTTCACTGTGCAGAAGCTTTTTATCTTGATGAAGTCCCAATAGTTCATTTTTGCTTTTGTTTCCCGTGGCTCTGGCAGTGTGTCTAGCAAGAAGTTGCTATGGCCAAGGTCAAAAAGTTGCTGCCTGTGTTCTCCTATAGGATTTTGATGGTTTCCTGTCTCACATTTAGGTCTTTCATCCATTTTGATTTTATTTTTGTGTATGGTGTAAGTGATCCCGTTTCATTCTTCTGCATGTTGCTGTCTAGTTTTCCCAACACTATTTATTGAAGAGACTGTTTTCTGTTGGATATTCCTTACTGATATGTCAAAGATTAGTTGATCATATAGTTGTGGGTCCATTTCTGGGTTCTCTATTCTGTTCCCTTGATCCATGTGTCTGTTTTTGGGCCAGTACCATACTCTTTTGATGACTATAGCTTTGTAATAGAGCTTGAAGTTCAGAATCGTGATGCCTCCAGATTTACTTTTCTTTTTCAAGATTGCTTTGGCTATTTGGGGTCTTTTGTGGTTCTGTACAGATTTTAGGATTTGTTCTAGCTCTGTGAAAAATGCTATTGGTATTTTGATAGGGATTGCATTAAATGTGTAGATTGCTTTGGGTAGTATAGACATTTTAACAATGTTCGTTCTTCTAATCCATGAGCATGGAATGTTTTTTCCATGTCTTTGTGTCTTCTTCAGTTACTTTCATAAGTGTTCTATAGTTTTCAGAGTACAGATCTTTTACCTCTTTGGTTAGGTTTATTCCTAGATATCTTACTATTTTTAGTGCAATTATAAATGGGATCAAATCTTTGGTTTCTTTTTTTGCTACTTTGTTATTGGTGTATAGAAATGCAACAGATTTCTGTACCTTGACTTTATATCTTGCAACTTTGCTGAATTCATGTGGTAGTTCTAGTAATTTTTTGGTGGAGTCATTCAGGTTTTCTATATAGAGTATTATGTCTGCAAATAGTGAAAGTTTGACTTCTTCCTTGCTGATTCAGATGTCTTTTATTTCTTTTTGTTGTCTGATTGCTGAGGCTAAGACTTTCAGTACTATGTTAAATAGTAATGGTGAGAGTGGACATCCCTGTCTTGTTCCTGGCTGTAGAGGAAAAGCTTTCAGTATTTAACTATTGAGGATGATATTTCTGTGGGTTTTTCCTATAAGGCACTTATGATGTTGAGATATGTTCCATCTGTCCCTATTTTACTGAGGGTTTTTATCAAGAATGGATGCTGTATTTTGTCAAATGCTTTTTCTGCATCTATTGAGAGGATCATATGATTCTTATCCTTTCTTTTATTAATGTGGTGTGTCAACTTTGATTGATTTTCAGATATTGAGCCACCCCTTCAGCCCAGGAATAAATCCCTCTTGATTATGGTGAATAATTCTTTTAATGTATTGTTGGATTCAATTTACTAGTATCTTCTTTTTAAAGATTTTATTCATTTTTTTTGACAGAGAGACAGAGAGGAAAGCACAAGGAGGCAGAGCGACAGGCAGAGGGAGAGGGAGAAGCAGACTCCCGGCTGAGGAGGGAGCCTGATGCGGGGTTCGATCCCAAGACCCTAGGATCATGACTTGAGCCGAAGGCAGCTGCTTAACCAACTGAGCCACCCAGGCGCCCCTCAATTTACTACTATCTTGTGAGAATTTTTGCATCCATGTTCATCAGGGATATTGGCCTGTAGTTCTCTTTCTCAGTGGGGTCTTTGGTTTTGGAATCAAGGTAATGTTGGCCCCGTGGAATGAGTTTGGAAGTTTTCCTTCCTTTTGCATTTTTTGGAACAGTTTGAGAAGACTAGGTATTAACTCTTCTTTAAATGTCTGGTAGAATTCCCCTGGGAAGCCATCTGGCCCCTGGACTTTTATTTGTTGGGAGATTTTTGATGACTGATTAAATTTCTTTGCTGGTTGGGGGTCTATTCAAATTTTCTATTTCATCTTGTTTCAGTTTTGGTAGTTTGTATGTTTGTAGGAATTTGTCCACTTATTCCAGATTGCCCAGTTTGTTGGCATATAATTTTTCATAATATTCTCTCATGATTAATTAGATTTCTGGGGTGTTGGTCTCTCTCATTCATGATTTTATTTATTTGGGTCCTTTCTCTTTGGGATAAGTCTGGTTGGGGGTTTATCAATTTTATTAATTCTTTCACAGAACCAGCACTTAGTTTCATTGATCTGTTCTAGTTTTTTGTTTCTCTGTTGTTTATTTCTGCTCTAATCTTAATTATTTCCATTCTTCTGCTGTCTTTAGGCTTTATTTGCTGTTCCTTTTCTACTTCCTTTAGGTGTGAGGTTAGGTTGTGTATTTGAGACTTTTCTTGCTTCTTGAGACAGGCCCATATTGCAATATACTTCCCTTTTAAGGCTGCCTTTGCTGCATCCCAAAGGTTTTGGACCCTTATGTTTTCATTTTCATTTGCTTCCACGTGTTTTTTAATTTTTTCTTTAATTTCCTGGGTAACCCATTCATTCTTTAGTAAGATGTTCTTTAATCTCCATGTATTTGTGGTCTTTCCAAATTTTTTCTTGTGGTTGACTTCAAGTTTCATAGCATTGTGGTCAGAAAATATGCATGGTATGATCTCCATCTTTTTGTACTTGTTGAGGGCTGATTTGTGACCCAGTATGTGATCTATTGTGGAGAACATTCCATGGGCACTAAAAAAATATGTATTCTGCTGCTTTAGGATGAATATACCTGTTAAGTCCATCTGGTCCAGTGTGTCATTCAAAGCCATTGTTTCCTTATTGATTTTCTGTTTAGATGATCTGTCCATTGCTATAAGTGGGGTGTTAATGTCCCCTACTATTATTGTATTATTATCTGTGAGTTTCTTTATGTTGTTATTAATTGATTTATATATTTGGGTGCTCCCAAGTTGGGGGCATAAATTCTTATAATTGTTAGATCTTCTTGATGAATAGACCCCTTAATTATGATATAATGCCCTTCTTCATCTATTGTTACAGTTTGACTTAAAATCTCATTTTTCTGATATAAGTATGGCTACTCTGGCTTTCTTTTGACATCCATTAGCATGACAGATGGTTCTCCATGCCCAACTTTCAATCTGCCGATGTCTTTAAGTCTAAAATGAGTCTCTTGTAGACAGCATATGGATGGGTCTTGCTTTTTATCCATTCTGATAGCTTATGTCTTTTGATTGGAAGATGTTGTCCATTTACATTCAGAGTGACTATTGATAGATTTGGATTTATTGCCATTGTGTTACCTGTAAACTGGTGTTTCTGGTGATGTTCTCTGTTCCTTTCTAGTCTTTGTTGTTTTTGGTCTTTTTTCCCCCTACTCAGAGTCCCCTTTAATATTTCTTGCAGGGCTGTTTAGTGGTCATGAACTCCTTTATTTTTTGTTTGTTTGGGAAACTCTTTATCTCTCCTTCTATTCTGAATGACAGCCTTGCTAGATAAAGTATTCTGGCTCCATATTTTTTCCATTCAACATGTTGAATATATCCTGCCACTGTCTTCTGGCCTGTCATATTTCTGTGGACAGATCTGCTGTGACCTGATCTGTCTTCCTTTGTAGGTTAAGGACTTTTTTCCCTTGCTGCTTTCAGGATTCTTTCCTTGTCTGTGTATTTTGTGAATTTGACTATGATATGTCTTGGTGATGGCCGGGTTTTGTTGTATTTAATGGGAGCTCTCTGTGCTTCTTGGATTTCAGTGTCTGTTTCCTTTCCCAGTTTAGGGAAGTTTTCAGCTATAATTTGCTCAAATAAACCTTCTGCTCCATTTTCTTTCTCTTCTTCCTGGACTTCTATGATACGAACATTATTATGTTTTATTTTTTAAAGATTTTATTTATTCATTTGAGACAGAGAGATACAGAGAGAGAGCATGAGCAGGAGGAGAGGCAGAGGGAGAGGGAGAAGCAGACTCCCCGCTGAGCCAGTATCCCGGGATCATGACCTGAGCTGAAGGCAGATGCCTAACCATCTGAGCCACCCAGGTGCCCCTGAATATTATTATGTTTTAAGGAGACACTGAGTTCCCTAGTCTACATTCGTGATCTAATACCTTTTTCCCCTCTTTTTTCAGCTTTGTTATTTTCTATAATTTTATCTTCTATATCACTGATTTGTCCCTCTGCTTCGTCCATCCTCATTGTCATTGTATCCAGTCAGTTTTGCATCTCAGTTATAGCATTATTTATTTCGGTCTGACAAGTTTTTAGTTCTTTTATCTCTGCAGTAGGGGATTCTCTAGTTTCTTCCATACTTTTCTCAAACCCAGCTAGTATCCTTATGATTATTGTTTTTAATCCTAGTTAAGACATCTTACTTGTATCTGTATTGATTAAATTCCTGGCGATGACTCCTTCCTGTTCTTTCTTTTGGGTTGAATTCCTCCATCTTGTCATTTTGCCTGGGTCACTGTTTTTTGTTGGGAAAGCCTGTTATATTCCTGCTCTAGAGAGTAATGGCTATATTAAGAAGAGGTCCAAGAAAAAAAAAAAGGAAGCTAGATCTTAGGTATATTTTGGTCTGCTTGTTAAAGGAAGCTAGATTCAAAAAAAAAAAAAAGGAAGCTAGATCCTATTTCCCCTAGAGCTGAAGCTGTGCAGCACTCTATGACCAGTGGACTTGGTGCATGTGAGGAGTTTATGCTGGTCTTCTGGGGGTGGGGCCTGCTGCACTGAATCTCAGGCTGACTTGCCCTAGCTGAGATGCACCTGCAGGGTGCAGGGGGCAGGGCTTGTTGTAAGTGCCTCCAGCCTCCACTAGGTGGTACTGTTTTGTTCACCAAGGTTGGTCAGTGCTGATGGCCAGGGGGGAAATGGCCTTGCCCTGCTTTCTCCTACCTGGAGTGGGAAGTTTCGCACCCATCACTCTTCAGGAAGCCCTCACAGAAGAGCAAACAACCACCCCTCTTGTGCCCCCCACTTCTGCCAGATCCCTGCCTTCACCCTGTCTGCATCAAGGCTGTCTGCCTGCCAGGTGGCACAGTACTCCTGTGTTTTATCTCAGGCATTCAGCTGGATTTCAAATCTCCAAATTTTAGAGATCTGTGTGGCACAGATCTGTACTGATCCTCTGGGGGGAGGGTCTTAATGTGCTATGGTCAGTGCCATTTTATCTAGGAAATTAGTTCTGAAACTGCACAGTGGTTTGGAGTTTATGGTAAAGCACAGCCAAAGATTGCTGCCCTCAACTGGTGTCTCTGTTCCTATGCTAGTGAATGGAGCAGCTCAATGGTGCCCGCTGGATCTTTTGTCCCAGAGAGGCCATACCACCTCTCCTAAATTCACTCCAAACAGGGGAACTGTTTCTCCCTGTGTAACCCAGGGGATCCTCAGACCACGCTGCCCACTCCCTGATTCCTGCCCTTTTCTTGTGCAAACATGCTTTCACTCTGTCTCTCTGTCTTTCTCGCTCTTCTCTCTGTGATCAGGGCTCCCTCCCCTTTACAGCACCTGCAGTTCCTTTCTTCCCCAAATCAGTTCTCCACAGCTCCTACCTTCCATGATGTGTTCATTTTGCTACCTCTACTTGTGCAGTTTTGCTCTCTCAGTCCTCAGGTTGATTTCTTGGGTGTTCAAAATGATTTGACATTTATCTAGTTGTGCTTGAGGGACGAGGCAAGCTTAGGATCCCCCTACTCCTCCAACATCATAACTCCTCTGCAGAAGCTTTTTAGTAATTTCACTTGTTTATTTTTTCCATTGTTGTCTTTACTTTTGGTGTCAAATCCAAAAAACCATGGCATGTCTGATATCAAGGAGCTTGCCACCTGTGTTTTCTTTTAGGAGTTTTATAGTTTCAGGTCTTACATTCAAGTCTTGAATCCATTTGAGTAATTTTTTGTGAGTGGTATAAGATAGTGGTCCAGTTTCATTCTTTTTTGCATGTGGATGTCCACTTTTTCCAGCGCCATTTATTGAAGAGACTCTTTTCCCCATTGAATATTCTTGGCTCCTTTGCCAATCAATTGACCAGATATGCACGGGTTTATTTCTGTGCTCTCTCTTTTGTTCCATTGATCTATGTGCCTGTCTTTGTGCTAATACCATCCTGTTTTTATTACTATGACTTTGTAATATAGTTTTTTTTTAAAGAATTTTTATTTATTTATTTGACAGAGAGAAAGAGAGAGGGAACACAAACAGGAGGAGAGCAAGTAGAGGGAGCGGGAGAAGCAGGCTTCCCACTGAGCAAGGAGCCAGATGTGGGGTTCGATCTCAGGGTCCTGGGATCATGCCCGAGCCACAGGCAGTTGCTTAACCAAGTGAGCCACCTGGGCGTCCCTGTAATATAGTTTTAAATCATGGAGTATGATGTCTCCTGCTTTGTTCTTCTTTCTCAGGATTGTGTTGGTTATTTCGGGTCTGTTGTGGTTCCATACAAATTTTGGGATTGTTCTATTTCTGTGAAAATCCCATTGTACTTTAAAAAAAATATATTTTATTTATTTATTTATTTAGAGAGCACATGTGAACATGCTTGCGCATGAGTTTGGGGGAGGGGCAGAGGGAGAGGGAGAGAAAGAAAATCCCAAGCAGATTCCACGCTGAGTATGGAACCTGATACGGGGCTCAATCTCATGACCCTGAGATTATGACCTGAGCTGAAATAAGAGTCAGATGCTTAACTGACTGAGCCACCCAGGTACGCCCCACTGGAATTTTGATAGGGATTGCATTGTATCTGTAGCTTGCGTTGGGCAGTATAGGCATTTAACAATATTAATTCTTCCAATCCATGAGCACAGAATATTTTTCCATTTATTTGTGTCTTATTTAATTTCTTTCATCAGTATCTTGTAGTTTTCAGAGTACAGGTCTTTCATCTCCTTGGGTAAATTTATTCCTAGGTATTTTATTCTTTTTGATGAAATTATAAATGACATTGTTTTCTTAATTTCTCTTTCTGACAGTTTATTAGTATATAAACATGCAACAGATTTTTATATAGTAATTTTGAATCTTTCAATTTTACTGAATTTATTAGTTCTAACAGTTTTTTTTGTCAACTTTTTAGGGTTTTTTATATATAATATGTCATCTGCAAGTAGTGACAGTTTTACTTCTTCCTTTATGATTTGGACACTTTAAAGAATTTATTTTTGAAGTATTACTGACATACAATGTTATATTAGTTTCAGGTGTACAGCATATTGATCCAACAATTCTATACATTACTCAGTGCTCACTATGATTAGAGTAGTCACCATACAATGTTACTACAATATTATTGACTCTATTCCCTATGCTGTACTTTTCAACTCTGTGAATTATTTATTTTATAACTGGGTAACTTTTCTTTCTTTCTTTTCTTTTCTTTTTTCTTTTTTCCCCCCAGGACTTCTAATACTATGTTGAATAAAAGTAGGGAGAATGGGCATCCTTGTCTTGTTCCTGATCTTAGAGAAAAAACTGAAAACTTTTCACCATTGAGTATGAGGTTAGCTGTGGGCTTGTCATATATGGCCTTTATTATGTTGAAGTATATTTTCTCTATACCCACTTTGTTGAGAGTTCTTATCATAAATAGATGTCAAATCCTGTCAAGTGATTTTCTGCATTGGTTGAAATGATCATATAATTTTAATCTTCATTTTGTTAATGTGGTTTATCATATCAATTGGTTTGTGCATGTTGAGCCAGGCTTGCACCCCTAGAATAAATCCCACTTGATTACAGTGTATGATCCTTTTAATGTACTGTTGAATTTGGCTTGTTAATATTTTGTTTAAGATTTTTGCATCTATGTTCATCAGAGATATTAGCCTGTAATTTTTTTCTTGTGACATCCTTGTCTGGTCTTGGTATCAGGGTAATATTGGCCTCATAAAAGGAGTTTGGAAGTGTTCCTTCTTCTTCTATTTTTTGAAAGAGTTTGAGAAGGATTGGTATTATTTTTTAATGTTTGATAGAATTTACTAGTGAATGTGTCTGGTCCTGGACATTTGTTTGTTGGGAGGTTTTTGTTTTAAGATTTTAGTTATTTATTTGAGAGAGAGAGAGAGAGAAGGGAGAACACAAGCAGGGGAAATGGCAGAGGGAGAGGGAGAAGCAGACTCCCTGCTGAGCAGGGAGCCCAACGCAGGGCTCAATCCCTGGACCCTGGGATCATGACCTGAGCCAAAGGCAGACACCCAACAGACTAAGCCACCCAGGTGCCCCTACTAGTTTCCCTACTAGTAATATGTCTGTTCAGATTTTCTATTTCTTTATGATTGAGTCTTTTGTGGTTTTATGTTTCTAGTAATTTATCCATTTCTTCTAGGTTTCCAATTTGTTTGTGTATAATTGTTCATGGTACTCCCTTATGATTCTTTGTATTTCTGTGCTGTCAGTTGTAATATCTCCTCATTCATTTCTGATTTTATTTATTTGAGACTTCTCTTTGTTTTCAGGTTGAGTGTAGCTAAAGGTTTGTCAGTTTTGTTTATCTTTTAAAAGAATCACCTCTCAGCTTAATTGATGTATTGTCTTTTTAGTCTCAATTGAATTTATTGCTGCTCTAATCTTAGTTATTTCCTTACTTTTATTAACTTTGGGCTTCACTTGTTCTTATTCTATTTCTTTGAAGTGTAAAGTTAGGTTGTTCAGTTGAGATTTTCTTATTTCTTCAAGTTTTTTTATTATGTTCAATTAGCCAACATATAGTACATCATTAGTTTTTGATGTAGTGTTCAACGATTTTTTTGATGTAATGTTCAATGATTCATTAGTTGCATATAACACCCAGTGCTCATCACAACACGTGCCTTTCTTCAGGTTTTTATCAGTATGAACCTTCCTCCTAGAACTGCTTTTGCTGTGTCCCTTAAGTTTTTTTCTTTTTTAAATTAAAATATAATTAACATACAATGTTATATTAGCTTTGGGTGTAAAATATAATGATTCAACAATTCTATACATTACTTGGTGCTCATTAGGAAAAGTATACTCTTAATTCCTTCCACCTATTTCACCCATACCCCCACCCACCTCTGCTCTGGCAACCACTCGTTTGTTCTGTATTTAAGAGTCTGTCACTCTTTTGTTTGTTCATTTGCTCTGTTTCTTAAATTCCATATAGTGAAATCACATGGTATTTGTCTTTCTCTGTCTGACTTACTTTTTTAAAAGTAGGCTCCATACCCAGCGTGGAGCCCAACACGGGGCTTGAACTCCCAACTCTGAGATCAAGACCTGAGCTGAGATCAAGAATTGGACACTTAACTGACTAAGTCACCCAGTCGCCCCGTCTGATCTATTTTATTTAGTGTTATACCCTCTAGATTCATCCATGTTGTTGCAAATGGCAAGATTTCATTATTTTTTATGATATCTACATCTATCATCTATCTATGATCTATGATCTATCTATCTATCTATCATCATCATCATCGTCTATATATCTATCATCTATCATCTCTCTACCTATCATCTATCATCTCTCTATCCATCTATCTATCATCTATCTATATATGCATCCCTTGAGTAAGTGACACTTGATTATGGTGAATGATTTTTTACAGTATTCTTAGATTCAGTTTGATAATATTTTGTGGGGGATTTTTGTATCTGTGTTCATCAGGGATATTGGCCTGTAGTTTTTTTTTTTTTTAAGGTCTTTATCTAGTTTTGGTAATGAAGGTAATACTGGCCTCATAGAATGAATTTGAAAGCTTTACATCTTCTTCTGTTTTTTGGAATAGTTTGAGAAGAATAGGTTTTAACTCTTCTGTAAATATTTGGTAGAATTCATCTCTGAAGCCAGCTGGTCCTGAACTTTTGTTTGTTGGGAGTTTTTTGATTACTGATTCAATTTCATTGCTAGTACTTGGTCTGTCCAAATTTTTTATTTCTTCTTGATTCAGGTTTGGAAGGTTATATGTTTCTAGGAATTTATCCATTTCTTCTAGGTTATCCAATTTATTGGCATATAATTCTTCATAATATTCTCTTATTAAAAAAAACACAGAAAACCCAAAAAATATTCTCTTATAATCCTTTGTATTTCTATGGTGTTGTTTATTATTTCTCCTCTTTCATCTCTGATTTTATTTATTTGAGTCCCCTCTTTTTCGTGATGGGTCTGGCTAAAGAGTTATCATTTTTGTTTATTATTAAAAAAAATCTCCTTGTTTCATTGATCTCCTCCATTGTTTTTTAGTCTCTATTTCATTTATTTTCCCTCCAATCTTTATTATTTCCTTCCTTCTACTGGCTCACAGCTTTGCTTGTTCTTTTTCTAGCTCCTTTAGATGTAAAGTTAGGTTGTTTATTTGAGGTTTTTTTTTTTTTAGGAAAGCTTGTATTACTATAATCTTCCCTCTTGGAACGACTTTTGCTGCATCAAAGATTTTGGGCCATTTTGCTTTCATTTTTATTTGCCTCCATGTATTTTGTGATTTCCTCTTTGATTTCTTCATTGACCCTTCATTGTTCAGTAGCAGGTTATTTAGCCTCCGTGTATTTGTGTTCTTTCCACATTTTTTCTTGTGATTGTTTTGTGATTTCATACCATTGTGGTTGGAAGGCATATATAATATGGTTTCAATCTTTTTGAGTTTATTAAGACTTGTTTTGTGGCCTCACATGTGATCTATTCTGGAGAATGTTCCATGTGCACTTGAAAAGAATGTATACATATTCTGCTGTTTTTGGATGGAATGTTCTAAATATATCTATTAGATCCATCTGGTCCAATGTGTCATTCAAAGCCACTATTTCTTTGTTTATATTTTGTCTGGATGATGTATCCATTGATATAAGTGGGGGGTTAAAGTCCACTACTATTATTTTATCACTGTCAGTTTCTTCCTTTATGTCTGTTAATGGTGACACACCATGTATTTAGGTGCTCCGATGTTAGGTGCACAAATATTTATAATTGTTGTATCTTCTTGTAGGTTTTTTTTCCCTTTCTTATTATGTAGTGTCCTTCTTTGTCTCTTGTTAGTCTTTGTTTTAATGTTTATTTCGTCTGACATAAGTATTACTACCTCAGCTTTCTTTTTGCTTCCATTTGCATGATAAATGTTTTCCCATCCCTTCACTTCCAATTTGCATGTCATTAGGTCTGAAGTGAATCCCTTGTAGGCAACATATAGATTGGTCTTACTTTCTTACCCATTCAGTCCCTCTATGCCTTAAATAAAGCATTTAGTTCATTTATATTAAAAGTAATTATTGATAGGTATGTAATTATTGCCCATTTTCACTTATTTTATTTTTTTTTTTTTTTTTTTTTTTTTTTTTTTTAGTTTTTGTAGTTCTTCTCTGTTCCTTTTTTCCTTGCTCTTGTTCCTTGTGTTTTGATGGCTTTGTTTAGTAATATGCTTGGGTTCCTTTGTCTTTATTTCTTGTGTATCTACAGATTTTTGATTTGTGGTTAGCATTCGGTTTGTATGTAACATCTTATGCACATAGCAGTCTATATTAAGTTGATGGTTGCTTAAGTTTGAACTCATTTAAATCACTAAGTTTTTACTCTTCCCTTCACATGCTTTAGGTTTGTCATACTCTACATCCTTTTATTTTGTGAATCCCTTGATCGATTTTTATAGAAATAATTGATTTTACTGTTTTTGTGCTTTAACCTCCATACTGGTTCTCTAAGTGATTAAACTACTACTCTTATTATATGCTTGCAATTACCTGTGAAATTTTTTCTTTTTATAATTTTCTTACTTGTGATTATGGCCTTTTCTTTTCTTTAACATTTCTTGTAAGGCTGGCTTAATGGTGATGAACACTTTTACCTTTTCTTTTTTGTCTGGGAAACTCTTTATCTCTCCTGTTCTGAATGACAGCCCTGTTGGGTAGAGTATTCTTGGTTGCAGGTTTTTTCCTTTCAGTAGTTTGAATATGGTAGAGTATTCTTGGTTGCAGGTTTTTTCCTTTCAGTAGTTTGAATATCATGTCAGTTTCTTCAAAGTTTCTTCTGAAAATTCAGCTGATAGCCTTATGGGTTTTCCCTTGTATATAACTATTTCTACTTGTTGCTTTTAAAAATCTTTATCGCTAGTTTTGCCATTTTAATTATTATGTGTCTCAGTGTGGACCTCTTTGGGCTGATTTTGTTGGGGGCTGTCTGTGCTGCCCGGATCTGGATCTCTATTTCCTTCCCCATATTAGGGAAGTTTTCAGCTATTATTTCTTCAAATACATTTTCTGTCTCCCCTCCTTTCCTTCTGGGATCCCTACAATGTGAATGTTATTATGCTTGATGATGTCACTGAGTTCCCTTAACCTATTCTCATTTATTATAATTCTTTTCTGTTTTTGTTCTTTAGCTTGGTTGCTTTCTATTACCCTGTCTTCCAGGTCGTTGATCTGTTCTTCTGTCTCCTCTAATCTATTATTGATTCCCTCTAGTTTATTTTTAATCTCAATTATTGGGTTCTTCATCTGTGATTGGTTCTTTTTTATATTTTCTAT
Organism: Zalophus californianus; assembly: GCF_009762305.2. Classification (NCBI taxonomy): domain Eukaryota; kingdom Metazoa; phylum Chordata; class Mammalia; order Carnivora; family Otariidae; genus Zalophus; species Zalophus californianus. The sequence continues at coordinate 86,228,606 of NC_045612.1, read as the reverse complement.
AAAAATTTGCCGAAGGACTCACTGAGATCCTCCAGTCTTTTCTCAAGTCCAGTAAGTATCTTTATGACAATTACTTTGTATTCTTTATCAGGTATATTGATTATCTTTGTTTCATTTAAATCTTTTGCTGTGGTTTTTTTTCCTGTTCTTTCGTTTGGGATATATTCCTCTGTCTCTTCATTTTGTCTAACTCTTTGTGTTTGTTTCTGTCTATTAGATAAGTTAGTTACATCTCCTGATCTTCAAAGTAGTGGCTCTGTGAAGAAATCTTGTGGTGCTTTGTAGCACAGTGTCTCCTGTTCACCAGAACCAGGCACTTCAGTGGTGCCTCCTATGTGGGTTGTGCTTGCGCTTCTTCTGTGGCTGAGCCTTGTTTACCTTCAGTCCAGTTGGTGCAATGGTCCGCTTTGCCTGTTGTGGGCATACTAGGCAGGTTATTTTCCCTGTGCTGTTAAGAAGCTAGTATGGGGAGGAAGGGGGGGAAAGATGGTGGAGGAATAGGGGACCCTATTCCAACCAGTCCCTGGAGTTGAGGTGGATATCCACAAGACCACTCTGAACACCCAAGAAATCAGCCTGAGATGTAAGAAGATAGATCTTGATCTCTAAAAACAGAATATCACAGGTAGTTGGTTTTGAGGTATGAAGCAGGGAGCTGTGATTCCGCGAGCAGATATTGGAAGATAAACAGAAGGGGGAGGGAGGCAGCCTTTGGGATCCTACACCACCGATGAGCTATAGTCTCCCGTGCTGGGGACGGGGCACAGACTTGCAGACCAGTAGCGGTGGGGAAAGGACTTTAGGGCAGCCCCCCCCAGATGGAAACTGGAGCGGCAGGGCCATGTGTGTGAACTGGGGGCAGCTTGTGGTTTTAGAAGCATAAAGGGCAGAGATGTGCCCCGACCTGGAGGTGAAGACTGGGAGCACTGCTCAGGGGTGCACAACCCAGGATGCCACAGTTTATAGCAGCACAGACAGAAATGGAGGTAGTGTGGCCTGGAGAGCTCACTGAAGAACAGACTGTGATCTCTCTGCTCTGAGGCAGAGGGTTAGAAATGGTCTCTTCTGCTCTGACTCTTGGAAGAGACGTGGAAAGCCACCAGGTAAAGCTGCCAGAGAACAAAAGCCCTCCAAAACCGGTTTTCACTGAGCCCACCCCCTGCCACAGGGGTCAGGGCAACTCTGCCCAAACAAGGTTGCCTGAGTAACAGTGCAGCAGGCCCCTCCCCAAGAAGACAGGCTGGGAAAACAAGAGGCTAGCAACTGTAAGGTCCCTAGAAAACAGGTGCATCTTGCTTGGGTTGTGGTCAATAATTTGGACTCTATACATTCCCTCAACCACCCCTCAACAGAATGACTAGGAGGAGGAACCCTCCAAATAGGAAAGACTCAGAGACGATGACTTATGCCACAGAGTTACAAATGGATTCAGATATAACCAAGATATCAGAGATGGAATTCAGGCCAGCAATTGTGAAGATAATAGCTAGAAGGGAGAAATCAATTAATGGCAACATAAAGTCTCTAAGGGCAGAAATGAAAGCTGAATTGGCAGAACTTAAAAATGCTATCAATGAGATCCAATCTAATCTACATAATCTAACACCTAGGGTAAGCGAGGCAGAAGAATGAATTAGTGACCTAGAAGACCAATTAATAGACAAAAAGGTAAGAGAGGAGGCCAGGGAAAAACAACTCAGAATCCATGAAAATAGAATCAGAGAAATAAGTGACACCATGAAACGTTCCAATGTCAGAATTGTTGCAATCCCTGAGTGGGTGGAGAAAGAGAGAGGACTAGAAGATATATTTGAGCAAATCATAGCTGAGAACTTCCCTAATTTGGGGAATGAAACAAATATTCATGTCCTAGAGGCAGAGAGGACCCCTCACAAGATCAAGGAAAACAGGCCAACTCCCTGGCATGTAATAGTAAAACTCACAAATCTTAGAACCAAGGAAACCATCTCAAGGGCAGTTAGGAGGAAGAGATTCCTTACATACAGAGGGAGGAACATCAGAAAAACGTCAGACCTATCCACAGAGACCTGGCAAGCCAGAAAGGCCCGGCAAGACATATTCAGAGTACTAAACGAGAAGAACATGCAGCCAAGAATACTTTATCTGGCAAGGCTGTCATTTAGAATGGATGGAGAGATGCAGAGCTTCAAAGACCAGCAGAAACTAAAAGAATATGTGACCACTAAGCTGGCCCTGCAAGAAATATAATGGAGGGTTCTATAACAGGAGAAAGACCCCAAGAGTGATATAGAAAAGAAACTTACAGGGACAATCTATAAAAACAAGGTCTTCACAGGCAACATGATGACAATTAATTCATATCTTTCAATAATCACTCTCAACATGAATGGCCTAAATACTACCACAAAATGGCACAGGGTTGCAGATTGGATAAAAAGACAGGACGCATCCATATGCTGTTTACAGGAGACTCATTTTGAACCTAAAGATACATCCAGGCTGAAAGTGAAGGGATGGAGGTCCATCTTCCATGCCAATGGACCTCAAAAGAAAGCTGGGGTGGCAATTCTTATATCAGACAAATTAGATTTTAAACTAAAGACTGTAGTTAGAGACACAGAAGGATACTATATCATTCTTAAAGGGTTTATCCAACAAGAAGATCTAGACTTATCCAAAAGAAAAGAGAAAGGACCCAAATTAATAACATTATGAATGAAAGGGGAGAGAGCATGACTAACACCAAGGAAATAGAAACAATAATTAGAAATTATTATCGACAACTATATGCCAATAAGCTGAGCAACCTGGATGAAATGGATGCCTTCCTGGAAACCTATAAACTCCCAAGACTGAAACAGGAAGAAATTGACAACTTGAGCAGGCCAATAACCAGTAATGAGATTGAAGCAGTGATCAAAAACCTCCCAAAAAACAAGAGTCCAGGGCCTGATGGATTCCCTGGGGAATTCTACCCAACATTCAAAGAAGAAATAGTACCTATTCTCCTGAAGCTGTTTCAAAAAATAGAAACAGAAGGAAAGATTCCAGACTCATTCTATGAGGCCAGCATTACCTTAATCCCCAAACCAGGCAAAAACCCCATCAAAAAGGAGAATTTCACGCTGATATCCCTGATGAATATGGATTCCAAAATCCTCAACAAAATCCTAGCTAATAGGATCCAACAATACATTAAAATGATCATCCTCCAAGACCAAGTGGGATTTATCCCCGGGATGCAAGGGTGGTTCAACATTTGCAAATCAATCAATGTGATAGAACACATTAATAAGAGGAGAGAGAAGAACCATATGGTCCTCTCAATGGATGCAGAAAAAGCATTTTACAAAATACAGCATCTTTTTCCTGATTAAAATTCTTCAGAGTATAGGGATAGAGGGAACATTCCTCAAGTTCATAAAATCCATCTATGAAAAACCCACAGCAAATATCATCCTCAATGGGGAAAAGCTGAGAGCCGTTCCCTTAAGATCAGGAACACGTCAAGCATGCCCACTCTCGCCACTATTGTTCAACATAGTACTAGAAGTCCTTGCAACAGCAATCAGACAACAAAAAGAAATAAAGGTATTCAAATTGGCAAAGAAGAAGTCAAACTCTCTCTTTTCACAGATGACATGATACTTTATGGGGAAAACCCAAAAGACTCCACCCCCAAATGACTAGAACTCATACAGCAATTCAGTAATGTGGCAGGATACAAAATCAATGCACAGAAATCAATTGCTTTCTTATACACTAACAATGCAACTGTAGAAAGAGAAATTAGAGAAATAATTCCATTTAAAATAGCACCAAAAAGCATAAGATACCTCAGAATAAACCTAACCACAGAGGTAAAACAGCTATACTCTAGGAACTACAGAACACTCATGAAAGAAATCAAAGACACAAAAAGATGGAAAAACATTCCATGCTTATGGATCAGAAGAATAAACATTGTTAAAATGTCTATGCTACCCAGAGCAATCTATATCTTCAACGCCATCCCGATCAAAATTCCAGTGACATTTTTCAAAGTGCTGGAACAAACAATCCTAAAATTTGTATGGACTCAGAAAAGACCCCGAATCGCCAAGGAAATGTTGAAAAAGAAAAACAAAGCTGGGGGCATCACGTTGCCCGATTTCAAGCTATATTACAAAGCTGTGATCACCAAGACAGCATGGTACTGGCACAAAAACAGACATATAGACCAATGGAAGAGAATAGAGAGCCCAGATATGGACCCTCAACTCTATGGTCAAATAATCTTCGACAAAGCAGGAAAAAATATGCAATGGAAAAAAGACAGTCTCTTCAATAAATGGTGCTAGGAAAATTGGACAGCCACATGCAGGAGAATGAAACTCAACTATTCTCTAACACCATACACAAAGATAAACTCAAAATGGATGAACGACCTCAATGTGAGACAGGAATCCATCAAAATCCTAGAGGAGAACATAGGCAGTAACCTCTTTGACATCGGCCACAGCAACTTCTTTCAAGATACATCTCCAAAGGTTAGTGAAACAAAAGCAAAAATGAACTTTTGGGACTTCATCAAGATAAAAAGCTTCTGCACAGCAAAGGAAACAGTCAACAAAACAAAGAGCCAACCCACAGAATGGGAGAAGATATTTGCAAATGACACTACAGATAAAGGGCTGGTATCCAAGATCTATAAAGAACTTCTCAAACTCAACACCCAAAAAACAAATAATCAAGCAAAAAATGGGCAGAAGACATGAACAGACACTTCTCCAAAGAAGACATACAAATGGCTAACAGACACATGAAAAAGTGTTCATCACCATTAGCCATCAGGAAAATTCAAATCAAAACCACATTGAGATACCACCTTACACCAGTTAGAATGGCAAAAATGGACAGGGAAAGAAACAACAAATGTTGGAGAGGTTGTGGAGAAAGGGAAACCCTCTTACACTCTTGGTGGGAATGCAAGTTGGTACAGCCACTTTGGAAAACAGTGTGGAGGTGCCTCAGAAAATTAAAAATAGAGCTACCCTATGACCCAGCAATTGCACTCCTGAATATTTACCCGAAAGACACAGATGTAGTGAAAAGGAGGGCCATATGCACCCCAATGTTCATAGCAGCAATGTCCGCAATAGCCAAACTGTGGAAAGAGCCGAGATGCCCTTCAACAGATGAATGGATAAAGAAGATGTGGTCCCTATATACAATGGAATATTACTCAGCCATCAGAAAGGATGAATACCCAACTTTTACATCAGCATGGATGGGACTGGAGGAGATTATGCTACGTGAAATAAGTCAAGCAGAGAAAGTCAACTATCATCTGATTTCACTTATTTGTGGAACATAAGGAATAGCATGGAGGACATTAGGAGAAGGAAGGGAAAAATGAAGGGGGGGTGGTATCCAAGGGGGAGACAAACCATGAGAGACAATGGACTCTGAAAAACAAACTGAGGGTTCTAGAGGGGAGGGGGGTGGGGGGATGGGTTAGCCCAGTGATGGGTATTAAGTAGGGCACGTACTGCATGGAGCACTGGGTGTTATATGAAAACAATGAATCGTGGATCACTACATCAAAAACTAATGATGTATTGTATGGTGACTAAAATAGCATAATAAAATAAAATTAAAAAGAAAAGAAGCCAGTATGGGGCTGCCACAGGCTTGTAATTGGGCAGTGTTGACAACCAGACCAGATGCCTGCCCTCAGCTTGTCTACCAGGGCTGTAGTCACACTGTCCTGCAGGACACTCTCCCTGCATTGTCTCCTGAGAGGCTTTTGTTGGGGGGCAAGGCCTGCAGTCAGACCAGATGCCTGCTCCCAGTCCATTTGCCAGGACTGCAATTACACTGATCAGCAGGATACCCTCTCTGCACTGTCAACTATAAGGTTTGACTGCTGGGACTGTGGGTGTACTGGTGTGTGTGGTTATCTTCTACTCTCCCCAAGTTAGGAGTCACTTTGGAGTGGTGTTTGTCCCTGATGGAGCTGCTTGCAGGATGAGATTTAGCAGGAACTGCTTTGGAGGGACTATTGGCTAGTTGAATGGGCCAGATCCACAGGAGAATGGGGGTAGGGTGCACAGTGTTAGTAAGCTAGGTGGAGAGTGTTCTTGCTGGTTCCTGCGGGTGTCCAACTATCTAGGACAGACACAAAACTAGTCTTAATAAATTTTAAAAGATTGACATAATGTAAAGCATCTTTTCTGACCAGTGAGATGAAAGAGAGAGAGAGAGAGAATGGCACCTGCCAGCTCTTTTGTTCTTTGAGAAGTCTCCTAAAGATCCCTGCCCTTCCAGCACATGTTCTGGGATCAGTAAATAAATCTCCTTCACTTATACCCCATTTTGCTTCTCAAACTGCTGCTTCTATGCTGTACCTTGGCTGGGTTATTTGTTATGCTGTCTCTTTAACAGCAGGGACTTAATTTCCTATCACCCTCTGATTCTCCAGGAGCTAAACCCACTGATTTCTAAAGTACTCAGAATCAAGCCCTGCTGATTGTAAAAACTCATGAAATTAAATCCCACTGGTTTTCAAAGCCAAATGTTATGGGAACTTGTCTTCCCAGTTTCGGGTCCCCTGTGCCTGGGTGCCTGGTGGTGGGGTCCAATCCTCTTACTTCTCTGTACTTGTGATGTCTCTTCCAATTATGGTTAGTCTATACAAGGGTTTGGTTCCCACCTGTGTCTCTGTCCCTCTTACCCTTTCCACTGTGGCCTCCTCTCTACAATTAACTGTGGAAGGTCTCTTCTGCCAGTTTTTAGGTAATTTTCTGAATTAGTTGCATTGATGTGATTGTTATCTCAGTGTGTCTGTGGAATGAGGTGAGCTCAGGATCCTTCTACAGCACCATTTTCTCAGAATTCTGCATCCCATAAGTTTTGGTATGCAATATTTCCATTTTCATTTGTCTCAAGGTATTTTTTGATTTCTCTTTTGATTTCGTCTTTGCCCATTGGTTGTTCAGTAGCATGTTGTTTACTATCCATATATTTGTGGTTTTTCCAGTTTTCTTCCTATAATTGATTACTAATTTCATACCATTGTGGTCAGAAAAGATGCTTTACATTATGTCAATCTTTTAAAATTTATTAAGACTAGTTTTGTTGTCTAACATATGATCTATCCTGGGGAATGTTCTATGTGTATTTGAGAAGAATGTATATTCTGTTGCTTTTGGATGAAATGTTCTGTATACATCTATTAAATCCATCTAGTGTAATGTGTCATTTAATGCCAATGTTTCTGTATTAATTTTCTGTCTGGATAACCTGTCTACCGATGACAGTGGAGTATTTAAATCCCCTAATATTGTGTTGTTGTGCATTTCTCCCTTAGGTGCTCCTATGTTGGTGCATAAATATTTACAAATGTTATATTCTCTTGTTGGATTGTCCCCTTTATCATTACATAATGACTTTCTTTGTCTCTTATTACAGTCTTTGTTTTAAAGTCTATTTTGTCTGATATAAGTATAACAACCCCTCCTTTTTGTTGGTTTCCATTTGCATGGAATATCTTTTTCCATCCCTTCACTTTCAGTCTGTGTGTATCATTATATCTGAAGTGAGTCTCTTATAGGCAGGGTATAACTGGGTCTTCTTTTTTTATCCATCCAGTCACTCTATGTCTTTTGATTTGAGAATTTAGTTCACTTATATTTAAGGTAATTATTGATAGGTATGTAATTGCTGTTTTGAATTGTGTTTTGCTATTTTGTAGTTCCCCTGTTCCTTTCTTCTCTTGCTCTCTTCCTTGTGATTTGAAGATTTTCTGTAATGGTATACATAGATTCCTTTCTCTTTATCTTTTGTGTATCTACTAAGGTTATTGCTTTGTGGTTACCATGAGGCTTGCATATAACAACTTTTGTAATAGCCTGTTTTAAGTTGATAACCATTTAAGTTTGAATGCATTATAAATCTCTATATTTTATTCCCCCTCTTGTTTTATGTTTTTGATATCATAATTTACATCTTTTTATGTCATGTATCACTTATCAAATTATAGTTATAGTTGCTTTTACTACTTTGGTCTTTTAACCTTCATACTAGCTTTAGTGATTAATTCACCACCTTTACATGGTTAGATTATTCTGAATTTTACAATATATTTCCCCTTACCAGTGAGATTTATATTTTTCATATGTTTTCCTTTTACTAACTAGTGCCCTTTAATTTCAGCTTAAATAAGTCCCTTTAACATTTCTTTTTTTTTGGTGGGGAGGGGCAGAAGGAGAGGGAGAGAGAAAATCTCAAGCAGGCTCCACACCCAGCACAGAGTCTGACACGGGGCTTGATCTCATGACCCTGAGGTCATGACTTGAGCTGAAATCAAGAGTCAGACACTCCACAATAGCCAAACCAGAAGCCTGCCCTTTAGGCTGAAACTCCAGGACAAACAAATAGGCCTCTTTTCAGCCTGCTGTCTGTGGTGTGCCCTCTTTATGGTAGTTGGCTAAGAACCCTCTCTCCATTTGTTATAGTTCCATAGGACCCAGGAATGCAAGCCCTGCTGGCCAGCAGAGCCAGGCAATAAAGGGGCATCACCTGGGCAGCAGCTGCAAAAAACCCCCGGCATACCAGATGCATGTAAAAGTCCCCTCTTGGAGATACTGGCACTCTGGAGTGTGGCAGAGGGAGAGCACCAAGATGGTGCCTATCCTCCTAGGTCTCTAAAAACTATTACAGTGGGCCCTTAGATATGTGTTTAATTAGAAGCCTGCCCTTCAGGCCATAATTATGAAGATATGCTAAGAGTCCTTTTTTACAGTAACACTGGATTCCTCAGATTGTTGCCCCTTGCTGTACCCTGGGCATGGTAAGAACTTTCTCCACTGGTTACAGTTCTTGGGACCTACACTCACTGTCCACTAGATCCGTGTGATCTAGAGGTGTCCCCTGGGGACAGCTGCAAATATTGGGGTGTCTGATGAGGGTATAAGCTCCTTTTCAGAAGAAACTGATGGGCTGGAGCAAGGTAGAGGGACCCAGAGTCTTCTAAAAAGAAGCTCATACTTTAGTTTCTTCTTGTCTAGAATAATCAGTTTGACAGGAGCATCTAAAAGCTAAAGTCTAAATCAGAGTTTCTCAGCATTGACACTGTTGGTATTTTGGGCCAGAGAGTTATTTTTTTGTACTGTCTTGTACATTATAGGAGGTTTAGCAGAATCCTAGGCCTCTACTTATTATAAGTCCATTGCACACCCTCTCTCCCAAAGTTGTAACAATCAAGAATGTCTCCAGATATTGTCAAATGTTTCCTATGGTTTGGGCAAAATCACTCCCAGTTAAGAACTACTGGGTTAGAAGCATGGTAGTATTGTAGTTAAGAATATGATTTTTGCAGAATTATGTATGAATCAAGACTCTTTTTGCTTACTGGCTGCATGACCTTGAGCAAATCACTTCATTTTTCTGAACCTCACTTTTCTCAGCTGTAAATGGGGACAATAAGGCCTATTTAGGTTGTTGTAAGGATTAAATGAGACCATGTACACAAAACACTCAATACATTGTGGCAATAGTAATATGTTAATCTTATTAACCATTATTAATTAACAAAGATTATAAGTTCCCAGGAAATAGTGAATGAGGAAGGCAGAAGGTTTCTTAAGGATAGACTCACAACTTATTTTTTTAATTGCCTGTACTGTCATAACAGAGTTCAGCTTTTCCCATTTGCTTGTAGACCTCACCAATTAAGAACCATTAAAGATGAGAGTCAAGTCTTTCTCTCCAAGACTCCATAGCCAGATCTGGAAAGGCAAGATAATGATTTCCTATACTATGTAAGCTGCATAATCTATTTTGGGGTAAGGGTCTCTGAGATTTCTATCTATGTGTAGGCACCACCCCTTCTCTAGAAGTCAAGTTCTCTAAGTATCAAGGAGATGATAAGAGTCTTACCGTAGAATTACACCAGAGACATCGGAAATCTTGAAGTCTTTGGTAACTGCCACAGTTCTCATGACATACTGCACACTGAGAACTGACAGATATGTTTCCTTCTACCCACTGATGAGGCATAGTCTTCTGAAAGGTAAAAAAAAAGGTAAGAGGTAGAAGTTACAGATATAAGGAGAGAAAGGGCCAGCTGGAGTGACTATAACACCCCATAGAGGACATTGTGTAACCCCAACAAAGTTCTTCATGGTTCTGCCCTCCCCACTCCAATGCTAGCAAGTGAGGGCAGCTGGAAGTAGGGGGCTTTCATTCTTCTAGATTGGTTGGATTTTAAGCCTAGGGAGGAAGTCTACTTGGGTTGTATGGAGACAGGAAGAAGTCTTCCTTCCCCTGTGTATCCTGGTTAAAGGAGAGATGGGAAAGAGTGGCTGTAGGAGAAGATGGCTGCTACTCACTACTTCATCAGCGGGCATGAGGAGGTCATCAGTGATAGACAATGTATTCCATTTGCAGTCTTTGCTTGCTCTCAAAGCACATAATTTGTGAGATTTCACTTTGCACACTATGACAAAAAGGAAGAAAAAAGATAGATGTGAATCTGGTGACAATGAAGATTCTAAGGGCCTTCCCTAAGCTTCTCTGAAAATTAGAACTTAGATGCATCAAAATAGTTCTGACCCACCTCCAAAGGCCTAGTTCTCATATTATCTAGTTCCTTTTTATTCTTATTGGCTAAATTATCTACTATCTGACTTGAATGGAAACTGATGGCAAGAATAAGGTGATTTCTGTTATTCCAGCTCTTGTGACTGTGTTGTCCAATCCTCTCAGACCCAACCCTCCATTTAATTCATGAGAATTTCCATTCATGCCAGCTTCTTCCCATCTCTTTTCTTCAGTCTGTTAAGTGTCAGAATTAACCTTACACTAGAGTCAATGACTAGTATGAGTCAATGACACTAAAGCCACATGAGATCTTTCACCCCTGTCTCCACCCACTGGGCTCTATTTCCTAAAGTAATTAGAAAGGTACCTTCGCAGATGATAACATTTCTAGATAAGGCAGGAATGCTCTCCCGGCAGACATTGCAGTGCTGGGTCCGGGGGCTGTGACTGGAGTACCAATAGTGCATTCCAACAAGGAAAGGGTTGTTTTCTGCTGCAGGTATCTAAAATAAGCCAAATAGAGAGTTAATCATAGAGATATTAGGGAAGGACAGAAAATCTGCTTCTAAGTCTGAAATGGCCAGTCAGGTGTCAGAGCATGTGAAGAGGAAGACTGAATATTGGAGCCAATATCTAACAAATCTCCCACCTCCAGTTTTTTCCCCAGTGGTTTTGGAAAGGGAAAAGGAATAGGGAGGTAGATCCTACAATTGGAGCTGGAGACAGGAGCAATGATCTCTATACTGCTTGGCCAAACCACTGTATTGATTTAGTCTAAGCAAAATTAGTTCTGTTAGCCTTGGCCTTGGTTCTCTTTGAGTAGTCAGCTAAAGGAGGTGGTTAGTTGGAAAAACAGTGAATCCAAGTCATCTGGTCAGGCAAGAAAGGGAGGAGGCAGGGATCTCTGACTTTGGGCTAAGGAATGCTTTAACTATCTCCTGGAGATATACATTCCCCTTACTAGCCTTACTGCTGCCAGGTAAGCAGAGTTAGTGCATTCATCTCAGGGGCTTCTTGTCCAAGCATTTTTTTCTGAATGTTACACTCTGACTACCTATAGCAGGTTCCTGGTTAATCAATTTAATTCATTCAAAATTCATTAAACAAATATCTACTGCATAACTACTATGTGCTTAGCACCTTTCAAGGCATTGGAGCTCTATGGACAAGACAAAGTCTCTGCATTCATGTAATAATATGAAATGAAAACACAGTTTGGTGTTCTATTCCATGGTATTGAATTTGACATTTACTGTTAACCTGCCTGTAAATGCTGCATTTGTTTACTGTACTCTTCATGGCTGTGGGGAAGGCAGAGGGTATAACAGCAACTAGTTTGGGGGTTGAAAGGAGAAAAGAAAGGGTGGGCACTAAAAACACCCAAGTTTTTTCTGGGTATGCATTCCATGGGACGCTTCCACTTTTTCTCTAATTCTTGTGAATGTCTTTTTTTTCCTTTCTGCCTTCCTCTTGAGTGTAGACATTAGGTGTGCACATTTAGCTTTTATTCTTGACAATAAGTAACGGGTTATATTTATATAATATAATGGGTAGGGTGTGTAAAGGCATAACAAGACTTTAAAAAGAACTATATATTCTCCCTGTTGCCAGCTGATAGTGGTCCATTAGAGAGAGAGAGCTATTGAGGGTTCTAGCACATTAAGTATTCAGCCTTGATCAATTTACAGGAATTAGCCATCTAAACCATAGCCTACACATGGCACTCTCTGTTCCATTCTTCTTCCCTCTTCTGGTATGCTGGCTATGTGCTAAGCTGCTGCTGGATTGACCAGGAAGCTTCCAGAAGGAAAAGCTACTTTGATGAGCTAAAGGCTCACCTGATCTGGGATCACTTTGTGATTCCAATGTTTCTTCATGCTTAGACTCTGACAAAGCTCCAAGAAGATGAGAGTAGATGGTGAAGAATCCTGAGGAAGTGACATAGTCTTGGTTTTGGCAGTCTGAGCTCCCAGTACCTTTCTACTCCCCAAGCCACTAAAGTATAACTCTACAAGTATGTTCCTTCCTTCCTTCCAACCTCCTTCCCTCTTCCAGTAGTTACTAAGAGCCAACTTTGTGTCATCTATGAAGCTAGACACTGGAGACATAGAGATAAATGATCCAAAGTTCTTGCCTCCAGGGAGCTCATAGTCTAGTGGAGGAGAAATCTTCCTAAACAGATCATTTCATTACAGAGTGACAAGTGAACTCTCCTAGAATGTGCAAGGTTCACTCCATTCCAGAACTATTAAGCAAAAAGTCACCAGAATTTGAAGATTTGGAAAAATTATTAGCCTACATATATTGCAAAACATGAGAATATGTGCTCTGGAGAGAGCACTAAGAGTGTGGCTGGACAAACTTTTGCTGGAGGGATTAGATGTGTGACACATGGATCCAATAAACTATCTCAACAGAAACACTGTCAGCTTGGACTGAAGGGTCAGACATGGGACCAAATGAAGAAAGACTGTCAGACTTTTGGGATTCTACAGGCAGAAAACAGGCTGATAGAGTTACTTGGCTGTGAACATGTGTTATTCTTCAACAAAATGGAAGAATACCTCTAAGGGGCCTCAGAGGTCAGCAGGGATGCTGAGAGTGGTTCATAAGCCAGAGGTGCTGCGCCTGCCACCACAGATCCAGAGAGTGGTGGCCTGGAGGTGAGGCCACTGTATTCCTGGATCCAGAGGGTGGGGCCACTTCCTTGATTAGAGTCGGGGGCTCCCACCCCTGTTAACTTGAGAGAATGGGGCCAGAGGAAAGAATATCAAGCCACCAGAGAATTATTCTGAGGCCTGGAAACCTAATGGAATTTGCTCTACTGGGCTGTCAGTTTGCTTTAGACCAGCAACCCTTTTATTCCTTCCATTTCTTCTCTTTCAGAATGGGAATGTTCATCCTATGCCTGTCACAGCATTGTATTTTGCAGGCAGATAACTTGTTTTCTAGGTTTTACAAGTCCATGAATAGAGAGGAGCTTTTCCCCAAGATGGACCATACAAAAAGTCTCATCCATACTTGATTTAGATTATTTAGAAGGTAAGATTTTGAGCTAAGAATTAATGCTGGAATGGGTTAAGTCTTTGGGGGATGTCAGGATGGGGTGGATGTATTTTGCTTGTAGGAAGGCCATGAGTTTTGGGGGTGTGGGCAGAGAATAGATTGTTTCCCTCCCCAAATATGTTCAAGTCCTATTCCCCAGTACCTGTGAATGTGACCTTATTTGGAAATAGGGTCTTTGCAGATATAGTCAATTTAAAAAGAGGTCAGACTGAATTAGACCACACATAGCCCTAATCCAATGACTAGTGTCCTTATAAGAAGAGGAAAATTTGGACACAACTATATACAGAGAGAAGAACATCATGTGAAGATACAGAGCATGTAGACACAGTGGGGACAACCACGTGATGACGGAGCCAGGGATTGGAGTAATGTGTTTAACAAGCCAAGGAATGCCTACAATCACCGGAAGCTAAGAAGAGGCAAAGAAGAATCCTCCCCTAGAGCCTTCAGAGAGAGCATAGTTCTGCTGACACCTTGGTTTTGGATTTCTAGACTCCAGAACTGTGAGAGAATAAGTTTCTGTTGTTTTAATTCACTCAGTTTATAGTAATTTGCTATGGCAGTCCTAGGAAACTAAGATAGTATATCATTACAGGCTTTTCTAGTAGTTGACACAGATTAAAAATCCATTTTGAAGACGGATGAAAAACTGGCATGTATACAAACCACTGATCTCTGAATGCTAAGGAAGACAGTTTAACTTAAAACTTTCAGTGTGTGGTTGTTGGGTTTTGTGCTTGATTTTTATCCCCTCCAAAATATTTAGGTGAATACATTCATGCAGAGACCATCACTCCAATCATACTCTTTGCTGTTTTAGGGCAGCGAAGACTATTTCCTCCATCTCCTGAATCCCTCTCAACACAATCCGGAACCCAGATAGGTACAGTAATTATTTTTCTATTAGTTAAAGGAGATCTTGTTAATCTAGGCATTTTGTAAACTCTACAGCACTGCCCAAATGTGAGAACTTAATAGCATTAAGTATCTGCAAAGTGCATGAGTCTCAGATGAAACATCCCAGAAGGCACAAATATTTCCTTAAAGGAATCTTGTTTGGGATGGTTTATTTGATGAAAGGCTATGTTTAGATATAACAGAATCACTAGTTTTGTTGTAACTTAAACTCAACTGCTTTGTTATATCAAGGTTTAGTAACTACAAAATGTTAGGGCCTCCTGGGTTGGCCATTGGTAAGGTAACTATATCATCCAAATCATGACACTTCAACAGTGAAAGGGGAAGATATTAGTAATTATGCTGGGACAACAAGTGTAAAATGTGTTAATCCTGAGCAAATCATTAGCCATGAAGACACTAGGCATGAGTTAGAGAACGATTTGGCCAACTTGAATTTATTTGTTGCTCTACACATTCTAGTTGTCTGGCTTAGTGCCACTAGTTGTGTGTCAGACTACCGCATAACCACAAGTGGTGGGGACTAGAAGAGAGAATGAAGATAATTAATTAGTCAGAATTTAAGATGTTCTTCTAAGAGCATAGATTAAGAGTTAGGAGATCTGAAATCTCAATTCTGCAACAATAAACTGTGACTTTAGGTAAGGCAACTGAACTCTTCCGAGTTTCAGTTTTCTCATCTGCTTAATTAAATCTTAGAATCATAAGCTTCTCAAATTGAAAGGAATGTTAGATTTCATCTAGTCTACCCACTAGAAAAAACTAATTTTCCTTTTAAAGTGAACTGTAAAAATTGAGGTGATTTGACAATTAAAAATTATATATATTTAATTTTTTAAAAATTTTATTATGTTATGTTAGTCACCATACAATACATCATTAGTTTTTGATGTGGTGATCCACGATCCATTGTTTTCGTATAACACCCAGTGCTCCATGCAGTACGTGCCCTCCTTAATACCCGTCACCGGGCTAACCAATCCCCCCTCCCCCGACAAAACCCTGTTTGTTTCTCAGAGTCCATAGTCTCTCATGGTTCATCTCTCCCTCCAATTCCCCCCCTCATTTTTCCCTTCCTTCTCCTAGTGTCCTCCATGCTATTCCTTATGTTCCACAAATAAGTGAAACCATATGATAGTTGACTTTCTCTGCTTGACTTATTTCACTTAGCATAATCTCCTCCAGTCCCATCCATGTTGATGTAAAAGTTGGGTATTCATCCTTTCTGATGGCTGGGTAATATTCCATTGTCTATATGGACCACATCTTCTTTATCCATTCATCTGTTGAAGGGCATCTCGGCTCTTTCCACAGTTTGGCTATTGCGGACATTGCTGCTATGAGCATTGGGGTCCATATGGCCCTTCTTTTCACTACATCTGTGTCTTTCGGGTAAATACCCAGGAGTGCAATTCCTGGGTCATAGGGTAGCTCTATTTTTAAATTTTTGAAGAACCTCCACACTGTTTTCCAAAGTGGCTGTACCAACTTGCATTCCCACCAAGAGTGTAAGAGGGTTTCCCTTTCTCCACAACCTCTCCAACATTTGTTGTTTCTTTCCCTGTCCATTTTTGCCATTCTAACTGGTGTAAGGTGGTATCTCAGTGTGGTTTTGATTTGAATTTCCCTGATGGCTAATGATGATGAACACTTTTTCATGTGTCTGTTAGCCATTTGTATGTCAATGGAAAAAAGACAGTCTCTTCAATAAATGGTGCTGGGAAAATTGGACAGCCACATGCAGAAGAATGGAACTCGACCATTCTCTAACACCATTCACAAAGATAAACTCAAAGTGGATGAAAGACCTCAATGTGAGACAGGAATCCATCACAATCCTAGAGGAGAACATAGGCGGTAACCTCTTTGACATCGCCCACAGCAACTTCTTTCAAGATACATCTCCAAAAGCTAGTGAAACAAAAGAAAAAATAAACTTTTGGGACTTCATCAAGATAAAAAGCTTCTGCACAGCAAAGGAAACAGTCAACAAAACAAGGAGGCAACCCACATAATGGGAGAAGATATTTGCAAATGACACTACAGATAAAGGGCTCGTATCCAAGATCTATAAAGAACTTCTCAAACTCAACACCCAAAAAACAAATAATCAAGTCAAAAAGTGGGCAGAAGATATGAAAAGACACTTCTCTGAAGAAGACATACAAATGGCTATATATATTTAATTTAATTTGATGATCTGGTATACATATATAAATGTACACACATACACATAGTGAAATAATCACCCAAAGTCAAACTGATTAACATATCCATCACCTCAGATACCACTTTCTTTCCTTCTGTGTGTGTGTGTATTGAGAACATTTAAGATCTTCTCTCTTAGCAAATTTTAGTATACAATGAATGATTATTACTTATAGACACATTGTTGTACATTAGATCTTCAGAACTTATTCAACTCATTCATCATTCAGCATAACTGAAACTTTGTACTCCTTAACCAACATCTCCTCATTTCCTCCTCTCCTAGCACTTGGTAACCACCATTTACTCTCTGCTTCTGTAAGTTTGACTATTTTATTTTTTAAAATATTTTATTTATTTATTTATTTAAGAGAGAGAGGGCTTGAGAAAGCATGAGCTGAGGAGAGGGGCAGAAGGAGAGGGAGAAGCAGAATCCCCGGTGAGCAGGGAGCCTGATGTGGGACTCGATACCAGGACCTCAGGATCATGACCTGAGCCAAAGGCAGACACTTAGCCAACTGAGCCACCCAGGCACCCCAAGTTTGACTATTTTAGATTCCACATTTAAGTGAGATCATGCAATATTTGTCTTTCTGTTTCTGGCTTACTTAATTTAACATAATGTCCTCCAAGTTGATCCATGTTGTTGCAACTGGCAGAATTTCCTCCCTTTTTATTTTTTTTAAAGATTTATTTATTTATTTTAGAGAGCGAGCAAGAGAAAGAGTGCAGTGGGGAGGGGCAGAGGAGAGAGAGTCTTAAGGTCTTACGACCCTGAGATCACAATTTGAGCTGAAACCAAGAGTCCAATGCTTAACTGACTGTACTACCCAGGTACCCCTGAATTTCCTCCTTTATAAAGGCTGAACAATATTTCATTGTGTATGTGTATGTATGTATGTGTATATATGTGTGCGTGTATGTATATATATATATCATATACATATATACGTGTGTGTGTGTGTGTATCACATTTTCTTTATCCATTTATCCATTGAGGGACATTTAGGTTGTTTCCCTATCTTGGCTATTGTAAATAATGCTGAAGTAAATATGAGAGGGCTGATATCTCTTTGAGATCTTGATTTCATTTCCTTTGGATATATACCCAGAAGTGGGAATGCTGGAACATAAGATAGTTCTATTTTAAAATTTTTGAAGAATATTCATACTGTTTTCCATAGTGGCTGCACCAATTTACATTCTCACCAACAGTGCACAAGGGTTCCCTTTTCTCCCTGTCCTCATCCGCATTTGCTATCTTTTGTCTTTTTGATAATAGCTACTCTGAGTTGAGATGATATATTACTGTTTTTTTTTAATTCCAGTATAGTTAACATACAGTGTTATATTAGTTTCACGTATACAATATAGTGATTCAACAATTCCGTACATCACCCGGTGCTCATCGTGACACATGAAATTCCTAACGCCCATCATGGGGATGGATAAAATAGGTAAAATATCATTGTGGTTTTGATTTACCTTAGTGATGATTAGTGATGTTGAACACCTTTCCATGTACTTGTTAGCCATTTTTATGTCTTTGGAAAAATGTATATACAGGTCCTTTGCCCATTTTAAAATCAGAGTTTGTTTTTTTGGTATTGAGTTGTAGGCATGACTTATATATTTTGGATATTATCAAATATATGGTTTGCAAATATTTTCTCCCATTCCTTAAGTTACCTTTTAACTGTTGATTATTTTCTTTACTGTGCAGAAGCTTTTTAGTTTGATGTAATCCCATTTATTTATTTTTACTTTTTTGCTTGTGGTTTTTGTGTTATATCCAAGAAATCATTGCCCTAACCAATGTTAAGAAACTTTTTCTTTGTTTTCTTCTAGTAGTTTTATATGTTTAAGTCTTTAATTCATTTTGAGTTGATTTTTGTATATGGTGTGAGATAAGGGTCCAATTTCATTTTTCTGCGTACAGATATCCAATTTCCCCAGCACCATTTATTGAAGAGACTATCCTCCTATTTTGTGTTCTTGGCACACTTGTCAAAGATCAGATGACTGTAGAAGCATGGATTTATTTATGTGCTATTTGTTTCCATTGGTCTATATGTCTGTTTTTATGCCAATACAATACTGTTTTGATTACTATAACTTCAGAATGTTTTTTAAGATTTTATTTACTTATTTGAGAGAGAGAGAGAGCGCACAAGTAGGGGGAGGAGCAGAGCGAGAGGGAGAAGCAGACTCCCTGCTGAGCAGGGATCCTGACGCAGGGCTCAACTCCAGGACCCTGGGATCATGACCTGAGCCGAAGGCAGATGCTTAACCAACTGAGCCACCCAGGCACCCCTAACTTTGTAACATATTTTGATATTAGGAAATGTGATGCTTCTAGCTCTGTTTTTCTTGCCCCAGATTGCTTTGGCTATTTCAGATCTTTGGTGGTTCCATATGAATTTTAGAATTGTTTTTTTCTATTTCTGTAAGGAATGCCATTGGAATTTTGATCAGGATTGCACTGAATCTGTAGATCACTTTGTATGAACATTTCGATGGTGTTAATTTTACAACCCATGAACATGGGCGATCTCTCAATTTATCTATGTCTTCTTTAATTTCCTTCATCAATGTTTCATAATGTTCAGTGTACAGGTCTTTCACCTCTTTTGTTAAACTTATTCCCAAGTATTTTATTCTTTTTGTTGCTATTGTGAATGGCTTTGTTCTTAATTTCTTTTTCAAATAGTTCATTGTTTATGTATAGGAACCTGATTGATTGTTGTATGTTGATTTCACATCTTACAACTTCATAGAATTCATTTATTAGTTCTAACAATTTTGTCATGGCTTCAAGTGCCCATTGATAGATGAATGGATAAAGAAGATGTGTGTAGAACCACAATGATATTTTACCTATTTTATCCATCTCCATGATGGGCATTAGGAATTGCATGTGTCATGATGAGCATGAGGTGATGTACGGAATTGTTGAATCACTATATTGTACACGTGAAACTAATGTAACACTGTATGTTGACTATACTGGAATTAAAAAAAAACACAGTAATATATTATCTCAACTCGGAGTGGCTATTATCAAAAAGACAAAAGATAGCAAATGCAGATGAGGACAGGGAGAAAAGGGAACCCTTGTGCACTGTTGGTGAGAATGTAAATTGGTGCAGCCACTATGGAAAACAGTATGAATATTCTTCAAAAATTTTAAAATAGAACAATCTTATGTTCCAGCAATCCCACTTCTGGGTATATATCCAAAGGAAATGAAATCAAGATCTCAAAGAAATATCAGCCCTCCCATATTTATTTCAGCATTATTTACAATAGCCAAGATATGGAAACAACCTAAATGTCCTTCAATAGATAAATGGATAAAGAAAATGTGATAAATATAGATACACACACACATATATGTATATATGTATATGATACACACACACACAATGGAATATTATTCATCCATAAAAAAGAATGAAATCTTGCCATTTGCAACAACAGGGATGGAGCTAGAGAGTATAATGCTGAGTGGAATAAGTCAGCCAGAGAAAGACAAATACCATATTACTTCACTCATGTGGAATTTAAGAAGAAAAACAAAGAAGCAAAGGAAGAGAGAGAGAGACCAAGAAACAGACTCTTAACTATAGAGGACAAATTGATGTTTACCAGAGGGGAGGTGGGGAAATGCGTTAAGTAGGTGATAGGGATTAAGGAGGGCACTTGTCATAATGAGCACTGGGTGATGTATGAAAGTGTTGAATCACTATATTGTACACCTGAAATATAACACTGTATTTTAACTACACTGGAATTAAAATAAAAACCTAATAAAAATTTTGTTGAAGCTTTCAGTTTTCCTATGTATATGATTGTGTCATCTGCAAAGAGAGACCATTTTACTTTTTTCTTTCTAATTTGGATGCTTTTTATCTCTTTTTCTTAACTAATTACATTGGCTTGGTTTTCCAGTACTATGTTGAAAAAAGGTGGTGAGAGTAGTCATCTTTGCCTTGTACCAGATCTTAGAAAGCAAACTTTCAGTTTTTATCATTATGTTATTAGCTATGGGCTTTTCATTATGGCCTTTATTGTCTTAAGGCAAGATTCTTCTATTCCTATTTTGTTAAAAATTTTGGTGAATAGGTGTTGAAGTTTATCAAATCCTTTTTCTGCATCTATTCAGATGATCATGTGGTTTGTTTTTTATTTCACCTTGTTAATATATTGTATCAGAATGCTCAATTTATCTATGTTGAACCACTCTTGCATTTCTGGGATAAATCCCTCTTGGTTATAAAGTATGATCTTTTTAATGTACTACTGAATTCAGCTTGCTAGTATTTTCCTAGGGATTTTTGCATTCATGTTCATCAGGGATACTGGCCTGTGGGTTTCTTTTCTTGTAGTGTCTTTACCTGGTTTTGGTGTCAGTATCTGGTTTAGTATCTAAACTTTGGAAGAATTTAGAAAGGATTGGTATTAATTTTTCTTTGAATGGTAGAATTCACCCATGAAGCCATCAGGTCCTGGGCTTTTCTTTTTTTGTTCCTGGGCTTTTCTTTGTTGGGAGATTGGTGATTACTGATTCAATCTCCTTATTTGTTATTGGTCTATTCAGGTTTTCTATTTCTTCCTGATTCAGTTTTAGTAGTTTGTAAGTTTCTAGGAATTTACCTATTTCTTTTAGGTTATCTCATTTGTTTATAATAGTTTCTTGTGATCCTTTTTATTTCTGAGGCATCTGTTGTAATGTCTATTCTTTTATTTCTGACTTTATTTATTTGAATCTTCTCTCTTTTTTTCTTAGTTAGTCTAGCTAAGGATTTGTCAATTTTGTTCATCTTTTCAAAAAGAGCGCCTCTTTGTTTTGTTGGCTTTTTATAATTTTTATGTTTGATTTTGTTGTCTAATCTTTATTATTTCTTTGCTTCTGCTAAATTTGGGCTTAGTTTGTTGTTTTTTCTAGTTCCTTGAGGTGTAAAGTTAGGTTGCTTATTTGAGGTCTTTCTTTTCTAGTGGAGGCACTTATTGCTATAAACTTCCCTCCTATAACTGCTTTTGCTACATGCCTAAGTTTTGGTATATTATATTTTCATTTTTGTTTTTCTTAAGATACTTTAAAATTCCTTTTGGATTTCCTCTTTGACCCCATGTTTGTTCAAAAGGACACTGTTTAGGGGCACCTGGCTGCCTCAGTCAGAAGAGCATGTGACGCTTGACTTGAGGTTGTGAGTTTGAGCCCCATGTTGGGTACAGAAAGTACTTGAATAAATAAAAACATTTTTTTTAAGTGTACTGTTTAGTTTCCATGTATTCATGAATTTCCCCATTTTCTTTGTGTTATTTATTTCTATTTAATTCCATTGTGGTCAGAAGAGATACTTGGAATGATTTCTATTTTCTTAAATTTGTTAAGACTTGTTTTGTGGCATAATATATTATCTCTGCTATGTTCCATGCACTCTTGAAAAAAATGTGTCTTCTGCTGCTGTTGGGTGGAAATTTCTGTATATGTCAGTTAGGTCCATTTGATCAATAGTGTTATTCAAGTCAACTGTTTATTGATTTTCTGTCTGCATGTTCTATACATTATTGTAGATTGTAGTTCCCTACAATTATTGTATTGATGTCAGTTTCTGCTTTCAGATCTGTCATTATTTGCTTTATATATTTAGGTACTCTGGTGTTGGGTACATATATTTTTATAATTGTTATATTTTCCTGTTGAACTGACTCTTTTACCATTATATAATGCCCTTCTTTGTCTCTAAAAACAGTTTTAGTCTTAAAATCTATTTTGTCTGATATAAGTATAGCCACCCCTGCTTTCTTTTGATTACCAATTGCAGGAAATATCTGTTTTCATCCCTTCACTTTTGGCCCATGATTTCTTTATTTTTTTTAATTTAAATTCATTAGACAACATATAGTACATCATTAGTTTTTGATGTAGTGTTCAATGATCCATTAGTTGTGTATAACACCCAGTGCTCATCATATCATGTGCCCTCCTTAATGCCCATCCAAAGTGAGTCTCTTGTAGACAACATATTTCTGGATCTTATTCCTTATGCATTCAGCCAATTCATGTCTTTTTTAAAAGTTTTTATTTAAATTCCAGTTAGTTATATTCCAGTGTAATATTAATTTCAGGTGTACAATGTAGTGATTTATTTAAATTCCAGTTAGTTATATTCCAGTGTAATATTAATTTCAGGTGTACAATGTAGTGATTCAACACTTCCATACAATACTCGGGGCTCATCACAAGTGCACTCCTTAATACCTACCACCTATTTAACCCATCCCCTCACCCACTTCCCCACTGGTAACCATCAGTTTGTTCTCTGTAGTTAAGAGTCTGTTTCTGATTTGCCTCTCTCTCTTTTTTTCCCCCCAATGCTCACTTATTTTGTTTCTTAAATTCCACATATGAGTGAAATCATAAGCTGTTTGTCTCTCTGACTGACTTATGGGGAATCCTCTTGCACTGTTGGTGGAAATGCAAACTTGTGTAGTCACTCTGGAAAACAGTATAGAGACTCCTCAAAAAGTTAAAAATAGAACTACCCTATTCCAGCAATTGTACTACTAGGTATTTACCCAAAAAATACAAAAATACTAATTCAAAGGGGCACCCCAATGTTTATAGCAGCATGACCTACAATAGCCAAGATATGGAAACAGCCAGTGTCCACTGACTGATGAATGGGTAAAGAAGAAATGGTGTATACACACACACACACACACACACACACACACACACACACACACACACACCCACAATGGAGTATTACTCAGCCATAAAAAAGAATGAAATCTTGCCATTTGCAATGACATGGATGGAGTTAGAGTATTATACTCCATGTCTTTTGATTGATGAAGTTAATCCATTTATATTTAAAGTAATTATTGACAAGTGAAAATTCACTATTAGGGGTATTTGTTTTCTGTATGTCTTTCGGTTGTTTTGACCTTGTCTTCTCTTGTTGTCTTCCTTTATTATTAAGGATTATTTTTTGTAGTGATTTGTTTTGGCTTTCTTCTCTTTTTCTTTTGTGTATCTATTATAGTTGTTTATTTGGGGGATAGCTCAAGGCTTGTATAAAATATCTCAAGTTGTAACCTTCTATTTTGAGTTGTTAACAATTTAACTTCATTAACATACAAAAACATTACACTGGTACTCCCCCCAAAACATACACTTTGTGTTCTTGTAGGCAGAGTTTGCTTATTTTTATATTGTGTATCCATTAACAAAGTTTTACCTACTAACTTTTATTTTAGGGTTATAAGTAATTTATCCAATACAAAAATTAATGCATAAATTATCAGTGTTCTATTAATCCTTATACATTTATATATTTACATTTACTTGTGAGATTTATGCTTTCATAACGTTTAGTGTGTTTTTATTTAATTTTGAAGAACTCTTCTAAACATTTCTTGTAAGGCAGGTCTAGTGGTGACAAACTCCTTCAGTTTTTGTTTGTTTGGGAAAGACTTTATCTCTCC
Organism: Zalophus californianus; assembly: GCF_009762305.2. Taxonomy (NCBI): domain Eukaryota; kingdom Metazoa; phylum Chordata; class Mammalia; order Carnivora; family Otariidae; genus Zalophus; species Zalophus californianus. Next base: position 86,204,348 of record NC_045612.1, on the reverse strand, counting down.
TTTGTTTTATTTTATTTTATTTTTTTAAAAGATTTTATTTCTTTTTGACACAGAGAGAGTGTACAGGCAGGGGAAGCAGCAGGCAGAGAGAGAGGGACAAGCAGGCTCCTTGCTCAGCAGGGAGCCTAATGTGGGGCTCGATCCCAGGACCCCGGGATCATGACCTGAGCCAAGGGCAGACGCTTAATCGTCTGAGCCACCCAGGCACCCCTCGTGTTATTTTATTTTTAAAAAGATTTATTTATTTATTTGAGAGAGAGAGAGAGAGAGAGAACTGGGGGAAGGGGCAGAGGGAAAGGGAGAGAAGATCCCAAGCAGACTCCATGCGAAGCATGGAGCCTAACACAGGGTTCAATCCCAGGACGCTGAGATCATGACCTGAGCCGAAACCAAGAGTTGGACGCTTAACCGACTGTGCCACCTAGGTGCCCCTCTCTTTCATGTCATTTTATTTTATTTTTTTAATTTTTTAAAAAGATTTTATTTATTTTTTGACAGAGAGAGAGAGAGAGAGACAGCGAGAGAGGGAACACAAGCAGGGGCAGTGGGAGAGAGAGAGGCAGGCTTCCCGCTGAGCAGGGAGCCTGATGCGGGGCTCGATCCCAGAACCCTGGGATCATGACCTGAGCCGAAGGCAGACGCTTAATGACTGAGCCACCCAGGCGCCCCCCTCTCCTTCATTTTAAAGGATAATTTTACCAGGCACAGTATTCCTGTATGTGTTTTTTTTTCTTTCAGTACTTTGATTACATCATCTCACTCTTTCTTGATGGGCAAGGTATCTGTTGAGAAAACTGTTTAGAGTCCTATTAGGGTTCCTTATATGTGATGGGTTACTTTTGCTGCTTTCAAAATTTTCTTTGTTCTTGACTTTTAACAATTTGATTATGTCTTGGTGTTGTCTTTGGGTTGATCTTATTTGAAGATTTTTGAGCTTCATGAATCTGGATTTCCATCTTCCTCCCAAGATTTGGGGAGTTTTCAACCATTATTTCTTTAAATAGCTTTCTGCCCCTTTCCCTTCTTCTTGGACTTCCATGATGCATACATTTGTTTGCTTTTCTCTATGCTTTTTCATTCTTTTTTCTTCTCTGACTGATTTAAAATAACCTATTTGTAGATTCTTTCTGCTGCTTGATCAAGTCTTCTGTTAAAACTCCCTGCTGCATTTTTCATTCCATTTATTGTATTCTTCAGCACCAGAATTTGTTTGGCTCTTTTTAAATGATTTCTCTCTTTTTGTTGAGCTTCTGATTTTGTTCATGTACTGTTTTCCTGGTTTTACTGAATGGTGCATCTGTGCTCTCTTGTAGCTCACTGAACTTCCTTAAAATAATTATTTTGAATTCTCTTTCAGGAGGTTAGTAGGTCTCTATTTCTTTGATGTCAATTACTGGAAAATTATTGTTAATTCTTTGATGGTGTTCTGTTTTCTTGATTTTTAAATGTTTTTGGTACTCTTGTGTTGATGTCTTCACATGTGATGGAGCAGTCTCTCTACAGACTCATTTTTGGATAAAGACTTTTACCCATAGGTGGGTGTGAGGGTACTTATTTGGGTTGGATAAGGCACCTCTGGCTCTAGGGTGTGCAGCAGCAATTCCTGCTTCAGGGATGGGACAGCAGCAAAGTCTCTGTGGAGCTCCATCAGCTGAGGCCTGTGTTGGCAAAGACTGCAGGGGACCTCATTGGCCAAGGCTGTGGGTTTCCATAGTGGTGGTAAGGGCGGTTGGGCTCCTTGGTGGTGAGGGCTGCTTGGTCCTCCTGTTCTCCTTTTCCTCCACAAGGGAAGTCATTGTCAAGAAGGGATTCTTTTGTAAGAAACTTAGTTCCCCATCTTTGGAAGCATTTAAATAAAGGCTGCATGACTTGATCTAAAGATGCTTTAGAATCTAGAACCTGGAGTCTAGATGACTTTTAAGGTCTATTCCTATTCCTATAGTCAAAGGATTCATGACAATTCATTAGAAAGAGCTAACCTTTTAATCTAGTCTTCTAAGCAGCTCTTTATTTCCAATTTTCTTCTTCCTATTCTTTCTTTAAGTCTCCCAGGCTCAAACCTTTTATCTGTTTATAACTCCTCTCTTTCCTTTGCTTCTTTCAAATATTTAGATTATCCCCACCTCCATCTCAGTATCCACTATTTGTCCGCCCTTTCTATCTTCATTTTGGAGTTTAACTTTGTCTTGTCTGAATTAATCTCTAGCTTCCTCTATGATCTTCTGGCCTCCAGTTTTTCCCTCATCTAATCCATCTTCTATTTCTAAAGTATCCCTTTGATAAACTCTCTTTCTTTTCCAATCCATCTTTAAACTGAACTTTGATATATTGCAATTCTTCACCACTCTTTATCCTGGCATCGATAGTCCTCTACCATCAGGCTCAGGCAACCTCTCCAGACATTTCTTAAACTAACTTTCCCAAACTCTTCTGGTCAAATGGAGTTCCTCTTTTACTGTATTACAAAAGTTTCTCTTTTTCTGTTACTCAGCTTTTACTTACATTAACTCCCTTGTTTAGGACTTCCCCCTACCTGTCCTAATAAATTCCCTGTCACCAATAAAATCCTATTCATCTTTCAAGGTCAGTCTCAAACCTATCCTCTATTAACTCTTCCCAGAGAACTCCATTCCATACTTTTCTCTCCTGAACTCTTATACCACTTTACTGTCTGTTTCATTTATCTGGCAATCAATCATGCACTGTTTTGTAACATGTCTGAAAACTATTATTTATCTCAAATACTGTCATTTAACTGTTTCTTTGTGTATACCTTGTCTTCCCAAAACTACCTAAAAAGCTCACTGGGGTCAGGAGCCAAAGCCACACCTTCTTTTCAACTCTCTATGGAAGAGAACTGGGGGCCTAATAAGGGCTTATTCCTTAATGTGTACTGCCTATTTTCTAGTAGGTTATCCAATTACTTTATAGTGACTTTAATAAACCACTAAGTCCATAATTAATCTTCCTTCACCCTATATCAGGCATTGGTGGTGACAGAGAATAGAAGAGACCATTAGAGATTAGGTACATATGAGAGAAAGCATATTTGACTCTTTAAGACTCATGCAAGATGAATTGCTAAGATGCTCATGCTGAGACATTTTAAGATCAGCTAAAAGTGTTCCTTAATAGATTTAGGTCCCTGGAGCAGCTTCACAGAGGTTATGATTGCAACCTGAAACATGATTCTTCTAAGAGAGTAAACAGGCAGATCATTTTTTTCCTTTCTAGTTTATGCTAGGTAGTCAATTCTTGATGTTTAATTCAGTTGAATCGGGAATGGCACATCAATGCTCTGATGGTTTTCTCTGGAAGCTTTTGCATTTCTAAACTAATAATTGAAATTAAAAATATCCTATGTAAAATTTTATGCCAAATTGAAAGTGTGTCTTTCATGAGAAGTGCTCCAGCTTGGATAGAGATAAACCAAGGGAAGGAATGGAATTGGCCCATAGGGATGATAATGGAAGAGGAGCATGGAAATCACAACTTCTTGTAGCTACCACTAATGCTGTGCCATAGCGGGCTTAATGGGAGTGGAGGGGAGGAATGGGATGAGTTTCTCTATTAGGAAAGGAAGAAGAAAACAACAAAGGATTAAAATGATGAGAGCACTTCATGTAAAGACCATCATCAGATTCTAAGCAAGAATCTCTCATTTATGCATAGACAATGTAGGCCTGGGAGAGGCCTTACTGATATGTGGAAAGATACCTAAGCCTCAGTTCGGTCAGCCTGTCATGTATTCATAGTCCATGAGTAGCAGAGTATATAGCTATGAAAATAAGTGGTCAAAAGCCTGAGAAGTCCTAGAGAAATGAGAACACATGGTTTTTTCCATGGCATTGTTTTTGCTTATAAAACCCATCATTACCACTCCTCTATCCCAAATGCCTATAATAATCCTCTACCCTTTGCTAGTTATTTAAAATATCAGCTTCTTTTTAAGGGTAGATTCATCTTCCCCTTTATCTCCAAGACCTGCACAGCAGAACTTTGCTTTAGGATGAACCATGTATCATTCTCTTTCTAAACCCTGGCTCCATGATTACCCTCAGATTCATTTATTCATTCAACAAATATTTATTGCACCTCTACTATGTGCCAGACACTGATATAAGAAATCAAATGACAAAAATCCTTCCCCTCTTGAAGCTTACGTAACTTCTAATATGGTGGGTCTTTAGAAGAGTTGATTGAGGGCATAGCCCAGAGTTTGAATGGTGTACCATTTGTTGCAGGGACCAGTGGCTTGGGGTTTGTTATTACTAAGAAGAAGAACTCTGCTAAGCTTTGGAGAGGACTGCTCCTTGCTCTTCCTTCTACATTTCTTTTGTGGTGCACAGTGAACAGAAAGGCAAAATGACATAGTGTCATTTAGAGTCACATAGCCTGGGTCCAAATCCTGCCTTTGCTACTGAGTGGTTATTTCATTGCTACTGAGTAGTTGTTTCATCTTTGTTTCTTTCTCCTTTGTGAGCCTCAGTTTCGTTAGCTGTTACTATAGTCACTTAGCAGACCCAGGTCAAAACTGCTGATTGCAGATTTGCTAACATAAGAACATCTAAGTTAGCTGCTCACATACATCTTGAGTGTCTCATCCATTGGGCATACAGTGACATCTACATATCAAGTGGATTGTACAGAATTATCCAAACCACATACTTACCAAGGTCAAGTCTGAGTGAATTACTTTTTTTTTTATAAATAGTTCTAAACAGGTTTCCTAATGATATCCATCTGTAATTCCTGATCACATGGTCTCTACTTCCATCTTATTATTTCTCTGTTTGAAATGTGGCTTAACTAATGCAATCAATTAAATGTTTACTTCTGAAAGTTGTGTGAATTCTCTACTATTTCCCTTACCTTACGAATTTCTCCCTGTTGGACAGTTTTTATGACATTAATCCATTCTTCCATGTCTTTCCGGTTGGGTGCAGCCAGGGTAACTTTTCGTTGTGGTGTGATCACCTAAACAAAAAGTCACATTATTAGCTGGTTCACATTCCACAACTTTGCCCCCAAATATAGCCCGTGAACTCTCCAAAGACTAGACAGGTCTACCAAGCTACTTCTTAAGTGTAAGGCAGAAATTCCCAGAGCCACTTAAATGTAAGACAGAAATTCTCAAATACCTACCCAAAATAATAATGATAATAGTAATAAATAACATTTTAGTGGCATTTACCATGTGCCAGGCACTGCTCTATTCCACTTTATGTATATTATTTCAATCTTCATCATGACCCCATGAGATGGGCATTATTATTTTTCTCATTTCATATTAAGGAAAGCCAAGGCAAAGGGGGTTTAATGACCTGCCCTAGGGCCACCTAGCAGGTAGAAAGCTGAGCCAGGATTAAAATCTAGATTCTTTGACTCCAGAATACATGTTCTTAAACACTAAGCCATGTACCATCTATTACTACAGTGAGGTTGCCTGAAATTCCTACTCACTTACTGCTGCTTTGTCTAGTTAAAAATGGTAAAAGGGTATATGCTTCAGCGGGGTCTGCCTCTTTCTGTTTGAGGGGAGAGTTAAAATAGTGAAGAGTCTAAAAATCCAGTTTCTTTCTTGCTTATAGTCAAGGACAACCTGAAGAGAACTTTACCATTGTGTCTCTTAATCCTGGTTGGTGTATGAACCCTGGCAGGAATAATGAGAAAGCCATGTTGAGGGTCTAGCAGAGGTAGGCCATGGTCAGGACTTGGTCTTTTCCCAGAAGGCAGGAGGGACACAGATGGCTATAGCATCAGTGACTGCTTCAATGGCCCTACTTGCCTTTACTACCAGCCCCCCAAATCTTGGAACTAGAGCTCACTACACCAGCAAACAATTTCCTTCTCCTTCTGCATGTAGCATAGCATGATTCTGTGATAGATGGGAATAGAATCTAGTGGGAATTATGATAACAGCCACACCTTTGGTCCAAACCCATTCTTGTGTGGGGCTGATCAATGGTGCCTCTATGTTTTAAGTAGGCTAAGGGGCGTCTTAGTCCTTGGTATTTCTCCTCTAGAATAAAGATGAAAAACATTAGCCTATATGCTCATCACCCAAAGGCTGAGATTTTTGCGACTCGGTCAACAGAACTCTCAACCTTACCCTAGGTCAGTGTGATGTAATGAGAGAGAGAAATGATAGTAGGGTCTCCCCTCTTATATCCTACTGCTTTCCTTTCGAAAGAGAATGGAATGCGGACCAGCCACAGAAGTGGGGTATTGGGCCTGTAGCTCTTTAGTCTGCTAAGTATCACCCTCCTGAAGAGGAACCTTAGTCTCCATAACCCACTGAGACTGGGAGAAGACAGTTCTAGAAGGAGGTGGGTAGGAGAATTCTTGAGCCAATGGACTTGCTATTTTTCAGTGAGCTTTGTGGTCTGGATTCACTTAAATAAGCAAAGACATGTGACATTTCAGCAGTGCCAAACCCTTGAATGCATCCTTTGAAAATCTTCTGCTTTCTTTGAGGTGCTTTCATCAGTAATCTCAGCATAAGGTAGCTTTCATTTTGGATTTAGGTTCTTATCTACTTCATCAAAGGAGAGAGTGTCATGTAGCTTGATTATCTTAATATGTTCTACAGCATATTAGCAGTCTTTTGAAAACCTCCCAATGATAACTCTTCTAAATCAACTTCACCAGGAGGATTGATTTTTTGTAATACTCATTCTCCCCACCACCCAGAAATCGTTCAGCTTTATATCAGGCTGGTAATAGAGAATAAGGAACATCACTTTTTCCTCTCTATCAGTGGGCTGGTAGAAAATGTTTACATGAATAATCTTCAGCACTCATTTGCATTACTACTTTAAGTGGATTTCCATACACACTTTGGGATCAAAGGAGGCTTGGGAAACCTGAACTCTGAAGAGGCAACACATGGGTATGGCAACCCCTCTACCCAGCTAGCTCACACCCCTACCTATTCAGTCATTTCCAATATTACTTACACAAAAACTATGGCAAAGATTTCTACAGCTGCTTTCTGCCAAGGCGACCTGAGACAGATCAATTGTTTCAAAGCGTGCAAACTGGAAAGAGATAAGAGGAAGAAGGAAAAAAAAATCTGGTTAATAATGTCAAGAGATACTAAAAGGTAAACACACACACACACACACACACACACACACACACACACACACACACATACTAATAGACATTTTTGGCAGTCATGAGCCAATCATTTGTTTGACTTGAGTGCTAGGATTTATTTAGCATCATGATTTTTGTTGATATATCGTGTGACATACAAAAACCAAACCAAACTAAAACAAAACACAACTCTTCCTAAAACTATTATGTGGATTTACAGGAAGGCTTAGGTGGTTCAGAAATATTCAAAACTAAGGGTTTATGCTAGAGAAGATAATGGGATATGGTCTAGCTAAGGGCCTACTGGAGCAGATAGGAGTTATTAGCTCCTATTTTATCATCTGGCAGCCTTTGACTTTGTTGCTAGTCCTATCCAGTTTGAAGCCTGTGTCTCCTTATACGTTGGCTATAATAGCTAACATCCAGTCAACAGCAAGAAAAGCAGTACTATGAATACAGATAGGGCTGGCTTCACTGGTATGTAGCCTGTGCATTCATACAAGGCCCTATGTTCAGAAGGGCCCTGCACTTGGTTTAATGCTCTGCTGTTACAATCTTGAAATTTTTAATAATTTCATCTTTGAACTGTTTTGGAAATGAAGTCCAATGGGACAATCACTCATGAACATAAGCAGAGGAGATATGCACAATCTGCATGTCCGCCCCATGTCTTGTCACTCCATTTAGATTCATGGTGCCCATGAGCATAGAATTCCAGTGGACCCATGACGTGTGGGACTTCAACAAGACTCAAAGCAAGTACAAGGTAAGCATGTTACATCTATGACTGAGTAAGTAAGGGAGCTTATAGCCCTGAGAATCCACACTTTCTGTAGGAACTAGAACTTGCCTCAAACAGAGAAAAAGGCAATGGTGTTCTAAGAAATATGAACAAGCAAGGCACCCTATTGTGTTCTTTCTTATGTTACTTCCCTATATTCCTTATATTCTCTAATTATATGTTAGCCAATAATTTATGCTGAAAATGATAACACTGAAGGAAAGGGAAAGATAGGGCAACCCATATTTCCTTTTCTTTTCAGTCAGGGTGTCAGTAGAATGTATAAGTATCAAGATGTGGAATAAAAACAGTTGAGCTGGTGTTGTATACTGGTGAGAACAAAATATATATGTGTGTATGAGCTACTAAATACAAATTATGTAATTTTGGTGGGTTTTCATATGAGCTAAATGCTTTTATATTTGCTTTTAAAACTGGCATTGTATAATATACAGATGAATATAATATAATATACAGATTTTTTCTTAGAATGACATTAAACAACAAATAAAAGATGCCATGACTAATCATTGCATTATATTTTAATATATTTAATGACATTTTTTCCTTGCTTTTTAAATAAGGGACCCTGTATTTTCATTTTGTACTGGGCACCACAAATTGTGTAGTTGGTTCTGATGTAGAAGCTAATTGAGGAATCTATAAAAGGTAAGGGAAAGAGGAGAGGGAAGGGAGAGAAAAGTGTCCCTCATTTGGCCCAAAAGGACAAGTTAAAGGAAAAATAGAAGATCTCAACTTCTACCTTGATGTTTGCCAACATGTCTTTACCGATTGGCCTATTTCCCCTCACAAACATTTCCTGGCATCCCCACCCACTCACCCAATGACAAGATTATATAGATATTCTATAGAATAAATATTCTATATATCATATATTTTCTTACTGCGGGATGGTGTGCAAAACAGAGCCTTTGTCCTCGAACCAGAAAATATCTAAGCTTCCATCTCTTGAAGGAATTACAGTTCTTCAGCAGAGGTCCTTCCTTCAGTATTTTCTGAAAGATAAAAGCATAATGTTGAATAATTAGATGAATTTCCAAGATCATATCACTTGTTCTCTCAGTGAAGAATATCAGGTATCTGGAAGGCTCTATCTCTGTCACATATGTGAGAAATAGCCTGAGAGGCAGACAAAAATACAAGGAAGTTAGTTCAGTCAGAAAAGGAATTGGTTACCCTTGGAAAACACCTTCAGGATGATATAGGCTCTAAATTCCTTAGGATATTTGGCCCAAGAACCATGGAGAACATCTCCACTGGCGGTAGGGGATGGGGAAGAGGGACATGAACACAAAAATATAAAAACAACATTTCTAGGAGAGGATAAGTAATAGGGGAAAACGCTGAGTTCAGCAACAGCAGATATTCAGGAAAGCTCCAGGTTGTAGCTCTAGACCATTCCTATCAGTTTTAGAATGTTCCTTTTAGAATATTAAGTTGGATCACATCCCTTCCTGGCTCACGAGACCCTAATAGCTTCGTAACGTTTTCAGAACCAAATCCAAAGTCTTTACTATGACCTTCAAGGGATTTATTATCTGGTGAGAAAGAAAAACAAGTACCAAAAAGGAACTACCTTCTGATTATTTTCTTTATGTATCTCATAGTCTGGTCACTTTTTCACTTACTTATTGAACTGACTGACTCTAACCAAGCATAGAATCTATTTACTATTTTTACCTTGAGTAAGTTCTCAGTTACATTTATAGGATACAAACCAACATACAAGATTGCCATTTGGGAGAAATATTCACATCCACAAAGCTGGAACTAAACCCATACTGAATGGACAAAGAGCCAGACTTAGTTTAAGTCACCAAATCAAGGCTCTACCATGAATTCCATCCATAATCTAAATTAGAATTCACCACTGAGTGGTTGTGGAAGTGTTTTGTTTGGCCTACCTAGTGTTTTTCAGTTTTTACTTAGTTGATAATATTTAAAAGAAGATTTCATAGAGAGATTCAAGTTTCCTGTTTCTTAAAAAAACAACAACAGAAAATCTGGTAACAGTGTGAACCTCTATTTTCACATGGCAACAATCTGCTGGAACAGAGTAGCAGATGCTCCCTTCAGATTGGGGTGCCTGACTCCAGCAGGCATTTGAGCTTGGGACCCCGATCTAAGCAGTCCTTTGCTACTCCCGTTCTCCCAAATGTACACACATCTATTACAATCTCTGTTCAATTCTCTAATCAATAAGATAGTACTAATAGAACCTCTGTAAGTCAATTGTAAAGTCGGTTCATGAGGAAAGTTTATCTGAGTCCTCTTGATAATTTATGGGAGTTTCAAGGTTATTGTAATACCCTTGAGATGCTTACAAAAGAATGGTGGGAAAGAGTCAAGACAAAGTGAACAGTAAGATCTTGTGGGAAGGGAAAAACTGGCAGGGAGAGTGAGAAATTTTATTTAAATTTTTGAAACTGAGTCATCAATGAGAAAACAACTCTTCTAAGCATTGCAATTACACCAGTCTTTCTCTGGTCTGGTGGCCTATAGTACATACTCTCCATGATGGTATTTAATTTTCTCTATCCTAACTTCCTCACCTCTATGCCATATATTCTTCTACACTAAGTCTTCATGATACCTAAGCAGTCATATTATCCCTTTCTGCTAAAGACTAAAGTTCAAAATTTTAACTGCTCCAACCATTGAAACCATGGCCATTATTTCTGCTCCTTTCTCAAGTTATTCTACTCCGTTGATTATTAAATGCTTCTCATACTGTTCTTAGTTTTGTCATATACAGTGTCCCCTGTAATAGCTTATTTTACAGTTTTTGGGTGGATATTTTCCCCTTCCCTACATTTTCAGTTTAAAGCTTCCCTTTACTTCTTTAAAGCCTCCCTTAACTTCAACATTCTTCTTACTGCCGCTGCCATACCTAGCTCTCTTCTCTTTCTGTTCCTTTCAGGCGTGGCATGATGGGATGAGGTAGTAATGAGAAATGAGGAGGGGGATTTTTTCCTCCAGAAGAGTCCATAACTCTGGGCTTTCTGCCCTTCAGGAAATGCTCAGACCCCGGTGATTTGAAATATTGAAATAAGTAGAATTCAGCCTCTTCTCCCCAGCTGCTTCCTTCTATCAACTCTTAGTAATGATCACTCTTTGATTCCCCTTCCTGGTACTAAAGAAATGTTCTCTTTTCTTCTCTTACCTGCGCCTTGCTAATTAATGACATCCTGTTATCCATCCCAAGGACACAGTGAACCAATCAATTAATTAATCTATTAATCTGAGGACACAGCAAGTCATCAAAACCTTCATTTCTCATTCCATGAACCTAGCATTTGTCATAGTCAAGAAAAAGGAAAAAAAAGACTTTGTGGTGCATGTATCATTGAATGGAGTGCTTCATTCATATTTTCTGAGCTTCTACTATGGACTCCACCCTTGGCAGGGCCCTTTGGGGTAGCTGAAGAAATTGCAGGCACATTCCCTGCCTCAAAGATGAGGATAGTGGGAGTAGAGGAGGAGGGACTGATAATTCATGTAGAGAAACACAAAGTTATGTGAGCTCAGAGAATTATTTGAAAGAGCCTTGGAGGCTTCATGCTTATTGCTCTAAATGTTTGCCTTCTGATTCAAATGAGGGGTTCCACCAAGACAGTGGCTATCTTCTCATATATCCTGTCATTGGGTACACCAGCCAAATCACAATTATCCCCTCTCTGTCCCATAATATTAAACTGGTCACTTTGAATGCACAGTTTTAAGTACAGGGCTATCTAGTCATTATCCATAGAAGGCTGGTTGGTAACAAAAGGCTCATCAAGACCTAGTAGGGCAACTGGAGAGACCAAGATCAGTTGCCACTAAATTCTAGGTGATTATTATGATTGAATGCTGACCAGTGTTACCAGCTCATTCCATTTTTCAAGACAAGCTGGCAATACGAGCTAAAATCTATGTGAAGTTTTGTAACATTGAAATACTAGCAACTAACTCATTTTTCTAAAAAAAAATTTTTGAGTGCCAAACAAAACATGTATGCAGGCCAAAGTCCACCTACAGCAACCAGTCTGCAATTTCTGAACTATAACTATTGTCACTTTCTCTAGAGGACAAAGTGAATTAAGTGGTGGGTATTTTTAGTGTCAGAGGAGATTGCAGTGTATGAATTTAGAATCTGTGTGTAAGGATCCTGCATATGAGATATATACTACCATGTTGGGAGCAGATAAATGTTGATGTGATTTATGTATAGTAGGTATGAAGGTTAGAAAGCCATATAAGAGTTTCTTAAGTTCTAAACACAGACTCTATATCATCAACTCTGAACTACAAATATCAAAATCTCTGTTGGAAAAAGGTAAAGTTCCTATAGTTCTTTTCTTTTGAACTCTGTCCACCTTTGGGAGAAACTTACCTACTAACCCAATCCCCCTGTTTTTAAATAAACCACTTTTTATTTAAAACTCAATAAGCAGCCCCAGTTTTAACAAGCAGAAGCTAAAAATCACTCAATCAATGGGTTGCCTCAAGTCAATAAAATATGTGCATGCAAACAAACGTTTACCTGCTTAAGGCCACTAAACCTAACACGGATGTGAGACAAAAATTGGAAGACACACAAACATGCATACACACACCCTGCAAAGGGAGGCTTTGGAAGAAGAGCCCTTGTATCCCATGAGAGGATTTGCACAGTGTTTCCCAGTTCCTGGCTGCTTGCAGATAACATCATCTCATTACCTTCCACCACAACCATGCAGTGGTACCTCCAATTTCCAGAAGGTAAATCTGAGGCTTGGATGTTTTCTGTTACTTTGCTTGAGGAACCACAATTACAAAATGCTGGTGGGCTCTATGCTCTTTCCACTACTCTGCCCATGACAAGAAAACAAGGAGTGACTGATTAATTAGTATGCACACCACAGAGTGAACACACTAATCTCCAAACTTTGTCCTGAAAGACAAGACCATAGATACCTAAGATTAAAAGCTGTTCTATGAACAGCTCTGAATATTCAGTACTAAAACTGTTAATAAGCTTCCCTCTAAGAGGCAAATGGTAATCCATAGTGGGAAAGAACTCCTGTGTTTTTTTTTTTTTAAGTGACTGTCCAGGATTGACTAGAAAAGTGATGAGAATTCACATGTATACAGCACTTTCAATTGAAAAGTGCTTTTACTTTTGTTATTGAATCCTCTCAGCAGCTCTTTGAAGTAAGTATTGAAGGCATATAACTCAATTCTGCCCTATGAAAGATAACCTGAACTTCAATTTAATTGGCTTGTCAATATATTTTTATTTCTAAGACATTATCGAGGTGCTTGAAATTTTTCTTCTCAAATAAGATTGTCAATGTTTGTTTTGCATTTCTGAGATTTTGCAGTGTCTTGGGGCGAAAATATTTGTCAGAAGAACGCATCTCTTATGTTATTATGAAAGGTAATGAGGAATAGGATTCTATATGTGAAATTTTCTTGGTGGCCACATTTACAGGCATACAACTATTTCATAAAATGGAGCACACCCGTAATCCTTTTGGTCCAAGCTGCCACACTTCTGTGGCAATGTTTTGATGCTGTGGATAGGAAGGAGTTAGGAAGGGTCATAGGATCCTTGTACATGCTGAAATGTCATGTGACACACCTGATGCTTCTTAAACCAGAACATACTGCAGGCAAGCCTCCTACTCCTTCCTGCCAGTTCTATCTGACATTAAAACTGAAACACTGCAGTGTCTACTCTTAAACTTTCAAGGTTGCCTGTTTTGTAGTAGGAGTGAGTGTGGTGTTGAGTTCAATTACTGCAGAGATGGATCAGCTTCATTCAGATCCAAGAACGCAGGACCTACCAAAGTGTAGGTAATTCAGGTTCACACAAAATGTCTTTGCCTAAACTGTAGCAGCCCTTGCAGAGGAAGCTAGAGCTTTGGAAAGCTCTGCTTCAGTTTCCTTTCGGGTCTTCTTTGATAAGCCAATCTCCATTATTTCCAGAAATTCTTGCATCCTGGCCCAAATGATCTCTGTCCCTGATGCTCTACAACTCAGCATGTACAAATTAATTGCCAGTAGTGAGGGTAAGCATTTCCCTTGCCCATATTTATTAAATATCTTCTATAAAATATCTCAACAGGGTCTATAAAGCAGCCCAATTTCCTATATATAATTAACACCTGCCAAATCCCCAAAGCTGTGACTATCTGCTACGTCTGTTTTTCTGTGGCTCAGTGGGTTTTTGATGGGTGAGGTTTTAGGTTTCTTTTTTACTCTTTCCTAGCAAAAGGAGCTCTTATTACATAGCCAAATTGAATTCCACCCCCAACCCATCAAAGAGTAGGCAAGCATCATGACATGTACCACTACCTGTTATTAGCTGGCTGCTCTTCTGTTTTACTTTCTCATGCTGCTCTTGGGAGGGAGGTGGATCAAGTTGAGGGATGAGTAGTTCATCACTCTTCAAGTGAGAACTGGACTCCTACTATGAGCACAGCTGGGGAAGCCAGGTTCCTGCCCATGGCTCCTTCAGCCTAAAAATCTGGAACATCTCTTCTCTTTGCTTTGGGGGCGGAGGTGATGGGAAGAAAGCCATTTCCCAAAATGGCCTGCCAAAGTTGATTCAGAGCAACAATGTTTGATTTGGTTAAAATGCAACTCTGGGTGCTTTAGGCTTTAAACAAGGCCAGACCTGCTGTTTCACTGAAAGCTTTACATTCCCCAGGGTCCTTTTGACATGGCAGGAGTCAGACAGACTGGCTCCAGCATTTACTAGCTGTGTGACCTTGGGCAAATCACTTAACCTCTCTGAGCCTCTAACAAGACAAAGAAATTGTCTTGTTAGATGAGGATATCTCACAGAACATTTGCCTGCCATTCTATAAGTGTGAGTCTCTTCTGGACTGTGGAGGCAGGGGCTTGTGCCACAGTTTCTTTCATCCCACTAATGGGAGCTTTCCCCTTGGCACTAGCAACCCTGGCTGCTAAGGGCTGCAGCAGAAGAATGCAAAGGTGACCAATTGTCCCAGTTTCCCCAGGACTGTCAGTGCTAAACCCAGGAGAGTCATGGGAAAACCAAGATCTGTTGGTCACCCTTACACTGAAGAGTCAGATCTTTCTACGGCTCAGGTCCGCAAAGACTATAACTGCAAATCCCTCCCGCTACTTCCTGTGCTAAGGAAGAACTATAGATGATCATCCATGTCCCTCTTCTCTATTAGTGAAAATGATGCTACATTTTTTTCTGAGTAGGTAAAAACATATCATTCAAAAGATATTTTATACACATGCACAAACATACATACAGGTATTATTTTGCCTTCATGTACGCAGTGTTTTGTGTCTCACTTTCTATGCCTAATTTATCATGGAGTCCTTTCAGTATTGGTACATACTGAGCTACCTCATTTCTTTTTACAACTGCATAGCATTCCACTGTATGGATATAATGTGATTTACTTAAACAGTCCCCCCTACTGGTGGAAGTGGTTTAAAATCTTATTCTATTACAAACAACACTGCAGTGACTTTCTGTATATCCATGTCATTTTGCACTGGTGTGATTACGTTGATAAGACAAATACCAAGGGCCAGTAACTTTAAAACTAGTCTACTGGGACCATAAAGCCTAAACACATGTGTCTTCCCAAATCTCTCTGCTCTCTCTCCCTTTCCTTTTTCTATTATTGGAGTTTCCTAGGAAGGGTAAGGACTACTAATTGCTTGGGGGTTGGGGAGGAGGTGAGTAATTTGGACCCAGGCTGACAAAGTACAGAAAACAGTAACCTGGCTCTTAATAATTGCCCTGGGACCAGCAGCAACCAGGAAGGGGCATGAGCTTAGCTGAGTCCTCCCAGACCTACACAGAGATTTGAGTGCTGGTTTTGCTGCATTGAACTCTGCAGACTTGAACATGCTCTTTCCCTGCTATAAGGGACCAGTAACTTAGCTGTGGGTGGGGATATGAAGATGGGGTCTATATAGTTCAAAGTCTGTGCTCTTGCCACAAAACTGCCTTTTAACTTTCAGAGCTAACCTTGACCTTAGCAATGACTAATCTTCTCCCTCATCACCCTGTTAGAAATGATGAAAATAAATCCCTCAGAGGGACTGTACTTACCCAAGTCAAACAGAAAATTAGTGGCAGGACCAGGACTGGGGCTTCAGGCCACTGTATTTTAGTGGTGGGGGGAATCTTCATTGACTCTTTAGTGGGACTGAAGGTGCCTTATAACCACAGCCATTGAGTTTGCTCCGTATTGGAAGTGCCTCCTGGAACATGTGCATAGTTTCGGGGGCTGTAGCAGGATAGCATGGAAAGGGATGCCAGGAGACCAGCAGGAAGATAGCTTGACTCTGAGAGTTGGATTAAGAGGAAGGGTTGGGTCAGAGCTTTGGAAGTTTGGGGAGAAAAGTGGCTTAGGTCTTCCTCTGCAAATAGAGGGATGACTAAAGTTGTCAACCAGAGAAAAGAGGATTGTTTTTGAGCCTTGGGAGAACGAAAAGCTTAGAAGCAGGAAATCCAGCGAAAGGAATGGTGTAAGTGGGAGCTTAGTGGAAGACTTCTGTTGCTACAGCACAGTTGCTAATGGTTAGAAAAGGAAGTTAAGTGGTCACACAAGGTCCTTAAATGAAAGATATCAGAGAATTTTGGACCCTGGTCTTTAAGTTAACAAAGATCACAGAGACCAGGGCACCAATTATCTAGTGCCACCAACTTATAAGGAATGACTGCTTCCAACTGCCTTATTCCCCACCCTTTCACCTGACCATCAGCTACCAAAGATGGATATGTTCTTCTGTGGGTGTTTCTTCTTGGGGACAGTCCCCCTGCTGCTTCCAGCTCTGGGATACCACCACCAAGCCACATGATATCCTAACCACCTCCTATGAGACCAGTAGTTCCTGTTCTGACTCTGGTGATGACCTCATTGAAGCAGCCAGGGCAGTGATTTCTTCTCTGAGTTTCTCTTCAACAACTCCCCTCCAAAGGAAGAGAGTTGTTTTTGGCTGACAATGGCCTGCTATTAGCCCTTGGTTTACATGCATTATTTCATTTAATGCCCATAGTAACAGTCCTGTAAGGGAGGTGGAGAAGTTGAGGTTTAGAGAGGTTAAGTGACTAGTTCAAGTCATAGTAACCCGGGTCTGTCTGACATTACTGCCTGTCCTTTCCAAATACCATGCATCTACAAGATGGTCACCATGTCCTGGCTTGGGTGTCAGGTCTAACCTGAGAATCATTTTAGTCCACTTCTTCACCCAATAGGGGCCACTATTTCACCCAATAGGAAAAGCCATGGGCTGGTAATGTCTGCAGATTTCCCACTAGTTTAGCTGGAGTAGACCATGTACTGCAAATGATTCACAAATGGGGAGAAAAAAATCACAATCCTTTGGAGCATTGCCCGAAATACCGTAATTCCAAATTTTGCATATTTTTTCACAATATCTGATACTTTATTTTTAAATAGAAAGGAACTATTACTATAGAAAGCGTTATATATAACCAAATCAACAAAACAAACCTATGACTGACAAAAAAGATGGAAACATCATTGTGAAAATATTTACTATACAAAATCTTATCTCAATAGCTACTACTTGGCAAAAATATTAAATTAACATCCATATTATTATTACAATTAATATTGTTAAAAGCAACTTGTGTCAACAATACTTCAATTTTTTGTCTTTAAAGTTTTTATTGTTATGTTAATCACCATACATTACATCATTAGTTTTTGATGTAGTGTTCCATGATTCATTGTTTGTACATAACACCCAGTGCTCCATGCAGAACGTGCCCTCTTTGATACCCATCACCAGGCTAACCCATACCCCCACCCCCTCCCCTCTAGAACCCTCAGTTTGTTTTTCAGAGTCCATCGTCTCTCATGGTTCGTCTCCCCCTCTGATTTCCACCCCTTCATTCTTCCCCTCCTGCTATCTTCTTTTTTTTTCTTAACATATATTGCATTATTTGTTTCAGAGGTACAGATCCGTGATTCAACAGTCTTGCACAATTCACCGCACTCACCATAGCACATACCCTCCCCAATGTCTATCACCCAGCCACCCCATCCCACCCACCCCACCCCCACTCCAGCAACCCTCAGTTTGTTTCCTGAGATTAAGAATTCCTCATATCAGTGAGGTCATATGATACATGTCTTGCTCTGATTGACTTTTTTCACTCAGCATAACACCCTCCAGTTCCATCCATGTCGTTGCAAATGGCAAGATCTCATTCCTTTTGATGGCTGCATAATATTCCAATGTATATATACCACTTCTTCTTTATCCATTCATCTGTCAATGGACATCTTGGCTCTTTCCACAGTTCAGCTATTGTGGACATTGCTGCTATAAACATCGGGGTGCACGTACCCCTTCAGATCCCTGTATTTGTATCTTTGGGGTAAATACCCAGTAGTGCAATTGCTGGGTCCTATGGTAACTCTATTTTCAACTTTCTGAGGAACCTCCATACTGTTTCCCCGAGTGGTTGCACCAACTTGCATTCCCACCAACAGTGTAGGAGGGTTCCCCTTTCTCCACATCCCTGCCAACATCTGTCGTTTCCTGACTTATTAATTTTAGCCATTCTGACTGGTGTGAGGTGGTATCTCATTGAGGTTTGGATTTGGATTTCCCTGATGCTGAGCGATGTTGAACACTTTTTCATGTGTCTGTTGGCCGTTTGGATGTCTTCTTTGGAAAAATGTCTGTTCATGTCTTCTGCCCATTTCTTGATTGGATTATTTGTTCTTTGGGTGTTGAGTTTGATAAGTTCTTTATCGATTTTGGATACTAGCCCTTTATCTGATATGTCATTTGCAAATATCTTCTCCCATTCTGTCGGTTGTCTTTTGGTTTTGTGGACTGTTTCTTTTGCTGTGTAAAAGCTTTTTATCTTGAGGAAATCCCAATAGTTCATTTTTGCCCTTGCTTCCCTTGCCTTTGGCAATGTTTCTAGGAAGAAGTTGCTGCGGCTGAGGTCGAAGTGGTTGCTACCTGTGTTCTCCTTTAGGATTTTGATGGACTCCTGTCTCACGTTTAGGTCTTTCAACCATTTTGAGTCTACTTTTGTGTGTGGTGTAAGGAAATGGTCCAGTTTCATTCTTCTGCATGTGGCTGTCCAATTTTCCCAACACCATTTGTTGAAGAGACTGTCTTTTTTCCATTGGACATTCTTTTCTGCTTTGTCAAAGATGAGTTGACCATAGAGTTGAGGGTCCATTTCTGGGCTCTCTATTCTGTTCCATTGATCTATGTGTCTGTTTTTGTGCCAGTACCATACTGTCTTGATGATGACAGCTTTGTAATAGAGCTGGAAGTCCGGAATTGTGATGCCGCCAGCTTTGCTTTTCTTTTTCAACATTCCTCTGGCTATTTGGGGTCTTTTCTGGTTCCATACAAATTTTAGGATAATTTGTTCTATTTCTTTGAAAAAAGTGGATGATATTTTGACGGGGATTATATTGAATGTATAGATTGCTCTAGGCAGCATTGATATCTTCACAATATTTGTTCTTCCAATCCATGAGCATGGAACGTTTTTCCATTTCTTTGTGTCTTCCTTAATTTCTTTCATGAGTATTTTATAGTTTTCTGAGTACAGATTCTCTGCCTCTCTGGTTAGATTTATTCCTAGGTATCTTATGGTTTTGGGTGCAATTGTAAATGGGATCGACTCCTTAACTTCTCTCTCTTCTGTCTTGGTGGTGGTGTATAGGAATGCCATTGATTTCTGTGCATTGATTTTATATCCTGCCACTTGACTGAATTCCTGTATGAGTTCTAGCAGTTTTGGGGTGGAGTCTTTTGGGTTTTCCACATAAAGTATCATATCATCTGCAAAGAGTGAGAGTTTGACTTCCTCTTTGCCGATTTGGGTGCCTTTTATTTCTTTTTGTTGTCTGATTGCTGTGGCTAGGACTTCTAGTACTATGTTGAATAGCAGTGGTGATAGTGGACATCCCTGCCACGTTCCTGACCTTAGGGGGAAAGCTCTCAGCTTTTCCCCACTGAGAATGATATTCACTGTGGGTTTTTCATAGATGGCTTTTATGATATTGAGGTCTGTACCCTCTACCCCTATACTCTGAAGAGTTTTGATCAAGAAAGGATGCTGTACTTTGTCAAATGCTTTTTCTGCATCTATTGAGAGGATCATATGGTTCTTGTTCTTTCTTTTGTTAATGTATTGTATCACGTTGATTGATTTGCGGATGTTGAACAAACCTTGCAGGCCAGGGATAAATCCCACTTGGTCATGGTGAATAATCCCTTTTTTAAAAGATTTTATTTATTTATTTGAGAGAGAGAGAATGAGAGAGAGAGAGCACAAGAGGGAAGAGGGTCAGAGGGAGAAGCAGACTCCCCGTTGAGCAGGGAGCCCGATGCGGGACTCGATCCCGGGACTCCAGGATCACGACCTGAGCCGAAGGCAGTCGCTTAACCAACTGAGCCACCCAGGCGCCCGTGAATAATCCTTGGATACTATTGGCTAATATTTTGGTGAGAATTTTTGCATCCATGTTCATCAAGGATATTGGTCTGTAATTCTCCTTTTTGATGGGGTCTTTGTCTGGTTTGGGGATCAAGGTAATGGTGGCCTCCTAAAATGAGTTTGGAAGTTTTCCTTCCATTTCTATTTCTTGGAACAGTTTCAGAAGAATAGGTATTAAGTCTTCTTTGAATGTTTGGTAGAATTCCCCTGGGAAGCCATCTGGCCCTGGGCTTTTGTTTGTTGGGAGATTTTTGATGACTGCTTCAATTTCCTTAGTGGTTATAGGTCTGTTCAGGTTTTCTCTTTCTTCCTGGTTCAGTTTTGGTAGTTGATACATCTCTAGGAATGCATCCATTTCTTCCAGGTTATCTAATTTGCTGGCATATAGTTGCTCATAATATGTTCTTATAATTGTATTTCTTTGGTGTTGGTTGTGATCTCTCCTCTTTCATTCATGATTTTGCTGATTTGGGTCATTTCTCTTTTCCTTTTGATAAGTCTGGCCAGGGGTTTATCAATCTTGTTAATTCTTTCAAAGAACCAGCTCCTAGTTTCGTTGATCTGTTCTACTGTTCTTTTGGTTTCTATTTCATTGATTTCTCTCTGATCTTTATTATTTCTCTTCTCCTGCTGGGTTTAGGCTTTATTTGCTGTTTTTTCTCTAGCTCCTTTAGGTGTAGAGCTAGGTTGTGTATTTGAGACCTTTCTTGTTTCTTGAGAAAGGCTTGTATTGCTATATACTTTCCTCTTAGGACTGCCTTTGCTGCATCCCAAAGATTCTGAACAGTTGTGTTTTCATTTTCATTGGTTTCCATGAATTTTTTAAATCCTTCTTTAATTTTCTGGTTGACCCATTCATTCTTTAGTCGGATGCTCTTTAGCCTCCATGTATTTGAGTTCTTTCCAACTTTCCTCTTGTGATTGAGTTCTAGTTTCAAAGCATTGTGGTCTGAAAATATGCAGGGAATAATCCCAATCTTTTGGTACCGGTTGAGACCTGATAGGATGTGATCTATTCTGGAGAATGTTCCATGGGAACTAGAGAAGAATGTGTATTCCATTGCTTTGGGATGGAATGTTCTGGATATGTCTGTGAAGTCCATTTGGTCCAGTGTGTCATTTAAAGTCTTTATTTCCTTGTTGATCTTTTGCTTAGATGACCTGTCCATTTCAGTCAGGGTGGTGTTAAAGTCCCTCACTATTATTGTATTGTTGTCAGTGTGTTTCTTTGCTTTTGTTATTAATTGCCTTATATAATTGGCTGCTCCCATGTTAGGGGCATAGATATTTACAATTGTTAGATCTTCTTGTTGGATAGACCCTTTAAGTAAGATATAGTGTCCTTCCTCATCTCTTATTCCAGTCTTTGGTTTAAAATCTAATTTGTCTGATATAAGTATTGCCAGCCTAGCTTTCTTTTGGTGTCCATTAGCATGGTAAATGGTTTTGCACCCCCTCACTTTCAATCTGGGGGTGTCTTTGGGTCTAAAATAAGTCTCTTGCAGACAGCACATCAATGGGTCTTGTTTTTTAATCCAATCTGATAGCCTGTGTCTTTTGATTGGGGCATTTAGCCCATTTACATTCAGGGTAACTATTGAAAGGTATGAATTTAGTGCCATTGTATTGCCTGTAAGGTGACTGTTACTGTATATTGTCTGTGTTCCTTTCTGGTCTATGCTGCTTTTAGGCTCTCTCTTTGCTTAGAGGACCCCTTTCGATATTTCTTTTAGGTCTGGTTTCGTGTTTGCAAATTCCTTTAGTTTTTGTTTGTCCTGGAAGCTTTTTCTCTCTCCTTCTATTTTCAATGACAGCCTAGCTGGATATAGTATTCTTGGCTGCATATTTTTCTTATTTAGTGCTCTGAATATATCATGCCAGTCCTTTCTGACCTGCCAGGTCTCTGTGGATAGGTCTGTTGCCAATCCAATGTTTCTACCATTATAGGTTATATATCTCTTCTCCCGAGCTGCTTTCAGGATTTTCTCTTTGTCTCTGAGACTTGTAAGTTTTCCTATTAGATGTTGGGGTGTTGGCCTATTTTTAGTGATTTTGAGGGGGGTTCTCTGTGCCTCCTGGATTTTGATGCCTGTTTTCTTCCCCACATTAGGGAAGTTCTCTGCTATAATTTGCTCCAATATACCTTCTGCCCCTCTCTCTCTTTCTTCTTCTTCTGGGATCCCAATTATTCTAATGTTGTTTCGTCTTATGGTATCGCTTATCTCTCGAATTCTGCCCTCGTGATCCAGTAGTTGTTTATCTCTCTTTTTCTCAGCTTTTTTTTTTAAAGATCTTATTTATTTATTTGAGAGAGCGAGAATGAGAGAGAGAGAGCACATGAGAGGGGGGAGGGTCAGAGGGAGAAGCAGACTCCCTGCTGAGCAGGGAGCCCGATGTGGGACTCGATCCCGGGACTCCAGGATCATGACCTGAGCCGAAGGCAGTCGCTTAACCAACTGAGCCACCCAGGCGCCCTCTCAGCTTCTTTATTTTCCATCATTTGGTCTTCTATATCGCTGATTCTCTCTTCTGCCTCACTTATCCTAGCAGTTAGTGCTTTTTGATTTTGACTTGGTTAGATTTTAGTTCTTTTATTTCTCCAGAAAAGGTTTCTCTAATAATTTCCATGCTCTTTTCAAGCCTAGGTAGTATCTTTAAAATCATCATTCTGAACTCTAGGTCCAATATCGTACTAATGTCCATATCGAGTAGGTCCCTTGCAGACGGTACTACCTCTTGTTCTTTTTGTTGAGGTGATTTTTTTCCATCTTGTCATTTTGTCCAGAGGAGAGTAGATGAATGAGAGAACAAAATGCTAACAGGGTAACCACGTCCCCAGAAAATATACTCTAAACAAATCAGAAAAGACCTGAAACCAGGGGAAAGAAAGGGAAAGAAAGAAAAATGAAAGAGAAAAAAAAGAAAAAGAAAAAGATAAAAACAAACAAAAACAGAACAAAAAAAAAAACAGAATATGATCAAATATGATCAGGCTGGTGCATAGATCAGTGCCACACACTAGATTTTGGGTGTATTTTGGTCTGTTAGAAGAAAGCATCTCCCAGAATTTTAAAGAAAGAAAGACATATATGTACAAAATAAGGGTTGATATGATGAAGGGATGAAATATGACTGTAAAGATGAAAATTATAAAAAATTTTATAAAAGGAATTGATAAGAAGTTGTTTGAAAAAAGAAAGAAGAGGGTTTAAAAAGAAAGAAAGAAAGAAAGAAGGGGGAGAGAATGTGATGAGGCAGGAGAGTAGAACAAAGCCATACACTAGAGATTTAGGGTATATTTTGATTTGTTAGAAGAAACTGCATTCCAGAATTTTAAAGCGAGAACAACATATATATGTGCCAAAAATAAGGGTAACTACTATGAAGGGATAGAATATGACTCTAAAAATGAAAAATAAAAATGTTTTTTTAAAAAGGGGATTGATAAGATGTTGGTTGGAAAAGGGAAAAAGAAAAATTAAAAAAAAAAGACAGTTAAAAAAATTAACTTTGGAAGCCTAAAGAATCATGGTAAAAAAGCCATGCATTCTATGTGCAGTATTCCCCTAGCACTGGAGTTCTGCCGTTCTCATTGATCGGCAAACTTGGTCTTGGTGAGCTGTTCCTGCTGATCTTCTGGGGGAGGGGCCTGTTGCCATGGTACCCAAATGTCTTTGCCGGAGGTGGAATTGCCCCACCCCTCCCGGGGCCAGGCTAAGTAATCTGCTTGGGTTTGCTCTCCGAGCTTTTGTTTCCTGCAAGTTTTCCATACAGCTTTGGAGGATGAGAGTGAAAATGGCGGTCTCCCAATCTCCGCCCTGGAGAAGCCGAGAACTCGGGGCCTGCTCCTCAGTGTGGCCCCAGAGAAAAGCAAGCAGTCAATCACTCCTGTCTCCCCGGTCTCTGGCCGCACTCCGTGCTCACCCGGCCTGTGACCGAGCGTTTCTATCTCTGGCGCCCGACTCGGTGTGGAGTCTCCAAACCCAGCAGATCCCTGCGGTGTGCTCCTACGCCGCTCCTCCCAGGGGAGGAAGGGGAGTCTCCCCGGATCTGCCAATTGTTGAGTCCCTGCTGGAGAAGCAGTGGCCCGACTGTGTCGCTGATCACAGTTTATGGCAACCCCGAGCTGAGAGCCTGCACCTCGGCTCTGTCTCTGCAGCCAGCTTCCCCGATCCGATACCTGGGAGCTCTGCCACACTCAGGCACCCCTGGTCTTTCTGTGACCCCGAGGGTCCCGAGACCACACTGTCCCGCGAGGGTTCCACCCCCGGCTCAGCCACTGTAGCGACGTCCCTCAGCGGAGCTGACGTCAAAAAGTTCCGATTTTGTGCTCCGTGGCTCTATCACTTGTCAGAAGTGGAGGACGGAGGTCCCCTCCCCCGCCGTCTATCCTGCTGAATATCACCTCGGATTCACTTCTCCACACATCCTACCTTCCAGAAAGTGGTTGCTTTTCTCTTCAGAGAGATGTTGCTATTCTTTTCTTCGATCTCCTGTTGAGTTCGTAGGTGTTCAGAATGGTTTGATCCCTATCCAGCTGAATTCCTGAGACCAGACGAAATCCAGGTCTCCTACTCCTCTGCCATCTTGCTCCGCCCCCCCAATTTTGCATATTTTTATACTTTGTAACAACATGCTATAACATACCTAGAAGTTCTTAAAGCTGGGGACTTCAGCCTTTAATGGTGTTTTAAAAATGCTTGCAACCTAGTGCCAAAGGTACCTTGCAAACATACAACTATGCAGCTCATTTGGCTACAACTCACTCAAAGAACAAAGCACTGAAGACTCAGTTGATGCTTTCTGTGCTTTGGTCTTTATTAAAAATAACTGTCTCTTTCCAATCATGGCTTCAAATGTCTCATAATGTGGGTGTGACAAGCCCATATCACCTACCCCATGTACTTGGGGAGTTGGGGAGATTGTGTTATTGCCAAACTGGCCCCATGCACAGTTATCTGAAGGCATGCACGGGACCTAAGAATATATTTACTAACGTCCTCTCGGGATGAAGTGGTTAGATAATAAAGAGGGGATGTGTGAGTTTTCATTTTTATTTTTTCTCAGCTTTATAAAGTGGTGTTGACAAAAATGAAGTTGGTAGACAGAAAGGGATACTAGAACCAGGTGGTTCTGCTTGCTTCTTGCAGCAGTAGTGGTCTAGGGAAGATGAAATTCATTAATTCATTAGTGCTTCTGTGTGTGGGGGGGAATGGGAGGCATGTGTGCATGTGTGCATGTGTGCGTGTGTGCGTGTGTGCGTGTGTCTTGTCCGTTTTGCCCCACCAGTGATAGGTGAGAACAGGAGCAAGGTCTCAGGTAAAAGGACTTCAGGGGTGGGATTGACTTCAGGGTAGGGTAAGAGACAGATCCATGGGAGACTTAACTCAGCCCCTAAACCTGTGGATACCTTAGCTCTGAACAGTGGACTCTCTGGCTGAGCAAAATTGCCTCACCTGGAGGTAATGGTAATTTGACAGCCCACCAAACATGGAGGGAGATGGGAGGAGAGAGCTGTGATTGCAGGAGACACTAATTTGTCAAGGAAGGGATTATATTGTGGGCTTTGGTTCCAGAGGTATTGCTGGCCAGGTAACAAAGCTGAAAACCTGTGCCAAAGAAGGCCACTAGGGACAAGATTCCTTAGCAGTGGTGTTGGTAGTAGTAGTAGTAATAATAATAATGGTAATAATAATGTGAATTGCTAACAGTTGGTAAGCCTTTACTATGTGGGAAGCACTGTAAAATCATGTTACATGGGTTATCTCATTTGATCCCAGCAATAACCCTAAAAGGTAGGTGCTGTAACAATCCTTGTTTTATATGTATAGATGGAGAAACTGAGGCTTGGACAAATTTAGTTACTTCCTTAGTAGGTTAACAAATGGCACAGCTAAAATCTCGGAGTTTTACAGGACATGGAAAACCAGTTATTCCCTCAGTAAAAGAAAAAAAAGGTTTAAATCACAGGTCTCTTTGCAAGTTATACCCTATTCTATGTCATTTGACAAAAGGAGGCAGGATATGGGGGGAGATTTGTGGTGTGAATCACAGCTATTTGGTTCAGTTTTGGTTTTGTTTTTAATATGAAGTGCTAAAGTAATTAAGGTAATAATAACTGTTTAATTTACACAGCACTTTATCAGCTATAAAGATCTTGAAGATTCTTATTTGGCTTTAAAGACAACTCTGGGGAGTAGGCAAGGTAGATAATACTATTGGTTTTTTTCCAAAGAAGAGCACTGTGACCCAAGGAGGTGAAGTAAGTAGCTTGCCCAAGGTCACTATGTGGTAAACTAGCCCTGGCCTCCTAACTTCCAGTACAAGGCTTTTTTCACTGTATCTCTACATTTTCTGTTTTTGGTGTTATTTGAAATCATTTTAATTAGTCATCTGTATTTTCAAAGTCTAATTTCCCCTTCTCATTCCTTTCCTTCCATCCTGTAGTATAACTCCCTACTGTCACCTCTGGTAAAGAAGTATGGCATAATCAAGTGCACCATTAGAAGACATCTTCATGGTTAATGAGGGTAATACCATGCTGGGCCCAAAGGGAAATTTTTCTCTGACCTGAACAGCTCCTGGTAGCAATAATTAAAACATTAACTTGGCCATACAACTACCGAACAAAAGCATTCTACAAGGATCTTACTAGAAAAGACTGAAAGCGCTGCTGTTACTGCTGCCTCCTCCTCCCAGGAACCACTTGCCATAGCCCATTCAGATGCTTTACCCTAAGACCTACTGCTACCCTTCTCATAGTTTTGGACCTTCATTTATTTCCCTGTTGAAACACCAACCAGATCTGCATCCCTTTCCAACTTCTCCCTGCAGGCAAACATCTGGTAAAACTACTCCCCCTTCTCTAGCCAGGCTATATTTAAGGGATTAAGACTACTCAACTTCTAAATGACTACTAACTGCAGTAATCAAATTCTAACACCCACTGGCCAGGGCTTAGAGCAAGGCTGACTGTTACCATCTGGATTTTGTGCTGCTCAACTCTTGATAGCTTATCCAGAAAAGTACAAATGCAAAAAGGGAGAGGGAAAGAGAGAGGGAAAGGGAGATATCAGTGGTATTATAACTCAAGCTGACAGGCCTGAAAGGGGGGAGTAAGAGAGGAATAGAAAAGAAATAAGAATAAGATGAGCGTGTTACATTGGAGGAGCCGCTGGGGATGGCAGCGATCATTCACAGAGTTGTAGATGACAAAAGACGCTTGTTTTCCCACCAATGATGCATAGGATTCCCACTGGTCTTGGAACCATCTCTCAGCCACCATTTCATTAGCTCTGAGATTGTGCCCTAATCAATGTGTGCAGCTCTCTGCTCAGAGTTGCTGGGGAGAATGCAGCACTGACTAAAATGGGAAGAGAAGGGTTATTAGTTAGGATCTGGGGGACGTCTAGACCTGAATCACACAAAAAATAAACAGCAGGCAAAATTGTTCTCTGGGAGGGTGAGGGGACTGACCTTTAATTGGAAACAGGACCTAACAAACCAGATTGCTTAAGAAAGGGGAGGAGCAGGGGAAGTGGCAGGGGGAGTCCAGTGTGAAACAGACTAATAGCAATAAACAAACACCAAAATTGATACACAGAGAAATATGGAGACAGAGCTAATCCCTCTTGCCCCTTTCATCTCTTCATACATATGATAAAAAGTAATGTACTTGTTAGACATTGGGAACGGTATGTGCTATGGTGAGTGCTGTGAATTGTGTAAGACTGTTGAATCACAGACCTGTACCTCTGAAACAAATAATACATTATATGTTAAAAAAAAAAAAGAAGAAGATAGCAGGAGGAGAAGAATGAAGGGGGGGAAATCGGAGGGGAAGATGAACCATGAGAGATGATGGACTCTGAGAAACAAACTGAGGTTTCTAGAGGGCAGGGAGGTGGGGGGATGGGTCAGCCTGGTGATGGGTATTAAAGAGGGCACGTTCTGCATGGAGCACTGGGTGTTATATGCAAACAATGAATCATGGAACACGACATCAAAAACTAATGATGTAATGTATGGTGATTAACATAACATAATAATAATAAAAAAAGTAATGTACTCGTTTGATCTGTAGGTTGCTTTCGGTGGTGTGGACATTTTACCAATATTTGCTTTCCCAGTCCATGCGCATGGAATATCATTTCCATTTGGTTGTGTTGTCTTCAATCACATCCATCAGTGTTTTATAGTTTCAGTGTACAGGTCTTTTACATTTTTGGTTAAGTTTATTCCTAAGTATCTTATTACAGACACAATTCTGATATCCACACTTTTTCTGAAGTGTTCATTATGGCTTGGCATCCTGCTACTCATATTGTATACATTAGTACTAATACTCACAACAATACTTCCAGGTAAGTGTTACTGCCTTCACATTACAGATAAGGCACTGAAACTGAGAATGGTCAACCAACTTCTCCAAGGGGATGACTGTCAACCTAAATCTGTCTGATTCCAAAGCCTAGACACATTTCTACTCATTATACTGTACACATTGCCTCTCTTTCCTGGAAAGTAAGGGTTGATTTGAGGTTGATTTGAGGTGAGAGAAGGGGTAGTTCCCAAAACCACAAGAAATCTGAATGATCCAGTTTGGGAGTTTTCAGAGAAACATTTGTACGTGGGAGCAATATGGGCAGCAATATGGCACCTGGGAGAGACAGTGGGCATAATGGACTCTGAATTCCATGGAGTTTGGGCTCCATCAGTAACCTGCTGTGTGAGCAAGTCATGTCACTTCCCCAAGCTGCCATCTCTTTGCTGGGAACTGCAGATAAAGATGCTAACATTTGGCATCTTTTGGCACACCAAGGGAAGACCAAGACGTAAGAGACAAAACTATTAATATTGCTCAGGTCTGTGGCCATAAAGTAGCCTCCTACCAAATTAAAGACTGCAAGGATAGCTCCTGGACTCAGGAATAGAAATTATTTCAAAACTGAGCAGTCAGAAAGGTAAACCATGCACAAAACTCTTTGTAAATCACAAATAAGGCTGAGTTATATCTGACAAGCACAGTGCCCAGAGTGCCACAACCTACCCATAGTAGGTACCTGATGAATGTATATAAAGTGAAATTGAGTGCAGGAAAAACACACCTGGGGAGAACAACAAGAAAGCATATTCTTGAATGTTCCTATTAATGGGCTCCTAAAAGCCACTTGCTACTATAGGAAACACATGAAGATTCTTATATTTTCAAGCATATATATTTAGGCAAAAGCCCATTAAGTAGAGTAAAAAGAAGTGTAGATTTTGGAGTCAGAAAAACCTGGATTTGAAACTCAGCTCCACCACTTACTAGGTGTGTGTCCTTGGGCAAGTAATTTAACTTATAAACCTCAGCATTTTCATTTGCAAAAACACATATAATGACATTCAACTCTTAATAAAGATCAAAAGAATACATGAAAGTGCTTAGTGCTATGTATAAATTCAATACTTATTTCTTTTTTCCTTCTGTGGATATGGTGATAATATTTTTTGATCCCTAAATTGGAACACAAGGCTTGTTAAGTGTTAGTATATATGTGGTTGCAACAGGATACTGGGGGGTTCAATTTGAAATCAGTGTTTTGCCCCAAATTTGACAGCATCATTTACATACGAATAGTCCAGACCCATTGGGTCTTTACTAACAGAGGTTAGGGTACTTTTGGTTTTTAAGGATCAGTCCATGAGAGCACAGACTCTCTCCCTCCCATGAATAACAGAGCAGGGATCACTGGGAAAGGAAACAAAGCCTATAAATAGAAAATCAAATTTAAGTCTGTAGAGGAATTTGTGCCTGCTGTCCCCATAAAGATACTCATAGTGCTGGGACTTTTGAACTTCTCCCCCAACCCCCCCAAAAAAAGAACCTAGAACATCAGAAGGGCTTCTGATTATAGGTATGAAGATTTAAGGTAAGTTAAGAGAAATGTTCTACTCAAGTCTGGAAGAGAAACCAGTGTTGAAACAAGTGGTGATTAGAACAGCTAGTATTAGTGAACCCAAGTGTTTGTATCTCTTTAAATTTAGCACATAGACATTTCGAATCTAATCTTCTCTAATGTTTATATTAAAACAGCAAGGCAATTTTTGAAGGACCAAAAGGATGACTGAGTTGAAAACATCCTCTTCTGTTATATTCCATTAATCACAACTATGGGAAATACAGTTTCAAAGGGCAGCTATAATCTGCCATAACTAAGGCACCCCCATTTACCTGGTGGCAATCTATTCTGATAGCAGATTCTAATTCCAGGCCAATTATGTAGGAAGAAATGACTAGCTTTTAGAGGTCTAACCTTGCATATAACTCAAAACTAGTTATATGAAATAAAGGTAAGTATCACAAGACCATTTCCCATAGAACAAACAACTAAAAGCAGGGTGTCATCACACCAACTATCATGATCTATGGCTTTACTGGACAGAACCCAAAAGTCTACAGCTAGCTACATAACAATTTCTGCCAACCTAAAGCAAAAATTCTAACCCCTTCTTATTCTATTTTGCCATTTATGTGCCTTGGGCTTTCAAGGGAAGTCTAAATGTACAATTATACAATGAAAACTGGCAAATAAATCTCATTTTATCTGTGTACCTTTCAAAAGCTTAAGATGGTTAGAGTGGACATCATAGTCAACAAACCCATCTCCTTGTTCATGGCTATATACTTGTAACTATATACTTAAGCTATCCCCTCCAAATGGCTGTTCTTACTTTTCTTAAATGTTTCTTCTCCTCCTTTTAGCCTTGATGCAGAGAAAGGAAATGCTTGTTCTACTTAGCTCTCAATTCTACAGGAGCAACCAAAGATTTACTCTACCAACATGAGACCGGTGGAAAACTAAGAGCACTTTTAACATAGAGAAGTGAGCGTAGAGTAGGCAGAGATTGCCCATGCCAATGAACTCCTTCTGGTTATTGCAGAGAAATCAGCTATAAGAAAACACTCTGTCTACCTATAATCTCTGTGCTTTTCCTGATGGGCAGAATTTCCACCATGATATTTCCAATTGATGGGCTTTTTAATTTCTCCAGGCCTTTCTCACCTGGAGGCATGGTAAGACTTTTCCAGGCTTATTATTCACTGATTTTTTTAAAAATCACATGGTTTTTAGCCAGGAGTAGCACCTTACATAATGAAAAATAACAAGGGAAATGTAACCTGAAAACCTCGTAAACCTTGAGTAAGTATGAAAGAGGACAATTTTTTTGTAGAGTATATGAACATACCATCTCCTTATTCAAGGATTCAGAGGTGGATTGGAATGCCCTTTGGTCTATCTCAACTTCCTAATTGAATCCCACATATATAAGTCCTTCAAAATGCATGTTCAGAGGTAAAAGGACATGTTGATTGACAGCTTGAAACAAAGGTGGGTATATGGATATCTATTTGAAAGAAGGTGGTTCTGGAGTGAGTGGATAGGAGAATCAAAGAGAAAAATGGTAGTTAGAGGAAAAGATGTCAGTGAAGGGTATCAGGAAGGCAGAATTCAGTGTGTAAAACCTTTTACTGTATGAGGAAAAAAACATCAAGCATACATTTTCCATGAAGCTTACAATATTTTCTAAACTCTGCTTGATTTATCCTTTCAGCATCCTACAAAGGCAATGAGGATGTAGGGTATCATCTTCATAACTCATTGCTTCAATAGGTACACTTAGAGTGCTTTTCCTTCTCCAAGTTTAGGTGCAGGAAAATGTCATATTTTCTCAATAGCATTTAAGAACGTCAAAGTGTGTTACAGATTCTGTTCAGTTTATATTATTGCCACTTACATGTTTTATTTTTTCAGAATACGTGTGTAGGTATATTTTAGCTTAGATATAAACCTTTAAGTAAGTTGATATAAATAAATAAAAATTATACCATTTTCCTGGGTTAAAATGTTTTCAGGGTCTCACTAAGACAATTTAAAAAGGATCTTGAGAAACTCCATTGATAACATTCTTTATTCTCTTCTTGAGCTCTAACATCTAATGTAACCTACAACCCTAAAAAGGGCTTCTTGAGTCAAAATGCTTAATTAATTTCCTCAAGGTAAATGTCACAAGACCATCTCACCACATAATAGACAATCTAAGGCAACTAAGAGCTAAGAAACATGTGAAATACATATTTTTCAAGTCTCAAGACAGTCATTCTGCCTTAGTTGGGTATTTTGCTTGAGTCTAAGATGAGATGTCATCTATTTTCTGATTGGAATATGGAGTCACTGGGCTTATATAACCACATTTAAGTGAAAATATAAAATGCACTCTAAAAGCCAAATATAAATATATTTTGATTAGTCATGCCACAATTGAGGACTGATTATTACAAAATTCTAAACAAACAACCCTATGAAATTTGTCGATTACAGTTTAACAGTGGGCTGTAAAACTCTGGTTTCAGCTGTGTTCAGGTACCTCCCATTTTCACTATCACATCCCTACACCAGAGAATATCTTTTTATATTATAGGCTACACTTTTTAAAATATATTGTGTTATGTTCAGGCACAAAAAGACAGAAAATTATTTTTTAATAGACAGAAATTATTTTTAATACACAAAATAAAGAAATTAAGTATGCCTTACATAGAAAACAAAATATACAGCATTCAAAAAATGTTACTCTTGGTTTTCTTTAGACATTTAAAAAGTTTTTTGAAACAATTATAGATTCATAGGAAGGTTCAAAGAAATGTACAAGGAGGTCCTGTGCACCCTTCATGCACCCTCCCCCATATTACCAGCTTGCATAACTATAGTACAATAGCAAATGCAGGAAGCTGACATTGGTACAATCCACAGAGCTTATTCGGATTTCACCAGTTACACACAAATTCAGTGTGTGTGTGTGTGTGTGTGTGTGTGTGTGTGTGTGTAGCTCTGCAATTTTATCACAGGTGTAGCTTTGAGGAAACATCATGACAATCAAGATATTGAACTGTACCATCACTACAAGACTCCCTCATGCTACTCCTTTATAGCCACACTGCTGCCTCTGCCCTTCCCATCCCTAACCACTGGCATCCACAAATCTGTTCTGTTTCTATAATTTGTTATTTCACGATCGTTACATAAATGGAATTATTCAAAATCTATCCTTTTGAGATTAGTTTTTTACACTCAGGATAATCTCCCTGAGGTTCATCAAAGTTATATTGCTGAGTAGTATTCCATGGTATGCATGTACCATGATTTGTTTAACCAGTCATCCATTGAAGGACATCTGGGTAGTTTACAGTGTTTGGATATTATGAATAAAACTTCTATGAACATATATGTACACATTTCTACCTGAAAATAAATTTTTTACTTCTCTGGAATCTGTGCTCAAGAGTACCATGGCTGGGCTGTATGGTAAATCTATTTTCAGTTTGAAAGGAAACTTCCAAACTATTTTTCAGAGTACCTGTTACCATTTTACATTCCCACCAACAATATATGAATGATCTACTGTCTTTATATCCTCTGTAACATTTGGTGGTGTCACTACTTTTTTGTTTTAGCTATTCTAATAGACATGTAGTAACATCTCATTGTGGTCTTGATTTGCATTTCTCTAATGGCTAATGATATTGAATATTTTTTCATGTACTTATTTGCCATCTGTATATTCTCTTGGATGAAATGTCTATGTTTTTTACCCATTTTCTAATTAGATCTTTTGGTTTTTAAATACTTAGATTTTAGGGTTCTTTATATATTCTAGAAATAAGTCCTTTGTTGGAAATGTGATTTGAAAATATTTTCTCCCAGTCTATAGTTTCCCTTTTTATCCTCTTAATAAAGTCACAGAGCAAAAGTTTTACATTTTAATGAGATCCAGTTTATCAATTTTTACTTTTATGAATCATGCTTTTGGTACCATATTGTTATATGCCTATTGTATAACACCTTTAGAGAAACATTCCTCATGAAGTTCTTTCTGCTATCTTTCATGCCTTTGGAGGCTTTTATGTGTGTGTGCATGCACACACACTGACTGGCCTAACTAGAAGAATTTGAACTTATTGCTTATGCATAATTACTAATGTATATGTGCTACTATGGAATCTATAGAAATATAGCTCCTAGTGCTGAATATAATGCTATAAAATATATTATCTACAGGAGTTTATTTTTTATCTCTGAGGTGAACAGGGGAAAATAGCTCATAAAGTTACAATTCCTCTTCAAATTATACTGTCTCCTATTTAGAAAAACTAAATAGAGAAGCATGACTAGTACATATACAGTGTTATATAAATCTGTGAAATTTATACCTTGAAAATTATGTGGTCACACACAGGCAAAAAATCTAAAATCTAAAATTCTTTAGCTCCTAGGAGAAACAGTATATAGTTTTATAGAAATTGAGATTTGAGGCCACTGTACAACAAATGCTCGACATACCTACTTTAGTAAGATAACATGAATGAAATCCAGTAAAATGGGACTCACAGCAGGACACTGGTTTTAGGTGTTCATTATGATGACAATCAGAGTCCATGAGTTTATATTGCCAACCACTAACTTGTCATTATCTGCCCTTAAAACTTAACTTGGCCTTAGGTAGAGCTAGATCTCTGATACCTTGCCTTAGTTTGTACCACTGTTTGACCAATTCCGGTTATTTGCACAATAACCCTTTGAAATCAGGGAAAAGAGTCCAAGTGACTTGCCTGGATTCCCAGTGGTAAATTCTCTCAGAGTCAGGAATGAGGGGGTAGTAACCCAGCTTCTCTGTATTCTTTTTGGAAATCCTTCAGGACATAAATGCTGCTTTCTTCCAAAGGAGTGACTTAAAGGTGATCTAAAAATAACTTAAGTACTGAACAAACCACCTCTACCCCAGTCTACCCCCAGATAAACATGGTAGAAAGTTTATTTGGAACCTTAAGCAAAAACATCAGCAAAGATCCTTTGACCCTTGGTTAAATGCAAAATAAATAGATCTCCAGCCACCTGGACAACTCAAATGCAAGAGCTATTTGTGTGGCATTTGCAAACATTGAAAGAGAAATTAGGCATCTGGCAGGGCTATGTCCTTATTTGTTGTTCTTTTTAACCTTTTACCAAACCTCCTTTCTCTTCTTCTCTTTTTTTATCATCCCATCCCCAGTACCTCCATCTTGCGGGCTCTAGCCCAAATACCTTTCCCTAGATCCCAAATGTGTAATCTGAAATTGGACTATTTGATCTTCTGAGAACTTCCCAAAGAGTTCTGATTTGAATTAGTCCTTTTTGTAATCAGCCTGGTCTGCTTAGGGACATCTGGGGGTGGGAAGTGTTTTCTAAACAAATTGTTCTATTAATTCTCCTGAGAATGCCCCTCATAGGACTTGACTAAAAAGTAAAATGCTAGACTCCTACACAGAAACACTAACTCCCACTGGTAGGAAAAGAAACACACATACATCAGCAGGGACAAATCCATATGAATGTGCCTAAGTATACAGTGAGCCACAAATGGACACAATACACAGAGGGGATGAAGTAGGGGATGGTGAGCTTCCAAATAGATTCTCCTGTTATTCTTATGGTCTGTAAAGTCTGTATAACTATCAAGGGCTCATAATTAACACTGGATGACCAGCATCCCTTAATAGTGGTGACTCAAAAGATCAGGCACCTACAATGAGTCACTGTGAAAGGTTCCCCAGCAGTGAACCAAACTGTATTCCAACAAAAGTTAAGGGCTCTGTCCTGCTCCCTGACCTGGAATTCCCCTTGTAGGATTTCCTAGGAATAATGGTCTTCACTATCCCAGAAGGACTGCAGGGAACTGTGAAATTGGGAGGAATGGGGAGGTGCCTCTGTATTCACACCCTGGCAAAATAATTGTCAGGATATTAGAAATAACTGAGTGGTATCTTTACCAACAGTGAGTCTTAGGTCTTTTTCTTCTAGAGCAGGGGCAGGGTAAGGTGAAGGTCATTGTTGTCAGCCTACAGCCTCAACAATCTGCCAACAGTAGCTTGGTTTTTCATTAAGAATATCAACTTCCTTTTTGTGGTCACCACTACACTACTGTTGTTGGTCAGGAAGTCCAAGCTCTGGAGTGTGACTAGCATGCTAAAACACATGATGACACCAAAACCCAAGAACCATGTACCCCTCAGGATGACAGCCCAGGTAGTCATCAGAAGGGAGATAGAGGAATTAACAACATCTGAGATTTACCCACTTAGAGCTTCCTTTCCTCCCACTTTCTCCTTCCTCAAGCAGAAGCAAGGAAAGGCCTGCCCAAAGGTGATGAAATCCCCAAATGCCTCACCAATAGTCATCCCACAAAGGAAGTGTCTGCTATGGTGGAAGCCTCAATTAAAACAGTTAAGACAGAGTTCAATAGCAATAGGACTAGAAGACACTGAGGAGAGAGAAGGCTGGCTACTACTTTGTTTGCTTTTCCTCCCTCCACCCCAGAGTTAAAAAGAAGCTACATGCAGAGAACAGATATCCTTTGCCTCTGAGCAAAGAATGCAATAGGTCATGCACATATCCCAGTTACCAGGCTCCCTATAAAGAAAAGCCAATAATAAAGCACTCTGGCCTAAAGATCTGCCCTGGCTCACAACCACCCCAGTGCTACCATTTATGCTATTGGTACGATGCCTGCCCTTGCTCAGACACACGTTGAGTGTAGAATGATTCAACAGCTCCTACAGTGAGTTAAAGCTTTCATGCCTGACTTCTCCAGCTACACTACACTTTTCCCATAAAATTCCCTCTGGCAACCAAGAGTCAGTTCCTAGGATTGACTTTAGCCTAGAATGATTAGATTTATGTGGTGTTTTTTCTTTTCTTTTTCTTCCTCCACTCTGTAAATCATAGAAAATGTGTATATGGACTTCTGATTTTTGGACTTGAAAAACATGGAGCATATTGTCCTTCATGCTGGAATGTAGTACAGGTGCAAGTGATGACAAGTCATGTATACACATGGTTGTCAATAATTAGTGTGGGAAAACTCTCTAAACAGAAACCTTATGCTTGCGCCCAGCCTTATCCACTGAATAGCCACCTCATGCCAGGTGTTTTGCATACATTGGCAACTAAGATTAGATTTGGCTCAGTATGTAAAAAGATATTCTGCTTCTGAGAGTTCCTGACTAGGAACATACACTCTCATGTTCTAGAAATCCAAGGCCAAGTCATGCTATGTTTCAGTATGTCTTGGAAGCTTCTCTTTATCCTCTAGGCTTCTGATGACCTCACCTCACTGTATACCAGTTGTTGAGTTTCCATCTTTCATTTATAATCCACCACAGTGCCAAAGCAGGTAAGTGGAGGTATGATGGAAACTCAGATGTTGCTGCCCTTACTTTTTGATACTGCCCACCTTGTTCCACTGGTGGGCTTTAAGAGGCAGATTTCCACTGACTGTCATCTACGCACAGAACTTGATCCTGTTGCAGGATGACACATAAACCGGATTAGCTTTATGCTTCCCAGAAGTGCAGTGCTGCCTCTCTACTACCATTTATAATCATTTGCCTGTCTTCTGAGGTGTGTGCTTAGCAAAAACAACCATTTAACCACAGCAGTATCTAAATGACTTTCCCTGAAATTCAAAGGTTATTTTTAAACTACTGAGTTTAAGAATTTCCCAGAGGACAAGGGACATGCTCTGCCATGAACCTCCTCCATGAAATCTCAAGTCTACTTGGCACCATAAATTAAATACCTAAATCTGTCTTCATTTCACCTAATGATGGAGAGTTGGTTGTACATGATATCGTCCATTATGAGGAGCATTAGGATCTTAGAGACCTTGTCAAAACAGCCAAACTCAATGTCAGAGCTCAAGTCTCTTAATAGTAACAAATGTTGTTGTAGTATCAGTGCACAAACAGAATAGCCTTGTTCCCTTCACGTCTTCTTATGGATAGAAATCCATGTATCAGAGAGGTGCCTGAGGCAGAGATTGTGTCTGCCATGTTTGCTATGCTATAGCATCAGATTACAAGGCAGTACAAGGAAAATATAGTTGTCAGTATTCTTTAGTAGCAGCTTCAGAACAATTCTTATCAAAATGGGTGAGGGAAAGGCAACACAAAATCATTTTCTTCTCTTTCTTTTTTTAAATTTTCTTCTCTTTCTAGGTGAAAAACAATGATAAAGGGAGATTTGAGATCTAATGGCATTTATCTAGTCCTCCATCTAAGGGGAAAAATCCTATGTAGATATTGAATTAGTACTTCTACCATCTGCTTAAAAAAATCTCCCTAGGAGAGGCTCCAAGTGAAAAGAGCGTCTTTCGGGGCTTAAGTTTCTTCAGCGACTTCTTCAAAAGCTGGAATAAAGTTAACACTAGACTTTGCAAGTTCTTATTCTTTGATCATGAAAGTTCATCATCATCCTTAATGATGGAAGATCATTCAAGTGTTAATCGACATTCTTGTGAGAGGCCAGCATAAATTAAATTGGTGCCAAATATATGTACCCTAGAGGTATATATATATAAAACCTGCAGGCCCCCTGCAGAGATAGACTGCTGTGGCTGTATCATTTTTGCCCTGCAGCTTTTTGGGGGTTCTTTTCTCCTCCTTCACTCATACATAAAATTGCTTTCAAATTAAAAGTGCTGCTTCTCTGGGGGAAAAAAACCCTGAGAGATATTGGTAGTCAGATGTCAGGAGGGATTTAAATAATTATTAACTAAAAACTTAGGAAATTCTATAAGTAATTAATATTAATGAAATATCTGCTCCCCCCAATTAATCATGGCAAGAGGAGAGAACTTAAGAAGTCAGAGAGGCACATACAACATGCTCAAAAATACCTGTTGACTGGAGGAAAAAAAAAGATTGTAACAGTGTGTGGTGACAGATGGTAACTAGACTTATTGTGGTGATCATTTTGCAATATATACAAATATGGAATCATTATGTCGTACACCTGAAACTAATGTAATGTTATACATCAATTATACCACAATAAAAATTTTTTAAAGCAAAAGAAAATACTTGTTGACTTGAATTGCAAGGTTCTATCTTGACATGCCCCTCTAACCAGAAGAAGAAAACAGCAGTAAGTAAAAAGGGTACTTAACATGACTCTGATGTTAAGATATATTATTAAGAAGCAATGGTAGCCACCCTTGTTCTTCTCAGTTTGCTTTGCATGGAAGACTCATCCCTTTTAAAAGAGAAGGGGAGCAGAGGCAGTGAGCAAATATATATATTATACACATACACACAGCCCTTGCTTGAAACAAAATCAGTGTCTTTCACGTGGTAGCAGCTACCTTTTAAAAAATAGTTTTATGGTTTTTTTAACAGAAATACAACATGCACACGAGCTGTCTATTCATTTTCTTCACTGAGCACCCTGGCATTGGGACTGGTGATGCTGATGGCCAACTGGGCTGCTCTTTCCACCATGGCTCTGCAGTTCTTGGAGGAGACATTGTGAGCAATCTCTGCACAATAAGATTTGTTGCACATCAGCAGCACTTTAAGCTCCTTGACGTTGTGGACCAGAAACTTCTGGAACCCACTGGGCAGCATGTGCTCTGTTTTCTTGTTGCTTCTGTAACCGATGTTGGGCATCAAGATCTGGCCCTTGAATCTTCTGTGCACTCTACTGTCAATGCCTCTGGGTTTCTGCCAGTTACGCTTAATTTTGACATATTGGTCTAACTGGTGCTGGATGAACTTCTCGGTCCTCTTTTTAACAATCTTGAGCTTCACAAGGGTTCTGAGGATGCCTATGATACTGAATAGGAGATGGCTGCCACCTCTGCAGGCAGTGGCAAGGAAAAGCACAGTTACCATTTTTTAAAGAACCAACTAGGTGCCAGGCACTGAACTAAACACTTGATATGCCATTGATCCTCAGAACAACCCTACAAGGTGGGAATTATTGGTCTCATGTATAAAATGAGAAAAATGAGACTCAGAGAGGTGAGTGAGTGTCTTTGCCTAAGGTCACAGAACTAAGAAATGACAGAGCTGGGATTTCAACTCAAATGTGTCTGACTTTGAAGCCCACTATATTATACTGCAATTCCCACAGTTAGTCTCACACCATCCCCTCTCCAGGTAGAAGCAGATTTTAATAACTCTATTTTATACACAGGGACATTAAGGCATGGGACAGAGAAGTATTATACTAGAATCTAAAGTATTTTCCCTTCCACATAATCCAGCCTTCAAAGGGAGGAAATGAAATTAGAGAATTACCCTTCTTCACTGGGCTTCTACTATAGAAAAATCTTCACCCAGGGATATCAGTCTTAGTGACTTATGACCCTGCAGGAAGTGGGATGCAAGATGATCCAACTAGCAGTGGCAACATCATGTTGTGGCAGAGGTGAAAGTGGAACACAGACCTGAGCTGCACCTATTAAAAAGCAGTAGTAGGCAGGCAGAAATCTGTGCTTTAACCCTGTCTCCATATACTTTACTTGTTTTTAACAAACTAATTCCACCTTGTATCGATGTCACTGTTATTTTGAAGCTGTATAAAGTGCTTTACAGAAATTATGAGGCTTTGAAATACTTTTGAACCTAGAATTTTAAAGTGCTTCCCAGATATTCTATGATGGGAAATATGCTTATTTACGAATGGATAAATAAAAAGTGAGAGGTTAAAGGATTTACCTCAAATCACAAAGGCACAGCTAGTAATAGAATCAGCCTCTTAAATCTCAATTCTGAGGCCAAATGACTTGACTGGTGCATTTTTAATCTCTTAAGAATTGCAGAACCTTTTGAGAATTCTGACCTCAGGAAGTCCCCAATTATTTACATAATGAATCATCATTATAAGAATCTAAAGCATTTTTCAGCATTTAAAAAAAAAACAACCATTACGACCACCTAAAAACCTGTGTCATCTTAAGCCTGTGGATTTGGTTGGCTTTAACGAAGGTAATTAGTCCTGAAATGAAGGCAGGTGGCTCCCATTATCCCACTTTGTTTAGAAGAATCTAGATCATATCTGGGCTCAAGAGGGCTGCTTTGAAAACCTTGTACTAACTAGCCTGCATGGATTAGGGATTGCTTTTGGAGTCAGGAGCCTTGGGCTTGAATCTTGACTCTAATCCTTAGTAGTCAAGTATCTTTTAGCCTTAGTTTTCTCATCTGCACAATGGGGATAAAACCAGTATCTCACCCACACAGTGTTGGGGTGAGAATCCAAGGACATAGGACATGGGAAATGTGGAAACATTTTAGAAAACTGTGGAGTATAATACAAAAATCAAGTGGTAGTCTAGAAAGACCACTACTTTTTATGGCTATAACATGAGTGATTGGGAAAGGTCTCTGAAAGCTCAGTCTGAAACTTTAGTATTATAAGCATACAGAGAAAGTTGATTAGGAATAGTGTTCCTTACGTGCACAACAAGGCCTTCCAAAGGCATGCCAAACATACATATACAGTAGCAAAACAGACTAGAAGATGCTCTTAAATACCAAAGATTGAATATAGATGCTGCTTGCTGTAGAAACAGACCCTGTATGAAATTCATGGGGGAATCATTTCCCTTCTCAGATCAGGGTAGCTCCGAACATCGGGCAGGAGCCTATACTCTCATGTTAGAGAAAGATAGTATGTAAAAGTGGGTAGTCCAGAAATGAAACAAAAGCATCCTGGACCTTCGGATGCCACCAAGAAAGAATCCAGACAGCATTTGAGAAAAGGGTGAGTTGCAGAGTAGAAAGAAAATTAGAAATTATTAATCTCCCATGCTTCTCTCTTAATGATTTCCCTTGCTCCTTACCCACCTCCCCCCAAATCAGTTGTTCTGCCCCCATTTTCTCCCAGTTCTGCATTTCTGTCTGCATCTCTGAAGCTCCACATCCTCCGGCCTCCAAAAACACCAGTGTTTTCTCACCTCAGTTCCTTTGCTCACACTGTTTTCTTGCCCAGAATTACCTTCTTATCACTCTTCCTGGTACTTCCCCCCAGATAAGAAAAATTCTGGAATATACTTTAACTCATCTCTGAACCCAAGTCTACCCCATTCTGCCAGGCTCCAATCACTTCTCATCTCCTTTGAACTCAGAGTTTCTCTTGTATTAAAATGAATATCATTTTCTCCTTGGGATTGCAGTTATTTGTATACTTGGTCTTATTTCCTTTGCTTGGCTATAATTTCCTTCAGGTAAATTACAGTTATCAGCACAGTGCCTGACACAGAATAGGTATTCAATAAATGATTTTAGATGAATGAATGATTATCATCACTTGCAATAATCGGGCCACCATCATCCCTCACCTGGATTTTTACAACAGCCTAATCTCCCTACCTCCTATCTTGTTCTCCAATCTATCCTTCTTACTGTCACGATATATATCTTAGAAAAATTTCTTTCATTATGTTACTCTCCTATTCAAGTACCTTAAATAATGTCCTGCTGTACAGAATAGAATCCAAATCCCTCTGCCTTTCTCTAAAAGCTCTTTGATATCAGTTGAATAGAGTCCCTGATGCTTCCAAGTCTGTGTACGTTGCTCCCACATCTAAATTCAATTGATCTCACCTCCATCAGGAAGCCTTCCCAAACTAATCCATTCTTTATTGCTTCTCTTTTATAATTCTATAGCATTATTCTCTGTACTACACATGCTGAAATATAATATCTTTCTTTGTACTGTTATGTACCTGTCTCCAGTATACATGTTTTGTTTCCCAAATAAGATTGTAAACTTCATATCTACCTTTGTTTTTTCCACACCAACTAGCAAAGAGTTGGGGACCTACTAGGACTTCAGCTCACACCTTCAAACATTTATCAATTTCTTCTCTGATTATCTCTTCTCAGAGTCTGGCCTTCCATGTGTTTCCTCCACTGTCTGGAGCCATTTTAAGTGGCTTATTATTTACCTCATTCCCAAAAGACAGTTTACCTGGTAAGAATAGTTTTCTTTAAGAAAGTCCTCATCTCCCCTCAACATATTCAGAACAAATCTGAACAAATTCAGAACAAAACTAAGATGTCTTAGTCTCCTGTCTTTGGAGATCATTTAGTATCACTATACATATAAGACTGCTTTGTGGTTCTTGTTATTTCAAGTTATTAAGTGCATACTATGTGCAAAGAGCTTTAAAATAGAATCTTTGATGTAGGGGACAATATATTCTTATTATATTAACATAAGAGAAATGTTCTCATGCTTCTCCTTAATAACTAGGTAACTATTAACCTTTCTTAATGGTTTTCCCCAACACAGTATATTCTGAGGCTTACAAATAAAGACTTGGGTAATGAGAGAAGAGCTACTTGCATTCAGTCTTAGGACAACACATTAACAATATTCCTTCTCCTTTCAAGACCAGTCAGAGGATTTTCACCAACAAAGAGAAAATAGCCAAAGGAGAGGATAGAGAAGTCATTGAAAAAAATTATTCAGGATCAACACTTTAAAAAGAAAGTGTTCCTTTAAAAAAAGTACACATTCTCTTATTTCTCCCTTCTCTTCTGATACTTCAATTTCTAAATCAGTATTTTTCTCTGCCTATTTTCCCAAACAGAATTTATCCATATTTGTTTCTCTTCCATTATCTGATTCTATTGATTTTGTTTCATTGTTTTCAATTAGGGGCAGGGCAACAGTCCTCTAACCCTTAAGTTCTTGCCTTTCTATAATCTCTGTCTTGAGCACAAGCCTCGCCAACACCTCAAACTCAAATTCTTCAAAACTGAACTCATAATCTTTCTTTAGCTACTACCTAAGCCTGCTCTTGTCCCTGTCTTCTCTATAATTTGAACAACTCCAGACTCATAAGTTCAGAGTTGTCTTCTCATCTCTCCCCCATCATCTACACAAACCAAATCCTGTTAGCATCTCTTCTATTTCTTCCCATACTGATTGCCTTATTTCTTCTCATACTAATTGCCTTAGGTTCTCAACATCTCTTGCCTAGACTTATGTCCCATCCTCTAGAGTCTTCCTATCTAACCCATCCTATATATTGATAGAGTTTTGTTAAATCTAAACCTAGTCATGTTACTCTTAATCAAAAACCTTCCACAATACTCCACTGTTTATGGAATAGAATACATATTCCTTCACCTGGCATTCAAATTCCTCTGCAT
Source organism: Zalophus californianus (assembly GCF_009762305.2). Classification (NCBI taxonomy): domain Eukaryota; kingdom Metazoa; phylum Chordata; class Mammalia; order Carnivora; family Otariidae; genus Zalophus; species Zalophus californianus. The sequence continues at coordinate 86,159,957 of NC_045612.1, read as the reverse complement.
TTTAGCTCCCACCTAGCTTCTGCAGCCTTTCCTCCTGATGCACTAAAAGTTCTTATCATATGTAGTCTTTGTGGGATTATCAGAGCATTGCCCTTTCCACCTCTTCCATGCTTCTGCTTAGGATATTCCCTCTGCCTTTTGTCTCCTTTTTCATGTTTGCCTATCAAAGTCCTACTTAATCTTCAGACAGAGTTCAGATCTAACCTCCTTCAAACAACCTTCCAAGATGGAGTGGCTTCCTTTATCTACTTAGCATGGTTCTTTGTCACTAGTAAGCCCTTAGAACGGTTTGTTGAATTGAACTCACATAAGAGCCTGTAAACTTTGGGGAACTCATGGCCTGTAGGAGTAAGACATGCTGAAAATAGATTAAATGGGAAAACTGGGCAGGAGGTTGGCACCAAAGCAAGAAGCCAGAGCCTCCTCCTTTATATGCTTTAATGTCCAGCTAAATCTCTGTGTGTGTGTGTGTGTGTGTGTGTGTGTGTGTGTGTGTGTGTGTGTGTATACCTACCTACCAGGCTGTTCAGCTATTGGAGTATATATACTTGGATATGTTCCTGGGAGTAAATGCACCAGTGTGCATCTGTGGATATATGCCTGGCTATGCCTGTGGCCCTGTAAATTCCTTTTTCAAACCATTGTTGCAGGTTTCTGTTTTAAAATGATGCTCAGATTAATTGTGTTATGGAATAAAATAGGTACTTTTGGAAATCGGTTCTGGGCATATGGTTTATAAGCTTCTAGGGAGTTGCTAAGGGGGACATCATATTTAAATGCAAGGAATTAGTAGCAGGAATAGCCCATAACACACCACTGGGCACATCAGGAAAAGGCACCATTTACTAAAGGTATTTTACTTCCATTTGTCAGAAAATTGTCATAATATACCAATTTCGTTAGCACAAGGCACTTGGCTGCCATCTGCAGGAAAATTGCTAGAAGAAATATATATATCTATGATGGCTTACTTTGTGAAAGGTGTCTCCTTAGACATGGAAGCCTTGTATAGTGTAAAACTGTCCAACTTTATGTGGCGATCTTTCCCAGTTGCTATTCTAGAAAAGATAGAAGTTGTTTATCTTATTTAAGGGAAAAGTTGTTCCTTCTGATTGGAAACAAGACAGCTGTTAAGAGTTTCCTGCGTCTAAGTAGAGACTCCATGTTCTCTTTCCTGATCAAACCATTTTCAAGATCAGTGTGCTGATCTGATCAGAGGCATTGGTAAAACAAGTTAAAGCTTTTCCTGTAATTAGTAGATAGCTATTTTGGATAAAATTTTGACTGCCAAAATTTTATAAAGTAGTTCAGCTGCAATTTATTGAGTGGCAGACAGCATGTTAGGCCCTAAGGGCCTTATCCTTATAGCCTTAATGGGATACACAAGCTGATAATCTCAGTATATATGGCAACTGAGAGGCAGAAGTTTGTGTAGGGTGCTATGGGAGCCCAGAGGAAGGGCACCTAGCCCAGATGGGATACCAGTGAAGACTTGCTGGAGGAGACTGCCGAGCTGAGCTGAGTCAGCAGCACATTATTGGCTTCATTTAAGAGATACAAAAGCTAAGCCACGGAAAGATTAAGCAATTTACCTCATATTGCACAGCTATGTAGAGTGGAATTATGACTAGAAGCATTGTGAAATAACTCTCAATCTAAGAAAGAGTCCAAACTATTGAACCCCTGGTTACACAGTACTATTTGGATTTTTTTTTGAGGAATTTTATTGGAAATACTATTTTATTTGAGAAAGTCCCATACTTACATGCCTCACAGACACATGCATTATGATATTAGAAAAATGCAGGCACACCGAAATAACCCAAGCCTCAGCCTCTAGGACAGTTAATTAACACCTATACCACAATCCTGGCAACCTTTAGTTCCTCATTTTGTGGTTGCTGCAGCTTGCTACAGGAAGATGTATCGCATAAAAATGAGGCATCAGCTCAACTTCCTTGGATACCAACTTTAAGAGGCCTGAGTCATTCAAATCATTCCCCAAAGTCCTTCAAGCACCAAAGGCAGCAAACAAAAGTACTGCTAATTAAATGTGTAATTGGGGTTTATTATAACTAGCATATATTAGTTTAAAGTCTCATTTACCACTGCATTGAATTGGCTTGTCTTGTTTTTATTTGAGCTTAATCGTCCTGTTTCTTATGTGTTTAATTTTGTAGGATATTTCATATCCTTCCTGGATGCAGGCAGAGTGCAAATTTTAAATAAATAATAATAGATTAAATTTATGTAGAATTGGCTCTTTTATGTGCTGCATGTACACTTTATAGTACACTAGGGCCCCTTACAAAATCAATGTGTATGGTACATTTATGCCCATTTTATAGGACTTGGAACAATTTTGCTAGTTTAAATTATTACAGAGGCTTACAGTTATACATTAGCTTTTAACTACATATTGTTAGTTATACCTACCATTTACTTGGTATAGTGTCCTTGGTCAAGAACACAATCCCCCATAATAAAAATTTTCCCATAAGCAAAGGCAGTACACATTATGACAACCCACTTTATGAGGCCTGTTGTAACACATTCCTGGGGTGGGGGGGGAGGAACTCTCCAGAATGGCTACGTTTCCGAGACTATTATGAATTTCTGGAATATTTTAGGCCAAATTTTAAACTCTGACTTGCTTCTTTTTCCTATTCAATGTGTTTCTACATCACCAGCACCCTTGCCAAGCGGCCAGTAATAAACAGAGAGTGCAAACTCGCTTTCCTCTTAGCTTCAAATAAACAATTAGAAATGTACATCAGTTACAAACCCATTTTAGCATAGAAAAGGACTAGTGAAATACTTCTTGTATTTATATTAAATATTAGGCTTTCATTTAAGGTTTCATAGAGAAAATATTAAAAAGTTTCTACTGTTAAAAAGATTTTAAACATATTAGGTCAGCTGATCCCCAAAGGCCATTTTCGGGACATTCCACAGGTCTACAACACTGAAGATAAAAGATTTCACTGGATTGCCATCAACTTTTTACTTTTGCTGTAGAAAACTCTGTGATATGAGATAGAAAAAATATCATAGAGAAAGCAGACCAGCCACTTACAAAAGCACAAAGAAGGCCCAAAACAATAGAAAAAAGACACTAGATACTATAACTCTTTTCTTCCACTTTTAGCTTTAGTAGTTTAATTTGGAATTTGGCATACAAAGAAATTGAAAGTTTTTAATTATATGCCCCATCAACCAATCCTCTGCTTCAGCCATGTTATTTTACTAATCAACAACCCTCCAATGGTTATATGTCATGATTTGGATGATATACACAATTTTGTCAGTTGCCTTCAAAGTTTCAATAAGACTGCCTGTCCACTTTATTTTCCACATTATTTCAATCTGTACTCTACGATTCTATTAGAGTGGCCTTTTTTTTTTTTTCTAATTCCATATACTACACAAGGGCCTCACTCTTTGGTCTGTAGGCCGTGGTCTCACCTGCCCAATTCAGGGATAACCTCACTTCTCCCTGATAATGTCACTGTTTAATTTAATTCTGATTTTCTCTGGGTTTGAGGAGAATATATTGGGAAGAATATATCCCACTTACCTCAAACAACTTTATATTTTTTCCCTTAAATTTCTTATATCAAAGTGAATTTGCTATCAGGCAGTCCCTCATATCTGAATCTAATCCACCTCTGAAAACTTGTTGGGTAGTGAATTTTGGATAGTGGGAAAATTTCTTCCATTATTCTACATTGGAAAAGTAATAATGCATTCCTATTTCATCTTAAAAACACCAACCAATTTCCTCAAATATCAGTAAAATACTCTAAAATACCCATGTAACAATCCTCCAAATATGTATCATATTGTAAAGCATTTTATATACCAATTACATAATTATTGAACACTTAATGAGCTAATTAGCAGATATGTTTATGTGTCATTCACAGTGATGCCTTATTATACTGGATACAAAACAAACAAACAAACAAAAAACCCAAACAAACAAACAAACAAAGCAAGCAAGCTTTCAAGTTGCCTGGGAATGTCTATGTTTGTTTTTCCACCATTAGAGATGAGATGAAGGAACTCAAAAAATTTAGTGCTGATGAGGGATGATAGAAAGGCAAAGTAAGGCTTTTCCAGGCATTTCTAGAAAGACAATTCACTAGTGAAAAGTGATATACTAAGAAAACCATGAAATGAGCCACCAAATGGGTGCTTTGATTCCATGTGAAGTCAAAAAAAAAACAAAAACAAAAAAAACAAAAAAAAAACCCAACCAACCAACCAACAAACAAAAAACGTCCTGGAGCTCTAGTCACCAAGTTGAGTAAATTAAAGCGAAAGAGACCAGGACAATGCCAAAATTATCATTTTAATTTAGTTAGTCTTAACAGTCAAGCAGAGTAGGGTGAGGGTGTGAGAAAGGGACAGCAATATCCAAATTCTGAGTAAGAGAAAAGTTATGTTCTACTCAAGCCTGGCAGGAGGGAAACTGTCACAGTAAGCATTAATTGAGGTTAGTGAGAAGGGCACAAATATGTTAATTTTCTGAAATCAATAATCTTGTTCTGTAGCCTCATTTACTTTTCTCTTTGCTGTTTATGCTTAGCTGTTTTAATAAAGCTACATCACATTTTTCTTTTATACTGCAAAGGACATGCGCAGTGATGTGAATAAACCATGAAATAATATGTTCAAGGAACATAATAAACGCAAATGACACTTACTGAGGGAAAATTAACAATCAAGGTAAGCAGGGACTACTGTTAGAGGTGGGGTTTAGAGGATCATGCTGTGATGCTGGAGCCGGCTTCACAGAGTGAAGAGTGAAGTGAGAGTGGGGGACTCAGTTGAAAGAGCCAGGGTTAATAAAAAACTTTCCTGGTTTCAAGTGTCTCTACTCATAGCCAAGGAGATTAACAATTTTGGTTTTGCTCAGCAGGTACCTTTCATTTCCTGTCTCAAGCTGCAAAATCCCAGAAGAGAACAGGTAGAGACATTCGCTGCAGGAGAAGGCAAATGAATGAACATCCAGGATTCTGGAAGTTCTTAGCTGAGCCCTGCAAGCAGTGCTTCCATTCCCCTCCTACTCTTGGGGGCAGAGGCAGGCTCCTTCCCCGTACCCACTGCCTCTTGTTTTAGAATTCTGCAAAGCTCTGGGTTGGAGCATCAGGCTTACCTCTCAGAATCCCCCAGTAACATGTGCCTTATCCTGTGCTAGGAGGAAAACAAGGGGGTGGGAGTCGCCGTCCTCAGGGGTCTGAAATCTCTTTTACAATCTCTTTAAAGAAAAAGGCTTAAACAGCAAATGCCTGTAATGCTTTGGAAGATGAAAATCTCCAAGTGCTACAGACAAGGAAGAAGACTCTGATCTTAATACCACATTACACTTGCCTTTTAAATTACTAATTCAACCTTGGTTGGATTGTATACAGTTTATTAACTCTCTCAATTTTCTACCACATTTGGTTAATGAAAGCTGAATGAATATTCTATCTCCTTATAATTGCTGATAATGTCCTCAAACAAAAGTATTTCCCTTCTGGGTAGGAGGAACCTTAATGAGCATGGCTGGTAACTGTGTGTTAAAGAGACAAAACCATTAGTACATTTTTGCATATGGCTAAAAGTGACCCAACAGAGTCTTAGAAATTTAAATTTAGATTTTCCTTTTGGGAATTTAACAGTGGGAAAAGGGTGGATTTTGCTCCGGGTCTCCTCCTTCAAGTCCAAATCACAAAAGCTAGCTGGACAAATGAAATCTGGATGTCTAAGAAAGTGCACTTAGTAAACGTGAGATCAAACTGCCAATTGTATATACGACAATGTATATTCTCATTGCTTTACATTGCAAATACATCTCTGAACAGTTAGGTTTCCAGCATAGTTTCATCAATCAGATCACACAGGCAGTCATTTGACTAGATAAACTTTAAGCTAAAATAAACAATTGTTTCCTAAATACAATGTAGAAAAACACACATGATTTGATAATTAAGTGGGGGAGGTAACAGGTAGGGGGAAGCCTGAGACACAACTGTACATTCCTTTAAAGTCTTAACTACTGTAGATTATAAGTGTATATAAGCATCTTATCTGAGAAAATGGAAAAAAACCAACAAAATATTCATTATCTCTTGATACTCAATCTTGAGTGATGGGGTGCTACGTAATTTTTATTTACTTTTTGGAAGCAGTTTTGATTTCCCACTTTCTCTGAAATTAAGATACATATCCTTTATTTTATTACATTAAATTTTTATTTAAGAAAAGTTATGCTGGGAGAACTATTTATGTGATTGCCTCAGCAAAGCATCTAGTGAAACAAATCATCTGTTTCGGTAATTGGGCGTCTCATTTACCAGTTTGTTTTAAGGAAGTCTCTGTGATTTTGCCCACCATGGAATCTTCAGTGCTAAGCACATAGGATATACACAGGTACTCAATTTAATTTTTAAATAAGTAGATGAATTAAAAACTTTGGAAAACATTAATTGAGTCTTAGTCTCTGCTTATAAATCTGACTTGCAAATTTTATGTATTTGTGAAAATCAAGCCCTTTATAACTCTAGAGAACAGACATTTAAGTGAGCACATGATTAGACAACCACCTTGAGAAACCCATTACTGAATTGGCTAAGGGTCCTTCTCTGCTAGGTAGGTGTGTGTCTAATTTGGAAGTTAATAGAGCGTCATTGCTTTAGAGTTTATCATCAACTTTTGAGTTTCTATAGTGCTAGAGGGGAACATGAGGCAGCTAATCCCCCAAATCATTTCTGTTTGGTTTAGAAATGCGGCGTAGATTTTTCCCCAGAAGGTTTGCTTTCCTAATTTTGTTTTCATGGGCAGGGTTTGCCTTTCCGGAGTGCACAGCCTGACTGACTGATGGCAAAGGTAACCAGAAATGGGCTGGAGTTGGGGCAGAGGGAAATCAGCCTGGGATTAAACATTTACTACCCTTCAGCCTCAGGTTCTGAATTTAAGGTTCATTGGCATGGTTCTAGAAAGATATTACCTTTTCTTTGTATTACACTTCCTAGGAAGTCTTTAGTATGGGGTAGGTGTAGAGAGCTTAAAAGACAGGCTTTCCTCTCCCCTCCTTTTTTTTTTTTTTTAAATCGCTTTAGGGGAATAAAATTTAAACATGTTGGTGAGATTGTGGCCAACTTGCCTTAGGTTAGGAGAATTTCTTTTCCTCTTACCATTTTTTTCTGGTTTTGTTTTCCTCGTGGATGTGGATAAAGTAGATTGATTTTAGTGAAACTGAAGGCATCTCTTACGATGGAAGGACTTTTCTTTTTAAAAAAATGTCTGGGGAGAAAGATCCCTTGCTTTTGGTGGGGTTGTGGGAGCATATCTCCTTAGGTTTGGAGGATTTCCATTTAGAAAAAAATTAAGTTTTGTGGGGCAAAACTATAAGGGCCACTGGTTTTAGTGAGATTGGGAGCCCTCCTGATGGGGTGGGGGGATTTCCTTTCTTTCATTTTCTTTAAAATAAATAATTAACTTGGAAAAATAAGATTGAGAGCATCTTTCTGTAAAAGAACTTCTTTTTCCTTTATTTCGTTAAAAAAATACTTGAAAGCTGGAAGATAAATAAAGCCTCTGGGTTTGGGTGAGATTGGGTGCATCTCCCCTTGAAGAAGCTTTAGGAAGAGATTTTGGGGGGATTTTTTCTCCTTTTTGTGGGAGGTAGACTGGGTTGAACATCAGGAATAATATGCATCACCATCAATAAAGCGTTGGTGCACCTTCCCTGAGAAGAATGTCTTTCTTTTAAAAATTGTCCCTTAGTTTATTTTCTTCTGCCTCTCATTCCCTCCTTCTCTTCCTCTCTACCCACTTCCTTTCCTCCCCCTCTCTCCCTCCCCTTCCAATTCCTTTCCCTCACCCCTTTGCTCTCTCCCTTCTTTTTTTTTTTGTTTGGAGAAAAATGTTCAGGGACTTTGGTGAGTTTGGGGCATCTTCATTCCCTAAAAAGGACGTTTCTCTTTGAAAATATCCTTTTCATTGTTTCCCCTCTTTCTCCGTAATCCTAAATGTATTTTCTTGTTTTGAGAATGAGGTTGGGGACATCTTGGTTTTGTTTCTGTTTCTCTCTCTTTCTATTTATGCTTCCAATTTTTAAATTTCCTATATTAAGAATCAAGCTTTGGGGTTTGAATAAATTCAGATCATCTCCCACTAGAAGGATTTCTTTTTATTTTTTCTTCTTTAAAGAATTTGCATTTGTTTTTGCTGTATCTTGACAGAAAAGTTCATGTGTCTGTGAGGCTGGAGCACTTCTCTTTTTTTTTTTTTTTTTTTTTTTTAATGTTTTTTTTTTTAAAGATTTTATTTATTTATTTGAGAGAGAGAGAATGAGAGCTAGAGAGCACGAGAGGGAGGAGGGTCAGAGGGAGAAGCAGACTCCCTGCTGAGCAGGGAGCCCGATGTGGGACTCGATCCCGGGACTCCAGGATCATGACCTGAGCCGAAGGCAGTCGCTTAACCGACTGAGCCACCCAGGCGCCCAGGAGCACTTCTCTTTAAGAGGATTTTATTTTCATTTCATTGATATTATCCCCTCCACCAACACACATGCCTTTTCATTATTGATTTTCTTTTAAACCTTAAAAAAATGTATTTTGAGAATAAGGTTCATGTCCTTTGGTGAGGATGGGGCATCTCCCCTTGGCAGGGGAGGGATTTCTTTCTTTTGTTTCTCTTTTTCTCCTTTTCTGGGAATTAAAAATTCAGGATGTTTGGTAAGATCAGGGACCCTGATCTTTAATATTTCTTTCTTTTTGTTAAAACATTTGTGTGTTTCTGGGATGGAAAGATTGGTAAGTTTCGTGGACTTTGATGATTTTGAAAGTATCTGCCTGTACAAAGACTTTCTTTTTGTTTGTTTTTCCCAAAGAGAAAAAATTGGGGGGGTGAATAAAAGTTATTTTCCTTGGTGAGGTTAAGAGGCCCTTAAGAGGATCTCTCTGTCTTTTGGTTCCTTTTTAAAAATTTCTTTTTTCCTTATGCATTCATTTATTCCTTTGTTTATTTGTGGGAAGACAGTAGGTCCATTATCTTGCAGTTGGAGGAGTGATCTCTTTCTTTTACTTATTTTTAAAAATTCGGATATTATTCATATGCCACAAAATTCACCGTTTTCATTTGTACAAAGTCAGTGGTTTTTAGCATGTTCGCAGGGTTGTGCAACCATCACCACTATCTAGTTTCAGAACAGTTTTATCATCTTTCAAAGAAATCCTGTACCCACACTTCCCCCTGCCCTCTTCCCCCAAGCCCCAGGCTACCACTAATCTACTTTCAGTCTCTAAGGATTTGCCTATTCTGGACATTTCATGTAATTGGAAGAAATAACGTTAGGGAGATTTGGTGAGACTCCCCTTTGGGAGATTTATTTTTGCCCCCATAATTTTTGTAAGAGATTGGGCATGAGCAGTGGGATGCAAATAAAGTTGATAAATTTCATGAATTTTTTTAAGGTTAGAAATACTGTTTACCTTGAGGCGATTTTTCTCTTTTCCTCTTTAATTTTTCTCTTGGGGACATAAGTTCCATGGGTTTTGATGAGGGTGAGGAACATCTCCCTTTAGAATTTCTTTCCTTTTTTCTTAAAATAATTTTAAGGGGAGGGATAAGTTTCCTTATCTGGGGTCACTGTTCCTTTCTTTTTTTTAATTTGTAAATTTGTTTTTCTATTTTGAGAATAAGGTTTATTTGCTTTGGTGAGGGTGGGGCATCTCCCTTTAGGAATGGATGCTTTCTTTTTTTAATCCTTAAAATTATTTTTTTCCACTGAGGGAATTACAGTCAGCAGTCTTTGGAAAGGTTGGGCACCCTATCCCTAGGAGAATTTCTATTTATTTTCTTTCCAAAAAAAGGTCTTCTTTGGGAGTAATAGGTTCAGGGTCTTGCGCCTCTGTCTTGTATCCTTCCTTCTCAGACTCCTGTTCTAGGATGGCCCACGCTGGGAGCATCAGACTAGGAACAGCAATCGCTGCTTTGAAAAAAAAATCCAGGCTGAGGGAATGTCAGCTTAAAGATTGTTCTTAAACAAATGAGGATCCTGTGTGTCACAGAAAGCCCTATGTCGGATTTTTTTTTTTAAATCCACATTAGAGAAATTAATAGTTATATCCTATTAGGTGTGAAGTTTTATTTTTGCCTTCTCCCACCCTGCTGCCTTTGTCAGGGGAATGAGAGTTAATAACGCAAAGGAAAGCATTCTACAAACTGTAAAGTGCCATACTAGCAGAAGGGATTATATAATCCTTATTACAATATCCCTGACTGGTTTCCTGGTCTCTATGGATTTTCCCTTTTTCCTTGGAAGCACTTCGGACAAAGGATCAGCCTTTCATTTTGGGCTACAGATGTGCAGAAGCCCCAGTCAGAGAGAGATTTTAATAAACACATAAGAACTGTATTCTCAGAAAAGAAAGATGACTGACCAAATATCTCATTATCTTTTCTAGAACATACTGCTGCAAATGCTCAGAATCTCTCAGAATATACCAAACAAATCAGATGGTTTCATCAAAACCTGGCAAGGAGGGGGGAAAGAACCCAAGAGGAAAGAAAGTAATCTCATCCTGAACTTCAACAGGTTAAACATTCGATTCTACAATCCCAAAGCTGTTTATAGTCATCGCAGATATTCTGTTCACTTAGGAAAAAAATTTATTACCCCTGAAACCAGCAACATCATCATTAGTCTGCCGCTGCTGGGACTGCAGAGGATAAGGACACTTTCCAAACCATGTTTTAATAGTTGGTAATTTGCTTCTTAATTATGGTTCTAACATTCATTCTGAAAAGGGAAAGCTGGACTGCATTTCCTTAAGGGCTATATATTCCAGGGCATTTAAATAAGCATTTACTTCTCACTCTGAAATCAACAAGAACGCATTTTTACTCATTCACAGCAGCAGTCTCTATGTCGTCCTCATTGGCGGAAATGGAATTGATAGGTTTCAAGCTTCAGTGAACGTTTACTGAGCAAAAACAGGGAGGGCTGAATTGTACTAGGCACTGAGAGGGAGAGACAGTATCTACCTTTGAGGAGCTCAGAAGTAAGTGAAACGATAAAGTATTCAGGCAAGAATGACCAGATATCATATAAACAAATGCTTGCTACTTCGCAAGAAAGTGTGTGCAAAAAATACCAGAAAACTGCTTTGTTATGGTTTGGGGTGTAATGGTCAATGGCAATTGATCTCTTATCACACACCCCCCATCCCAGAAATAAAGGCCACAAAAGTGTATTTCTTTTCAGATTTTTCATCAATCACCTGTATGGTGTGATTATAATTTCGTAGCTAGTCAAACCCAATTAATAAAAACACAAACTATCTTTTTTCAACCATAGGTGAGGGGAGGGAAACAAATATAGTATACTTCATGTAAGCCCCACTCCCCCCAAGCAAGTCATAGCATTGTTAAAGAACCAATTCACACATCCTTACTTACACTTGCTGCCACCAGGTGGGAGACCATGGCTCATTTCCTGGAAATCAAAACATTTTAGAAAGGAAGGAAATAGACAAGTTTGGTTCACAAGACTGTGTTATCCTGGTATCTATTTGGAAAGACAATATGAGCCCCCTTTTCTCAGTCTCCACCCTCATGATTGGCATCAATTTGCAAGCAACAGGTTTAGAAACCTGAAAAGAGAACAGACTACACACTGGAAGATGTTGATTTTTTTTTTTTCCCACTGCAAAACCAGTCAGCAAAAATTATCTGGGAGAAACCTGCAGTCACATTCAAACACTTCGTTTTACTCATTTCATCCTTTGACTTATCAGGCTAGTTTCATGCTTCTGGTACTGACTGTGCCTTGCGATGTAGGATTTCATTGTATGATAAGGATCTCCGAGATGGTGTGTGTGTGTGTGTGTGTGTGTGTGTGTGTGTGTGTTTCCCCAAGCTTGCCTCAAGGAGGCAGTGTCTGAGAACAACACCTCCCCAGCTAAGATGGCAACCTGTTTGCCTTGAATGCTAAGATGCAAGTCAGCTGGCTGTGGGTGCTGTTTGCCTGAGGAGGATGCAGCAGAGAACGGTCCTATCACTGAAGATCAGATGTTCCCAACGACACCAGAGAGCAATTGCATAGCAACACCTAGGGTGTTGAAGAGGGGTTTGGCTCCCAGCAATGTGAGCATTTACCCAGATCCTTTGCATCCTTTGAAATCATCTAGAGCCACTGATGGATTCATCTGCATGGCCCTCTTAGTGGATGGTCAGGGTCCTTAACCCCATTCTAAAAGATAAATGGCTGAACAAATGACTAACTCTACCAAGGGCAAAACCAAACCTTGGGGGGTCCTGGTCCTCTGCCAGGGCTGACAAATGCCCATGGGTCAGCCGGCCAGCGCGTCTGAGAGGGCGCTCTGTAGAGGAAGCTAACCTGATTCCCCTTACCTTGATCCTCCTCATCTGTCTGGCAATAGACATCTTCCTGTCAAGCTCGTGGGACATGCTTTCCCACTGTCACAGTTCTCATCTCCGGAGCTCCTGGCCTCCAGTCAGTCTTCCAGGGGCCAAAGAGGCCATATATTTGCCGGACATCCTGGTAATTAAGTCCCCAGGTGTCAGTTTCTGAGCCATGTTCCCAAAATCTCAGTTAAGAAGGCCATAGCTCAGGTGGTCCCTGCTGGTCTCCCTGCCACCGACTTCATTGCAAACTCTTCCAAAAAGACCAGAGCACACCCTAGGTGAGGGTGATCTCTGGCCGGCCTCTAGCTGCACAGCCCTTTCCTCAGATCACTGCAGGGAAGGGCTGCTGCAGGGAGGGGGAGATCCACCCTCTGGTGAGAGCCCGGTTGTTGGATTAAAAACAACAACAACTTGTCTCAGTCTCCTACAGTCCTATTTTATTTATTTTTAAACCTCTGCACTTTTTTTCCCCCGTGAAACTTTTCGCATTAGGCTTCTTCTTATTCAGTCATTTATCATTGCAGTTATTTTGCAACCTTAAGCCTCCCTACTCATATCTCAGGAAGCAACCAGCGCTTCCATTTCCATTTCGCGATGCCAAGTTCTGCCCCCTTCCCCTACATTCTACAAGTGTGCGGTCCGCAGCAGAAGGATTCCAGAGCCCTGTCCCTACGCCCTGCTAGGCAGCAGGATGGACGGGTATTGGTGTGGTGTGTTGTTTGTTTGTTTCTGTGTTTTGTTCCGTGTTTTTTTCTTTCCCTGCAGGGGAAGCTAAATGAAGGTGTATCTATGCATTATCACTGTATTCAGTCTCGTGGAACGAAGTTTATAGGGGAAAAGGATGAGTAGGGGGAGTACAGAGAAAGCAAGAAAGACAAACTCCTGCTGAAGCCCCAACGGGATTTCAGGGGGTCCAAGGCAAACACAGAAAACCTCCTTCCTCCCTTCTCCCCCCTCCCCCCCTCCCCCGGGCGGGTGCGCGAGGATCCTCCACGCGTCTTCTCCAGGCAAAGCGCAACGCTTAAGAAGGCATCTCTGAAGACTGGAAGAGATGAGGGTTCCCATTCACACGCTCTCAAATACCAACTCCTATTTTGGTGTCTCTAAACCGGGACTCCTGTACCATTCCAAGTGGCCCCGGTGCGGGATGCCAGTCTCCCGCTCGTAACGCGGCCCATCATCATGTCACAGTGTTTGCACCTACCTGCCGGGAAATCCTGCAGACAGATGGAATGGTGGGTGGCTTCGACACACGCATGCTCTCCCCCTCCTCCCCAGCGAACCCTGCCCTTCCCCTGCAGTGCGCGTGGGCGCCGCCCAGCCCCTCATCCCCACCCGGAGTACCAGCTCCCAGCAGCCGACAGAGGCGCCGCGCCGGGCACCTCCTTGGAGAGCCGCCAGTTGTGTCCCCGCTGATGACCCCCTCCCCACTGTCAGGGAGGGGGCCAAGCTGAAGGCTGCGGCTCCGCAGCTTGGGCCTCTGCGGCAGTGACCGCGGCTAAGAGGTGTGTCCCACCCACCCCCATCCCCACCACTCAGTCCCATCCCCGTGTACCCAGGGCCAGCCCCAAATACTTCTCTAGGTCTCTTGCGCTCCCCGGGGACGTCTTCCTCCTCTTTTTCAAGATATAGGCGCTCACTGCACTGCCACTTCTCCCCATGGGGAAAACTGCTCCGACTCCCAACCCGTGCAGTCACCCTGTTTCTAGACCCAACAGCCCACTCTCGCTTCCACATGTTGCTTCCCGCCTCCCAACCATTTCCCACTCCCCCGGGCTCCTCCATCCCCGCATCTCTCCGCGCATCTTTGCCAGTCGGTGGCAGCCAAATGGGATGCTTAGGGTACCTAGAGTCCCAGGAGCTCGATAGCCATCCGGCCTCGTTTTGCTTCTCCCCCCCCCCCCACCCCAGGGGGTCTTTTTCTTACCTTTATACTGGAGAACAGCAGTGGTGTTCGGGGCGATGATGAGGTCTTTAGACCCCTCTCTGGAGCGACCACCGGACACTGCAGTAGACGTGGTGCTGGGCTCGGCTCCGTATGGGACTTTGGAGCCGGCTCAGGGCAGGACTCTATGGCTGGTTCTGGGGCTGGTTCTGGGGCCGGCTCGGGGGCCGGTTCTGTGGCTGGTACTGGGGCCGGCTCAGAGGCCGGTTCTGTGGCTGGTTCTGTGGCTGGTTCTGGGGCTGGTTCCGGAGCCGGCTCGGGGGCCGGTTCCGTGGCTGGTTCTGAGACCGGTTCTCTGTCGAGTTCTGTGGCTGGTTCTGGAGCCGGCTCTGGGGCCGGTTCTGTGTCTGGTTCTGGGACCGTTTCTGAGTCGAGTTCTGTGGCTGGTTCTGGGGTCGCCTTCGGACAGGGTTCTGGAGCGAACCGCGTTGCCGGTTCTGGCGAAGGCGCGTGGAGCAGCGCAGGAGCCCGCGGCCGCGGCGGCGGCGGCGGCGGCGGCGGCGGCGGCGGCGGCGGCGGCGGCGGCGGCGGCGGCGGCCACGGCGGCGGCGGCTCTGGAGACTCCGCGGGCTGCTCTCCATCCTGAGGCGGGGCAGTGCCCTGGGCCGCGGCAGCTCCGCGGTCCATGGCCGCACACCGCCTCAGGTCTGGGCAGCTTGCGCCCCTGAGCTTGGAGGGCTAAAGTACCCTTGGGCGCCCCGCCCACTCCTGTTCGACGACCCCTTGCAGGGTGCCAAACTTTCCCCCGCCCCGCTCCATGGCTGGCTCCGCTCTGAGGTCTAACCCAGGGGCGCTCGGCGTCTCCCAGTGCTGGAACACGCCCCTCGGTGAGCGCACACCTCTTCGTAAGCAGCCACGGGCCCGATGGGCGGGAAGCAGAGGGGCTTGCGAACGCGGACTGGACAGAGAGCTTGATGACCTCCTAGCGACGTGCGGGAAGGGGGGGGGAAGACAAAAAAGGGGAGGGGGGAGTGGAGCGGCGGGGGGGGAGCTGTTGGAGCCCAGCCGTTTAACCCTTTGGTGACGTGAATGCAAAAAAAAAAAAAAAAAAAAAAAGCCAGAGGAGAACTTGAGGGTCTTTGCAACCCCCAACCACTCAGCTGTGAGCTGCGGCTCCTAACAGCTTGCATCCTGTGTCTGCTCTCTCACCTCAGTAGCAGGTGAGCCTAGCCTCGGACCAACCTCCTGCCCCCCATCTCCAAGCCTCTGTGGGCAAGTAATCATCTTTTCTAACCCGGGGAAAGAAATTAAGCGGCACGGGGTTGGGGTAGGTGTGTGTGTGTGCGCGCGCGCGCGTCTGTATGTGTATGTGTGTGTTCAGTCCTTTGGATTGAGGTACAATTTACCCCCCGCCTCAGTTTTTGCATTTTTGAGTTTCGCCAGATCTGAGGGGTTTGCCGTTGGGTACGGGGCTTGGGGTGCTTTGGGAAAGGTGTGTAATGAGAAAGGGCTGGAGCCCTGGCTTTCCGCAGCCTGCAGATGTAGCCCCTAGAGCAAGGCAAGAGTTCCCCGGGAAGCGGCGGCTAGGCTGCGCGCTCCGGAGAGAAGGCTGCCCTGGTCTCCGCGGCGATTCGGGAGTCTGCCTGGTTCGCCCTGGCCATGGGAGACTGCCTTTTGCTCTTAGCTGGACTTCCCAGGCATCAACGGGACTTTTTACTGAACTTGTTAATGTGTGTGTGTGTGTGTGTGTGTGTGTGTGTGTGTGTGTGTGTGTGTGTGTGTGTGTGTATCTTGGGAAATTCACCGCACCACCCACACCTTTTTCACCTCCTGATACCTCAATAGCACTCTGACGTTAGGGATGGAAGATTCTCTTGAGAAGAGTACAGCCGGTCCCTGCCGCAGCACCCTTCCCACCTCATCGGGAGACTTTAGAAGATCTCTCGACTGTTAGTCACGTACAAATATATACAAACCATCATCTCAGTCAGACCTAGACTTCAGACGCCAATATACTGCAAAATTGCAATTAAAAATTGAGAAGACCACCCGTTAAGCCACTGCTGTGTGGGGGATGGGGAAAGTACTTATAAACCTAATTTGAAATATGACAAGTGAATTTATCTCTGACACACATAATACTGCAGTTGTGGATGGCAGCCCTCCTTCTGCAGCCCCTCCTCTAGCCCTCTCCTCTCAGACCATATCCTCCACTAATCCCTCTTCTTTTGCCAAATGACACTGACCCACCCAGAATTTTCTAGAACGTGCCGCATTTTTCTGTTCCTTACACTAAGTCCCAGCAGTAAATAATACAGCAGAAGACAGTCTTACCTAGCCCCCCCCCACCTCCAAAGACCAGAATCTCTGATGAGATCTGCGTTTCCCAGATGCTCACTGCTGCATCGTAGCCTAAGCCCACCCTTCTGGAGAAGGGTTACACTCCTTGGCAGTTACTAAGCTGGTGTCAGGACCATCCCTAACCTCTGGGGCTGGGGAAACCCTGGGGACGTGAGCCCTGCCTATCAAGTGTCTCACTGATGGCAGGCCTCCTTCCAGTAAATCCACACAAAGGGTCCATCTTTTTCACCCTCCTTGGGCTTTTTCTCCTCTCTTCCATCCCACATGTAAGCAGCCAAGCTGCTTTTAACCCTGAGTTCAGGACTGAAAAACATGCAGATGTCAGATCTGACCAGCCAGTATGCCTATGCTTGGAGCTCACTTCTCAGGCTTTCAGACTTTGTGAAATCTCTGTCTTTAGAAGGGGCCAATATCTCACATTTCAATCTTATTTTCACCGAACCCTGGCATATAATTGGAAGGGCTGAAGTTGGAGGAGTCCCTGATCAGGATGGCTTCTTGGGTTAGAGAGCAATAGGGTGGGGTTTGGCATAGATCGGGTGTCATCAAGCAGGGCACCACCAGGGGACAAGTTGGAGCTATTGCTTTATGTATGTTCATTGATACTCTTGTCTATAATTCTATACTTAATTACAAGGAGTCCAAAATTTATGATGTAAACTCTTGCTGCAAAGTCAGTTTGAGGGTGAATGCTAAAATAGTTGTTTGTGCATTGGTTTTGGCTCCATTAGGGTGGGTTATATACTGCCTGGATTTAATTATGATTAATTTAATTTTTAAGACATTTCTCAGTACATCACAAGCTGTCTCATTGCTTTGTGTTATACTAAGGTTTTGTTTTGTTTTTTAGTCTCTCCTCAGCCCAACATTGAATACAATGGGACCACTGTGGGGGTGGGGGGGGGAAGTTTAGAGTTCATTCGTGCCTGACTTGGGGAGACACTGGTGCTATGTCTTATCTATACCTTCCTCTCCCCCATAGTCCGCTAGTCTCTTAACAGAGAAAGCTTTACTGAGATGCTTGTGTGTTTTCCTCAAAACCTGACCCAGGGCTGAGGTTGTAGTAAGGATTCAGGAGATGTCTGTTAAGTGGATGATTCATTGCAGGTTACCAGTTAGGGTGTCTTTTTCCCCCTGCATTGCTTTTTAGCAGTATTTGATATTTCAAATGATTGATGATCTCTTAAGAGGCTCTTTTCTAATTGAACAATACTGATATAAAGGCCAAGAGCTGCATAAGAATAAGAACGATGACCATTTCCACAGAGGTTTGAGTGGACACGGATCTGGATGTCCCAGAGCAGACATGGTCCCTAATGCCGGACTTAAGGGCATATTATATAAGTTACCCAATTGGGCTAGATGAAGGATAGACCAGAAGAGTGGGCTCAAATTTTTGAATATGTAATGTGCTACTTCATCCCCATGCCTCACATTTATCCTGATTCCACCCAAAATAAAGCTCGTCCAAGCCAGCACAGAGATCCTTTGATTTCAGGCATACTAGGAATTCTGGAGAGGTAAAGAAGAGAAAACTTGAGAAATGTGGCAAAATTAAAGCTTTTATTCTCCTTTTTTTTCAATTTTCATTATTGAATGAGAGAGTGACTCTGTAGAGCTAGAGTAGAGGCCCTTTTTTTCCTTGACCAACAGCTTCAATTTCCTTCCCCCTCCCCTTTAGAGCAATTTAGGAAAGAAATAGGTGCCTCTCCTGAGTCTTAGCAGCTGCCAACCTCCCCCATTCCTGCCACCTCGGCAATGTGCAAAGCCAAAATAGCAACCTTTATAATATTCTACCAAATAAAATAAAGAGACGGGATGAAGAACAGCATTTACAGAGAAGGCAGAGGATTCTGACAATTAATTTAGATGGGATTAACATGCAAACCTGTTATCCTTTGCTTGCTCTAGTCTCCTATGATTTAATTGATACAGGACTAGGAGTTAAAAAGTTAATACCTTGCATTCATATAATGCCTTTTGATTTTTAAAGCACTTTCACATATATTATCTCACTTCAGCCTCACAACAAATGTGTGAGGCAAAGCAAGTCTGGACTTCCATCCCACACTCCTACCCCCTAACCTTTTACAGACGAGAAAACACAAGTCCAGTGAGATTAAGTGATATGTCTTAGGTCACAGAGATAATTAATGGTGGAACGGACATTTAGAACTTGTGTCACTCAACTCCCAGCCGAGAGAGACCAGAGCTAGTGCTGAGTTGAGGTTGCAAGACATGGGCTGTGTAAATCCTCTGTATTGCAAAGTGGGAAGTCTGCCTTAACACCCTTCTATTTCTCAAGCCTGTAAGAGGAGCAGTGATTCTTACATTTTTACCTCTAGGTTTCTCAGCTCTCATTCTCTCTCTCTCTCTCTCTCTCTGGATGGTAGTTAATGATCTGTAACCAAGTTCACTATAGGAGGTCCCTGTTTAAAGGAATCTTTTTGAATATGTATGTGATATAATAATCCACCCCTGGTGTACTCATTTTATTGGTTTTGTTTTTTATATTTTCTTGAAGTGAAGCACTCCACAGTTAAGATGTATTTACTGCCCATCTGAGGTATATACAGTCCTTTTAGGTGCCACGGGGAAGGAGAAGAGGGGGCAGAAATATTATACATAATCCCTTCCCTCAAGAATTATTAGAACTTAGTGGTTGAGATAAACCAAATACAGGTGAAAAACAATCCAAACACAGATGTTAGTTTATGATCACGACACCATACTGTACTTGTGTGTGTGTGTTGGGGGCGGGGTTGGGGTCATGGGGAAAAAGTGTAACAATGTGGAAAGGAAATTGAAAAAGAAGTCAGGAAATCTGGCTTGAGATTAAGTTGCTACCACTAAACTCACAGACCTTATACAAATCACTTAATATCTCTGGGCCTTAAGTTTTCTCATCTGAAAAATTGGTGGTGGGGGAGGTAAAGTTGAACTTCATCAGCGAGCTTTAAAGTCGTTTTAGCACAAAGTATCAGTGATACTGTGAGTGAATCAGGGAAAGCTTCTTAGAAGGGGGTATATCTTGAAGTGAGTCTTAAATGATGCAGTTAATGTGGATCTGCAAAGAGGAAGTGAAAAGACATTACAGGCAAGGAGAGGAGCAAGAATTGCTACTGGTAGTGAGAATATGCCAGGCTGGTTGAAGTAAACAGATTATACCAAGGATTGATGAGATAAAAGGTAAGAGCAGAGTAAGTGGTAAGAAGAATGGGGAGATGTAAAAGGCTTTGAATGCCAGACTGAAGGGTTCGAAGATTTGATTTTAAAGGTAATTGAGAGCCAATGAAGATTGTTTGAGTATGGGGGTGACATGGTAGAACCAACCAGTGAGAAAAATTTTCCTTGATGGCATACTTGGTTCTAGAATCATCTACAAATCTACATTGTCCCCCTTGAGCTGGGATCCAGTTAATTCAGGGTCATTTGTGAAATCATGATTCTTTCTTGATTTTTACTGCAACCTCTAGTTTTGGGTCTGCATAGCCAAGGCTGCTGACCCGACCTGCTTAACCACCTGCCTATACATTTGGATTCAGTCCATAATAGGTCATTTGGCTTCCATGGACTCAACATGCTAATGGAATTCCTAATTTGAAATTCTAACTGATGATCAATGTACAGTGGAATGGAGGAGATGAGAGAAAGTTCTTAGGCAGCCTGGAGTGGGATGGTTGTAGACCTGAAAGCAGATTAAGAGATCGAGGACAATTTGAGGGAGGATAAGAAAATGGATCTTTGCAGAATCTTTGACTTACTATGGTTTAGATATGGGGGAAGTTGATTAGAAACAGTCATCCAGTTCTGAACTGTCAAGGATCTAAACTGAGCTCAGATTAATAAGAGAAAACAGATTGCTTTAAGGCCACAGAGAAAGAAGTGATAGAATGTGGTGTGACAGGTCACAGGTGTGTGGGAGGGGTAAGGGTGGGGGTAGGAGAGTGTGTAGAGCTGATAGGATTCCTGATGTGATGGCGTTTAGAAAGACTGAAAAAAAATTCTGTCTTAGCACCCTCATGGTGTGATGTCAATAATGGAAGCAGGCAGACAACTGCAATACTTATTCTCAATATTTGAATGTGTGTGTGTGTGTGTGTGTGTGTGTGTGTGTGTGTGTGTCCTTATTCAGAAGCACAAAAGGATTATTTTAGTAAGAACTGTCCCTGCACAAAATTATTTTACTACCTCACCAGTCTCCACAAGCACTTCTTTCTGGCACTAACCCCCGGTTAGTGGGGTTAGTGCCAGGGGTAGGAAACAGGGGAATGATGGATGAGGAAGAAACAGGTAAGGAAAGGAAATTAAAAAAAAAAAAAAGAGGTTGACAGGCAGAACTGCTGTGATGAAAAGAGTTGGGGAGGAAGGTAACTTTCCTTTCCCCCAAAGAATCACCTACTGTATTCTAAGATACCCCTTTCTCTTCCCCTGTTTCTCCTTCCTTACTGAGATTTAGCTCTAAACGTACAATTCGTTGGCTCTGTGATAAGAGGGAATTTCAAGGAAGACTCTTTACACAATTGAAGTGACTTGCAAGGACAGGTGTCATATAACTCACTTGTCTTGTATGGAGATTAAAGCATTAAACAGTTCTTTCCAGGACCTCTCTGTCATCAATCACCTTTTAGTTTTAAGTCCCTATCATTTAGTTGTAATCTTTGGGGTCACTGCCTTTTCTGATAGGTCTTATTCCCTTTAACCACACTCCATATGCCAGAATGAGGCTGATTTCCCTCTCCTTTTTCTCTCTCAACCTCACAGGTCTCTGCAATAACAAGTCCCTTTCCCATCTGGGCTTCAGAGCCTTAACTTGACCCTTAGGAGCAAGATTGCAGTGGCCTGACCATTGTTTCTACCCAAGGTTTCTTGGGATTGTTTCATTCATTTATTTCACAAGTAATTATTGAACATCTACTATGTGCTAGGCCCTTGTTTGAAAGCTAGGAATTCACCAGTAAATAAGACAGACACCATCTCTACTCAAATAGTATTTATGGGTAGGAGCTGGGAGAAATACAGACATTAAACAAATGAATACATAAGCAAAATAATGTTTTAGACAATGATAAATGTGATGAAGAAAACAAAACAGGATGATGTGATAGGAACTGCCTAGAGGACTACTTTGGTCAATATATTTAATCCTATAACATATCCAAAATAGTTTGCAATTACTTCATCAACACTACTGTCAACAAACCTACTGAAGTTCAATTTTTTTTTTCCCACCAACTTCTGTTTTGGAAAATTTTCAATCTTACAGAAAAGTTGCAAGAATAATACAGTGAACACATACATTCTTCATTAATATTAACCACTTGTTAACATTTTGCCACATTTGCTTGATATCTATAACTCTTCTCTCTCTTTCTCTCTCTCTCTCTCTGGCTGAACCACTTGAAAGTTAGTTGCAGACATCATGACACTCCACCCATAAGCACTTTAGCATCTCTCTCATAAGAACAAAAACATTCTTGTATATACACAATATAATTATCACACTCAGGATGCTTAACAATGATACATTAATATTATCTAATATACAACACGTATTAAAATTTCTCCAGTTGTCTTAATAATGCTCTGTATAACTTTTTAAAAATATAGAGGGTTAAATCATAGATTGCATTTAGTTGTTCTTGTCTCTTTAGTCTCCTTTAATCTAGAATATTCCCCAGCTTCTATTTGTTTTTCTTGACATTGACATTTTTAAAGTGTACAGGTAATTACTTTCAGAACTGTCCCCCAATTTGGGTTTGTCTGATTGTGGAAAATATCTCCAAAGAGGCAGCTTTCAGCTGAGTCCTGAACGAAAAGAAGGATTCAACCACGTGAAGATCTGTGGAGAGTGATTCCAGGCAGAGAGAACAGCAAGCACAAAGGCTGTGAGATGGGGACAAACTTGTTATGTTTGAGGAAGAGAAAGTAGACCAGAGTGGCTGGAGCCTAGAGATGTGGGGAGCAGGGGTGGGGGAGAAATATGAGATGAAGTATAAATAGGCAGGATTCAGATCATGATGAGCCATATAAGTCATGGGAGAGTTAGGATTTGATTCTCATTGCAGTGGTAAACCACTAGGAGTTTTAAGCAATTTGGTAACGTGATCTGATTTAAATTTTATTTTAAAAGCAGTTTTTATTTTCTAATTTTTTTACTTTATATGCAGTTTAAAGAAACAGCTGTCACCGCCCCCCCATTATCAATTCACCAGAGGCAGCTACTTTGAACTCCTTAAGCTAAATAGCATGCTTATAAAGCAAATTTATAATTTTCAGATTAAGTATTCTATGGAAGAGAAGAGTTTAGCTCATTATCACCATTAGCCCCATGTACACACAAACACAAACTTCCCATTCTACCCCTCTGCTAGTACAATTATGTTGTAATTTTGATTACATCAATATTCAGTGTTTATATTATTATATTATGTGAAATCCTATTCACAGTTGAGTTATAGCATACTATGATTACTTTTCCTTTCTTGCACATCTGTGTTTTTAATGGAGCTGATAATTGTCTTATTTATTCAGTTTCTTTATTTTTCCATAAACTTAACATTACTTTATCTAAGTAACCTGTTCCTCAACTGACTAACTCTTCTCTCAGTGTGTGAAGATTGATAACATTGAAAGCATTGGCTCTTCTATCAATTTCATCTTCTGGGAGACATCCTTCTGAATTGCTTCGGCATGGCCTAATTGTTCTTTAGATCTGTGGCACTGCTCTCATCTTGCTATATCTCTAATAATTTTGAAGACATTACTTCATTGTCTTTTGGCTCCTAACTTTTGAGAAGACTGAAACTATTTTGATTCCTGATCTCTTGTAAGTTACCTTTTTAATTTTTCTTCTCTGGAAGTTGTTAGGTTCTTTGCTTTGCTCTTATGTGTGCAATGTCACATTGATATACCCTGGTGCATGTCTATTTTCTTCCATTGTACTGGGCATTCTGTGAGCTCTTTAAATCTTAGAACTTTTAATCCTGGGAAGTTTTCTTGAATTATTTATTTCATCTTAGTCTCCCCAGTTTTTTTTTTTTTTACCTTATTTTTTCCCCTGGAACTCATTATTCTTATGCTATACTTCCTGGACTAATCCTGTAATTTACTCATATTTTATCTTCTTTTTCCATTCTCTTTGTTTGTCTGTTTGCTCTTTTCCTGGGATATTTCTTCAGCTTTATCTTTTGCAATACTGCTATGCAATTTTGACACTAACTACCTGGAGTTAGCATAAACCTCACTGGTTAAGTGCATAGTTCCCAAAAAGATTGCCATCATTTCAGATGCAGCCACAAATTCAGGGGTCTCCAAGACACTCACATTTCTTCCCTACTGACTACAAATTCAGAGGTTCCCATGACTCACTCAGGTTTGATTAGTCTCTAGAACGACTGATAGAACTCAAGAAAGTGCTATGCTTCCTACTACATATTCATTACAAAGGATGCAAATCAAGACTAGCCTAACCAAATGAAGAGATCTGTAGAGTGAGATCCCGGAGGTTATCAAATGTGGAGCTTCCACGTCCTACCTGTCCCCCTCCCCCACCAATGGAGCAGGATGCACTTTCCTGACACATTAATGTACTCACCAACCAGGAAGCTTGCCTTGGTGTCGAGAAATTTCTTTTTGTATATGTATGGCTTTATTATTAGACACAATTGAATCATTGACCATGTGATTGAACTCAATCTCCAACTCCTTCCTTCTCCTCAGAGATCAAGTCGAGCTGATACCATCTGGCTCAAAGCCCTAACACTCATGAGTAGTCGTTCTAGTCTTTCCAGCATGGCCAGCCCCCATCCTGAAACTATCTAGGAGCCCACCATAAATCACCTCATTAGCATAAATTCAAACATGGTTCCAGAGGCCTATCATGAATAACAAAGACAATCATATCACTCAAGAAATTCCAAGGGTGTAGAAGCTCCATCCCAGGAACCTGGGATGAAGAACAGACAAATTCCTTATTACACAACTCTTTCTGATAAGAATTTCAAAGAATTTTTAAGAGTAATTTTGTCTTCTCTCAGTATCCTATTTTAAAAAATATCACCTTGTTCTTGTTTAGTGGATGCAATATCTTCTCTAATCTCTTTGATATTAATGGTTATTTTTCATCTCTGTTTCTTTTAAGTTTTTGGTTTGTTTGTTTAGATCTCTGTCTTTGATATCAGAGGCTTTCCTCAGATACGTCATCATCCTTGGCTATCTGCTTATGTTTATAAGTAGGTTCCTAAAAAGCTGATTAGAAAATCAGAGTGTTTAGTGAGACTTGTAGACTATGTGTGCACTAGTTTTCTATTGCTATCTTTTTTCTTCTTCAAAGTTTGTGACTTAAAACAACATTAATAAATTACTTCAAAGTTTGTGACTTAAAACAACACATATTGATTATTACATAGTTTCTAGGCATCAGGAATTCAAGCTTGGCAAAGCTGGGCCTTCTGCACAGGATGAATCAAAGTGTTGTTTAGGATGCATTCATATCTGGAGATTTGACTGGGGAATAATTTGCTTCCAGCCCACTCAGGTTTTTGGCAGGATTTATTTTTTTGTGGCCATATGACTGAGGGTCCTGGCTTTTTGCTAGCTGTTGGCTAGAGGCCACCCACTGTTCCTTAAAGGTACTGGTATTTCCTTGCCATGTGGGATTCTTCAGCATGGCTTCTTATTTCAACAAGCCCACAAGAAGAGACCCTGGCTCCAGTCTGCTAAGGCAGAACTTTATATACTGTAACTTAATCATGAGAGTATATCCCATTACCTTTGCCATATTCTCTTGGTTAGAAGCAAGCCACAGGTCCCAACAACATTCCAGGGGAGATTTACACAAAGGAATGAACACCAGGAGGTGTGACTTGTTGAGGATCACTTTAGGGTTTGTCTACTACAACGGGGCTTTACTACAAGATGATCTGGGTTGGCTTTTTTCATTGACCAACCCCTTATGCAAGTATCTTTAAGTCTTTTGTTGTTGTTGTTGTTGTTGTTTTATATTTCCAAAGAAGAATATTCCAATACCCTGCCTGGAGGCTGTAAGTCTGATTGCCAGAATCCTGAGAACCAAGTGGGGTAAGGGGCTAGGAGTCTCAACAATCAATAAGTAAACTTTTTAATTCTTCTGTTTTTCATATAGTACTTCTATCTCCACTGTGTTCAATGTTTCCCCAATCCAGAGACCTTTCTTTTTACTTTCTCCAGAGAATAAACCTCACATATTCTGGTGGGGAGGAGGGCAGAGACAATCATCCAATTGTGTGAAGTTGTAGATGGGATATTGAGATCTAACTGGTTAATAAAATTTTAAGCATATTCTCCTTTTCAGCCTCAATTTCACCCCCACTTCCAGAAGTACTGGTACCACCAACTGCTGAACCTTTGGAAGTTCTTTGTTGTGAATTGTTTCGCTTATCAACTTTTCCCACTGCCAGTTTTGGAATCAATTTCCTCAGGTCTGCTAAGTCAGTTACCCTTGTATTTCTATTTTCTAGCTTCAAAAATTGTATTGTTATCATCACCTCTCATGAAATGATCATTTTAGTGAGGTTTGCCAAAGGAGTGGAGGTAAATGCATATGTTTAAATTATCATGGTCAATAGGATGTTATAATTTACATGTTAAGAAGATTACACTGACCTTTTTGTGAAGAATAGACCACCAGGGAGGAATAAGAGAAGTTGGGAGAACAGTTAAGTAGCCAGTAAATGGATATTTAAGAGAAGAAATAAATAGAGCTTGGTGGTAGATTGAGAGTGAGGGGCAGAGGCAGAGAGGGAGATGTCACTGATGACTCCTAAGTTCATGTAGTGGGATGGATGGTGCATTTCAACAATCTTTTAATTCACTGTTTCTCAGTTTATTGTCCAGGACTGCTATCAACTCACTTGCTTCTCCTCTCTACAATTGCTGTTGTGACAAAACCAACTCAGGGAAAATCTAACATTGACAGGAACATAGTTACCATAATAAAGAAACGTTAATTTAACCACCACCACCAGCAACAATAGCAATTATAACAACAGCTTCCATTTATGGATTGATTACTATAAGCCAGGGTCCATGCTAAACACTTTCCATATATTATTTCATTTAATTTCCCCAACAGCCTTGTGAGGTAGATACTCATTTGTAGTATACTACAAATACTCATTACCATTGAATCCTCCAAGTGAATACTTTCCAAATCAATAAAGTTCTGCAGAGGATAGTTTCACTACAAATTGTGTCAGGCTCTCTAGAAATGATAGAAGGGCACATTACATCAGCCATTGCCATTCCTACTCATTTGCTGTCCACTCCAAACCTGCGGTAGGAGGCATCTGCTTTTTATCAATACTACCTCCCCCTTCCATTAACCACCTCCTCCTATCCTTGCCTGAGAATACTGTTTCCTTTCAAAATCCTCCCTTGTGCTTCCATTCTTTCCCAAGAATACCGACTTTTCTTCCAACTGCAGCACAGAACTGCAGCCTTATTCTACATCTTCTTCATAGGAGAAATGGAAACTTGGAGTGGAGATGAGGAGAACTTTGCTTAATCTGCAAGCTTCTTTGAAATTTCAGGAATAAAAGGCATAAAGATGGAAATGTCTTGAATTGTTCACATGAACATAGCCTCGAGGAAAACAAACAAGAGGAGTGGGAAGAAGCACTCCAATGCAATTTGAAACTTCTCTTGAGTTTCTTGAAGAACGGAAGAGTTGGGGGAACTGGGAGCAGATACAGATAGCATACACTAAATTAACTCACCACTAATAACTTGGAGTTGCTACCTTTGAGGGGAATCCTAGGAGAGAGTCATAATCAGCTTGGGTTGCCATAACAAAGTGCCATAGACTGGGTGGCTTAAACGATATAAATTTATTTCTCATGGTTCTGGAGGCTGAAAATCTCACGTCAGGATGGTTGGGTTCTGGTAAGACTGCTCTTCTTGACTTGCAGATGGCTGCCTTCCTACTGTGCCCTCATATGATGAAGTGAGTGAAAGAACAAGCTTTCTGGTGTCTCTTCTCTTATGGCCATTAATCCCATCATGAGGGCCCCACCCTTATGACTTCATCTAAACCTAATGATCTCTGAGAGGCCCACTTCTAAATATCATCACACTGGGGGCTAGGGCTTCAACATATGAATTTTGGTGACACACAATTCAGTCCACAGCAGAGAATCAAACTGCACTGTCAGGTCCTCATTGAATGTTTTCCCTAGTATTAATTAATATGGTGAGAACATAGGGCATTGACAACAAAGTCAGTCAGCAAACCTCGGTGAAATTTGTATGAATGTCCACGTTTTCCTTGGTACCATCAGCTATGGCAGTGCCTATAGAGCTGACTCACTTTTTGCCTTTAACCACTTTCTTTCTGCTGAGTTCGGGTTGGATTTTCACTTCTGCTCTGTAAATCTCTTTCTTCTGTGCTATATTAAGCTGCATCAAGACACACTCTGGTATGATGATAAAAGAGGTGACTAGATTGACTACATACTGAAATATCATAGACTTTCCTCCCCTGATAAAGGTTCTCTTTTGTGTGACAAGTGAAGGTGGGTGAGCGTAAGTAGAGGATAGAGTTCTTAAAAGAGGTTTGACTTCTTTGGAGACAAGAGTGACGAGGGAAGATTTTGTAGTCTTGACGACATCACACGTGTGCTCTCTCTCTTCCATGGAAACCAAAACGTGTGAATGAGACTGAAGAAGTCAGCTAATCCTCACTCCTCCCTCCACTCCCACTTCCACCACTAGCCTAAGGGTTAGTGTTTTTCTTCTTCAGTGCCAAGAAGGAATGTACTAAAGAATAGAAAGGGATATTACAGTGCCATAAGTAACTAAGTAACTTAGTTTCTTGGTTATTATAGTTCTGGTTGCTACTATAGAATTATTGCCTTAGGCACCTTTAGAATAGAATTCATGTAGTCATTGTGAACCCGGATGCTTGGGATCCAAGTAATCCATGGGTCTCAATGCATGCATGTAACTCTGTGGAGATTTTTTTGTTTTATTATGATTTTATTGGTTTAGTGCCTTTCTAGGCAGCCAACCACATTTATCCTTTCACAAAACTGCTATTGATTATCTACTATGTGCCAGGCACTGTAGTAGGTATTGAAGGTATAAAGACACATAAGATAACATATCTTGCCTTTGTTTCATTTATAGCTCTACACACAGATCTGTCTTCAAGACAAAGGTGCACACAAATCATTGAAATACAGAATAATAAATGTGATGATTAGATGCCTGGATGAAATGCTAACTCAGAAGATGAATAGTCTCTCTTTGCTCCAGGGGAACCAAGGAAGTGTTCATAAAAGAGGTGACATTTGAGCTATGTTTCAAAGATGGAGAAGAAGGGAAGAGTCATCTCAGGCATGAGGAACAGCATTTGCAAAGACACAGAAATATAAAGGGCATAGAGTGTCCAGGGATCTGCAAGAAGTTCAGTTTGACTGAAGCAATGTCAGATGATCTTGCTAGAAAAGGAAATTAGAGTGACTGTGAAGGACCTCCTTATGCCATACTAAAGCATTTGGAATTAGCACTGAATATTTTGGGGGCAGAAGCATGATATATTACTGTCAATTTACAAAGCTCACTCCAACAGCTACAGGGAGGGCAGTTTGGAAGGAGGCAAGAACAGATGCTGGGAGACCAATTAGACTGTTGCAAAAATCCAAGTGAGAGGTGATAAGGGTCAGAACAAAGTCAGTGACAATGGAAATAATGAGGAGGGAATATGATTAAGAGGCAATTCCAAAGAATGTTATAACAGTATTTTGTGGACAATTGAATGTGGGTACTAAGGAAAAG
The DNA here is from genome assembly GCF_009762305.2 of Zalophus californianus. Lineage (NCBI taxonomy): Eukaryota > Metazoa > Chordata > Mammalia > Carnivora > Otariidae > Zalophus > Zalophus californianus. The sequence continues at coordinate 86,130,472 of NC_045612.1, read as the reverse complement.
GAAAACTTTTTTTGTGACTCCCAGATTTCTAGTTTAGATGACTTTATAGATGATGGTGTCATTAATGGAGATTAGTTGAAGAGATTCAGTAAATAGTTGAATATATGGGTCTAGAGTGGAGGAGAAATATGTAGGTTGGAGATAAAAACATATGTATCATCAATGTGGTAGTTGAAGCTAAGGGAGTGGAGAAGATTTCCCTGGGAGAGTTTGCAAAATATGAAAAGGGCATTATGAATGGGAGCTTTAGAAACAGCAACCTTTAAGGGATAGGCACAGGAAGAAAAGTTGTTGAAAGAGGAGAATGAATAATCCGAGAGATAGGAGGAAAACTGAGAGATGGATTGTCTGGTCCACAGTGTCAAATACTGCACAGTAGTCAAGAAAGATGATGATAGGAGCAGGCCTCACTTGATTCCATACTTGGGATATTGGTGACCTCAAAGAGAGCATATTCAGTAGAATGGTACCAAAAGAAACCTGGGCCAGGTGGGCTGAGACACAAATAGCAGGGAAGGAAGTGGAGACTAAGAGTTCAGATTGCCCCCCCTTTTACTTTGAAATACAAATTCATAAACATTCCAGTAACAATGAACCTTGCCTTGAGGGTCTGTTGTACACCGAGGTACATAGCCAGAATGATTAGGAACAGATGCTTTTTTTTTTATCTGTATCTAATATTTAGTATTTTTTCATATTTACTATTATATACATATACGAGGGTATCTTGTTTCTGATAGTGTGAGCAACCAAATATAGTTTTGGAGCTCCCTTCTGGAGAGTAAGGCCCACAGACCTTACTGACCTTTTGGTTCTGGAAAAGCTCCTATCTGTGTCAAAGCAGCTCCATCCTCAGCCCAGAGGGAATGTTACTGTGCAGTACATGAAGCACTCCTGGAAACATCTGAATTTACACATGCTGGAAACACTCCTCCTTCTGTGGACCTTTAGTGGGCATAAAGACATCCTTGCAAATCAAGCTTTGGGGAGCACTCCTGAGTCCATCAGAGATCCTCAAGGCAGTTATGAACACTAAATTCTGAAATCTATGGAGTCACCACCTCAGAGAGTGGTACTCAATCCTTTTATCACTCTAGCACACCTGGGAGGGGGTGGGTTCTGACTTTCACCATTAGTAACAGTAATTCATTGATAGTGAGCCTAGGAGTAAGATAATAATGATGGACCACTTTCATTAAATAACCACTGTCCTCAACAATTTACATCAGTTAAGTAAATTATTATATACCCAAGATACAGGTGTAGAAACTGTCAGGGAAGTCGAGTGACTTGCCCTGACCTATTACTGTTTTAAAAAGTGTATTAGTGAAGGAAGAGAGAAAGTGAAAGGAACAAGTACGGAAAAGGCAGGTTTAATTTGCCATTCAACTGAATTCTTATCTGAACCCAGTCCTGGAGAAGATATAGGCTGTGTGCCTGGCCTAGTGTTGGGGAAACACTGGATAAGAGATGAAAATGGTAGGTTCCCTAACTCTGAGTTGCTTATGGGCTGTTTGATGAGGCAAGAAACAAACACATAGAAAAGTAAATAATAGGTGATGTTTTAAAGTTGGGTTGTAAGACAGTTGTTTGGACCTTGGAGTACATGTTATATCAGGAACTTGCTAAAGATGAGTACTTTTACAGGTGCATCCATAAATCCAGTCTGTTCCATGGCATAGCTGAAATTGTATATTTGTTACAAAAATTCACATGAGAAATAATGTTGTTGTACTAATAATTAAATAAAATAAAATATAAAGTTGAATAAGATGAGTTTTAGTGCTGCTATTTTTGAGAGAAGCTGGTTTAATTAAGGGTGGGATAGAGTAAGATGAAGGCTTTTGTAGAGACTTTTGGCACTTTCAAGGACTTTAGAGGATGCTGCACAGGTTTTTTTTTTTTTTTTGATCATGTCTAATTTCACTTTAAAGCATATGGCTCTTCATTCTTTAATTTGGTTGCATCAGCACTGCTCTTAACACTTATCAACCATAATTAGAGCTTTTGGTTGAAACACAAATGGAACAAAGAAGAAAATGTTCAGGCCACCATAGATTCTTGGCTACCCAGGAGTGGTAATCTTTTCACCTTTTAAACATTTGACCCTTAGTTTCCATCCAGCCTATTTTCTCAATCCAAGGATCTAGTTGTATATCTGCCCCAATTTCTGCCTTCATTTTTCCCCCTTCCCCAGACTGCCTCATTCTCTCCTTTCATTTCTCCATTCATCTCCTTTCGCCCCTTCTGGGGTGCTTTTACCCATTTTGATACCTAGCCTCTGATAACTTTTGTGAAATTCCTAAGAGCTGTCCAACATGACCACAAGATCTTTGCTGCTCCTATTTTTCTTTCTTTTTTAAAAAAGTAAGCCCCAAGCCCAGTGTGGAGCCCAATGTGGGGCTTGAATTCATGACCCTGAGATCAAGAGTCAGATGCTTAACCAACCGAGCCACTGGGGGACCCCCCGTCCTACTTTTCTTGAAATAGCAACAGTTATAACTTCCCACCTGTACCCATTTTGACAATAATTTAACCAACAGAAATAAGGGAATCTCTCTGGGTCAGTGGAAAAGACAGAAAAGAAAGAGCAATTGGGCTTGAGGTTATGAGAATATTTATTTAAAAAATCCCAGAAGAAAAAATATGAGTGGTAGAAGAGAGACACAAAGGAGGGAGCACAGTACTCCTAAGTGGAAAAGAAAAAAGTGTATGATAGATATCAGAGAAGATGATGTCCTGAGGCAGGGAAACTGTATTATTCTACAGAGAGGTCTTGCTGTGGTAAGTGAAATTGTTTTAAAAGTTAAATTAAAGAGAGAGTATCCAGGAACCAAATGAGGAAGTAAAAGTGCTAAAGGAATTTGTGGACTTGGCGATTCCAGTGAGATCAAATGATCACAGATGGTTTCACAGAAGAGAGAGGGTATAATCTTGGTCTTAAAGGATGAATAGGACTCAAATAAATAGAGAAGGGGACTAAGCCAAAGCAGCATTGTGTATATAGGAAGCAAATTCAGATTTAAGAGAAGGTACTTCCAACTGAAATGCAGTTTCTTTGGGGAAGTAACTAATGGTAAAGTTAGAAAGGTAGAATGGGGCTCAATCGTGACCTTGAGTGTCAGGTCAAGAAGTTTATATTTTATCTGATACAGAGCGAGGAGATAGTGATCATTTCTTGAGCAAGAATAGTGACATGATTAAAGTGGAAGTTTATGAAACTTAGATCAGCTGTGGTTGTGAGGATAGATTAGAGTGGGTAGGGGATTGATGCAGTGAGACCAGGTAGGAGGTTGAGGCCCTGGCCTGGTTGATATTACATGAGGTGGGAAAGGGAGAAATGCAAGAGACATTACCAAGTAAAAAGTAACTTTGTAATTAATTGGATGGGAAGGAGGGCAAAAAATGGGAGTAGTGAACAATGACCATGAGGTTTGAGTCAGAGAAATGATAAATTGTAAGGAAGGAATTTATCATAGGAAAACAACTCCACATATACGGAAGTCATTCACTGTAGCATTGTTTGAAATAGCAAAAATTTGGAAACAACTTAAGTCAGGCTAAGCAATGATAGATGTTGTAATAAACAATCCGAAAGTCTTCGTGACTTAACACCATAAAGATATATTGCATGCTCACATGGCATTCCAATGTGGTCAGTGAGGAGAGGGATCATCCTTGCAGTTATTCAGAGATCCCTTTTCTCCCATCTTCCACATATGGCCCCCATGGTCACAATAGAAGGGAGAGAGAGCAGAGGAGTTTGTTGTAGATATTAGTGCCAGGCCTAAACATAGAACGTATATTTCCATCCATAATCCATTGGCCAGGTCTAGTCATATTGCTCACCTATGACTTTCTGTGTGCCCAGGAGGATAATAGAGTGTTTTGCTGAACACAGCAGTGTCTGTGACACAAGGTTCATTATTAATAGGAAATGGCTAAACTATGGACGTCTTTTCTATGGAATACTAGTCAGCACTTAAAAAAGAATGAGACATATCTATGTGGATTGACATGGAAAGATCTACCGAATATTTTGTTGACTGCAAAGAACAATTTGAGAATGATACATTATAACACTGAGATTTAAGAAAAAGAACAAAAAAGTGCCGTATGTTTTCTATAGTGACATATTCTGTATATGTATGCAAATGTGTAGGAAAAGATCTAGAAAGATACCCATACCCAAACTATCAAACAGTTATTTCTGAGGAGGAGAGGAGTGGATCTTGATTGTTGATGATATACAAAATGGACTTTATTTATAACTTTAAAAATTTTTACAAGGAAAATGAATTCATGTATTATGTGTATGATTAATATATATATACATATATATATATATATATGACATATTTGGAGATGTGTAGATTTGTTTATTTATCTTCCAAAAGGATTTCAGGTATGAGTTTAGTTTTTAACTTGTTGAGTTTAAAGAATATCCAGGTTGATGGTGGTGGTTGGGGTCTAGCAGGCAGCTAAAATATAGGTTTGGAGCCCTGGAAAGAAGCTGGGGTTAGAGATCTGATTTGAATGAACTTTATTTGAATAGAGATGAATACTGAAGCTGTAACAGCATAAAAAATCTCGAGGCACTAGGCCATGGCAAGAGGAGACACTTGCGGCAGAATGTAAATCAATGCACTACTTCCTTCATCGAGAAAGCTTTGTTACCAAAAAATGCCAGTTGAACTAATCTATGTGCTTCGTGATGTGAGTGATTTCCATTCTGGATAAGCTTCTTATCTCATTGTGGACCAGTAACTAGTGCTGATGGGCACTGGTACATGGACTATAGTTTGAGTAACAGTGATCTATGAAAGAGAATCTAGAGATATAAGGGATTTCGGTTGTGAATCTTAGGATGTGACCACATTTGGAGGAGATAGGAAGAAAAAAGAAAGGAGTAATAAGACACTACACTAATGCATAGTGACAGAAACTTTCAAGAATGCAAGGAGAATGGTCAACAGTGTCAAATGCCACAAAGAGATAAAGAATGAAAGAATGAAAGCCATTGAAATTGACTGCATGTGTGTGTGCATGCGTGTGTGTGTGTGTGTGTACATGTGCATATGCATGGGTGCACACATATGTTTGCTTATGTTTGGGAAGATGTACCATGTTATTGAGTACTTATTCTGTGTCAGGAACTGTGCCATATGCTCTACCAATATTGTTTCATTCCATGGGTTTACTGATGAAAGTAGAGGAGTGTAGAAGAGTGGTGGAGATAGAAGGCAGAGTGCTGGAGGTTAAGGAAAGGGCAAGTAGATGGATATAGGCAGTTGTTTCAGAGAAGATAGGTGGTACAGAGAAGAAAATAGAATGTTGGGTAGAAATGTAGGGAGAAGGGAGTTCTAGGGAGCTCACTTAGTGTGACTTTGGTTTCAGTAAGGTGGGAGGTAAGACTGAGTAGAAGGAGCTTCTATGAGCAGAGAAGATATGTGACAGATACTTTGGGAAATGAGATGGGGGAGCTGAAAACTATACCTAAAATGACTTCAGCATCATTTTATGATCTCTTTTATGAAGGCTCAGAAGAGCAGAAATCACAAATGCAGGAGGCAAGGATTACTTGTGCATTGGCAGAAGGTTAAGGTGGTTGAAAAATTGATGTTACCAAACCCCCTAACCACTTTCTTAATCTTGAATTTACAATAGCTTATTTTTTTTTCAGGATCCTATTTCAAATAGACAATTGTGACAGCTGAAAATCCCTCCTCTAGATTGGGATGTCATTGATGCATTGGTAGAAAAAGGTTTGGAGGCTTCCAGCTTCTCCCTCCCCCCAAATAAATCTGAAAAGAAAACAAACTCATGTAACTCAGGTCCATGGAGACATTGTCTCTACCACTCTGTAAGTGGCTTTATTTTTTTAAATTATGTTATGTTAATCACCATACATTACATCATTAGTTTTTGATGTAGTGTTCCATGATTCATTGTTTGCGTATAACACCCAGTCCTCCATGCAGTACGTGCCCTCTTTAATACCCATCACCAGGCTAACCCATCCCCCCACCCCCCTCCCCTTGTAAGTGGCTTTAACACAGAAAGGATGGATGGGAGCCTGTCTGACCTGCAAAGAGACAGAAGATTGGGTAAGGCTCAATGTGGGGTGAAAGTATCACATAGCATAGCCTAGGGCTAAGGACAATTGAGGAGATAATACTGGGGAATGGAAGACCAAGCCTGGCTGATTAATAGCAATACAAAGATGACAGCCACTGAGCTCAGGGATCATAAAATTCCCAATAATGTTTGCAGTGTGACTCTCAAATAATTTCTGTGCAGATCCTGTCCAGCTAGTAAGTATTGGAAATTTCAGACCTTCACAGGTTCTTATCCCCATCTAAGTCCTTGAATAGTTTGAAATCCACGATGTTTTGTTTTTCCCTCTCCCTGTTTTTTCTTTATCCTTCTCTTCGTGTCCTTTCTTTTATAGCTTTTGTAGTGTACATTTAAGTTTGTAAGGCACACAGAGAAAGAGCAGTTCTGGACAAAGTTGTGAGTAAAGGCAATTAACTATTTTAAGATTGGACTGGGGAGTCAGTTCTGCCACCGATTGGCTGTGTAACCTTGGATGAGTGCCTTCCCTCCCTGGACTTCAGGTTCTACATCTTTAAAATTAAGAGTTTGAATGAGATCAACTAGGTTTGTGCATTCAAAGCAGTAGGAGGTACGTTTTTTTGAAAATCTAGATGCTTAGGGTCCCCTTGCATTGAGACCCAGCCTCAACAGATACGGAGTAGGGCCCAGGTATCTATAGTTTTAAAAAGTGACCTAGCTCAACATCACTTGGCATCAGGGAAATACAAATCAAAACCACAATGAGATACCACCTCACACCAGTCAGAATGGCTAAAATTAACAACTAAGGAAACAGATGTTGGCCAGGATGTGGAGAAAGTGGAACCCTCTTACACTGTTGGTGGGAATGCAAACTGGTGCAGCAACTCTGGAAAACAGTATGGAGGTTCCTCCAAAAGTTAAAAAGAGAACTACCCTATGACCTAGCAATTGCACTCCTAGGTATTTATCCAAAGGATACAAAAATGGTGATTCGAAGGGGCACCTGCACCCCAATGTTTATAGCAGCAAAGTCCACAATAGCCAAACTATGGAAAGAGCCCAGATGTCCACTGACAGATGAATGGATAAAGATGTGGTGTGTACACACACACACACACACACACACACACACACACACACACACACACAATGGACTATTACTCAGCCATCAAAAAGAATGGAATCTTGCTATCTGCAACAACATGGTTGGAACTAGAGGGTATTATGGTAAGCAAAATAAGTCAGTCAGAGAAAGACAAATACCATATGATTTCATTCATATGTGGAATTTAAGAAACAAAACAGATGAACATAGGGGAAGGGAAGGAAAAATAAAATAAGATGAAAACAGAGAGGGAGGCAAACCATAAGGGACTCTTAACTCTAGGAAACAAACTGAGGGGTGCTAGAGGGGAAGTAGGTGGGAGCATGGGGTAATTGGGTGATGGGCATTAAGGAGGGCACTTGATGTAATGAGCACTGGGTGTTTTATGTAACTGATGAATCACTAATGTCTACCCCTGGAACTAATAATATAGTATATGTTAACTTAATTGAATTTAAATAAAAAATTAAAAAATAAAAATAAAAAGTGACCTAGCTGATTCCAATATATACCTCCAATAGAGAAATGCTGGCAACCGATGATTGTTAAGGGCTTTCCAGTTGTAATATTACATGAGGAGATGAGTGAGAGAGAGAGAGTATCTTTCACTCTCCTCAAAAGAAGCTATCTATTATTTACAAAATTTAAAATTGGGGGCCTGGGACAGTAATGTAAAATTTTTACATTTTCAATGTACAGGTGTGTTTTAAAAGACTTAGCAGATAACGCATATAAACACTCAACTGCCTTTCCCAAAAAATAGAAGTTGGACCTTCTTGGGGACTGAATATATAGATGTATCAGTCATAGACCTAGCCCTGAAGGAGGGCTATGCCCCATATTTTCCTAAGGTGCTTGGAAAGGACTCCCGGAATCACTGACACTCAGGTATTAAGACTTATTGTGCTTTAAAGTGTTATTCTGCCAGGGATATTTGCATTTTGAAGAGCCTATACCAAAGAACGGTATTTCAAACCAATGTTTATGGGAAAATTTAGGGCAAGCTTGCCTACCTGGAGATTGAAATCTAGTTTTTGGATGCCTATGATGGTGTGGGGGGAACTAAATAATTGAGAGTCTATCATGGAAATGGATACCTGCTATAGGTATTAAGCATAGAGCAGAGGGCCTTAAGAAACGGTGGGGAGAGGGGCTTTGCATAAGCCCTGTGTGGTGTATTGTTACCACTGATGGTAGCTACTAAAGATAGGAGTTTAGGAATGTCAATATGGATGTTTCAGGGTACAGAATTCTAAGCATGGACTTTAGTTAGTGGGAGAACTGAGAATCCCATGTATCCAAGTTCCATCCTCCTTTGGAATGAATTGTTGGTGAGACAGTATTTTGTAGTCATTCTATTGGAAGGAAAAGTCCATCCCAGCCATGTGGACTCACTGTTAAAACAGATTTACAGGCTCCATGTCTCCCATTAGCTCCCAAATACCCACGATGTGAGCTTAGGCCTGAACTAATGCCAACAATGTGGCTTGGACATGGTTAAAAAAAAAACCCAAACACCCCCCCAGGGTTGGCTGTTTGCCATTGTGGCTCTGGAGAGCAGTGAAGAGGAGATTCTCCCCTAGGGCCTTCTCATGTTGCACACGGTAGCTGCATAGTCTCTGAATGAAGAACTGGCTTACAGCTTTTTGTGATTGGACGGGCAAATACCTTGCTCTAAAAAAGCAACCCTACTTTGTGCTTCTCTATAGGCAGAGCTGCAGTCTCTCAGCTTCCATAATCCCCTATTTAAAATGCAGTTGCTCTGGAATCGTTCCTACCTTATTATCTTCTAAAATCTCTTGAGCTGCTTTTAGATGGTCTTTGAAAGTGAAGCTCTAGATTAGGACTTTTGTGCAGTGATCCTTAGCGTGGTCTCTAGACCAGCATCATCAGCATCACCTGGGAACTTGTTAGAAACATAAATTTGCAGGCTCCATCCAGACCTAAAACTCTAGGGGTGAAACCTAGTAACCCATTTTAGCAAGTGTTCCAGGTCATTCTGATGCATGCTATGGTCTGAGAACTCCTGCTATAATGGAGGGAATTTGGGCTTTGGGACCTGAGAGACCTGGGTTTGAATCTGATCTCTATACTACTTAGGTAACCTTGGATAATGACAACAGCTAATATTTATTGAGCAATGATGTGCTATTTACCAAATAATGTGCTAAGCACTTTCAAGAGATTTGTGTGTGTGTGTGTGTGTGTGTGTGTGTGTGTGTGTGTAATCCCTATGGAGTTATGTATTATTTTTATCCTCACTTTAGAGACAAGGAAGCTGAGGCTCTGAAAGATTAAGTGAGTTGTCCAAGATCTCATAGTGATGGAGCTTGGCCTCAGAGTCAGATTTTAAACTTCTACTTAACTTGAGTCTCAGTATTCTCATTTGCAAAATGGGGTTAGTATTATCTTACTTTGGAGAGTTTGGAGAGATAGAAGTCATATATCTTGGACCAATTCTTAATACATAGTCCAGCTCAGTCCTGCTGAACTGATGCTTTTAGAAAGAACTTTCTTTTTTAAAGATTATTTATTTACTTATTTATATGACAGAGAGAGACAGCGAGAGAGGGAACACAAGCAGGGGGAGTGGGAGAGGGAGAAGCAGGCTTCTGGCCGAGCAGGGAGCCCGATGCGGGGCTCGATCCCAGCACCCTGGGACCATGACCTGAGCTGAAGGCAGACGCTTAACGACCGAGCCACCCAGGCGCCCCTAGAAAGAACTTTCTAATCTACTTTCTGAATCTACAGTATAGATGGTGCTTTGCCATAAAGATGTCCCTGATAGTGTAACTAGGGCAGCAGGAGAGAGCTGCAGCTGTAGGAAGAGCCCCAGAGGTGGCACAGAGCCTATCTCCTGCTTCACAGATTGCAGCTTTAATCCAGGCTAAGCCCTTTCCCCCTTGCCATCCCCACCTTTCACCTGGGCCTAATGGAGCTAAAGGAAGCAGCCCTCTCCATGGAAACTCCTCCCCCGCAGTGTTTCAGGTAGGCCTCAAGGGATCACCTTACTGGGAAACTGGCACTGTGCTGCACTCATCCCATTGGTGAGCTCCAGTGGGAACAAGACTGATGAAGAAGCCTCTCCCCCAAACCTACCCTGCGAGCAGTTTGGAGATCCACACCCTGTTAGTGGAAAAGAAAGGTGATGTGGGCCTTAGGAAAAAACGCCTCTCCTTTTTTTTCATCTTCCTTCTAGCTTCTGTTTGGCCTGGTGGAAAGGTATAAGATAGATTCCTTTCTTCTTTCTATTGAAAGGTTGCCATGGAGACCAGGCCCAGCCTCTGCCTTTGGCCTGTTGGCAGTCAACAAATGGTTTCTGGGCTGCTTTCCTCATTATTGTGGCCCTCTTTCCCAGTGGCTCTCCCCATCTCAGTGTTGCACACAGTAGGTGCACAACCCATTCCTTCATTTAACTATTGTTAGTTGAGCATCTACAGTGTGCCAAGCACTTCCTAGGTTCTGGAGACTCAGAGGTGAATAAAACAAATAAATGCTTGTTGAACTAAATTAAATCGAATCAGATTGAATTACTCAGCCCTGGGCAAGACGCAGAACTAACTCAGTACTGAAAAGGATCCCAACTGATTTTCACCATAATTTATTTCATGAATATTTATTAAACCAATTCCCTCTGTATGAGGCACTATTCTAGCTGCTGAGGACACAGCCGTGTATAAGGTCTTTGCTTTACTAGAAACTACTTTCTTTTTTTTTAATTTAATTTTATTATGTTATGTTAATCACCATACATTACATCATTAGTTTTTGATGTAGTGATCCATGATTCATTGTTTGCTCCATTCAGTACGTGCCCTCTTTATAAGCAAATATATAAATAAGATAATGATATTAGATGGTGATAAGTGCTATGAAGGAAATGATTTAGGAAGTGACCAATGGTGGGATGGAGGATTACTTTAAATAGAATGGTCAGGGAATGATATTTGACTTGAGACCAGAAAGATGAGAGGCACCTGTCCTGAAAAGATCTATGGGAAGAACACTCCAGGCAAGGGGAACAGTATTTGCAGTCTCTAAGCAGGGAATAGTTTGGCTTGTTCAAGAAGCTGAAAGAAAATCGGAGAAAGGTAGAGAATTAGTTAAGAGAGATAGGTTGGGATTGAGTCATTTAGGGCCTGCTAGGCAGGAAGTGTGCATATTTGTTCTCATGTGGTGGGAAGTCAATGGAGAGTTGTAAGCAGTGTACATACATGATATAATTTATGTTTTCATGAGAACACTCTGGAAATCTGTGTGCAAAATGGACCGTGCAAGGGAAAAAGTAGAATCCAGGAGACCAGTGGAGTAGAGATGGCAATGTTCCATTTAATTTTTTTAAGTTGTAACCAGACAAGTATGTGGTATAAGTAACAAATTAAAAAGACTCAATATGCATGCCTTGAGTTTAAATTAGTGGCTTGCAAAAGTGTCAGGCTATGTTCATTATAATGCATCTTATCTCAATTAACTGGAATCCTCTCAGGTTAGAGCTGAGACCAAAAAGATCTCTCTAATTTACAATGCTTTTTCCTTGTGTGAATGTGTGTGTATGTGTGTGTGTGTGTGTGTGTGTGTGAGAGAGAGAGAGAGAGAGAGAGAGAGAGAGAGAAAGAGAGAGAGAGATATCTCAGTGTCTCCTCATCTAGTTCCCTAAAATTAATTCTGGCCCTACCTAATTTATAAATATATATTCCAAGGAGGAAAAACAGTAAAATTGCAAAATTTAAAGTAATCACAAGAGTATGTTTATGTTTGCAGGAAAAAAAAAACCCCAAACCCTGTTTATGAAATCTTGGATTTACTAACCAGATAATTAGGAGATAATTACTCACATTACACATTCCTTTTTTTTCCTTTCCCCAAACATTCACTAACTTGTCCTTTTAAATAGCAATTTCTCTAGTGCAGTTAAGTTTTTGTTTACAGATCATAAACCAATCCTTTCTAATCATTAATTGTGTGACAGTGGGGCTAGAGGGCAGAGAAATTCAATTCAACAAACATTTATTGAGGTCTGCTTTGTACAAATAAGGAATAAGGTAGGTCCTAGGGAAAATAAAAAGATAAATAAGGTTAATTCCCTGCCCTCTGGAAGCATGAAACATTGTGAAGGAAGACATCTAGTACACAGCTAGTTATAACATGAGACAGCCTAGAATAGAGGTCTGTAAAAAAGTGCTATGAAACATCAAAAGAGCAATTTGTTCTGACTGGGAGAGGTGGGAAAGGCTTCACAGAAATGAATTTCAATTACTCATTCAACCTCCTTCATTGAGCATCCACTATATGCCCAAAACTGATAGATGCTTGGGACTACCATGATGAACAAGACCATAAACAAGCCATTAGGATCAAGTGTGATCAGGGCTATGAGAGGAGGAGTACAGAGGAATGGCATTGAGTCTAGCCTTGGGTAGACTTGGATGGACTTCTTGGAGGTATCATCTAAGCTGAGAGAGAAGAGTACAGGTTAGCTGAGTAAGAGCTGGGGTAGAATGGGGTACAGTGTTCTAGGCAGAGGAAGCAGCATGTGATAAGCCTTGGAAGTATGCACAAAGAAGGAAAGAGTGAGACAGAGAGAAAGGCTGGATGAAAATAATAATTTCCTGATATTTTATTGGGTAAGCCAACATTTGAATCTGCACCAGGAGATTTTGTATAGCTGCTCCTTAGCAATCAGATTCTTTTCCACTTTAGTCACTCTTAGTGAATCATCTTTGGTTAAGACAAAGAAATATCCAATAACAAACAATGCAGTAACTCTACCACCATTCTTGTATTGACAACTAGTCCTGGATAGGTTGGGAAAGAAGGGTGAGATGACCATTCTTGGGTGCTTGTTTTTCCCACGGCAGCATTATATCTAGTCTATTTAGCTTCAGATAATGTCAACAGGATGCTAGAAGACAACAACACACAAAATTTTTTTTTGTCAGAGATTTGTACCCCAAACTAATCCTTGTGGATCTGCTAGAGGTGATTGTTTTCATTTGATAGGGGCAAAGTAAGTTCTTTAATGGGGATTTCAGAGTTAATGGAGGTCTTATCACTTATGACATGTTGTTCCAGAGATAACAAAGACAACCATTACTTTTACATATTTCAAAAGCACTGTCTTTTAATCATTTATTACATTTTAATACCTCAATTTCCACAAGTACATATTTCACTTTGTCACTTGGAAACAACAGGATTTTTTAAGAGCTTTTTTGTGAAATATAACGCACATACAGAAAAATGCATGAAACATAAATGTGCAGCTTAACAAATTATTTTAAAGTAAACAACTGGCGGAGTGCCTGGGTGGCTCTGTTGGTTAAGCATCAGACTGTTGATTTTGGTTCAGGTCATGATCTCAAGGTGGTGAGATCAAGCTCCGTGCTCAGCGGGGAGTCTGCTTAAGATTGTCTCTCCCTCTCCCTCTGCCCCTCTCCCCTGTGCTCTCTCTCCCCCTCTCTCTCAAATAAAGAAATAAATCTTAAAAAAAAAACACACCTGGTTAACCCCCACCCAGTAAGCCATTGGAAATATGGATTTGGAATGACACTTTTTATTATGTATAAGATGAGATTCAGCCCTGCTAAATGCATATAAACTCTTTAACATAATATGCAGATATTTATTTTTTGAAAAAATAATAAAAATAAGAATGCTTTAAAATTGGCCTTGTCCTAAAATGTGAGGTCACACTTTGCATGCAGCAGAATTGTCTTCATGAAGTAAGAGTATATCAAGCGTTTTTTTCTAGCAGGGTAGATTGGTTACAGAACAGAGTATTCTGATTCCCAGTATTACCTTTGGGGTCAGGATGGTCTCTGGAAGGAAAAGGTAGAGGGAGTAAGCAAGCAGCCCCATCTGTCATGTTCTCCCAGCATATAAGCAAACTTTAGCCAACATTTCTGGAAAGTTGCCATTCCCCCTTTCTACCTGAGGGCAGTTCCTTGGAGAATAAGATCAATTTGCTATTTATCTGAAGAATACTGGAATTTTCCACTTATTTAATTCACTCACTCTGGTTTTTTTTTTTTTTTTTTTGAGTACTTACTATGTATCTAGTTCTGTTCTAAGCAGTGCTGTGGACAACTGCTCTCTACCATCGATGAGTGCGCAGAAAAAGCAACAGTCTATATAATCAGACTCCCGGAGCAAGATAAATGCCATAAACAGGGCAGTTGGGGTCCTGAGAAGCAGGATATTATTAGGGCCATCTGAAGGACCAAGCATTAGTGGAGATAGAGGTAAAAATAAATTCTGCTAGTTTTGTCATATCTCTGAAGAGAATTTTATGTTTTAGTCCACCCTCAACTTTCTATAGGAGTATTTGTGCATATGCATGTGCACATGTGCACACGTACATATCTTGAATCATATAAAACACTTGTGAACACTCACAATGTGCCAGGCACTAGGCATTAAATGACTAAGGTTGTGTCTCATTTGGTTCACATCAGGCACCTCTTAAAATAGCTGGACCTCAAGTACTTTTTAGCTTGAATCTTTACCACATGCTTCTCTTTTTCCTGGTCCCAGCCTCTTTAGGGCTCCTTTTTCTGTTTTTTCTTTTCCTCTTCACTTCTTTTTACCATTTCCCCCCACCTCTTGCTTGTGCTTTTTACTTTGAACCTGTTGAAAAATGAATGCAAATATCTACAGCTCATCCCTATAGATATCCCTGAGCTCCCCTTTGCCTGCTACAGTCACCCCAGACTCTGTTCTACCTTGGAGTTCCCTTCATGGCTCTAGTCCTGCAGCAGGCAGAAAGTCAGCACTGCTGATTTCCTTCTCTATTTCATCACTGTTACCATCAAACATCCCCAGGGTATCTACAAATCCCTCTCCCATCCCTTTTCTTCTTCCCCTCTTCCCCTCTACCCTGTTTGTTAGTTCTTTATCTCTCCACCCCCATCTCTTTAGCATCTATAAATCTTTTATTTTTCAGTGGCAATGAGCTTCCAGGCCACTCTATTCTTTTTCTCTGGGGTTTTATCTAGTTCTTTGATTTCTAATCTATTCTCAACCAGATATCAAACGTGATCTACCTCTGGACAGCTAAAATATATATGTATCTATTTTCACTGCATGGATTTCATCAGATTACTTGTTTGCATGTACCTCAGAGTGTCTTCAGAGAATCAAGCCTACTCTTAATTATATACACTACTTGAGGTTATCATTGGTACTGATAAGCTCTGAATTCTCTCCTTTTGGCTTAGAGATGTATTTAAGAATTTGTTTTATAGTTACCTCTGTTCCTAATTCTGTTTTTCTTGGGCTGATATTAGAATGAGTTTGCATTTCCAGAGCACACATGAATTGTTGGCAAAGGGAGGGGGGAGCCTGGTGGTTGGGAGTGGAGGTGCCTGGATTCAGCCTCTGCAATTGGGAGGAGGGGCAAACTAGGGCTCTAAATGACCACAGATAATTCACAAAATAAATGATCCACAGGCTGATAATAAAGCGGCGAATGTGCTTTAAACACTGCGGCAGGCTTCAAGCCATGATGAAGTGTTTTTTGGAGCTGCTCTTGTCGCAGCTGTGAGGCTGATTTTCATAACAGAGCAGAGCAGTACTGCGGACACTAACTGGGCTGCAGAGGCCAGACTTTGGGGGGCCCCAGTGGGTCTAATGCATGGTGTTTAAAGGGTGGGGCAAGCCTCAGGCCATCAGAAAAAGTGGATTGAGAGTCAGAAGCCAAATGGGTAAAGGGGTCCTTAAAGCCAGGGCTTCTGGACAATTAACTTATTAACTGTAGATTCAATTTGGGGACTGGAAGGTTCAGAGATCTGAGTTCAGCCTTATCCACGTGGACTAAGATTTGGAGTAGGGCCTTAGGACCAGGCTGTAGAATAGAATTTAAGAAGGAAATGGAGACAGAAAGACTCCATTTCAGATAGATACCCTGTTGTACTGCCTGGACTAATGCAGGGAAGTAGGAGGAAATAAGAAAAGGGTAATACATTTTAAGGAAATGCTGTAACTCAGAGGTTATACAAAAGCTTTGTGTTTAGCTCTAACATTGCCAAAGGGTTGCTAGTGAAGCTAATTTAGGTCCCACCAAGTGGTGAGCTAAAACTGCAGATAACTCATGTTTAATCAACTTTAAGATGCATGCTATTCTTTTCTTTGAACACAGGATGGGTCTTATAATCAATGGCATCTTACAGTGGCTCTCAGCCATTTTTCATTTTGATGTTTTTGAAATTTAGATGTTACTTCCATTTGATGCCATTTTAGACTTGAAATGCACTACATGTCTTGCCTAAGTCAGGATGGCTCATGATGAGGACAGAACTGAGCTGCAGTGACTCTAGCTGTGAGGGGTTGAGCTAATAAGGATTGTTGTCCCTTTAGATTTTTGGCAGCCACATCTCACTGTTGGCTGGAATAGGGGTTATTATCAAACCACTCATCTATATGGTTCTTACACAGGTTGGTGTGAAGACAAAGATGCCTGTACTGCATTGTACAGCTGGTTCTTGGAACTCAAAGGTAGTCTCTTACATTCATTCTTGGTAAATTTCATTTTGTTTCATTGAACTCATCATTCTGTTCATTCACTCAGAAAACATTTATTGATACAGGTCTTTTGCTGGTTGCTGTGACACAGACAGTGCCTGACCTCCATATATTATGAAAGGAATAGAGAATAAAAGCACTGATAGATAAATGCCAAGTTAGAAGTATGTTTATAGTTAGGTAGAGACACATAAAAGGGGTACCCAGTCTAAGTTGGGTTTGGGAAGGATGATCCTAGAGTGATAGATTCACTTAGTCTCTTATTAGTTGTTTGATTCTTCTGTGCCTCATTCTCTTTATCAATAAAATGGAAATAATAATATTATCCACCAATGGAATTGTAGGGGAAAAAAAAGAGTTAATACATATGGAACTTAGAGAATACTTCCTTGGGTGTGATAAGGGTTATGTTAGTGTTAAATAAATCAAGGAAGGGTCTTTATCAACTTAAGCTTGAACATTTGAGCAGCTTCTTAAAAGATGAGAATTTTTTTTAAAAGGCAGAACAAAATCTTCCAGGCAGTAAGAATAGGAAGAACATGGTACATTTTGAAGATTACAACCTTCCTAGGGAGCGTATAGAGGTTGTATTAGCAATGATAGGAGAGGAAGTGATAAGGAAGGTGTCAAAACATGGGACTAAGCCTTGTTTGCCATGGTAATGGGTTTGGATTGGATCCTGAAAGTGAGGGAAAGCCTTTGAGGAATTTTAAGTCATAATAACCTACCCTTCAACCTATGAGGTAATTGAATCCCACTTTAGAGATGATGAAGCTAGTGCAATGAAAAATTAAATAACTTGCCAATAGCTATGTAACTAGCAATAAACTGTGCTTGAATTTGAATCTAGGCTCCAGAGTGTGCATGTTTTACCACTATATCATACCACCTCTATGAGAATACAGACAAAAGTCAGGTTTCAGGTGAAAAATGATGAACTTAATTTTTGACCTGTTAGGTTTGTGATATTTGTGAGTTATTCAATGTTCATGTCCTATAGACAATTAGATATATGGATGGGGAGTATGAAAAAAAGAACTGAACTTGATATTTAGATCTGAAAGTCAATCATGATTAGGATATAGAGTGAAAAACTAGAAATTGGTTAGTGAAACCTGGGAAACCCCAAAATCTATCAGGTGGGCAGAGAAAAAGGAGCTCACAGTGTTGACTAAGAATGAACAGCAAGACAATTAGGAAGAAATTCAGAGAGTAGGATAACAACCAAAATGAAGAGAATTTCAAGAGGGAAGCTGTAGTCAAAAGAGTCATATGTTGCAAGGAGGTCAAATAAATCAAAGATATAAAATGATTATTTAGGGGGCACCTGGGTGGCTCAGTCGGTTAAGGGTCTGCCTTCGGCTCAGGTCATGATCCCTGGGTCCTGAGATCGAGTTCTGCAATAGGCTCTCTGCTCGGTGGGGAGTCTGCTTCTCCCTCTCCCTCTGCCCCTCCCCTCTGCTCATGCTCTCTCTCTCTCTCTCTCAATAAATAAATAAGTAAATAAATATCTTTAAAAGAAAGAAAAGAAAATTTAAAAAGATTATTTAGGATTATGGGACTTCTGCTTCCAGTAAGATGGGGTAAACATACTTTTCCTTATTTCTCCCACCAAATATAGCAACCCCCCCTGTTAATTATTTGTAGAACAAAAATAAGACTCTACAAGGTGGAGAGAATACAGACCGTTAGAGAATTTGGACCCCAATGGATGAGAGAGGCGAGACCTCCAGGGTTATTCTGTGCTTCATGTATCTCAGATTGGTTGTTGGAGAAGCCAACAACAATGGGCACAGAGCCCCACCTCCCTCCCCCCAAAACCCTAGTAAAGCCTGCTGTCTCCAGACAAAGGACTGGGAATAGGGAAGGGAAGCAAGGCAGAAAACTCCAATTAAACACCACAGAAAAATCTGTGGTCCTACCCCATCACTGTCAGCAAAGACCAAATAGGGAAAGTAGACTTGTACCCTGTAGCAAGGCACCCAGCCCTTCACTATCCCCTGCTAAGGAGATGTCAGAGAATGGTGAGTGGGGAGCTGGGATTTATACCCTCACCAAGAAGTAACAAGACCCCTCTTTCATGGGGTCAGTGAAAATCACATGGAGAGCTTGAATTTTCATTTCCACCTGGTGGTAATGAGGAACCTCACACTCTACTTGCTGGAGTGATGTCAGGGAAAACCTTGTGGCAAGTTGAGACTTTCAACAATGTTCTCCCTGAATATTACTAAAGGTCTTTAGAGAACCTGGATTTCAATTCTAGCATGGCAGTAATGATGTAGCACCCACTCTTCCATACCAGAGTGGTATCAGAGGAGAGCTGTAAAATAAAATATTTAAATAAGATCCAGTCTCATAACACAATACCCCAAATGTCCAGTTTTCAATGAAAAATGACTCATCATATGAAGAACCAGGATGATCTCAACTTGCATGAAAAAGACTATCAACAAATACTAACAAGATGACACAGATGTTAGAACTGTCAAAAAAATTAAGTAGCTATCATAAAAGTTTATTTCAATGAACAGTTACAAACATGCTTGAAACAAATGAAAAAACAGAAAGTCTTAGCAAAGAAATGGAAATTCTCAGCAAAGACATGCAAGATATAAAAAAGAACCAAATGGAGATTTTAGAACTGAAAAATACAATAACCAAATACAGAAACTCAATGGATGGGCTCTGTTAACAGACTAGACAAAGGAGAAGAAAGAGTCTGTAGAGTTGAAAATAGAGCAATAGAGAATCCCCAATGTGAGTAATAGACCGAAAAAATTTTAAAAGCCTCACTAATTTCCATGCCATTGGAGTTCCAGAAGGAGAGGGGGAAAAAAAGGTGGGACTGGAAGTGTATTTGGAGAAAAAAAATGGCTGAAATTTCCCCTAATTTGGCAAAAACCATAAACCTATAGATTCAAGATGCTAAATGAACTCAAAACACAATAAAAGAAATGCATGCCAAGACACATTGTAGTCAAACTTCTGAAAACTAAAGACAAAGAAAAACAATCTTTAAAGCAGCATAGGAAAAGAACGTATTTCCTAAAGGGGGAAAAAACCAATTAGAATGAGAGAATTTCTCAAAAACAAACAAACAAACCTATGAAGGCTGGAAGAAAATGGCAGGAGATTTTTTTTTTTTTTTTTAAGAGCTGAAAGAAAACAACTGCTGTATCAGAAGCTAGTGAAAATATCCTTTAGATATGATGGAGAAATCAAGACATTCTTAGAAGAATGAAACTAAGAGAATTTGTGGCTAGCAGACCTATTTAAAAGAATAGCAAAAGAATGCCATCAAAAGGAATGAAATCTTGCCATTTACAACGATGTGGATGGAACTGGAGGGTATTATGCTGAGCAAAATAAGTCAATCAGAGAAAGACATGTATCATATGATCTCACTGATATGAGGAATTCTTAATCTCAGGAAACAAGCTGAGGGTTGCTGGAGTGGTGGGGGCTGGGAGGGATGGGGTGGCTGGGTGATAGACACTGGGGAGGGTATGTGCTATGGTGAGCGCCGTGAATTGTGTAAGACTGTTGAATCACAGACCTGTACCTCTGAAACAAATAATACATTATATGTTTAAAAAAAAAGAAGATAGCAGGAAGGGAAAAATGAAGGGGGGGAATCGCTGGGGGAGACGAACCATGAGAGACTATGGACTCTGAGAAACAAACTGAGGGTTCTAGAGGGGAGGGGGGCGGGGGGATGGGTTAGCCTGGTGATGGGTATTAAAGAGGGCACGCTCTGCATGGAGCACTGGGTGTTATACTCAAACAATGAATCATAGAACACTACAACAAAAACTAATGATTAACATAACATAATAAAATAAAAAAATAAAAAAAAGAATTTCTCAAAACAGAAAGGAAATTATAAAATAAGGGATCTTGGAACATCAGGAAGAAAGAACAGCAGAAAGAGCAAAAATACGAGTAAATACAATATGCTTTTGGTTATGGACTGAATTATGTCCCGCCAAAATTCATATGTTGAGGTCTTAAGCCCCAGGTCCTCAGAATGTGATTATATTTAAAGATAGAGCCTTTAAAGAGGTAATTAAGGTAAAATGAGGTCATATGGGTGGACACTGATCCAGTAGGACTGGTGTTCTTACAAGAGAAGAGTAAGACACAGATACGCAGGCACACAAAAGAAAGACCATGTGAAGACACAGAGAGAAGATAGGTGGTCATCGGTAAGCCAAGAAGAGAGGCCTCAGAACTCAAACTTGAAAATGTTGTGATTTTAGACTTTTAGCCTCCAGAACTGAGAGAGTATTAATTTCTGTTTAAACCACCCAATCTGTGGTGTTCTGTTATCGCAGCCCTAATAACACGCTTTCCTTCTCATGAGTTATTGATTATGTTTGGTGGCTAAAGAAAAATGATAAACTAATGTTATTTGCAGTGTATATAGAGAAAATAGGACAATTATATTGTAAATAGAGGAGCACAAAAGAACATAAAAGGAAGTAAAGTTTCTACACTTGAACTGGAAAAATGTCGACACCAGTAAAATGTGGCAAGTTATGCATGTGTAATGGAGTACTAAGATCAATCACTAAAATGCTATACAAAAAGGTCAATTAAAAACTAAACTAGGGGGTTGAGGTGGGGGAGAAAAAAATAAAAAATAAACTGAACTAAAAATGTTCAAGTGACCTACAGGGAGGCAAAGGGAAAAATGGAAAACCAAAAAACAAACAAACGAACAAACAAAACCCCTCAGAACAACAGAAAAACAGATTTGTTAAAAATAAAATCATAGGCTTAAATCTTAACATATCAATAATTACATTAAATGCAAATTGTCTAAATACATCAATTCAAAGACAGATTGGCAGAATAAATTTTTAAAAAAATGACCAAACTTAATGCTGTCTATAAGAAACTTATTTAAAATATAATGATATATATAAGATGAAAATAAAAGTATGGAAAAAGATATACCATGCAAACATTAATAAAAAGAAAGCAGGAGTGGCTAAATTAATTTTAGATAAAGTAAATTTCAGAGCGAAGAAAATCACCAGAGACAAAGGAATATTACATAATGATAAAAGGGTCAGTCCACCAAGAAGACATGAGAATCCTAAATGTGCATTAATAAACCAATAGAGCTACAAAATATGTAAAGCAAAAATTAATAGAACTGAAAGGAGAAATAGACAAATCCAGAATTAAAGTTGAAGACTTCAACACTCCTATCTTAGCAATCAAAAGAACAACTTGTCAGAACATCAGCAAAGATATAGGAGAACTGAACAACATCATCAACCAACAGGATCTAATTGATGTTTATAGAGCACTTCACCCCAAAACATCAGCATACACACTCTTTTCAAGTGCTCAAAGAACATATACCAAGAAAGCCCATAGCCTGGGCTATACAGCAAACCTCAACAGATTTAAAAGAAGTGAAATTATACAAAATGTGTTCTATGATTGTAATAGAATCAAACTAGAAATCACTAACAGAAAGACAAGTGGTGTTTATTTCAGGGATGCAAGGTTGCTTTAATATTCGAAAATCAATCGATGTCATCCACCACGTTAAGTGGCTTACAGAACAACAAAAAAACATAATTATATCAATTGATGCTGAAATGCATTTGACAAAATTCAACATTCATTAGTGGTAACAACTCTCAGTAAACTAAGAATAGAAGGAGACATTCTCAAGTTGGTAAAGAACATATACAAAAAACCTACAAATTGTAACATCATACTTAACAGATAAAGACTGAATGTTCTCCTAAGATCTAAAACAAACAAGGATATCCATTCTCACCATGACTATTCAACACAGTACTGGAAGTTCTAGCCAGTTCAATAAGGAAATAAAAGGTGCACAGGTAAAGAAGAAATGAAACTGTTTCTATTTGCAGAGGACATGATTGTCTATATATAAAATCCCAAGAAAGCTGTAAAAATCTCATGAAACTAATGAATGAGTTCAGCGAAGTCACGAGATATGTTATCAAATACAAAAGTCAATTGTATTTCTATATACTAGCAGGGGGCATATGGAAACCAAAATTTAAAATACAATGCTATTTATAAAATCACTCAAAAATGAAAATTGAACACTTAGGTGTGTATCTAACATAACATGTATGAAATTTGTATGTTGAAATTACAGAATGCTAATGAAAGAATTTAAAAAAGATTTAAATAAATGAAAATGCATACATTGTCCATGGATTGGAAGAAGATGACAATTATCCCCAAAGGGTTATATAGGTTTAATGTAGCCCTATCAAAATCCCAGCAAGATTGTTTATAGATATTAGAAAAGTTTATTATAAAATGTATATGAAAATGCACAGGCTCTAGAATAGTTTTAAAAAATCTTTGTTCTTAATGGCCCCATAGTGGAAACAACCAAAATGTCCTACACAGGTGAATGGATAAACTGTGGTATATTCACATGATGAAATACAATTCAGCAATAAAAATGAATGAGCTATTGATACATGCTACAATTTGGATGAATCTCGAAGATGAGTGAAAAAAAGTCAGTCTCTAAAGATCACATACTGTATGATTCTATTTATATAATATTCTCAAAATCACAAAATTAGAGAGATGGAAAATAGTTCAGTGGTTACCAGGAGTTAGGGATAATGAGGGTAAGGGGGAGGCAATTGGACTATAAAGGGGCAGCATGAGGAAGATTCTTATGGTGATGGTATGGTTCAATATCTTGATTCCAGTGGTTGTTACAGGAATCCACATGTATGATAAAACCAATACCAATTTTCTGATTTGATATTGATTAAAAAAGTGTAATCACTGGGGGAAACTGGGTGAAGGATACATGGGGCCACTCCTGAACTAGCTTTGCCATTTCCTGTGAATTAAGTTATTTCAAAATAAGTTAAACAACTTTTGAAAAAAGCTGACTATGTAATCATTGGAGACCTCAAAGGACCATTTTAGTAGAGAGGGGTAGGTGAAAGATACAGGAGAGAGAGAAGATAATGGAGCAAGATTCTTGAGGAAGAAGAGTGTGAGATTAAGAGCACAGATGGAGGGGCGCCTGGGTGGCTCAGCTGGTTAAGCATCTGACTTTGGCTCAAGTGATGATATCAGGGTCCTGGAGTAAAGCCCCTCTTTGGGCTCCCCACTCAGCTGGGAGTCTGCTTGTCCTTCTCCCTCTGCCCCTCCCCCGCTCCACTCCTGCTCTCTCTTTCAAGTAATAAAATAAAATATTTTAAAAAAGAGTACAGATGGAGGAATAAACCTTAATTACAAGGAGACACCTCTTCCTCTGAGGCATGAGGGGTCAGGTTAGGGTAGTTTCCAGTGCAGATAAGTTTTTAGGTACAGGAATAAAGTTGGGAGAGTTCCTGTCCTGATGACCTCTGCTTTCTTAGTGAAATAGGAGGCAAGCTCATCTACTGTATGTGTTGAGAGATGTGGTGGGTGGGTAGGGAACTTGAGGGGCTTGGTGGAAGTTTCAAATAGCCACTGAGAGTATCAGGAAAGGACCTTGGTTAGGGTCAGATAGTAGGATTATCTGACTACTTGAAGATCAATCTTGGATATCAAGATTTTATACTGGTAGTTATCCACATGCTTGTGTGATTTTTCTCTAGTCATACTTAGCTTAAGATAGGTGAAGAAGGGGCAGGTGACCCACAAAAGATTTTGTTTTTTATGGTGCAGTGGAGGGACAAGATGGAAAGGGAGTAGCAGAGAGAGGATAGTGAAGAGGTCTATGCCGGTTAAAAAAAGTAACTTAAGGTCTCAATAAGATTAAACAATTGATGTCATAGGAGTAAGGGAGTGAGAGACATAGAAGGATAGGAAGGTGTAATTAGATGTAGGATAGCAGAGTTCAAAATTTCAGAAATAGAGCAGGTCCAAGCACCAAAGAAGTCCAAGGTGTGGTTGTGGTTGAAGCAGAAAAGAGAAGCTCACCAGAAAGAAACTGTGAGAGCATGGGGTTGAATGGGTTGGTGACCATTGAAGTCCCCAAAGGATGACAGCAAAGCCTATGTGAGAGGAGAGGTTAGGGATGGGTTCCAAAGTCTTCAATGAATGTGGAAAAATGACCAAGAGGTTTTTACATGGTACTGACCACCTGCTGAAGATATGAACCTCAGAAGAGAAGGATTTTTACACAAGGAGCAATTCTTTGGAAGCAACGTGGAGAATTAGAGAGATACTTGACACTGTTGCCTGATTATGGCACACTTCAAAAGGACTTAAGGAGATGTGGTGTTCTTAGATGAGTTTCATTTGTGCATTTGTTCATTTATTCATTCAATAAATATAGATCAGGGACCATATACCTAGTCTGCCCAGGGACAGTTCTGGCTTATGCATATTTTGCTGACATAATTATTAAAAATGACCCCCGTCTCTTTCAAAATGTTCCAATTTAGATGATAAATTATATGGTCATTCTAGTTAGAGAGCATTTATGACCTGGTTGAGAAGAAAGATTTTTGTAGCTCCTTATTCTGTTTTCCATCATATTTGATATCTTGTCATTTGCATACTTGGGGATGGTCATTCACCCTGTTGGGAATCCATCAAATTCTGCTATCATCCAGCCTCACTTCTTCAGTTGTTGAAAAAAATTATCAGGAGAGACTGCCTGGCACTCAGACATGCCCTGCTTATAGCATTTTCCTGAGTTAGTAATCCCATAAATAGGGAAAATAAAGTTAGCCTGCCATGGCTAACACTTGATGAGTTCTGCTATGCTTTTTCTTTCTTTTTTTAAATGATGTGTTTTTAAACCAGTCCCTTAACATTTAGGAATATGGACTTGGGTTAACATCAAACACACTGGCTAATAGTTTTGCAGAATATCTTTTTCTCCATTTTTTTAAAGTCAAAATTATATTTGCCAATTTTCAGTATTCGGAATTTCTTCCAGACTTTGTTCTCTCTTACCATCCTCCACAAAAAAACCTTTAGTTTCCCCCATTTCTTACCTCACGATATACTTAATGTTTGCAACCCATAATTTAACACTTAGTTGATATTAAATAACTTCTATATTTTGCTTTCTTGCCTTGGGGACTTTGCACATGCTGTATCATTTGCCAAGAATATCTTTCTGTCCCCTTCCCCACTCTCTCTTTTTGCCTTAATTCCTACTTGCTCTTCAGTCTTTACCTTAGCCATTACCTCCTCTCAGAAGTCTTTTCAGCCTCCAGGAGGCATAATATTGTCCCCTCCTCTATTTTCCTATAGTACTGTATGTTTCACTCCGTAATAACCATATTCTATGACTGTAATTGTGTTTACTTGTCTGTGTCTCTTAACAGTCTGTGAGCTCCATGAAGCTAGGGACTGTGTTTTGTTCATAAGTGGATCTCTAGTACCTTGTGCAGTGCTTGCCACACAGTAGACACCTAATAAATATATGTTAAATGAATGAGTGACTAAAATTTCTAAATCAAGTAGTTTAAGATGTTGATTTGCAACTAGGAATATACAAAGGGGATCATGGTGCTGAATATTTTAAATGAGAACTGACCTGAAATCCAGGGCTTTTGGTAGCCAAATTAATTTGCTAGATCTGTTTTCCCCACCCACATGGAATTCTCCTTTGAGAAATCAAATTAAGAATCATTCCTCACTTATTTCTCACAGCCTCACATAGTATGGAATACATAGAAGCATCTTAAAATGTACTTTTCAATTTATAGATGATGGTAGAGCATCATTTTAGCTGCATGTTATTTGATGCTGTTTCCATTTAATTAATTCAGATAATGAGATGAGGAGCCCATTTCTCTCTTGCTACGATGGCCCAGCCTTTCTTACAGGCATTTTTCTCTTTTATTACCCATTTTAGGATCTATTTACTTTCTGAATCCTGGAGATGGGGGTGGGGTGAAGGATTGCATTTGGTTCCAGTGTCTCTTTGTCCCAATTCTCCTCAGTTCTGGACCCACACAGATGGCACCAGTGACCAATTGTATGGAGATGAGCACAGGTTCCTGGTCTAAAAGCCCAGATCCCACAGTAATTCACTGGACAAATGCTTCTGCTTTCCAAGCCACAGTGTCTTTATCTGTCAAGGGGGAGGATTCAATTAGCTGATTCCTTAGTTCTAAAATTTATCTGATTCTTTCCTTTGTAAGCTTTATTTCTAACCCCACAATATGCAGCTGTCCCTGGGGCCTCCAACTTACATCAAATTCTGTCACGCCTCAGATTTGAATCGTAGCAAATAGATCCCCGGGAAGCATCCCAATGTATGAATTATTAATGTTCCCACCACACAGTCTCTGTGTGAATATTTACTTATATCACTGGGTATCTAATCCTGACAACAAATCATCATTTGAATGGTTTACTGATGTTTTCTCTTCCCCTCAGTGATTCTGCACGTGTCTTCCTTTCACCTTGAGGACTGTGCAATTCTTTCTTCTCCCGTGAGGCTCTGACACTAAACAGCACAGAGAATGTCAACATCTGAGTTGCACCTTTAATGTGTTTTTCTTACTCCTTTCCAGATTGTGGCATTTTTTCTTCCATTCTCTATCCTCCTCCACCCCCAACTCCTTGAAGTCATTCCCACATCCAGGAGCTTGTCTTTTGCCTTCCCCACTCCATAGCGCCAGCAACTGTAGCCACAGTTCTGCTCAATGAGGTTCTTTTTTTTTTTTAAGATTTTATTTTATTTTATTTTATTTTTTATTATGTTATGTTAATCACCATACATTATATCATTAGTTTTTGATGTAGTGTTCCATGATTCATTGTTTGTGCATAACACCCAGTGCTCCATGCAGAACGTGCCCTCTTTAATACCCATCACCAGGCTAACCCATCCCCCCACCCCCTCCCCTCTAGAACCCTCAGTTTGTTTCTCAGAGTCCATTGTCTTTCATGGTTCGTCTCCCCCTCCGATTCCCCCCCTTCATTTTTCCCTTCCTGCTATCTTCTTCTTCTTCTTCTTCTTCTTCTTCTTCTTCTTCTTCTTCTTCTTCTTCTTCTTCTTTTTTAACATATAATGTATTATTTGTTTCAGAGGTACAGGTCTGTGATTCAACAGTCTTACACAATTCACAGTGCTCACCATAGCACATACCTTCCCCAGTGTCTATCACCCAGCCACCCCATCCGTCCCACCCCCCACCACTCCAGCAACCCTCAGTTTGTTTCCTGAGATTAAGAATTCCTCATATCAGTGAGGTCATATGATACATGTCTTTTTCTGATTGACTTAAGATTTTATTTATTTATTTGAGAGAGAGAGCGAGAGAGTGAGGGTGAGAAAGAGTGAGAGAGAGCGAGAGCTGGAGGAGGAGCAGAGGGAGAAGGACTAGCAGACTCTGTGCTGAGTGTGGAGCCTGATGCGGGGCTCGATCCCAGGACCCTGAGATCATGACCTGAGCCCAAATCAAGAGTCAGATGGTTAAACAACTGAGCTACCCAGGTGCCTCTCAATGAGGTTCTTAATATGCTCACAGATCTGGTTATTTCCCAGAGAAAACACCCTTCCAGATATCTCAGCTCTGTGCTATGGGGCTTGATCAGCAGATGTTGCATCCTTCACCTTCTCTCTGGTCTTGGCTATCCAGTATTCCCCTCACTCTCGCCCTTCCATACATGCCTCTTATCTCCCTTCCTCTATCTCTCCCTTTTCCCTCTTTTCTTTCCCACAATAGTTGCTGCAAGCTTGGTTTCAGCCAATACTTTTTTCTGTCTCCAGGTTGGAGAAGCCTTTTATTCCCTCAGAAATCCGTTGAGCTAACTACCCTTTATCATCTCTACTGGGGGTTGGTGCCACAACATTGATTTAATTAAAGGTATAATAAAATCAAGCTGCAGAAAACACTTAGAATGGTAATTCTCTAGCTTGTTACAAACCACTCTCTCTACTGCCTTGTAGATTGGAAACTGGGGGCATGGGGGATCAAGTATATGCTTCATTTCTTATTCATGATAGGACTGGGGGGTGCCCACTTTAATTAGTGTATGCTTTTCTGTAAGCAGAGTTATCTCAGCCAGCTCAGTGGGGGCTCTGGCATGATAAACTCGATTCTGAATATGTGGGGGAACCTGAGTTGAATGTCTTTGAGTGGCATGCAGTGAGGTATTGGCATGTCAGATAGAAGTGTCTTTAGGAGATAGAGTTGGACCAGGTTCTTGTCTGCTCTATTTGGCCATCATCCATTAAAACCAACTAACAAAACATTACTAAAACTCAGTAACCAAACTGACATGACAACTATTTGTCAAAAAACAAGGCAACAAAAGGTAAATGAAGTGAAAGGTAAGTTGGATCATTAAGAGGTAAGGGGAGGCAATTATTTTGACAACCCCTATCAGGACAAATCAAATTTGTTGCTGGGAAGACAGCAAGTTCTCAAAGTTCTCATGGGACTTGCTTAGGTCTAGTATATTCGTATATTCCTTACCTTGGGTCCCTGCAGTTCAAAACTAGAAAATGTCATGCCTCCCCTCCCCTAGACGGTGCTCTACCCCTTAACAAAAAGGACAAAGCACTCTAAATAAGTTCAAAGTTCCTTAAAGGGGACACCCCCATCATGAGTTAACTCTGGCATTTCTCTTTAGCATGGTACTCATCCTGGGTGGTACATAGGGCAAACTGAGGAGAAATTTAATGCTCTAAAACCAGTCATTGTGCATTTTCTAAGATGAGGTTAAAGGGGTTTAGTCATGGGGAATCTCTGAAAAGATGGACTCTGCCCTTGTTAGATTCAGGGATGGGGGTGAGGAAGTGGTTTGTGACCTCTATGCCCCTAGGCTGCCACACATCCACCCCTCTGACTTTGGGGTAAAGCAGGGGAAGGAAAAGAGACAGTAAGAAATGCTGGTTTCTTCTGCTGACACCAAATCTCTCTTCCTACTTTCTATCACCCCCCCCCCATCAGTCACCTTCACAGGAAGAATTTGTGCTAATGGCCTTGTAGAATTAGGAAGGCAAATGCTTCCTTCTAGCCAACTAGGCCTAGCATAGTGCAAGCAGCCTAATGTACTTAGTTTAAGAGACGGTTGACTTGTGTTGGAATTCTAGCTCCAT
Source organism: Zalophus californianus (assembly GCF_009762305.2). NCBI lineage: Eukaryota > Metazoa > Chordata > Mammalia > Carnivora > Otariidae > Zalophus > Zalophus californianus. The sequence continues at coordinate 86,100,740 of NC_045612.1, read as the reverse complement.
CATTTTCTTTACTATGTGATCTAGGGAAAATTGCTTAGCCTCCTTGTGTCTCATTGTCATTATCTATAAAATAATATGGTAATACTAATGCCTACCTCATCGAGGGTACTGAAAGAATTAAATAACTTAATAAATTTGACACCCTAAGAAACATGTTTGTAATTAATAAGTTCTATATGAGAGTTTGTTACCAGTATTCATGGAAAGAGCACTAAAACAAGTCCAACTGATCTTTACCATTTATGTCACTTCATCTTCCTGTCCCCAGCATTATTACTATAGAATGGGGGGGGAAAGCCTCATTTCACATTATTACTTTGGGGACTAAATGAAATAACATAAATCAAACATCAGGTGCCTAAGAGGCATTCAATACCTGGGGAATTTTTTTTATTTCCCTATCTTTTACTTACAAAGAACCTATGCTTTAAGCCCTGGCAAATCCCATGCCCTTAAGCTTCAAGATCCTTTCCCTAACTTGTTTTCACTAAGAAGTCTAAAATCAAGTGATCTCTGCCAACTCTATTCCATTTCCATTATTTATTTAGGTAATGGTATTATTACTGCCATTTATTATGCATCCACTTATTGAAATGGTACTGTAGTGGTTGCTGAATGGGGTTATGCCACCTTCTCTGAGAAACCTTCTCCAACACCCTCCCCCTGCACATCCCACCCCCCAGTTAGTTCTTTTCTCTGTGCTCCCTCAGAGCTCTATTGCAAGCTTTTACCTCTATTATAGTTTGTTGAATGAGTGAGTGATGAAAGAAAGACAGAAAGACAAAAAGAAGCTTATCTCAGGTTCCAGAATATGCAGACATCACCCTGCCACTAATGACTAATGGAATTGATGATCAAACCACACTACCTTGCCTAATTTCATCCATAAACATGATTCATGTCTGTTTCTGTTTGATTTTCAAGGTGAAATTGTGGATTAAGTTGGAAGCCAATTCTTATTAAATAGATATATATGATACCTATTCCTTGCCAAGCACTATGCTACTAGGCACACTGGAACTATAAAGATAAATAAGACATGGTTGTTCCCTTCAATTAGCTCAGAATCAAGCTGGGGAGCTGAGAGAAACATGTGAAGAGAAGCCTAAGGACACCAGTCAGTGGAATGTTGTAGGTAAGAGCATGGTCTTGGGGATTACATGGTTTGGATTGGAACCCTGTCTCCTTCACTTACTACCCATGAACAAATTACTTAGCCTTGTTGAGTCTCAATTTTCTCATCTGTACAATGAGGCTGTTAATAAAAGTACTTAACTCTGGGCTTCTTGGGAGGATTAAATGAGATCATGCATTAGCTGATACCTAGGTACACATTAGGCATTCAGTGTTAGTCACTAGTGGTGATGTCAAGGGTTTGATGTAGACATTAAGAATTCCAGAGTTGAGAGGCAAAGAGTTCGGCATGAGGTGGAGATCAAGTCAGTGGGGCTCCATTATGCAACGCAGATTTACACTTAGGCCTTGATTAAGACAGGGAGTAAAGAAATGGGAAAAGACATTCCAAGTAAGGGACATAGAGTGTGCAAAGGCGTGCTGGGGCCAGGTACATTTGAGGACCAGTGAAGATACTAGTCTGAAGGAGGCAGTTTATGTAAGAGAGAACTGGACAATAAAGGAAGGGGAAGAAAACTTTAGGGGAAAAAAAAGTATATTCAGACCAAGCTCAAATTCTGGATCCACCACTTCTAGCAGTAAGATTTTAGGCAAGTTACTCTTTGTATTCCAGTTTCTTCATCTTTAAAATGAACTTTCCCTAGCTTTTTCCAATCTTGCTCCAGTCTCAATTCGGTCTTTCTAGAAAGCATTATTTGAAGGATTTTATGTGAAACAACCCATTTAATACTCACAATGACCTTATCATGCTATTATTATTCTCTTTTTGTAGGTGAAGAAGAAACTGAAACAGAGAGGTTACATAACTTAATGAATGTCACACAGTAAGTGGTAGAGACATAATTTGAACATAAGCAGTTGTTTTGTTGTTGTTATTGTTTTTAAATTTGGAAGCCAATGGAAAACAAGCAAGATGTCAATGTATTGAAAGAAAGAAACTTACAAATCACGGCTGTCTGACCTTAAGTTTAGGCCTAGTTTGTCTTGGTTAATAAAACTAATTACCTGTCCCTTAGCTAAATGAGTAACAATAATAGTACCCTTTATTTAACATCAAAGTCCTATGAGCTAGGTGCTGCATTTAGTCCTCTATGAACATATTTTCTTGTCACAGAAACCCTATGAGGTAGGTACTGTTATTCTTCCCATTTTACAGAGGAGGAAACAGAGACATAGAGTTAATTCATTTGTGCAAGGCTAAGATGCAAGAACTGAGATTTGAATTGAAGCAGGCTGGTTCCAGATACTGCTAACTTAGTCATGAGACAAGACAGTTAAAAACAGAGGGGTTGGGCTTTAGGGGTACCTTTTTTAAGGATACCTTTGAAAAAACAAAACAAAACCAATATGAATGATGACAAAGCTGGTTTCTTGTTCAGCATGATTGTTCTGGCTTCACAGTTAATTTCACTTCCCAGATTACGTGTGTGACATTCCTATGTCCATATGCCAGGGGGCCTTATAATATGTGTCACCCATATCAAAACAGGCTTATCGGAGACTAGCATGTAGGAGGGGGTCATTTCTAGATGAGATTGGAACCTACAAAGAATCAATTCATAGTGCAAATCCAGACCCCTGTCTGGCACCTCTTTCATACCCACACATTAGGGCCATTGTAAATTGGAGTGGTAGGTTGAAGGCTTTGAAAGGTGTATATTGTGGTGTTCGGTTCTTACTCTAGTGTAACTGCCTGTCATGTCAGCTCTATAAAGACAGCCTGCCAATGTTCAGTTGATGTCTTATCTTTATAAGAATAAAGGAAGGATAACCACTGCCTCTCCTCTTATTGTTAGAATAATTAGGAAGAATAGTTTGGGGTGGTTTGAGGTTCAAATTCATCCAAGAACCTCAAAGTCTGGCTATTTGCATTCCATAGTTAATATTCTGTTATATTCTCTTTATGAAACTTGAAAAGACACACAACCCATGGAAGACCAAATAAATAAAATCTTGTTTGTTAACTAGTAACCTCAGGAAAGCTGATAAATTTCTTTTGGTCCACTTTGTATTTGATCTCTGATGTTTGAACCACACTCAGGGCTATTTGACACTGACTAGGTAAATCATACAGGCCCCTTTCTCAGTGATGTGAGTTATGAGACTTGCTACAAAGTTGTTAATTGGTTACATCATTTGTTTCCAGCAAATAATTTTAGTTATAAAGTCTGCTATCATTTATATCCCTTGAGTAGAAGCTATAGTTCTTTTAACTATATTAAGAAATACATTTCTCTTCTATTTTGCTAATACACTAATTTGCTCATATGTGAAAAAAAAACCCAGTATTCTTATTCATTTGAGAACACTGAGAGATTATATCTGTAAAAATCATTATGGCTTCATTCATCTCTTCCCAGGACTTCCAGAATTTCCGAGAAAAGGGGAGAAAAAGGATGGGGGAGCACTGGTCCAAGTAGAATCAAAAAGGAAACTTTAGAAGCATTTCCATAAATGGGGCCTATTCAATGCATTTTGGCAACCACTGAGTCTCTCCTGGAGGACAAGAGGAAATATAATCCCTTGCCTCAAGGAGTTTACAATCTATAGTAGTTGGGAAGAACAGGGTAATCCCCCCTGAGAATAATTTTCAAGTTAATGTTAGATAATTCTGGGAAGAAGAGACTATAAACTGAGAATTCCCTCATACTCAACTTGAGAGACTCTCTGAGAGTATATGTATTCTCCTTTAATAGAATATAAGTTCAAGGAGAGACTCTTGAGAGTATATGTATTCCCCTTTAATAGAATATAAATTCAAGGAAATTTCCCCAAACTGGTAAATCTGCCAACAACTTCTCACACAAGTTGTTTCAGATAGCTTCCCACTAATGCTCCAGTGATCTTCGTTTTTCGATGGTCTTTCAGATTTTATTACATGATATAGACAGCTTTGGTTAGGTGCCTGGAATAACCTATTTTTTCAACAAATATTTGTTGAGTACCAACTATTTCAGGAGCTGCTCTAGGCATTGAGGATATAGCAGTGAAAAAAAAAACCAGATCAAAATCTCTGCTTTTGTAAGGATTATATTCCACTGGGACTGTATTAATAATCCTCACCATCACTGTATAGCAGCATTTTGTGCAAGAATGCACACCACAGATATTTGCTCAAAGAGGAGACATTTGAGCAGAGACCTGAATGATGTGAGAGAATAAGTTGGAGAAAGAGTTTTCCAGGCAGAATAACAGCAAGTACCAATGCTCTTGTACACGAGTATTCAAGGAGCAGATTAATGGAATAGTAAGGAGGTTAGTATGGCTGAAGTGCAAGGGAGCAAGGAGATTGGATTCAAATTTCTTTAGAGCACCCACTGTATGTCTTTCACTTTGCTAAGTGTCGGGGATACAATGGAAAGCAAAGCAAATATAGTTTCTGCCCCCTGGAGCTTATAGTCTAATGAAGGAAATAGACATTAATTAAATAACCACACAAGCAAATCTGAAGGTCTAACTTTGAAAAGTTCTGGGAAGGAAAACTTTCACATGCTGTGAGAGAGTAATATGAAAGACCTAATTTAGACTGGCAGATCAAGTAAGGCTTCTCAGGGAAATTGCTATTAGTAGATATCTGAAGAATGAATAGGAGTTAAGTAGGTGAAGAGTGAAGAAAAGGAAAAACACTTCAGACTGAGGGAACAGAGTGTTCAAAATCCCCACAAAATCCCTTGGGAGGGGAAAAAAGGCTGAAAGAAGGCTAGTATGGCTGAGTGTAGAAAGTAGGGGGTGCATGCTTTGAGGTGTGACTGGAGATATAGTAGGGAACAAACTGTAAAAGGCCATGTTAAGAAATTCTGTTTTCTAAAAACAATGAGAAACAACCGAGGAATTTAAAATGTGTGTAGCACAATCAGATTGGTTTTCTATAAAGGTCACTGACTACAGTGTAGAGTGGATTGATTGAGGGTGGCAAATACGGATTCAGGAGGATATTGAGGTAGTCCAGGTGAGAGATGTTGATGGCTTGGACTATGGAAGTAGCAGGCGAAGCTAGTATGGCAAGAGAGAAGTGGGTGAATTCTGGATATGTTTGTGGGGTGGAGCTTATAGGATTTGCTGATGACTTATATGTGGGAATGAAGAGGTAGGATGTGCCAAGGAAAATTTCCCGGGATTTTAACTGGTGCAGATGGGTGCATGTGGTGTCATTCACAAGATTAAGAGTACAGTAAAAGGATAGACCATATTTGGAGGGGATGGTTACGATTTCCATACACACATATGCAGAGTGGTGCATTGTTCTGTGTTCAAGTTGGTTGATTGTACTAACATAAGAGTTCATATGAATTCTGTATACTTTTTTTTAATTTATTTGACAGAGAGAGACACAGTGAGAGTGGGAACACAAGCAGGGGGAGTGGGAGAGGGAGAAGCAGGCTTCCCACTGAGCAGGGAGCCCGATGCAGGGCTCAATCCCAGGACCCCGGGACCATGACCTGAGCCGAAGGCAGATGCTTAACAACTGAGCCACCCAGGCACCCCAACTTCTATTACTTATTGTAATAGACCCTCACACATCCCTATAATCTGGTTCAATCCAACATTTTCCATCCAAGCTATTCACTTCAGCAATAACCGTTAAATATACCCTGGGCAATTCCAGCTTTAATGCCCCAGATCCTACTGTTTCACTGCTTAGGATGCTTTCTTGATTCATCTGTAAAACCAGTCTCAGAATCTTTAATACAGAGGGCACTTTCCATCTGAATTCTAATAACATTTATTGTCTGCAACACTTAACTGACATTTATTAATCACAAACAGGCCATTGCAAAGTTCATTTGTATGTCAGTTGTCTGGATTACAGAATTAATTTTCCTATAGAAAATCTTTTATAAACAAAATCAGTATCTTGAAGAGATTATTTGTACTCCCATGTTCATAGCAGCATTATTCACAATAGCCAATGTATGAAAATTAAGTGTTAGTTAGAGGATGAATGGATGAAGAAAATGTGATATATATAGGAATATTATTCAGCCACGAGGAAGAAGAAAATCCTGCCATTTGTTACAGTATGGATGGATCTTGGGGATATTATGCATCAGTCAGAGAAAGAAAGACAAACTATGTATGGTGTTACCTATATATGGAATCTAAAAAAAAAAGATTGAACTCATAAAAGCGGTAGAATGGTGGTTGCCAGGAGTAGGGAGTGGAGAGTTCGTGGAAAATAGGTAGAGGTTGGTAACAGGGTTCAATCTTCAGTTATAAGGTGAATGAAGTCTAAGGATCTAATATGCAACATGGTGACTAGTTGATAACACTGTATTATATAATTGAAATTCACTAAGAGGGTAAAACTTAAATGTTCTCATTAAAAATGACTATGGATGCTGAGAAACAAACTGAGGGTTCTAGAGGGGAGGCGGGTGGGGGGATGGGTATTAAAGAGGGCACATACTGAATGGAGCACTGGGTGTTATATGTAAACAATGAATCATGGAACAGTACATCAAAAACTAATGATGTAAAATATGGTGACTAACATAACATAAAAAAAAAGAAGGGGAGAGAAAAAAAATATTGTGAGTTCCTCAAAGCATCATTGGACCCTGAGAGGAAGCTGGGATCCCAAAACCCTAGTCCATATTTAAGTCTGAGTAGAATCTCAGAAGATATTCGGAAGGACTCCCAAGATTTGGTGCTAACAGAAGACTATTTTTGCAACCAATATTAGGAAATCTCTATACTTTCCACTCAAATTTGACATGAACCTAAAATTTATCTTAAAAATAAAGCCTATATATTTTTAAAGTGAGGTAATAAGTGCTCTGTAAAACCCATATGGTAAAGAAAAGAAAAATCAAGAGGGAGATTAGAACTCTGCCAAGTTTAGGAAACTAAAAAAGACAAAAAAGAAACAACATTTCCCCATTATAATGAGCATAACAATAAAAGAGGGAGATCATAGAGGAACAGTAGGCCAAACTGACACATCACAATCATGTTTATCAATGACAGAATAGAACCGCTTCCTAACTTTTGAATAAAAATAGACCATGCAGAAATATACAAAATAAGAAACGACATGTGGAAAAATGAAAAAAATATCACTGGTAACCTCTATTAAAACTAGATTTAAAAATCATAAAAAAATAAATAAATAAAAGTAAGTAAATATGTGAGGTGATAGATGTGCTAATTAACTAGATGGGGGACTCCTTTTACAATGTAAGTGTATGTGAAATCATCATGTTGTATACTTTAAATATCTTACAATTTTGTCTATACTTCAATAAAGTTGGGTGCAAAAGACTTAAAGTACTGAAATTAAAAGCCCATTATGAGAAAGAGTAGGCTAAAATATTTCATGAATTACACAGTAACAAATATATCTGCATAAAAAGAAAGAAAGGAAATCTTTTATAAATAGTTGTTAGGTTCCAAGGCTAGTTCATCAAACCAATTTAGTTTACAATGTAGCTGAAGTTGGAGACATTTCTGATACAAAAGAAAAGAAAATGATATTCTTAAATGAGTAAAGGAGAAAACAATAAAATTGAGTAAGAAATTATTTTATGTATTTGGAACACTAGTACTTGAGGAAAATCAGGTTTAATTAGAGGAGGATGAAGAGGTAGATTGAGAGTTTTGTGGAAATTTTAAAGAGGGCTTCTGAAAAGTTTCAAGGGCATTAGAGACTGATGATGCTAGTTCTTTATTATGTTTAATTTCATTTCAAAACTTATTTAAAAGTTATCTTGGTGCAGGTGTGTTTTAACATTACACTTCTGTGTAGCTATGATTAGGGTTGCTTTATCTTTCAGTGTGAATTTTTTCTTGGCTCACAAGGTAGCAAATGCATGCAGCTTTTTTAATTCAGAAAGTTGTAATTTTTTTAACCTAGAAAGTATAATTATTTGCATTCTATCTCAAATTCGTTCTATCTGTCCATGGTCCTTCTCTATGTTTATCTCTTTCTGACTACTATTGCACAGTATCAGGTACTCTTGGTTTTATAGTCCCATAGCAAAGTGCCTCTTAGGAGTAAGTGACCAACCAGAGTCAGAATTCAAGTCCCCACTTTCTGGCCTGCCTCCACACTCAACTGGCTTCTCTTATGTGGTATGACCTTCAGCTAATAGATTGGGACATTCAGGACCATTCCTTTGAGGCTAGAACAAGCTGAGGGACCTATTCCATAAGGTGGAGTCAGCATTCCTTTATTAATGCATACTGATCCCCAAAAGTCAGCATTAGAAAGATGAAGGATGGGAAATTAGGAGCTAAAGCAGAAAGGGAAGAATATTGGGAATGATTCCTGATGTTGATATAGAGATGCCCATAAGAGAAAATAAATCAGCTGTTCAGGAATTGGACACAATTTGTACAAGTGAAATTACGAACATTACTCACATATGGATCCTGCTTTTACAACCACTTAAAATTTTTGTTTACTGATATCCTCAATTTAGCTACTAGGTTCTGTGAGAGTAGAGACTTTGTTTTGTTCACTGCTATATAGGTTCTGGGGAGAACCTATAACAGGACAGGGCATGGAGAAGGAACCCAATAAATGTGTTTTGAATAAATCAATGAATGAATATTAATTTTAATTTTAAACCAGAGCTTTTCCTTACAACTCTTCTAGTAACTCAATAAATACGGCCATTTCTGTACAATTCTAAGTATTGTAAGTTCCTCAGATGCTGTCTACGGAGTCACCTAGAACAAAGATGCTTCCCTATGTACCCAACCCCTGAAGTAACTATACCTGAACTTGTCATATTTTAAAGCTTTCATCATTAACTTCAGAACCCACATTTTTCCCAACAGTCCTCATCTCTCAGTCACCTCCTTACTTGTCTTTCTAGGTGTCACTGAGGCAAGGTTCCTTCTTTCCACAGACCTTAGTCTTCACACACAGGTATTTGCCTGAACCAGAACACAGTTACATTTTAGTTTCATTTTTGTAATTCTAGTACAATGTAAAAGGAAGACTATTTTCAAACTACAGTTGACTAAATAAGAAGTACAGCAATTTTTGCTGTCAAGAGTCCATTTCCTGGGGCGCCTGGGTGGCTCAGTCATTAAGAGTCTGCCTTCAGCTCGGGTCATGATCCCAGGATTCTGGGATCGGGCATCAGGCTCCCTGCTCGGCGGGAAGCCTGCTTCTCCTTCTCCCACTCCCCCTGCTTGTGTCCCCTCTCTTGCTGTGTCTCTCTCTGTCAAATAAATAAATAAATAAATCTTTAAAAAAAAAAAGAGTCCATTTTCTTGCACTATCAACTTATACGTAGTCCAACACCCACACCATCAAGGTATGAAATGGGAACTTACCAATGTAATGTACCTTTTGTACATTTCTTTGGCTGTTTCTTTTAACAGGAAGGATTTAGCAAAACTATTCTCAAAACCACAAATTTCGGATGATTTGTCTTAAAACTGTTAAAGCACTTTTTTCTCTTATTCTGCTATTTCATAATAACCTCAATCTTACTTTAAATGTTGAGCTTGGATTTGATTTAGTTTACTTCTAATTTGGAAGTGAGCAATAAATAGCATTTGCATGTTATTAAAGCAGACTATAATCAAGTTGTGAATATCTGTTTATGTTATAAGAGAAGTCTGTCACCAAAGTTGCTGGTTGACTGAATCTGAATAAGTTGATGCACATTTAATCAACAGATTGGATGGAAATGGATTGTCATTTGCTAATTGAATGGAATAACAGGGGAGGAAAAATTTCAAATTCACCTCTCTTTTAACAAAGGGGTAAATCTAAAGAAAACTTTTTTTTTCTTTTTTATAAGGCTGAAATAGCAATTTCCGACTCTTACTGCTTCTGTGGCAAGTGACATGAAAATGCAGTTTTGTGTCCAATTACTCTTCATCGTTTTGCTGCCATAAAGCTTCTGTGTGCCAACTAGAATGTCTTCTTACCAGGAGAAGGGGCTCTTGTCTGATAGAGAATATCAGTTAGGCAGCTATCATTTTGATCTGCCTATTTGAGAAGTTGAAAATTACCTGCAGTACCTGTATATCTCTTGCCAAACAAAGAAAGTAAAAAGAAGGCAAAGATTGAGAGGGACAAAATCCTGTTAAGATAACTTAAAGTTATGTACCAGATTTTTCTCCTAATAGCAGGGTTTTAACTGTTGCTAGAAATGTACAGCTCTCTCCTCAAGACCCCAAACCTTCCAGCCTTTTTAGCCACAGGACATGTTTTTTCTATATTACTGAATTTATTTTCCTTCCTTATTCCATTCTATTCCAAATCTCCAAATAATTGGGGGTGACTTTTATTCAACTTCAAACAATTGCCTGGACTCATATGAGTCAGCAGATATTTTACCAATACAGCATTAATTAGATAAAAAAAAAAAAAGGCAGTCCTCATTGGTGCAGACTCTGACCAACACTATACCCAAATCCCCCAGGAATGATCCTACTTTAAAATTCTTTAAATGTTTATTTTTTCTCATTATAAAGGCAATTATCACTGTGAAAGAAAAAAGTTGGTAAATAAAAATAAACAAAAACCAAAAAGCACAAAAATTTTATGAAGTTTTGGCTTAACACATTTTACTTTTGGTCTTTCATGGGTGTAAGGACTTATTTCAGTTACTGCTGCAAAATTTAGTTGTTTAAATCCACGATGTTTTATTATTTTTCATGATTCTGTGTGTTGACTTGGCAGTTCTGCTTCATGTACTATCAGATGAGGTGCTGGGATGGCTGGAAGGTCCAAAATAGTCTCATCCACATGGTGGTTGATTGGTGCTAGCTGTTGGCTAGGAGTTTTTGGACTTTTGGCTGAAGGCTTGGTTTTCCTTCAAGCAGGCCTCTTCACATGGCTACTTGGGCTTCCACACAGCAAGGCAGCTAGGTTCCACAAGGAGTGTACTAAGTGGTGAAAACAGAAATTTTAGATCCCTAAGACTTAAAGTTACAAAGCCTCATTTCTGCCACATGCTATTGGTAAAAATGAGTCACAGGGCCAGCCCAGAGTCAATGTGGGAGGAGACCTTACAGTGGTGTGAACACTGGGAAGTATGGTTCTGTTGGAGATTAACTGCCACAGAGCCCTTCCAATCCCCTGATCCCGGTATCCTTTGCCCCTTTGCAGCCATAACTGGGCAGATTTGGGGGAATGGGGATGGTGGTAGTGGTGGTATGTGTGTGTGTGTATACACACATATATGTATATATATGGGAGTCAGGTTAAGGGGATTGATTGGATATGCAGCTGAGCTCCCCAATATTGCTGACTCCTAATTTATGTTTTTGACCCTATTTCTAAGTAACTGACCATTGAGAAGTTTGATGAAAATCATGGTTTCAGCTTAAACATTACTTCCTCAAAGAATTATTTTTTTTTTAAGATTTTATTTGTCAGAGAGAGAGAGAGCATGCACAAGCAGGGGGAGTGGCAAGCAGAGGGAGAAGCAGGCTTCCAGCTGAGCAAAGAGCCCTGATGTGGGACTGGATCCCAGGACACTGGGATCATGACCTGAGCCGAAGGCAGACATTTAACTGACTGAGCTACCCCGGCATCCCATCCTCAAAGAATTCTTGAGGAATTTCCCCCAATTATTATCTCCTTTATGTCATCATGGTTTTAATAATTTCCAATTTATATTTCTTTTATATACATTCATGTGGTTATTTGTTTTATTTAATTATTTTTTTGTTAACAATCTCATGTATCACGTAAAAGTAGGGACTTAATCTTGTTCAGACCAGCACCTAGCACAGGGTCTGACAGAGTAGATGCTTGCTGAATTTCTGTTGACTGAATGGGTGGCTGAAAAGGAACCTGAATGTCTGTCCTCATCACTCATTCACTCACACACATGCAACCAAAGTAATCTAGTCCTGGCTTATAAATAAGAAGTTCTTAATAAATATTATTCTCCAAACTGTGGGAGATAAGAAAGTGATGTAGATAAATTTCAATCAAACTAAATCTTTTTGTGACATCTGTTTACTATAAGAAGATGCCACTTCCCCATTCTGTCTTGGAAATTTCAGCTTTATCCCCAAACTTTGTACCTCTGTTTTCAATGGCTGTAAATCCCTACCTGGATGTCTCATGTTTACATTAAATATAACCAGTCCTATTTCAACATCTTTGTTTCAATTCAATTAGCTTTCCATTCTTTGCCATTGATAGGAACATACCCAATTATCTTTTCTGGTTTGTTCATCTTACCCAGCCAAGGCCTATTGTCTCTTCTATTTTATATTCCTATGGTTGCTACCATAGGTTGGGTCTCTAATTTTATATAGGGACAAGGTTGATAGCCTCATCAATTCATCCTTTAAATTCAACAAACATTCATTTAGCACACACTATGTGTCAGGCACTGAAGATACAAAAATATTTATGACCCAGTATCTGTCTTTGAGGAATTCATAATCCTTTGGGGTATATAATGATTGCTATTGGAATCTATTAGTGCTAATAGAGGTACTGTGTTGAAATAGAGGGGAAATCAACAAACTTGGGGATTGGGAAATATGGAAGAGATAAGAGTGAAGAGATTGCAGGGAAGTGAGTCAGGAATGGTAGAACAAAAGAAATTACATTTGATTGTATGGTGACTAACAAAACATAATAAAATAAAATTAAAAAAGAAATTACATTTGATCTGAGTCTTGAAGGAAGAGAAGTTCAACCAGTGACCAAGGAGAAGAAATGTATGAAAAAGTGGGAAAATACATAAAAAGGCATGAAGGTATGAGAAAGCAAGGTATTCAATATGGATGGAACACAAAGTATGCAGGAAGGAGAGAGGGAAGATGAGGCTGGAAGTCTAAATAAGGGCCATAATTCTAAAGACCCATGTACAACATACTATGTAGTTCTGTATTTGAATTAAAGGATTTTAAGCAGAGCAACAACATGGTTAGATTTACATTTTAGATAAGTCATTCTTACAGCCAGTGTGGAGAATAGACTTGAGATGGTAAGAGTGGGGAAAAGAGATTAATCCAGACAAGCAATGATGAGGATCTGAAGTAAAGTAATGGTATGGAAGCTGAGAATAAGAAAACACAGTGGAAGAGGGACAAGGAGAAGACCAGAAACAAAGAGACTAGGTAATATGAGGTTTGAAATAGGATTTGTCAATTTGGTGGCTTTAGCAAAAGTGTTATCATGCAGTGGTAGAGATAAAAATCAGATTTCAGTGTGGGAACTGAGAAAGTAGAGACAGGATAGAAAAATATTTACAGACATGTGGAATAAAGGGTATGAACTAGGATGATGTTTATGGGGGGGGAAACTTGGGTGAAATTGACCCTTTTGTTGGCTCAATATTATTTTTAGTAGATAAGGCTTTAGGGTATATAGTCCCTGAGAGGAAAAAGTCTATGGAAATAGAGAGGTTGACTTTGTAAAAAAAAGACAGAGGACAGTTGTTGGAGAAAGACCCCAAGGAGGTGGGAGGAGATAGTTGAAATGAACCCCTCTCAGGGTAGTGGTCAGATACCACTCACTCTCGACTATAGTAGTTATAAGGTGATTTTGGAATCATATAACCCTAGGTTCAAATCCCAAATCTGCCACTTGCTACCTGGGTGAACTTGACAAGCACTTAACCACTCCAAGCCTCAATTATCTGTTATAAATTGAGAATAACTAAATCTTTCTCACAGTGTAGTTGTAAGGATTACATGAGACAGTAAGTGCTCAAAATGGTAGCTATTATTACTAGGGAGGATAGGATGGGGGCAAGCTAGATATAAACTTGGCAGTAGAGAGTAAGAATGGAAGGTATTCCTACATAAGTCCTTTACCTTTCTGTCAATAAAGTCCAGTTGCTGAAAGCAAGCAATGGGGGTGGGTAAAGGACTGAAGAAAACTGTTAAAAAGCTTGGAACCTGCTGAGAGGAAAGAGAGGGAATTGATGAGGAATAAGATTGCTGAGCAGTGTCAAAGTGCTCTGACTTGTGTCCTGTCCTTCAGTCTCTTGCCCTCAAATCCATCTTGCACAATGGCACTTGATTAATATTCTCAAAAGGATACATTAATCATGTCACTCCTATATATGTCTGCTGAATAAAGTCCATGCTTCTCTGTGTGGCATTTCAGGCCATCTGCATTCAGATGTCTTCCTTCTATGCCAGCTTCTGAAAATCTACAAACCAGCTGAACTCTTTACTGTTTCCCATCTATGTATTGTCTTCTCAGTTCTGTACTTTTGTTTATGCTGTTCATTACACCCCAACCTCAGGTTCATTCCAGAAATTTATAAAGTACAGGCTTCAGAGTCCTGAGGAACTGAGGTTTAATTCAGATTCTACCACTGACCAACCATATGTCCTTAGGGAAGGGATGTTGCTATTCTATGCCTCAGTTTCCTTATATAAAATAGGTGTAATAGTTATACAAGTTGTGTAGGACTATGGACAGGCACCCTGCACATAATAGGAACTCAGTAAATTATAGCTAGCATTCATGTACAGAACATTTACAGAACATCTGTCATATATTAGGCACTGTGCTAGGCTTCATGGATACAGATATGAAAAATACACTTGAAAACCCACAGGTTTAATGAAGGAACAAATGCCTAATTTAGTATAGGGGTGCCAAGAATGGCCTCAGAGAGGAGTTGGTATTGGAAATGAATCTTGAAGAATTTTAGATATTGTCAGGTAGTCAAGATATGTAAGTGGGATACTCTAACTTCTTGAAGAGCTTCTGAAAAGATGATGAAGCAATCAAAAGCTGGCTCATTTGCTGAGTAACACAAACAGCTCATGAATTGGTTAGAATTGTTATTGTAAGCAACAGAAGCTTAATCTAAAACAGACAATATGTTTATTAAAAGAGTGCGGGGTAGCTTTGGCTACATGAGGGAAGGGATGGAGGAGGGCAGAAATTGGTAAGATACAACCAGAAAAGTGGTCAGGGACCAGATAAGGAAGGGCTTTATAAGACATAAGAAATTTGAACAATATCCTGTTCATGATGAGGAACTGTCATAAGGTTTTTACAAAGATAATGATAACATCATTTGTGTGTTATAAATACATCATTCTGGCTGCTGTGTAAAGAATGGGGACATGATGGGCCTAGACTAGAACATGGAGACCATTGCGTCAAGGCCAGACATGATGGTTGCTGTGTTAAGGCATGGGCAGTAAGACTAGAGACAAAAGGATGAATTTGAGAGATATTTGGGGGATAAAATCAATAGGATTGGTGACCTGATAGAATTGGGAGGAGAATAAGGAAGAGCAATTAAGGATGATTTACAGTCTTCTCTTTTGGGGGGCTAGGTGGAAATTGTCACAATCCATTGAAAATGAGAATACAGGGCGCCTGGGTGGCTCAGTTGGTTAAGCGACTGCCTTAGGCTCAGGTCATGATCCTGGAGTCCCAGGATCGAGTCCCACATCGGGCTCCCTGCTCAGCCGGGAGTCTGCTTCTCCCTCCGACCCTCTTCCCTCTCATGCTCTCTATCTCTCATTCTCTCTCTCTCAAATAAATAAATAAAATCTTTATAAAAAAAAAGAAGAAGAGCTAAGATTTAAAAAAAAAAAGAAAATGAGAATACAGAAGAAGGAACACGTTCAAGGGGAGGTAGATGATAAGGCCTGATTTGTAGATGTTGAATTTGAAAAAGCCCAAGAAACAGCTGTGTGAAGATTTTTAGCAGGCTTTTGGATACACAAGTATCAAGTTCCAGGCAAGGTTATATAGATGTAAATTTGGGAGACACTTTAATATTGGTAGTACTTAAACAAAGAGGGTGAATTTGATTACCTAGGGAGAGTTCATAGAGGAAGAAGTGACAAGGAGGGAAGTGTGGGAAAACCCAACATTTAGGAGGCAGATAGATAAAGAGTCTAAAAGATAGAATATCAAAGCATAGTTTGAGAAGTGGGAGGGGCGCCTGGTTGGCTCAGTTGGTTAAGTGTCTGCCTTCAGCTCAGGTCATGATCCCAGTGTCCCGGGATCCAGTCCCGCATCAGGCTCCCTGCTTAGTGGGGAGCCTGCTTCTCCCTCTCCACCCCCACCCCCCTGCTTGTGCTCTCTCTCTCAAATAATAAATAAAATCTTTAAAAAGAGAGAGAGAGAGAAGTGGGAGGACACTCAGGAGAGAATGGCATCACAGAAAACAAGAAGAATGAGAACTGCAAAAGGGGATTGGTCCACATGTCAAATTCTGTGAAGAGTTTCTGGCAAAATTAGAACTGAAAAGTGCCTATTGATTTGACAGGTTAGAGGTCATTATGAGGTTTACCACATGGGAATAGTGGAGACAGGAGCCAGATTTCAATAGGTTGAGAAAGGAATAAAAGGAGGAAGTAGAGAGACAAAGTGTAAACAACCCATTCTACAACAGTGGCTATAAAAAGAAAAAAGATGTTCCAATTCCCAGAATGGCAAGTAAAGAGCTCAAGGAAACCTCTACCCCGGCAAAACATCTAGTAAGCTGATCAGAATCAGCAAAATCTCTGGAAGTTGATTAACAGGTTTACAAAAAGTTGAGATACATTTATTTTTAAAATGTATAGAAACTCAATAAAAACAGTAGGAGGCCATGGTATTTGAATTAGAGACTGCAGCCATCCCTGATAGCTCTGCCATGCAGAAGAACTATTTCATTAGGTTCAGCTGCCAAGTGGCAAATCTCATATCCCCAGACCCCTGGGATGGAAAAGCTATTTTGTGTGCTTTTGGCAGTTCGTAAACATCATCAGGTCCCATTTCCCACAGCTCTGTTATGTAGAAGGTCTATATTGAGTGAGTGGCAGTAACTAGGAGGTGCCTGTTCCCCACCTCCTCAACTCCCACTATGTAAGGAAGATCCAGACAGGGCAGCTGGTGAAGAAAACAGTCCCCTAACTGTGTACAGTTCTGTGTTATAAGAGAGGTGCTCCAAAGCACTTGGCCGTCTAGTGGTAGCTCTCATCTTGCCAAGATTTCTGGGGTAGAAGATCTACTCCAGGTAGAATCAGGAGCCAGTAAACATTGTAGGTTCCATCCTTCTCACCTCTGAGATGCAGAAGATCTAAACTAATCAGTGTCAGCAGCTGGAAGTGGCACCAGTGCCTCCTGTACTTGCACATGTGCACACACACACATATCACCTTCTCCAAAGAGAAGATCTAGGTGGGACATCTAGTGAATAGTGTGTTTTCCATCCCCCATTCCCACCTTACCCTCCAGCTCCTGATTTATAATTCAGAGGTTATTCTTAAGAATTATAGAATTTTGGGCGCCTGGGTGGCTCAGTTGGTTAAGCGACTGCCTTCGGCTCAGGTCATGATCCTGGAGTCCCGGGATCGAGTCCCGCATCGGGCTCCCTGCTCGGCGGGGAGTCCGCTTCTCCCTCTGACCCTCTTCCCTCTCGTACTCTCTATCTCTCATTCTCTCTCTCTCAAATAAATAAATAAAATCTTAAAAAAAAAAGAATTATAGAATTTTATGCTAATGTGGGTGTAAGAATAAAAGACTGGTAATACTCTGTCCCTGTCAAAGAACCCAACTACAGTTGAATCATATTGTGGAGCAATTTATGCTGCAGAACATTGTGAAAAACAGTAGAGCAATCGGCTGGCAATTAATAGAGACCAACACCTGGGTATAATACTAATAGAAGCATACCAGCCAGAAGTTTAATAAGTACATCGGGAAAGAGACAAAGAGAGAGAAGCTAAAACCACAGTCATTCATGGTTGTCAGGAAAACCGTGTGCATGCCTAAGGCTGTGTCCTCTGGGGAGAAACAGAAGCTCTACATCAGTGGAGAAATAGACTTCACTTAAATAGTCCAGCTAAGTCACAAAATAAGCAAGCAACCAACCAACCAATAAAATCCTAGAAGGGAGAGGGAGAATCTGTATCTAGAATTGTTTCAATACATTATCTAAATTGTCCATTTCAAAAAAAATTGAGACATGCAAAAAGAAACAAGAAAGTATGACCCATATAGAGAAAAAAGTACAATAGAAACTGCCTTTAAGGGGACCCAGATACTAACTTAGTAGGCAAAGACTTCAAAGTAGCTATCATAAATATGTTTAAATAAGTAATGGAAACCTTGCTTAAATAAAATAAGGTATGATAACAATATCTCATTAAATAATCAATAAAGTGAGAGAAATTATAAAAAAAAAGAACCAAATAAAATTTCTGGAAGTGAAAAGTACAGTAAATAAAATGAAAAAAAAAGTTACTAAAAGGGCTCATAAATAGATTTGACATGGTAAAAAAATTACTGAACTTGAAGATAAATTGATAAAGATTAGGCAATCTGAACAGAAAGGAAGAAGAATGAAAAATAGGGACAGGGATTCAGATAAATATGGGACATCATTAAGTATACCAACATATACATAGCAGGAATACCAGAAAGAAAGGAGAGAGAGAAATGAACAGAAAAGTATTTAAAGAAATACTGACTGAAAATTTCCCAAATTGATGAAAACTATTAATCTACACATGCAAGATGCTCATTGAAATCCAAGAATAAATTCAAGGAGAGCCACACACAGACATATCATAGTCAAAATGTTGAAAGACGGGGGGCCTGAGTGACTCAGATGGTTAAGTGTCTGCCTTCGGCTCAGGTCATGATCCCAGGGTCCTGGGATCAAGCCCCGATTCAGGCTCCCTGCTTGGTGGGGAGCCTGCTTCTTCCTATCCCTCTACTGTTCCCCCTGCTTGTGCTCTCTCACTCTCTCTGTCAAATAAATAAATAAAATCTTTTAAAAAAATGTTGAAAGACTAAGGTAAAATGAAAATCTTGAAATTAGCAAGAGAAAAATGACATTATGTATGAGGTAGACACAATAAGATTAATAGATGGCATCTCATCAGAAACAATGGAAAGTTGGAAGCAGTGGCATGACATCCTTAAAGTGGAGAAAAAAACCCTGTCAAGCAAGAATATTATACTCAGTAAAACTATCTTTTAAAAATGAAAGGGCAATAAAGACATTCTCAGATCAAAAAAACCTGAGACATTTTGATGTTAGCAATCACAATTTGCAAGAAATATGAGAGAAAGTTCCTCAGGCTGAAAGCAAGTGACACCAGATAGTTATTAAAATACACACCTAATGCACAAAAAACCCAGTGAACACTGATAAAGGTATTTATACAAGAAATTATAAATATCAGCAGAGCTGATTTAAAAAGAAATCACATAAAGATACATATATATATATTCATATTTTGGGTCTATGACATACAGAATGTGATCAGTTTGATAATAAAAGGACAAAGGATACAGGTAGGAATAAAGCTGATTTGGAGTAAGAAAATGACACCAGATAATAACTTGAATACAATAAGAAGAAAGAAAAAGAACCAAAATTGGTTAATTAAGAAGGCTACTATGATGAACTATATAAAATATACTTGCTGGGGCGCCTGGGTGGCTCAGTCGTTAAGCATCTGCCTTCGGCTCAGGTCATGATCCCAGGGTCCTGGGATCAAGCCTTGCATCGGGGTCCCTGCTCCACAGGAAGCCTGCTTATCCTTCTCCCACTCCCCCTGCTTGTGTTCCCTCTCTTGCTATGTCTCTCTCTGTCAAGTAAATACATAAAATCTTTAAAAAAATAAAAAAAAATAAAATATACCTGCTGTCCTATCTTCTCCCTGCTTCTTTCAAATATATAAATTTATTTTATAAATAAATATATACAAATACATACAAATAAAATGGATTATTGTTTGTGTGTGTGTGTGTGTGTGTGTGTGTGTGTTTTAGAGAGGGAAGGGGGAGGGATAGAGGGAGAGGGAGAGAGAGAGAATGTTGAGCAGACTCCATGCCCAGCACAAGCCCAATGAGGGGCTAGATCTTACAACCCTGAGATCATGACCTGAGATGAAATCAAGAGTCAGACACTTAACTGACTGAGCCACCCAGGTGCCCCTGTATTATTGTTTTTTAAATTATATATAGATATAATATGTATAACAATTATAGTACAAAACAGGGGAAGATAGAACTCTACAGGAATAAAGTTTCCACATCATACTGAATTAAGTTAGTATACATCTGAAGTAGATTCTGATAAGGTAAAAGGTGTTTGGTACTCCCTAGAGAAACCAGTAAGACTATAACTAAATATATTGTGAAAAAAATCATTAATAGGAATAAAATGTTATATTACAGATATTCATTTAATGCAAAACAAAACATTAAAGGAGGAAGAGAGGAACAGAAAAGACATAAGACAAAAAGCAAAATGATACACAGATACAAATCCAATCTGTCAATATTAATATTTAATATTAACATATTTAAAATTCAATCAAAAAAGAGATTATCAAATTAAGTAAAAGTACAGGCTCAAGGCGTCTGGTTGGCTCAGTTGGTTAAGTGACAGCCTTTGGCTCAGGTCATGATCCCAGGGTCCTGGGATCGAGCCCTACATCGGGCTCCCTGCTCAGCAGGGAACCTGCTTCTCCCTCTCCCTCTGCCTGCTGCTCTGCCTACTTGTGCTCTTTCTCTCTGTGTCAAATAAATAAATAAAATCTTCAAAAAAAAAGTACAGGCTCATTAAAAGACTGACATCTATCATAAGATTAGAATGTTTCCCTTCCCCTCACACCTAACTACAACATCAACAGGGTCCCTTTATGATAACAGTGGATTACAGCTGAAAGAACAGTGGGCTTTATCTGGGAAGGAGTTTCTAGGCAAACTCAAAGACAGTAGGGAACACAAATATAAGGACCCTAGATGAAACTGAAGCTTTCTATAGAAAACATTAAACATAGCCACACTCTTAGCCAGATAAACAAAACCTCACACTAAAGGCATATTACCTCAGTTCCTATTACCTAATATATCATGTCTAGTTGTCAATAAAAAATCACAAAGAGTGGCAAAAGACAAAACAAAACCAAACTAAAACAGTCTGAAGAGACAAAGCAAGCATTATAACAAGACCCAGATAGGGCAGAAATTTTGGAATTATCAGACTGGGATTTGAAATAACTGAATAATATGCTAAAGGCTGTACTAAAAAAAGTGGACAACATATCAGAACAGATGGGTAACATAAGCAGAATAAGCAGAGAGATGTAAACTCTAAGAATCAAAGGGAAAATTATAAAAATCAAACACTTTGTAACAGAAATCAAGAATGCCTTTGATGAGTTCAACTGTAGGCTGGATATGGTCAAGGTCAATCAGTGATCTTGAAGGAATGTCAATAGAAACATCCAAAACTGAAATGCAAAGAAAAAGAATGAAGAAAATACAACACAATATCTAAGAACTTGGAACAATTGGAATATATTTAACATATGTATAATGTGAATACCAGAAGGAAAAGAGAGAAAGGAGCAAAAAAAAAAAAAATTATAGTAATAATGCCTGAGAATTTTTCAAAATTAATGACATATATCAAACCACAGGTCCAGGAAGCTCAGAGAACACCATGCAGGATAAATATCAAAGGATCCTCCAAATTTCATTCTATGAGGCCAGCATTAACCTGATTCCAAAACCAGATAGAGACTCTACTAAGAAAGAGAACTACAGGCCAATATCCCTGATGAAAATGGATGCAATAGAATATTAGCACACCAAATCCAAAAATACATTAAAAAAAATCATTCACCACAATCAAGTGGGATTTATTCCTGGGATGCAAGGGTGGTTCAATATTTGCAAATCAATTAAGGTGGTAAACCACATTAATAAAAGAAAGGGTAAAAACCATATGATCATTTCAGTAGATGCAGAAAAAGCATTTGACAAAGTACAACATCCACTGATGATAAAAACCCTCAACAAAGTAGGTTTAGAGGGAACATACCTTGACATAATAAAGGCCATATATGAAAAACCCACAGCTAATATCATCCTCAGTGGGGAAAAAAACTGAGAGCTTTTCCTCTACAATTAGGAACAAGACAGAGATGTCCACTGTCACCACTGTTATTTAACTGGAAGTTCTAGCAACAGTAATCAGACAACAAAAAGAAATAAAAGGCATACAAAATAGCAAGGAAGAAGTAAAACTTTCACTATTCACAGATGACATGATACTCTATATAGAAAACCCAAAAGACTCCACCAAAACACTGCTAGAGCTGATACAATTATTAAGTCAAAGGATTCAAAATCAATCTACAGAAATCTGTTGCATTTCTATATACCAACAATGAAGTAGCAGAAAGAGAAATTAAACAATCAATCTTATTTACAATTGCACCAAAAACAATAAGATACCTAGGAACAAACCTAACCATAGAGGTAAAAGACCTGTACTCTGAAAACACTGTTTAAAGAAACTGTAGAGGACAAAGAAATGGAAAAACATTCCATGGTCATGGATTGGAAGAACAAATATTGTTAAAATGTTTATACTGCTCAAAGCAATCTACATATTTAATGCAATTGCTACCAAAATACCAACAGCATTTTAGAGAGAGCTAGAACAAAGAATCTTAAAATTTGTATGGAACCACAAAGTATCCTAATAGCCAAAGCAACCCTGAAAAAGAAAAGCAAAGCTGGAGGCATCCTGATTCTAAACTTGAAGTTATATTACAAAGCTGTAGTCATCAAGAAAGTATGGTACTGGAGGCGCCTGGGTGGCTCAGTTGGTTGGGCCTCTGCCTTCAGTTCGGGGCATGATCCCAGGGTCCTGGGATCCAGCCCTGCATTGGGCTCCCTGCTCAGCTGGGAGCCTGCTTCTCTCTCTGTCTCCACCGACCCCCACTCGTGCTTGCTCTCTCTCTGTCTGAAATAAATAAAATCTTTAAAAAAGTATGGTATTGGCACAAAAATAGACACATAGATCAATAGAACACAATAGAGAACACTTAGATCAGTGGAACACAATAGAGAACTGAGAAATGGACCTTCAACACTATGGTCAACTAATCTTTGACAAAGCAAGAAAGAATAGCCAATGGAAAAAAGTCTTTTAAATAAATGGTGTTGGGAAAATTGGACAGACATATGTAGAAGAATGAAACCGGAGCACTTTCTAATACCATATGCAAAGATAAACTAAAAATGGATGAAAGACCTCAATGTGAGACAGAAATCCATCAAAATCCTAGAGGAGAACAGAAGCAACAACCTCCTAGACCCCAGCTGCAGCAACTTCTTGCTCATCTCCAAAGGCAACAGAAACAAAAGCAAAAATGAACTATTGGGGCTTCATCAAGATAAAAACCTGCACAGCAAAGGAAACAGTCAACAAAACTAAAAGGCAACCTATGGAATGGGAGAAGATATTTGCAAATGACATATCAGATAAAGGGCTAGTATCCAAGATGTATAAAGAACTTATCAAACTCAAAGCCCAAAAACCAAATAATCCAACCAAGAAGTGGTCAGAAGACATGAACAGACATTTCTCTAAAGAAGACATACAAATGGCCAACAAACACATGAAAAAATGCTCCACATACCTTGGCATCAGGGAAATACAAATCAAAACCACAAGGAGGTACCACCTCATAACCATCAGAATGGCTAAAATTAACAAGACAGGAAACAACAAATGTTGGTGAGGATGTGGATAACGGGGAACCCTTCTACACTGTTGGTGGGAATGCAAGCTAGTACAGCCACTCTGGAAAACAGTATGGAGGTTCCTCAAGACATTAAAAATAGAGCTACCCTATGACCCAGCAATTTCACTACTAGGTATTTACCCCAAAGATACAAATGTAGTGATCTGAAGGGGCACCTGCATCCCAGTGTTCAGAGCAGCAATATCCACAATAGCCAAACTGTGGAAAGAGCCAAGATGTCCATAAAGAAGATGTGATGGGGTAACTGGGTGATGGGCATTAAGGAGAAAACATGATGTGATGAGCACTGGGTGTTATATGCAACTGATGAATTATTGAACACTATATCTAAAACCAATGATGTACTATATGTTGGCTAATGGAATCTAAATTAAAAAAGTACAATGAGATATCACCTCACACCTGTCAAAATGGCTAAAAGCAACAACACAAGAAGCAGTAGGTGTTGGTGAGGATGTGGAGAAAAAGGAACCCTTTTGCACTGTTGGTGGGAATGCAAACTGGTGCAACCACTCTGGAAAACAGTATGGGGTTTTCTTAGAAAGTTAAAAATAGAAGTACCCTTCGATCCTGCAATTGCACTATTAGGTATTTATCCAAAGAATACAAAAATACTAATTCAAAGGGATACATGTTCCCTGATGTTTATAGCAGCATTATCTCCAATAACCTAATTATTTAAATAACCCAAGTGTCCACTGACTGAAAAATGGATAAAGAAGAAGTGGTACACACACACACACACACACACACACACACACACACACACACACACACACACACACACTAGAGTATTACTCAGACATAAAGAGGAATGAAATCTTGCCATTTGCAATGACATGGATGGAGCTAGAATTTATTATGCTAAGGGAAATAAGTCAGAGAAAGACAATTATGATTTCACTCTTCTGTGGAATTTAAGAAACAGAACAAATGAGCAAAGGGAAAAAAGAGAGAGAGAGGCAAACCAAGAAACAGACTCTTAACCACAGAGAACATACTGATGGTTACCAGAGGTGAGGTGTGTGGGAGATGGGTTAAATAGGTGATGGGGATTAAGGAGTGCAGTTGTGATGACCACCAGGTGTTGCATGGAAGTGTTGAATACTATATTGTACACCTGAAACTGATATTACAGTATTAACTATAGGGAATTTAAATAAAAACTTAAAAAATATTTTGTCACATCACCCCCTAAAAAAAACAAAAAATCTGCACCTAGGTATATCATAATCAAACTGCAGAAAATCAAAGTCAGAGAAATTTTTTTGTTATTTTTTTCTTCAAATTTTTACTTAAATTCTAGTTAGTTAACATGAAGGGCAATGTCGGTTTCAGGAGTAGAATTCAGTGATTCATCACTTACATATAATACCCAGTGCTCATCATAACAAGTGGCCTCCTTAATACCCATCACCCATCTAGCCCATTCCCCACGCACCTCCCTCCATCAACCCTCAGTTTGTTCTCTATCTTTAAGAGTCTCTTGTGGTTTGTTTCTCTTTCTCCCCTCCCCTCCAATATGTTCATCTATTTTGTTTCTTAAATCTCACATGAGTGAAATCATATGGTATATGTCTTTCCCTGACTGATAACAGACTCTAGCTCCATCAATGTCATTGCAAATATATATATATGCCCCATCTTCTTTATCCATTCATTAGTTGATGGACATTTAGGCTCTTTCCATAGTTTGGTTAGTGTTGATAGTGCTGCTATAAGCATGGGGGTGCATGTACCCCTCAAATCTGTATTTTTACATCCTTTGAGTAAATACCTAGTAGTGCAATTGCTGGGTTGTAAGGTAGTTCTATTTTTGACTTTCTGAGGAACCTCCATAGTGTTTTCCAGAGTGGCCGCACCAGTTCGCATTTCCACCAACAGTGTAAGAGGCTTCCCCCTTCTCCACATCTTTGCCAACAGCTGTTGCTTCCTGGGGTGTTGATTTTAGCCATTCTGACAGGTGTGAGGTGGTATCTCATTGTGATTGGATTTGTATTTCCCTGATGATGAGCGATATTGAGCATCTTTTCATGTATCTGATAGCCATCTGGATGTCTTCTTTGGAAAGGTGTCTATTCATGTGTTCTGCCCATTTCCTAACTGGATTATTTATTTTTTGGGTGTTGAGTTTGATAAGTTCTTTCTAGATTTTGGATACTAACCCTTTATCAGATATGTCATTTGCAAATATCTTCTCACATTCCATAGGTTGCTTTTTAGTTTTGTTGATTTTTTTCCTTCACTGTGCAGAAACTTTTGATCTTGATGAAGTCCCAATAGTTCATTTTTGCTTTGTTTCCCTTGCCACTGGTGATGTGTCTAGTAAGGGTTTGCTCCGGCTGAGGTCAAAGAGGTTTCTGCCTGTGTTCTGCTCTAGGATTTTGATGGTTTCCTGTCTCAGATTCAGGTCTTTCATCCACTTTGAATTTATTTTTGTGTATGGTGTAAGAAAGTGATCCAGTTTCATTCTTCTGCATGTGGCCGTCCAATTTTCCCAATACCATTTGTTGAAGAGACTGTCTTTTTTCCATTTGATATTCTTTCCTGCTTTGTTGAAGGTTAGTTGACCATTTAGTTGTGGGTCCATTTCTGGGTTTTCTATTCTGTTCCATTGATCTACATGTCTGTTTTTGTGCCAGTACCATACTCTCTTGATAGCTACAGCTTTGTAATGTAGCCTGAAGTCTGGAATTTTCTGATGCCATACAAATTTTGGGATTGTTTATTTTACCTCTGTGAAAAAATGCTGGTGGTATTTTGATAGGGATTGCATTGAATGTGTAGATTGCTTTGGGGAGTATAGACATTTTTAACAATGATTGTTCTTCCAATCCATGAGCATGGAATGTTTTTCCATTTCTTTGTGCCCTCTTCAATTTCCTTCATAAGTGTTCTATAGTTTTCAGAGTACAGATCTTTTACCTCTTTGATTAGGTTTATTTCTAGATATTGTTTTTGGTGCAATTGTAAATGGGATTGATTCCTTGCTTTCTCTTTCTGCTGCTTCACTATTGCAGTCAAATGCTCTCGCACTGAGCTATACCCCCTCTGCTGCTTCGCTATTGGTGTACAGAAATACAACAGATTTCTGTACATTGATTTTATATCCCATGATTGAGTTCGTGTTTTAGTTCTTTCAATTTTCTGGTGGAGTCTTTCAGGTTTTCTACATAGAGTATCATATGGTCTGCAAAAAGTGAAAGTTTGACTTCTTCCTTGTCGATTTGGATGCCTTTTATTTCTTTTTGTTGTCTGATTGCTGAGGCTAAGACTTCCATTATTATGTAAAATAGTAGTGGTGTGAGTGGACGTCCCTGTCTTCTTCCTGACTAGAGGAAAAGCTATCAGGTTTTCCTCATGAGGATGATATTAACTATGAGTCTCTCATATATGGCCTTTATGATGTTGAGGTATGTTCCATCTATACCTATTTTGTTGAGGGATTTTTTTTTGATCAAGAATGGCTGCTGTATTTTGTCAAATGCTTTTTCTCCATCTATTGAGAGGATCTACCTTTTTATCCTTTCTTTTTATTAATGTGGTGTATCATGTTGATTGATTTGCAAATATTGAACCAACCCTGCAGCCCAGGAATAAATTCCAATTGATTGTGGTGAATAATTCTATAGTGTACTGTTGGATTTGATGTATTAGTATCTTGTTGAGAATTTTTCAATCCATGTTCATCAGGGATATTTGCCTGTAATTCTCCTTTTTAGTGGGGTCTTTTTCTGGTTTTAGAATCAAGGTAATGCTAGCCTCGTAGAAGGAACTTGAAAATTTTCCTTCTATTTCTTTTTGAGGGGGGACCAATTTGAGAAGGATAGGTATTAACTCTTCTTTAAATGTCTGGTAGAATTCCCCTGGGAAGCCATCCAGCCCTGGACTTCTGTTTGTTGGGAGATTTTTGACTATTGATTCAATTTCTTTGCTGCTTATGGGTCTGTTCAAATTTTCTAATTCATCCTGTTTCAGTTTTAGTAGTTGGTGTGATTGTAAGAATTTGTCCATTTCTTCCAGTTTGCCCAGTTTGCTGGCATATAATTTTTTATAATATTCTATAATGGTTATTTGTATTTTTGTGGTGTTGGTTGTGATCTCTCCTTTCTCATTCATGATTTAATTTATGTAGATCATTTCCATTTCCTTTTGATAAGTTTGGCTAGGGCTTGATTGATTTTATTCTTTCAAGGAACCAGCTTTTATTTTTGTTGATCTATTCTGTTTTTTGTTTGTTTGTTTGTTTCTATTTCATTTATTTCTGCTCTAATCTTTATTATTTCCCTTCTTCTGTTGGCTTTAGAATTTATTTGCTGTTCTTTTTCTAGCTCCTTTAGGTGTAACGTTAGGTTGTGAATTTGAGACTTTTCTTGCTTCTTGAGGTAAGCCTGTATTGCAATATACTTCCCTCCTAGGACTGCCTTTGCTGCATCCCAAACGTTTTGGACTATTGTGTTTTCATTTTCATTTGCTCTATTTTTTTTAAATTTCTTCTTTAATTTCCTGGTTAGCCCATTCATTCTTTAGTAGGATGTTTTTTAATCTCCATGTATTTGTGGTCTTTCCAAATTTTTTCTTGTGGTTGACTTCAAGTTTCATAGCATTGTGGTCAAAAAACATGCATGGTATGATCTCCAACTTTTTGTACTTGTTGAGGGCCGATTTGTGACCCAGTATGTGATCTATTGTGGAGAATGTTCCATGTGCACTAAAAAAAAAATGTGTATTCTGCTGCTTTAGTATGAAATGTTCTGAATATACCTGTTAAGTCCATCTGTTCCATGTATCATTCAAAGCCATTGTTTCCTTGTTTTTTGTTTTGTTTTTTTTTTTTTTTGCTTAGATGATCTGCCCATTGCTATTCATGGGGTGTTACGGTCCCCCACTATTATTGTATTATTATCCATGAGTTTCTTTATGTTTGTCATTAATTGATTTATATATTTGGGTGCTCCCAAGTTGGGGGCATAAATTCTTACAATTGTTAGATTTTCTTGATAGATAGACCCCTTAATTATGATATAATGCTCTTTTTCATATCTTGATACATTCTTTGGTTTAAAATCTCATTTGTCTAATATAGGTATGGATATTCTGTCTTTCTTTTGATGTCCATTAGCATGACAGTTCATTCTCCATCTCCTCACTTTCAATTTGCAGATGTCTTTAGGTCTAAAATGAGTCTCTTGTAGGCAACATTAGATGGGTCTTGTTTTTTATCCATTCTGATACCTTATGTCTTTTGTTTGGAATGTGTAGTCCACTTACACTGAGAGTGACTATTGATAGATACAGATTTAGTGCCATTGTGTTACCTGTAAAGTTGGTATTTCTGGTGATGTTCTCTGTTTCTTTCTAGTCTTGTTTCTTTTGGCATTTTTCCTCCACTCAAAGAGTCCCCTTTACTATTTCTTGCAGGGCTGATTTAGTAGTCACGAACTCCTTTAGTTTTTGTTTGTCTGGGAAATTCTTTATCTTTCTTTCTATTCTGAATAACAGCCTTACTGGATAAAGTGTTCTTGGCTGCATATTTTTCCCATTCAGCACGTTGAATACATCCTGCCACTTCTTCCTGGCCTGCCAAGTTTAGGTGAACAGATCTGCTGTGATCTTGACTTGTCTTCCCTTGTATGTTAAGGACTTTTTCCCTTGATGGTTTCAGGATTCTTTCCTTGTCTGTGTATTTTGTGCATTTAACTATGATTTGTCTTGGTGATGGCCGGGTTTTGTCGAATTTAATGGGAGTTCTCTGTGCTTCCTGGATTTGGATTTCAATGCCTGTGTCCTCTCCCAGATTAGGGAAGTTTTTACCTATAATTTGCTTAATGAAACTTCTGCCCCTTTTTCTCTCTCTTCATCTTCCGGGACTCCATTTTTACAAATGTTATTACATTTTAACAAGTCGCTGAACTCCCTAATTCTACCTTCATCATCCAATACCTTTCTTTTCTTCTTTTCAGCTTCATTATTTTCCATAATTTTGTCTTCTATATCCCCAATTCATTCCTCTGCTTCTCCCATCCTCATTATTATGACATCCATTTAGGTTTGCATCTTGGTTAAAGCATTTTTAATTTCAGCCTGACTAGATTTTAAGTCTTTTATTTCTGCAGTAAGGGATTCTCTGGTGTTTTTATGTTTTTTTTTCAAACTCAGCTAGTATCCTTATAATTGCTGTCTTAAATTCTAGTTCAGACATCTTACTTATATCTGTATTGATTAAATCCCCGGCCATTAGTTCTACTTCCTGTTCTTTCTTTTGGGTTGAATTCCTTTGTCTTGTCTTTTTGTCCAGCTAGATCCTAAGCCTGTTTTGGTCTGCTTGTTAAAAGAAGAGAGACACCCCCTCAAAAAAGGAAGCTTGATTCTATTTCTCTAGACCTGAAGCTTTGTCATACTCTATGATCCATAGACTTGGTGTGTACAATGGGTTTTCACTGGCCTTCTTGGGGAAAGTCTTGTTGCACTGATTTTCAGTCCAACTTGCCCTTATAGAGATGCACCTGCAAGGCACAAGGGGCCATGGCTTGTTGTAAGTGGCTCTGGTCTCCATTTTTTGGCACTGTTTAGCTCATTGAGTTCAGTCAGTGCTGATGGGTGGGGGGCAAAAATGGCATCACCACACTCTCTCATCCCCTGAGCAGAGCTTGCACACATCGCTCTTTAAGAAGCCTTCACAGAACAGTAAACAATCACCCATCACCCCTCTTGTGTTCTTGTTTCCATCAGATCCATGCCTTCACTGTGTGTGTGTTTGAGCTCTTTTCCTGCCAGTTGTTACAGCACTCCTGTGTTGTATCCCAGGCACACAAGTGGGTTTCTAAAGTCCAAATTTTCAGGACTCACTTGGTAAGGCCCCACGCTGAACCTCTGGGGAGGGACTTGCTACACTTTTGCCATTTGCCAGCTTATTTCAAGAAAGCAGTCACAGGACCATGCAGCGGTTTGAAGTTTATGGCAAGGCAGAGCAGAAAGCCAGCACCAAGGTTTGCTGCCCTCAGCCAGGTTCCTGCTCCTATGCCTGGGAACAGGGCAGCACATTGGCACAACCCATTCTTCTGTCCCTGGAAAGGCCTTGCTGCCACTGCCAAATGCATTCCAAGCAGGGTTACAATTTCTCCCTGTGTGACCCAGGAGATCCTCAGACTACACTGTCTGCTCCTGGGTCTCCACCCTCCTTCTGCATAGGAGCACTGCTTAACCAGGAACAATGCAGGTAGTGGCATATTTCTAAAATGTCAGATTTTGTGCTCTACTGTTTATAATACTTTGTGGTCATGTTTGTAAGCATGGCTCCCTCCCCTTCAGAGCACCTGCAGTTCTTATCTCCCCCAAATCAACTCTCTGCCACTCCTACCATCCATGATTCTACTTGTAGACTTGCAGTTTTGTTCTCTCAGTTCTCAGATTGATTATTTTAAAGATTATTTATTTATTTGACAGAGAGATAGAGAGAGAACACAAGCAGGCAGAGCAGCAGGCAGAGGGAGATGGAGAAGCAGGCTTTCTGCTGAGTAGGGAGCCCAATGCGGGACTTGATCCCAGGACCCTGGGATCATGACCTGAGCTGAAGGCAGCCACTTTATTGACTGAGCCACCCAGGCGCCCCCTCAGATTGATTTTTGGGATGTTCTGAATGCTTTGATATTTATCTAGCTGTGTTCAAAGGACAAGGTAAGCTTAGGGTTCCCCTGCTTCTATGTCATCTTAACTCCAACTCCAGGACACATTATAATTAAAATGTCAAAAGTAAAAGACAAAGAGAATCTGAAAATCAGCAAGAGAAAAAAGTATAGAAAGGAAATCCCATACGGCTGTCAGCAGATTTATCATAAGGGAGTGGCGTGACATATTCAAAGTGCTGAAAGGAAAAAACTCTAATCAAGAATACTCTATCCAACAAGGTTATCATTTACAACTGAAGAAATGGATAATAAGTTTTCTAGACAAGCAAAAGCTAAAGGATTCATCACTACTAAACTGGCTTTACCAGTAAAAATCTCACTGAAAAAGGTAAATACATAGAAAGGGTAGTGGGTTAATCACTTATTAAGCTACAGTGAAGGTTAAAAGACAAAAAAGTACAATACTTACTTAAGACATACATAGAATAAAAAGATATAAAATGTGACATCAAAAACATAAAATGTGAGCGGAAATAAAAATGTGGAGCTTTGGAATTTGTTCAAATATAAGTTGCTATCAACCTAAAATAGAATGATTTAGGTGAACCTCACAGTAGCCACAAAGCAGAAACATAGTGAACATACAAAAGAAAATGAGAAAGAAATCTAAACAAAACACTAAAGAAAGTTGTTAAACCCCAAAGGAAGATAGAAAGAGAAGAAAGGGGAGGAGTAGGAGACCTAGATTTTGTCTGGTCTCAGGAATTCAGCTGAATAGGGATCAAACCATTCTGAACACCTACGAACTCAACAGAAGATCGAACAGGAGAGTAGCAACAACTCTCTGAACAGAGAAGCGACCACTTACTGGAAGGTAGGACGTGCGGAGAAGTGAATCCGAGGCGATATTCGGGAGGATAGACAGCGGGGGAGGGGCCTCCGTCGGCCGCTTCTGGCAAGTGCTAGAGCCGCGGAGCACAAAATCGGACCTTTTAAAAGTTGGCTCGGCGGAGGGACGTCGCTCCAGTGGCTAAGCGGGGGGGTGGAATCCTCCCGGGACAGTGTGGTCTCAGGACCCTTGGGGTCACAGAGAGACCGGGGGTGCCTGAGTGCGGCAGAGCTCCCAGGTGTCGGGGCGGGGAAGCCGGCTGCAGATACGGAGCAGAGTCGCGGGCTCTCAGCTCGGGGTTGCCATAAACTGTGATCTGCGGCCCAGTCGGGGCACGGCTCCCCCAGCAAGGACCCAACAAACAGCAGATCCGGGGAGACTCCCCTTCCTTCCCGGGGAGGAGCGGTGCGGGAGCGCACTGCAGGGATCTGCTGGGTTTGGAGACTCCGAGCGGGGTCGGGTGCCAGAGATACAAACGCTCGGTCACAGGCCGGGTGAGCACGGAGTGCGGCCAGAGACCGGGGACACGGGAGTGACTGCTTTTCTCTGGGGGCGCACTGAGGAGTGGGGCCCCGAGTTCTCGGCTCCTCTGGGCGGAGACTGGGAGGCCGCCATTTTCGCCCTGGTCCTCCAAAGCTGTACCGAGAGCTTGCAGGGAACAAAAGCTCCTGAGAGCAAACTGGAGCAGCTTCCTTAGCCCGGACTGACAAGGGCGGGGCAATTCCGCCTCCAGCAAAGACATTTGGAAACCACAGCAACAGGCCCCTCCCCCAGAAGATCAACACAAACAGCCAGCAAGCCAAGACCAAGTTGATCGATCAAGGAGAATAGGAGAACTCCAGCGCTAGGAGAATACTGCACATAGATTCATGGCTTCTTTTTTTTTTTTTTTTTTTACCATGATTCATTATTTCATCAAAGTTAATTTTTGTTGACTTTTTTTTATTTTTCTTTTTCCCTTTTTCAACCAACATCTTATAAATCCCTTTTTTAAAAAAAAAACATTTTTTTTTTCATTTTTAGAGTCATATTTTATCCCTTCATAGTAGTTATCCTTGTTTTTGGCATATATATATAAGTTGTTCTCTCTTTAAAATTTTGAGGTACAGTTTCTTCTAACAGATCAAAATATACCCTAAACCACTAGTGTATGACTTTGTTCTAGTCTCCTGCCTGATCACATTCTCTTCCTTTTTCCTTTTTTTTTTTTCCTTAAATCTCCTTTCTTTTTTCAAACAACTTATCTTACCAAGTCCTTTTATAAAATCTTTTATAATTTTCATCTTTATAGTCATCTTCCATCCCTTCATTGTATCAACCCTTATTTTGTACATATATGTCTTTCTTCCTTTAAAATTTTAGGAGGCCCTTTTTTCTAACAGACCAAAATATGCCCAAAATCTAGTGTGTGGCACTGATCTATGCACTAGCCTGATCATATTTGATCATATTCTGCCTTTTTTGAATTGTTTTGTTTTTGTTTTTATCTTTTTTATCTTTTTTTTTTCTTTTTCTCTTTCTTTTTTCTTTCTTTCCCTTTCTTTTCCCCTGGTTTCAGGTCTTTTCTGATTTGTATACAGTATATTTGCTGGGGACGTTGTAAACCTGTTAGCCTTTTGTTCTCTCATTCATCTATTCTCCTCTGGACAAAATGACAAGACGAAAGAAATCACCTCAGCAAAAAGAACAAGAGGTAGTACCGTCAGCCAGGGACCTACTCAATACGGACATTAGTACGATGTCGGACCTAGAGTTCAGAATCATGACTTTAAAGATACTAGCTGGGCTTGAAAAAAGCGTGGAAGTTATTAGAGAAACCCTTTCTGGAGAAATAAAAGAACTAAAATCTAACCAAATCGAAATCAAAAAGGCTATTGATGAGGTGCAATCAAAAATGGGGGCACTAAATGCTAGGATAAATGAGGCAGAAGAGAGAATCAGCGATATAGAAGACCAAATGATAGAAAATAAAGAGGCTGAGAAAAAGAGAGAGAAACAACTACAGGATCACGAGGGCAGAATTCGAGAGATAAGTGATACGATAAGATGAAACAACATTAGAATAATTGGGATCCCAGAAGAAGAAGAGAGAGAGAGAGGGGCAGAAGGTATATTGGAGCAAATTATAGCAGAGAACTTCCCTAATGTGAGGAAGGAAACAGGCATTAAAATCCAGGAGGCACAGAGAACCCCTCTCAAAATCAATAAAAATAGGTCAACACCCCGACATCTAATAGTAAAACTTATGAGTCTCAGAGACAAAGAGAAAATCCTGAAAGCAGCTCGGGAGAAGAGATATGTAACCTACAATGGTAGAAACATTAGATTGGCAACAGACTTATCCACAGAGACCTGGCAGGACAGAAAGGACTGGCAAGATATCTTCAGAGCACTAAACGAGAAAAATATGCAGCCAAGAATACTATATCCAGCTAGGCTATCATTGAAAATAGAAGGAGAGATCAAAAGCTTCCAGAACAAACAAAAACTAAAGGAATTTGCAAACACGAAACCAGCCCTCCAAGAAATATTGAGAGGGGTCCTCTAAGCAAAGAGAGAACCTAAAAGCAGCAAAGAGCAGAAACGAACACAGACAACAGACAGTTAACAGTCACCTTACAGGTAATACAATGGCACTAAATTCATACCTTTCAATAGTTACCCTGAATGTAAATGGGCTAAATGCCCCAATCAAAAGACACAGGCTATCAGATTGGATTAAAAAACAAGACCCATCAATATGCTGTCTGCAAGAGACTCATTTTACACCCAAAGACACCCCCAGATTGAAAGTGAGGGGGTGGAAAACCATTTACCATGCTAATGGACACCAAAAGAAAGCTGGGGTGGCAATCCTTATATCAGACAAACTAGATTTTAAAACAAAGACTGTAATAAGAGATGAGGAAGGACACTATATCCTACTTAAAGGGTCTATCCAACAAGAAGATCTAACAATTGTAAATATCTATGCCCCGAACATGGGAGCAGCCAATTATATAAGGCAATTAATAACAAAAGCAAAGAAACACATTGACAACAATACAATAATAGTGGGGGACTTTAACACCCCCCTGACTGAAATGGACAGATCATCTAAGCAAAAGATCAACAAGGAAATAAAGACTTTAAATGACACACTGGACCAAATGGACTTCACAGACATATTCAGAACATTCCATCCCAAAGCAACGGAATACACATTCTTCTCTAGTGCCCATGGAACATTCTCCAGAATTGATCACATCCTAGGTCACAAATCAGGTCTCAATCGGTACCAAAAGATTGGGATCATTCCCTGCATATTTTCAGACCACAATGCTTTGAAACTAGAACTCAACCACAAGAGGAAAGTTGGAAAGAACTCAAATACATGGAGGCTAAAGAGCATCCTACTAAAGAATGAATGGGTCAACCAAGAAATTAAAGAAGAATTAAAAAAATTCATGGAAACCAATGAAAATGAAAACACAACTGTTCAAAATCTTTGGGATACAGCAAAGGCAGTCCTGAGAGGAAAGTATATAGCAATACAAGCCTTTCTCAAGAAACAAGAAAGGTCTCAAATACACAACCTAACCCTACACCTAAAGGAGCTGGAGAAAGAACAGCAAAGAAAGCCTAAACCCAGCAGGAGAAGAGAAATCATAAAGATCAGAGCAGAAATCAATGAACTAGAAACCAAAAGAACAGTAGAACAGATCAACGAAACTAGGAGCTGGTTCTTTGAAAGAATTAACAAGATTGATAAACCCCTGGCCAGACTGATCAAAAAGAAAAGAGAAATGACCCAAATCAACAAAATCATGAATGAAAGAGGAGAGATCACAAGCAACACCAAAGAAATACAAACAATTATAAGAA
Organism: Zalophus californianus; assembly: GCF_009762305.2. NCBI lineage: Eukaryota > Metazoa > Chordata > Mammalia > Carnivora > Otariidae > Zalophus > Zalophus californianus. The sequence goes on along the minus strand of NC_045612.1, from coordinate 86,064,746 downwards.
CATATTATGAGCAACTCTATGCCAGCAAATTAGATAACCTGGAAGAAATGGGTGCATTCCTAGAGATGTATCAACTACCAAAATTGAACCAGGAAGAAATAGAAAACCTGAACAGACCTATAACCACTAAGGAAATTGAAACAGTCATCAAAAATCTCCCAAGAAACAAAAGCCCAGGGCCAGATGGCTTCCCAGGGGAATTCTATCAGACATTTCAAGAAGAATTAATACCTATTCTCCTCAAACTCTTCCAAAAAATAGAAATGGAAGGGAAACTTCCAAACTCATTTTATGAGGCCAGCATTACCTTGATCCCAAAACCAGACAAAGACCCCATCAAAAAAGAGAATTACAGACCAATATCCTTGATGAACATGGATGCAAAAATTCTCACCAAAATACTAGCCAATAGGATCCAACAGTACATTAAAAGGATTATTCACCACGACCAAGTGGGATTTATCCCTGGGCTGCAAGGCTGGTTCAACATCCGCAAATCAATCAACGTGATACAATACATTAACAAAAGAAAGAACAAGAATCATATGATCCTCTCAATAGATGCAGAAAAAGCATTTGACAAAGTACAACATCCTTTCTTGATCAAAACTCTTCAGAGTATAGGGATAGAGGGTACATACCTCAATATCATAAAAGCCATCTACGAAAAACCTACAGCGAATATCATTCTCAATGGGGAAAGGCTGAGAGCTTTTCCCCTAAGGTCAGGAACGCGGCAGGGATGTCCACTCTCACCACTGCTATTCAACATAGTATTAGAAGTCCTAGCCACAGCAATCAGACAACAAAAAGAAATCAAAGGCATCCAAATCGGCAAAGAGGAAGTCAAACTCTCACTCTTTGCAGATGATATGATACTGTATGTGGAAAACCCAAAAGACTCCACCCCAAAACTGCTAGAACTCATACAGGAATTCAGTAAAGTAGCAGGGTATAAAATCAATGCACAGAAATCAGTGGCATTCCTATACACCAACAACAAGACAGAAGAGAGACAAATCAAGGAGTCTATCCCATTTACAATTGCACCCAAAACCATTAGATACCTAGGAATAAATCTAACCAAAGAGGCAAAGGATCTGTACTCAGAAAACTATAAAATACTCAGGAAAGAAATTGAAGAAGACACAAAGAAATGGAAAAACGTTCCATGCTCATGGATTGGGAGAATCAACATTGTGAAGATGTCAATGCTACCTAGAGCAATCTACACATTCAATGCAATCCCCATCAAAATACCATCCACTTTTTTCAAAGAAATGGAAGAAATAATCCTAAAATTTGTATGGAACCAGAAGAGACCCCGAATAGCCAGAGGAATACTGAAAAAGAAAAGCAAAGCTGGCGGCATCACAATTCCGGACTTCCAGCTCTATTACAAAGCTGTCATCATCAAGACAGTATGGTACTGGCACAAAAACAGACACATAGATCAATGGAACAGAATTGAGAGCCCAGAAATGGACCCTCAACTCTATGGTCAACTTATTTTTGACAAAGCAGGAAAGAATGTCCAATGGCAAAAAGACAGTCTCTTCAACAAATGGTGTTGGGAAAATTGGACAGCCACATGCAGAAGAATGAAACTGGACCATTTCCTTACACCACACACAAAAATAGACTCCAAATGGTTGAAAGACCTAAACGTGAGACAGGAGTCCATCCAAATCCTAAAGGAGAACACAGGTAGCAACCTTTTCGACCTTAGCCGCAGCAACTTCTTCCTAGAAACATCGCCAAAGGCACGGGAAGCCAGGGCAAAAATGAACTATTGGGATTTCATCAAGATAAAAAGCTTCTGCACAGCAAAAGAAACAGTCCACAAAACCAAAAGACAACCGACAGAATGGGAGAAAATATTTGCAAATGACATATCAGATAAAGGGCTAGTATCCAAAATCTATAAAGAACTTATCAAACTCAACACCCAAAGAACAAATAATCCAATCAAGAAATGGGCAGAAGACATGAACAGACATTTCTCCAAAGAAGACATCCAAATGGCCAACAGGCACATGAAAAAGTGCTCAACATCGCTTGGTATCAGGGAAATCCAAATCCAAACCTCAATGAGATACCACCTCACACCCGTCAGAATGGCTAAAATTAACAAGTCAGGGAACGACAGATGTTGGCGGGGATGTGGAGAAAGGGGAACCCTCCTACACTGTTGGTGGGAATTCAAGCTGGTGCAACCCCTCTGGAAAACAGTATGGAGGTTCCTCAAACAGTTGAAATTAGAGCTACCGTTCGATCCAGCAATTGCACTACTGGGTATTTACCACAAAGATACAAATGTAGGGACCCGAAGGGGTACGTGTACCCCAATGTTTATAGCAGCAATGTCCACCATAGCCAAACTGTGGAAAGAGCCAAGATGCCCATCGACAGATGAATGGATAAAGAAGAAGTGGTATATATACACAATGGAATATTATGCAGCCATCAAAAGGAATGAGATCTTGCCATTTGCAACGACGTGGATGGAACTGGAGGGTGTTATGCTGAGTGAAATAAGTCAATCAGAGAAAGACATGTATCACATGACCTCACTGATATGAGGAATTCTTAATCTCAGGAAAGAAACTGAGTGTTACTGGAGTGGTTGGGGGTGGGAGGGATGGGGTGGTTGGGTGATAGATATTGGGGAGGGTATGTGCTACGGTGAGTGCTGTGAATTGTGCAAGACTGTTGAATCACAGATCTGTACTTCTGAAACAAATAATGCAACATATTTTAAGAAAAAAGAAAAAGAAGAAGATAACAGGAGAGGAAGAAAAGGGGAGTATGTCAGAGGGGGAGACGAACCATGAGAGATGATGGACTCTGAAAAACAAACTGAGGGTTCTAGAGGGGAGGGGGGTAGGGGGATGGGTTAGCCTGGTGATGGGCATTGAGGAGGGCACGTTCTGCATGGAGCACTGGGTGTTATGAACAAACAATGAATCATGGAACACTGCACCAAAAACTAATGATGTAATATATGGTGATTAACATAACAATAAAAAAATTAAAAAAAAAAAAAGAAAGAGAAGAAAGGAACAGAGTAAGTAGAAATCTACCAGTAATTACTTTAATTGTAAATGGACTAAATTCTCCATTTAAAAGCATAGTGTTTGAATGGATTAAAAAAAACAAGATGAATCTATATATTGCCTACAAGGGATTTACTTCAGAAGTCAGGACACACAGACAGTAAAGGGATGTGAAAAGATATTCCATGCAAATGAAAACCCAAAGAAAGCTGGTATAGCTATACTTATATCAGAAAGAATAGAATCAATACAAAGATTGTAATAAAAGACAAAGAGGTGCACTACATAATGAAAAAGAGGTCAGGCCAGCAAGAAGATATAACATTTATAAATATATATACACCCAACAGAGGAGAACCAAAATACACAGAGCAAATTTTAACAGACCTAAAGGGAGAAATTGTAACAACATGGATGGACATTGAAGGTATTATGCTAAGTTAAGTAGATCAGACACAGAACAACAAATACTACATAATTTCACTTATATGTGGAATTTAAAAATAAAACAAACAAAATAAAACAAGAGCCAATTAGCAATGTAAACATATTTTGAATCACTATGTTGTGCACCTGAAACTAATGTAATATTGTATATCATTTCTACCTCAATAAAAGGTAGATTTTTGTAGTTTTCCAAATATATTTTGTATTTCTTGTGTTAAACTTATTCCTAAGTGTTTTATTCCTTTTTGGTGCTATTATAAATGAAATCATTTCTATAATTTTATCTTTGGAATGTGCATTGCAAATGCAGTAGAAATACAACTGATTTTTGTATATTGATCTTGTATCTTGTATCTTTTATCTTTGCTGAACACATTTATTCTAGTATTTTTTTTTTTTTTAGTGGACTCCTTAGGATTTTCTATATACAATCCTTAGGATTTTCCCATGTCTTCTGGCAATAGAGATAGCTTTGCTTCTTTTTCAATCTGGTTGCCTTTTACTTCTTATGCTTGTCTAATTTCCTTGGATAGCAAATTTTGAATGAAGGTAGTGAGAGCAAACATCTTTGTCTTGTTCTTGTCTTAGAGAAAATGGATCTAGACTTTCATCATTAAGTATGATGTTAGCTGTGATTTTTCATAGATATTCTTTATTGTGTTGGGAAAATTCCCATTTTCAAAATTCCTACTTGTTGGGAATGTTGGATTTTGTCAAATGTTTTTCTGTACCTATTGAAGGATAGTGACTTTGTTTTTTATTCTTAAGATATGGTGTATTGCATTAATTGATTTCGAGATGTTAAATAATCTTGTATCCCTGGGTTAAATACAACTTGGTCATGGTATATTATTATTTTTTATGTGTTTCTGGATTAGGTTTGCTACTATTTTGTTAAGGACTTTTGTATCCATTTTCATAAGAGATATTGGGCTGTAGTTTCTTTTTCTTTGATGTCCTTGTCTGATTTGGAATCAGGGCAATCTGACCTCATAAAATGAGTTAATTATTCCCCCGTCTATTTTTTAGAAGAGTTTTAGAATAACTGGCATTCTTTAAATGTTTGGCAAAATTCAGCAGTAAATCAGTCTCAGCCTGGGATTTTCTTAATGGGTAATTTTTTTTATTACTAATTCAATCTCTTGACTTGCTATAGGTCTACTCAGATTGTTTATTTCTTCTTGAGTGAGTTTCAGTTGTTTGTGTTTTTCTAGAAAATTTCCATCTAATCTTTTATGGGTGGAATTGCATCCTCCAAAAACATATGTTGAAGTCTTAACTCCTGAAACCTGTGAGTATGACCTTATTTGGAAATAGTGTTTTTGCAGATGAAATCAATTAAGATGAGATAGTACTGGATTAGGATGAGTGCTAATCCAATTGCTGGTGTCCTTATAAAAGGAAGAAAATGTGGACACAACACATAGGGAGAATGCTATGTGATTACAGTGGGTAATTAGAGTGACACATCTATAAGCCAAGAGACATGAAGGATTGCAAGCAACAGCAAGAAGCTGGAAAGAAGCAAATAAGTATCCTCCTCCTAGAGCTTTAGAGAAGCATGGCCCTGCTGGCACCATAATTTCAGGCTTCTATTCTCCAGAGAATAAATTTTTATTGTTTTAAGCCACCCAATTTGTAATACCTTGTTACAGCAGACCTAGGAAACTAATATGTCATCTAAGTTTTCTAACTTGTTAGTGTTTATAGTACTACTTTTTAATCCTTTTTATTTCTGTAAGGTCTTTGGTATATCCTTTCATTTCTGATTCTAGTAATTTGACTTTTTTTTTCTTGGTCAGTCTAGACAAAGATTTGTTAATTTTGTTGATCTTTCCAAAGAAACAGCTTTTGGCTTTATTGATTTTCTCTATTGCTTTTCTATTCTATATTTAACAATTTTCATTCTGATCATTATTATTTTCTTACTTCTTGCTTTAGGTTTACCTTGTTCTTCTTTTTTCAATGTCTGAAGGTGGAAAGTTAAGATATTGATTGTATATTTCTTTCCTTTTTTCTTTAATGCCAGTGTCATTAACATACATTGTTATATTAATTTCAGGTGCACAATACAGTGATAAAATAATTCCATATATTACTCAGGGCTGGTCAAGATAAGTGCACTCTTAATACCCTTCACCTATTTCACTCATCCCTCACCCATCTCCTCTCTGCTAAGCATCTGTTTGTTCTCTGTATTTATGAGTCTATTTTTTGGTTTGTCTCTTTTTTCCCTTTGTTTGTTTGTTGTTTCTTAAATTCCATGTATGAGTGAAATCATATGGTGTTTGTCTTTCTCTGACTGACATATTTGACTTAGCATTATATCCTCTAGGTCTATCTATGTTGTTGCAGATGGCAAGATTTCATTCTTTTTTATGGCTGAGTAATATTCCATTGTAGATATACCACAATTCCTTATTCATTCATTTATCAATTGACACCTGGATTACTTTCATATCTTGGCTACTATAAATAATGCTGTAATAGACATAGGGGTGCATATATCTTTTCAAATTAGTGTTTTTTTTTTTCTTTTGAGTAAATACCCAGTAGTGGGATTACTGGATCATACTGTAATTCTATTTTTATTTTTTCTTTTATTATTTATTTATTTATTTATCTATCTATCTATCTATCTATCTATCTATCTATCTATCTATCTATCTATTTATTTATTTTTAGAGCAGGAGAGAGGTAGGGGAGGGGCAGGGGGAGAGAGAGAATCTTAAGCAGGCTCTACACCCAGTGCAGATCCCAACGTGGGGCTCAATCTCATGACCTGAGATCATGACCTGAGCCAAAATCAAGAGTCAGATGCTTAACCAAATGAGTTACCCAAGTGCCCCACTGTAATTCTATTTTTAATTTTTTGAGGAACTTCATTTTGTTTTCCACTATGGCTACACCAATTTCCACTCTCACCGGTAATGCATGAGGGTTCCTTTTTGTCCACATCCTTGCCAACACTTGTTATTTTTCTCTTTTTATTTTAGCCATCTGACAGGTGTGAGGTGATATCTCATTGTGGTTTTGATTTGCATTTCCCTGATCATTAGCGATGTTGAGCATCTTTTCATGTGTCTGTGGCTGTCTCTGTGTCTTTGAAAAAATGTCTATTCAGGTCCTCTGCCCATTTTAATCAGATTATTTGTTTTTCTGGTGTAAAGTGACATAAATTCTTTACATATTTTGGATATTAGCCTTTTATTGGATATATCACTTGCAAATATCTTCTCCCATTCAGTAGGTTGCCTCTTTGTTTTGTTGATAGTTTACTTCATTATGAAGAAGACTTTTATTCTGGTGTAGTCTCAATAGTTTAATTTTGCTTTTCTTTCTCTTGCAAGAGGAGATATATCTTGAAAAATGTTTCTCTGGCCAATGTGGAAGAAATTACTGCCTATATTTCTTCTAGTTTTATGGTTTCGGGACTCACATTTAGGTTTTTAATCCATTTTGAGTTTATGTTTGTGTATGGTGTAAGAAAGTCGTCCGATTTTATTCTTTTGCTTGTAACTCTCCAATTTCCCAAAATTTCCATTTGTTGAAAAGACTGTCTTTTGCCCACTGGATATTCTTGTTTCTTTTGGCATAGATTTTTTTTTAAAGATTTTATTTATTTATTTGAGAGAGAGAGAGAGAGAAACAGCATGAGAAGGGAGAAGGTCAGAGGGAGAAGCAGGCTCCCCGCTGAGCCGGGAGCCCGATGTGGGACTCGATCCCGGGACTCCGGGATCATGACCTGAGCCGAAGGCAGTCGCTTAACCAACTGAGCCACCCAGGCGCCCCAATTCTTTTGGTATAGATTAATTGACCATGAAATAGTGGGTTTATTTCTGAGTTCTATTCTGTTCCATTGATCTATGTATCTTTTTTTAACCATTGGATACTGTTTTGATTACAGCTTTGTAGTATTTATTCAAATCTGGAATTGTGTTATCTCCAGCTTGTTCTTCATTTTCAAGATAGTTTTGATTATTTGGAGTCTTTCGTAGTTTCATACAAATTTTAGGATTACTTGTTCTATTTCTGTGAAAAATTCTGTTGGTATTTTGATAGGGATTGCATTAAATCTGCTTTGAGTAGTATGGAACTTTTAACAATATTGGTTCTTCCAATCCATAAGAATGGAATATCTTTCCATTTGTTGGTGTTGTCTCTAATTTCTTTCATTAATGTTTTGGAGTATAGATGTTTCACCTCCTTGGTTAACTTTATTCTTACATATTTTATTTTTGTTGCAATTTTAATTAGGATTGTTTTCTTAATTTCCCTTTCTGCTACTTTATTATTAGTGTACAAGATGAAACATATTTATGTATATTAATTTTTTACCTTGTGAATTTACCGAATTCACTTATCAGTTCTAGTTCTTTGGTGGAGTTGTTAGAGTTATCTATCTATAGTACCACGTCATATACAAATAATGAAAGTTTTACTTTTTCCCTATTAATTTGGATGCATTTTATTTATTTTTGTTGTCTGATTTCTGTGACTAGGACTTCCAGGACTATGTTGAATAAAAGTGGTGAGAGTGGACATCCTTGTTTTGTGCCTAATGTTAGAGGAAAAGATCTCAGTTTTTCATTATTGAGTATGATGTTAGCTGTGGGTTTTTCATATATGGCCTTTAATATGTTGAGGTATGTTCTCTCTAAACCTACTTTTTTAAGGGTTTGTATCATAAATGAATGTTGTATTTTCTCAAATACTTTTTCTGCATCTGTTGAGATGATCATATGTTTTTTATTCTTTCACTTGTTAATGTGATGTATCATGTTGTTTGATTTGCCAATATTGAACACCTTTCCATCGCTGGAATAAATCCTGTTTGATCATGAATATTTTTAATGTATTGTGGATTTGGTTTGCTGATATTTTGTTGAGGATTTCTGCATCCATGTTAATCAGAGATATTAGTTTTCTCTTTTTGTAGTATTTTTATCTGGATTTGATATCAGAGTAATGCTGACCTTGTAGAATGAATTTGGAAGCTTTCTTTTCTCTTCTATTTTTTGGAATAGTTTGAGAAGAATAGGTATTAACTCTTCTGTAAATATTTGGCAGAATTCACCTGTGAAGCCATCTGGTCCTCGGTGTTTGTTGGGATGTGGGTTTTTTTTTAATTACTGATTCAATTTCATTGCTAGTATTTGGTTTGTTCAAATTTTCTATTTCTTCCTGATTCAGTATAACAAGGTTATATGTTTCTAGGAATTTATCCATTTCTTCTAGGTCGTCCAATTAATTGGCATATAATTTTTTATAATATTCTCTCATAATTCTTTTATGTGGTGTCAGTTATTCTTTCTCCTCATTCATTTCTAATTTTATTTACTTTTTTATTATATATTTATATAAAAATGAGTCCTCTCATTTTTTTTGATGAGTTTGGTCTAAATGTTCATCAATTTTTTTGATCTTTTCAAAGAACAAGTTCTTAGTTTCATTGTTCTGTTCTATTTTTTTTTTTAGTTTCTATTTCATTTATTTCTGTTCTAATCTTTGTTATTTCCTTCCTTTTACCTGCTTTGGGTTCTCTTTGCTCTTTTTTTGCTAGCTTCTTTAGGTGTAAGGTTTTTTATTTGAGATTTTTTTTTTCTTGCATCTTGACATAAGCCTGTAATCTTTCCTCTTAGAGCAACTTTTGTTGCATACCAAAGATTTGGGACCGTTTTGTTTCATTTTTATTTGTCTCCATGTAGTTTTTATTTCCTCTTTAATTTCTTCATTGACCCTTCATGGTTTAGTAGCATGTTATTTAACATCCATATATTTGTGGTATTTCCACATTTTTTCTTGTGATTGATTTCTAGTTTCATACTGTCATAGTTGGAAAAGATGCACGATATGATTTCAACCCTTTTGAGTTATCGAGATTTTTTTTGTGGCCTAACATGTGATCCATTCTGGAGAACGTTCCATGTGCACTTGAAAAAATGTGTATTCTGTTTTTGGGATGGAAAGTTCTGAATATATTTGTTAGCCCCTTCTGGTCTGATGTGTCATTCAAAGCCACTGTTTCCTTGTTGGTTTTCTATGTGGATGATGTATCCATTAATGCAAGTGGGGTGTTAAAGACCCCTAATATTATTGTATCACTGTCAAGTTATTCCTTTATGTCCGTTAATAGTTACTTATGTATTTAGACACTCCCATGTTGGGGGCATAAATATTTACAGTTGTTATATCTTCTTGTTGGAGTGTTCCCTTCATAATTAAGTAGTGTCCTTCTTTGGCTCTTTTTACTATCTTTGCTTTACAGTCTATTTTGTCCAATATAAGTATTGGTACCCCAACTTTCTTTTTTTTTTCATTGTTCAAGTTGATGTTTATTATACTATTCTCTCTACTTTTGTGTCCGTTTTTAAATTTCTACCAAAAAATAACATTTATTCAGGGAAAAAACACCCAAGTAGCTTTTTCATACCCCCAGAGTTTTCAATTTAGACTAAGGTTGCCTCTATATATACAATGGAATATTACTCAGCCATCAGAAAGGATGAGTACCCAACTTTTACATCAACATGGGTGGGACTGGAGGAGATTATGCTAAGTGAAATAAGTCAAGCAGAGAAAGTCAATTATCAATTATCATATGGTTTCACTTATTTGTGGAACATAAGGAATATCATGGAGGACATTAGGAGAAGGAAGGGAAAAGCAAAGGGGGGGAAATCAGAGGGGGATGAACCATGAGAAAGAACAACCAATAAACTTCTTTTATTTCAGTTTGCATGATAAATATTTTCCATCCCTTCACTTTCATCACCTCTTGACAACAGTCACCCCTGTTTTTCATGGGAAGAGAGCCCACTGACTGGGAGTTGGGAGAGAGGGAGCCCTGTTTCTCAGCTGCAGTAGTCTGGAGTGGCATTCTCCCTCTTCCTGAGCTGGGAAGAGAATGGAGGAAGCAGTCTTGGTTCAAATACCACAGACTCTCACCTTTCTTACTGAAATTTCACAGATTTTCTTGAAGAGATGTCTCTTCATTTGCTGTTTGCTCTTAGGACAATTTTCAGAGATTTAAACAGTTGTTCCAAAAATATTTTTCACCAGTTTCACTGGGGAGTGCGTCAGTGGAGCTCCTCACACCATCATGATGGAAGTCAGTCTCCACAGAGGAATTTTAAATTTTATAATGACATGGGGAAGTTTGAATTTCATTCTAATTATTTTGTGTAATAGATTAGCAGGGAGTTATGGTGGAAATACAGGGAGACCAGTTAGGAGATTGTTATTATGTTCTAGAGATGAGATGAAGAAACCTAAACTAAGGCAATAGAGGGGGAAAAGGTGCTAAGAAATTAGAATTAAAAGGGCTCAGTGATATTGGACAGTTTAGAAAGAGAAAGAAGCCAAAGGTAATACACAGGCTGAGATATTCATTATTGAAATAAGGAAGACAAAGTGTGAAGTAGACTTTATTTTTTTTTTGAAGTAGACTTTAGACAGTGGGAATTGATGGAAAATATAATTGTTGAAATGTGTTGGAGATGCCTGTTGAAAACCTAAGTAGAGTTGAATTGTTGTCATTTGTGTACATATGTCTGAAATTTAAGAGAACAATCTGGGCTGGAGATATATGTTTGAGAGACAATCACATGGGAGCAGTGGTATGCTGAAGCCTACTTGTAATGGCTCATGAGAGACTGCCAAATTTTCAAAGATTAGTGAGTTTGTTGTCAAACATAACAGTTATTAAAAATTAAGTTATATAAAATTATAATTAAATAAATTATATTAAAAACAAAGGTAAATACTCAAAACCCATCACTTCCTATTTATTTTATTATTATATATGCTCTTGAAGTTATTTAAATGTACCATATTTATATGGTGGAAATGTAATATAATGGTATGCTATTGCACATCTCTTCCCATCTCTGTATTCATTGATATCATGTTGATAACTTGAAAACTGCCAAAGTGGAAATATTTACATAAGGGAAATTAGCAAACACTACATATAAATCAGTAAGATTTTTCCCTCAGAGCCAGTGTTTAAATATTTATTAGTGCATCACTGCATGGGAGCCATTAACATAGAGGCAGTAATTAAAATTATGTGAATGGATGTGATTCCCCCAGGTAGAGTACGGGGTGGGATGGGGAGAGGGGTAAGGAGTTGTATTGGGAAAAGAAGCTTCAAAACCTTAAGTCAGAACCCCCCAGTTGTCCTCAGACCAGTAAAAAGGAGGAAAGTTACACTTTTCCCACTACATCACTAAGGCACATGGTCAGGAAGGTCAAGTGTTAGCAAATTAGGTTAATCTGTTTCCTAGAGACAAGTCTGAGAGTGAGAAATGAGCAAGTTACCTGGGGGGGGGGGAATCATGGGGTGCCTGGGTGGCTCAGTCAGTTAAGCATCCAGCTCTTGATTTCGGCTCAGGTCATGATCTCAGGGTCTTGGAATCAAGCCCCAATGTCGAGTTCTTCACTCAGTGGGGAGTCTGTTTCTCTCCTTCTCCCTCTCCCTCTGTCCCTCCCCCCCACTTATGCTCTCCCTCTCTCTCTAAAATAAATAAGTGAATAAATCTTTAAAAAAAATCCCACCCAAATATGTGGAATTTAAGAAAAAAACAGATGAACATAGGGGAAGGGAAGGAAAAATAAAATAAGATGAAATCAGAGAGGGAGACAAACCATGAAAAACTCTTAACTCTAGGAAACAAACTGAAGGTTGCTGGAGGGGAGGTGGGTGGGGAATGGGGTATCTGGGAGATGGGAATTAAGGAGGGCACTTGATGTAATGAGCACTGGGTGTTACATGCAACCAATGAATCACTAAACTATACCTCTGAAACTAATAATACACTATATGTTAATTAGTTAATTTTAAATAAAAAAAAAATCCCACCCTGAAAGTGAAATCTTGTTAAGCTAAGCTATAAAAGAATAAGAATGCCTGTACTGCCTAATTGGGCAGCTGGGAAGAGTCTCCACATATCAAAAACAACTAACAATATGACTCCTTTATTCACAGATCTGTGTCTCCACGGGGATTTACTGAGCACCTTCTAGGTTCCAAGCTTAGTTGAAGGACTGTGAACACATAGTGGGTAATATGTTCAGGCAGGAAGTACTGGCAAATTGTGATGGTCAGAGAAATCTTTTAAGTTTTATTTTAATTACAGTTAGTTAACATACAGTGTTATATTAGTTTCAGGTGTACAATATAATAATTCAACAGTTCCATACATCACCCTGTGCTCATCATGACAATTGCACTCCTTAATCCTCATCACTTATTTAATTCATTTCCCCACTCACCTCCCCTCTGGTAACCATCAGATTGTTCTCTACAATTAAGAATCTGGAGGGGAGGAAAAAGATGGTGGAGGAGTAGGGGACCCTATTTCAACTGGTCCCTTGAATTGAGCTAGATATATACCAGACCATTCTGAACACCCATGAAATTACTAGAACTCATACAGCAATTCAGTAATGTGGCAGGATACAAAATCAATGCACAGATATCCGTTGCTTTCCTATACACTACAATGTAACTGTAGAAAGAGAAATTAGGAAATCAATTCCATTTACAATAGCACCTAAAACCATAAGATACCTTGGAATAAACCTAACCAAAGAGGTAAAAGATCTATACTTTAGAGACTACAGAACACTTATGAAGGAAATTAAAGAAGACACAAAAAGATGGAAAAATATTCCATGCTCATGGATCAGAAGAATAAACATTGTTAAAATGTCTATGCTGCCCAGAGCAATCTATACTTTCAATGCCATCCCGATCAAAATACCAATGATATTTTTCAAAGTGCTGGAACAAACAATCCTACAACTGGTATGGAACCAGAAAAGACCCCGAATCACCAAGGAATTGTTGAAAAAGAAAAACAAAGCTGCGGGCATCATGTTACCTGACTTCAAGCTCTATTACAAAGCTGTGATCATCAAGACAGCATGGTACTGGCACAAAAAACAGACATATAGACCAATGGAACAGAATAGAGAGCCCAGATATGGACCCTCAACTCTATGGTCAACTAATCTGTGACAAAGCAGGAAAAAATATCCAATGGAAAAAAGACAGTCTCTTCAATAAATGGTGCTGGGAAAATTGGACAGCTATATACAGAAGAATGAAACTCAACCATTCTCTTACATCATACACAAAGAGAAACCCTAAATGGATGAAAGACCTCAATGTGAGACAGGAATCCATCAAAATCCTAGAGGAGAACATAGGCAGTAACCTTTTCAACATCGGCCACAGGAACTTCTTTCAAAACACATCTCCAAAGGCAAGGGAAACAAATGAACTTTTCGGAGTTCATGAAGATAAAAAGCTTCTGCACAGCAAAGGAAATAGTCAACAAAACAAAGAGACAACCCACAGAATGGGAGAAGATATTTGCAAATGACACTACAGATAAAGGGCTGGTATCCGAGATCTATGAAGAACTTCTCAAACTCAACACCCAAAAAACAAATAATCAAGTCAAAAAATGGGCAGAAGACATGAACAGACAACTTCTCCAAAGAAGACATACAAATGGCTACCAGACACATGAAAAAATGTGGAAAAAAGGGAAATTCAAATCAAAACCACATTGAGATACCACCTTACACCAGTTAGAATGGCAAAAATTGACAAGACAAGAAACAACAAATATTAGAGAGGTTGTGGAGAAAGGGGAACCCTCTTACACTGTTGGTAGGAATGCAAGCTGGTACAACCACTTTGGAAAACAACGTGGAGGTTCTCAAAAAGTTAAAAATAGAGCTACCCTATGACCCAGCAATTGCACCCCTAGGTATTTACCCCAAAGACACAGATGTAGTGAAAAGAAGGGCCATATGCACCCCAATGTTCATAGCAGCAATGTCCGTAATAGCCGAACTGTGGAAAGAGCCGAGATGCCCTTCAACAGATGAATGGATAAAGAAGATGTGGTCCATATATACAACGGAATATTACTCAGCCATCAGAAAGGAAGAATACCCAACATTTGCATCAATATGGATGGAACTGGAGGAGATTATGCTAAGTGAAATAAGTCAAACAGAGAAAGACAATTATCATATGGTTTCACTTATTTGTGGAACATAAGGAATAGCATGGAGGACATTAGGAGAAGGAAGGGGAAAATGAAGAGGGGGAAATCAGAGGAAGAGATGAACCATGAGAGACTATGGACTCCAGGAATCAGACTGAAGGTTTTAGAGGGGGTTAGGGGATTGGTGAGCACAGTGATGGGTATTAAGGAGGGCATGTATTGCATGGAGCACCGGGTGTTATATGCAAACAATGAATCATGGAACACTACATCAAAAACTAAAGATGTACTGTATGGTGACTGACATAACATAATAAAAATTATAATTAAGACAAAAGAATCTCTTTCTTGGGCGCCTGGGTGGCTCAGTTGGTTAAGCGACTGCCTTCGGCTCAGGCCATGATCCTGGAGTCCCGGGATCGAGTCCCACATCGGGCTCCCTGCTCAGCAGTGAGTCAGCTTCTCCCTCGGACCCTCCCCCCTCTCATGCTCTCTCTCTCTCTATCTCATTCTCTCTCTCAAATAAATAAATAAAATCTTTAAAAAAAAAAAAAAAAAGAATCTCTTTCTTACTTTGTCACTCCCCTTGTCTCTTCTTTTTTTTTTTTTTTTTTTTTGCCCTTCACTTGTTTGGTTTCTTGAATTCCACATATGAATGAAATCATTTGGTATTTGTCTTTCTCTGACTGACTTATTTTGCTTAGCATTATACTCTCTAACTCCATCCGTGTCATTGCAAATGGCAAGATTTCATTCTTTTTCATGGCTGAATAGTATTTCATTGTATATATACCACTTCTTCTTTATCTATTCATCAAACAATGGACACTTGGGTTGCATCCATATCTTGGCTATTGTAAATAATGCTGCTATGAACATAAGGGTGTCTGTATCTTTTTGAATTAGTGTTCTTTTATTCTTTGGGTAAATACCCAGTAGTGTGATTGCTGGATATTAACTATTTTTTAACTTTTTGAGGAACCTCCATACTGTTTTCTCCAGTGGCCACACCAGTTTGCATTCCCACCAACAGTGCATGAGTTTTCCTCTTTATCCACATCCTCACCAACACCTGTTGTTTCTTGTGTTGTTAATTTTAGCTATTCTGACAGGTGTAAGGTGATATCTCATTATAGTTTTGATTTGGATTTCCCTGATGGTAAGGGATGATGAGCATCTTTTCATGTGTATGTTGGTCATCTGTATGTCTTCTTTGGAAAAATGTCTATTAATGTTTTCTGCCCATTTTTAAATTGGATTATTTGTTTTTTGGGCATTGAATTTTTAAGTTCTATATATATTTTGGATACTAGCCCTTTATCAGCTATGTCACTTGCAAATATCTTCTCCCATTCCATAGGTTACCTTTTGTTGATTTTTTTTCCTTTGCTGTGCAGAAGATTTTTATTTTGATGAAGTCCCAATATTCTATTTTTGCTTTTGTTTCCCTTGCCTCAGGAGACATATCTAGAAGGAAGTTGCTATGGGCAATGCCAAAGAGGTTACTGCCTGTGTTCTCTTCTAGGATTTTTATGGTTTTGTGCCTCACATTTAGGTCTTTAATTCATTTTGAATTTATTTTTGTATATGGTGTAAGAAAGTGGTTCAGTTTCACTCTTTTGTATGTAGCTGACTGGTTTTCCCAACACCATTTGTTGAAGAGACTGTCTTTTTTCCATTGCATATTCCTTCCTGCTTTGTCAAAGATTCATTGACCATATAACTGGGTTCACTTCTGGGTTTTCTAATCTGTTCTATTGATCTATGTATCTATTTTTTTGCCAGTACCATACTGCTTTATCCACTACAGCTTTATGATATAACTTGAAGTCCAGAATTGGGATGCCTCCAGCTTTGCCTTTCTTTTTCAAGATTGCTTCGTATATTTGGGGTCTTTTCTGGTTCCATACATATTTTAAGATTGTTTGTTCTAGCTCTGTGAAAATGCTGTTGGTATTTTGATAGAGATTGCATTAAGTGTGTAGATTGTTTTGGGTAATGTAGACATTTGAACAATATCTTCCAAGCCCTGAGCCTGGAATGTCTGTCCATTTGTTTGTGTTGTCTTTAATTTCTTTCATCAGTGTTCTATAGTTTTCAGAGTACAGGTCTTTTGCTTTTTCAGTTAGGTTTATTCCTAGGTATCTTTTAATTTTGGGTGCAATTGCAAAAGGGATTTTTTTTCTTAATTTCCTTTCTCGCTGCTTCAGTATTGGTGTATAGAAATGCAAAAGATTTCTGTACATTGATTTTGCATCCTGTGACTTTACTGAATTCGTTTATCAGTTCTAGTAGTGTTTTGGTGGAGTCTTTAGGGTTTTCTATATATAGTATCATGTCATCTGCAAATAGTGAAAGTTTTACTGCTTCCTTAGTGATTTGGAATCCTTTTATTTCTTTTTGTTGTCTGATTGGTGTGGCTAGAACTTCCAGTACTTTGTTGAATAAAAGTGATGAGAGTGTGCTTGTCTTGTTCCTGACCTTAGGGGAAAAGAGTCAGAAAAATCTTAAAGGATGTGGGGTTTGAGGTGGGCTTTAAACCTTAGTTAAGAAATACTTGGATGGAAAGAAGAGGGTGGAGATATTCTTCAAATAAAGTGTAACAGAAATAGGAAAGCCCCAGTGCCAGAAACAATACTTAGCCCTTAAGGAATTCTTACTCTATTCCAAGCATCATTCTAAGAGCTTTATGTACACTATCTCATTTAATCCTCAAAACAACTTAATGAGTTAGAGACTATTATCCCAACTTTACACAGTTGAGGAATCAAATTATTATCCCTATTTTACACAGGGAAGTGGCAGAAATAACATTTTGAATCCAGACAGTCTGCCTCCACAGCATACAATCTTTTCTTTTTAATATGTTAACTAATAATCTACCTAGCTCCTGGAATGTGCAAGGTATTTTAATGAGGGTATGTGCTGTTAGAGGCCCAACTAGGATACAGAGACTGGGAAGCCATGAAACAGGAGAGTATGATAAGTAAGGAGGGAGTCAACCTCAAAGTTTTTTGATTTCTAGAGATACTTGTAACAATTGTAGAATAAGAACAACAGATCTAGCTTTAACTCCAGAATCTGCCATTGATTAGTTATGTGACATAGGACAAAATCAGTGGTGGCCTCCATTTCCTAACCTTCCAAATGGCTATGTCAGTGCCATTCTGTAAGGTTGCTGTGAGGACTGATGAATAAAAATGTACAATATGTCTAGCACAGAGTAGAAAACCATTAATGGAGGCAATGACTATGACTACTTTATGACTTGTAGAGTTCTTAGCACAGCCTTCAGAATAATTATTTTAATGTTTTTAATGATTCTGCAAAGGCCCATCTAAATGGAATTTCTTATAAAAAATTCACTTTTTAAAATGATTTCTTCTCTTCATAGCTCATGGACTATTGGACATTCTAGAGCCTTGGGTTGCTGGTGCTTTTCAGTTGGCTTGAGTTAGGGAAATTGCCCCACATGTGGACACACCATTCCTAGGAGGTTGTGCTCCCTTAGGGGTGCTACCATCAGGCTGAGGACAGCTAGAAGGGAAGGAGGCTATATCCTCCTTACTTCTTTTCTTGATATTGGTCCATATATCACTGCTAGACTCTGGAGATGTCTGCATTGCTCAGTCTCTTTTATCAATGTCAGCCCAGTTCTGGGAAGATAGCAGTAAATAACCGTGAAACACATGGTCTGAGCATCTTGCTGGGACTCTGGCCTCTCCCCACTTCCTAGTACACCCTCTTTCCTCTCTAATGAAGTGTCCTTTTATTTTTGGATCTGCTAAGGAAACTCTTAACCTGCCTGATATCTTCCTGGAAATGCAGTTGTTAGAGGTGCATAATTGAAAGCATGACCAGGATTAGCTGCTATTTTCAAGAATCTTGAAACTGTAAATCCTAATAGTCAGGACCAAAAATCAGGGAGGGGAGGAGGAGCCAAACCTTTTACTTTTCACATGTCTTCAAATACCTTAATGGACAGCTGTCACCTAAAATAAAAAAAACCGAAGGGTTTTCTCTCTTCTAGTTTCTAAATGTCTGTCATGGGATCTGAGGGACTTCTTAAAGATGACTTATAACTGAAGTAGAATGGATTCCTCCCTCTGAGATTCTGTCTGCAACCTGTCAAGTAGGCCTCTGCTGACCATCTGCAAGAGGTGCCAGGGAAGTCACATTATTTCTTGCTCTGGCCCTAATAGCTGCCTCACCCAGGAGGCAAATGAACATAAATAGCCTCCAATTTCAGAATATTCTCTTTTCCTGTAGTGGTCCTAGGGCAAGTAATGCAGGTTAGGATAGGGCACATCAGGCCAAGTTGTCTCACCTTCACTACAGGGGTTCAATGATTCTTCTGGCTTTAGCTCTTTCCCATGGTTCCCTAGAGGGTAGTAGACCCCAGAGTATCCATGGAGTTGGATTAAAACTGGGACAGGAAGAAAGGATGAAAATTAATGGCAGCTGCTTGGTCAAAACAATTCTTGGGCCCAACAGAGTATGCTAGAGGAGTCTAGACAGACATTCTTGACTCCTCTCTTTCTCTCACACTTCACAACTATTCTTCCCTTACAACTGGGTCTACCTTCAAATTTTCTCATAAATTGATCACTTTTTCATCACATTCACCACTACCACTTTGTTCTAAGCTACCATTCACTCACTGTGGTCTCTGTATTCACCCCCTTCTTTCTACCATTGCCCTTCTATCATCAGTTTTCCTTATAGCAGTCAAAGGAGTGCTTTTATTTCTCAGTTCAGATCATATCACTCCTGTGTTCCAAATCCTCCAATGACTAATCATCTCATTCAGAGTAAAAATCAAAGATCATACAATGGCTTACAAATCCCTGAATAAATCTTTTGCTCTATAACATCAAGCCCTACTATATTGCCTCATGCTCACTCTCTTCTAGCCACATTGGCTTCCTTACTGATCCTTGGACATAGCGAATGTGCCCCTGCCACAGGGGCTTTGTACCAGCTGTTTTCTCTGCCTGGAAAAAAATCTTCCCCCAAATATTTAAATAATTAACCCCTTCACCTTTTTAGATATTAATAAAAATAATGCCCTTTCAGTGAGATCTTCCCTGATTGCTCTATTTAAAGTAGCAACTACCCCTATACTCCTTTTGCCTTTTCTGTGTTTTATTTTTCTTATAGTACTTAGCAACTTTTAATATACTACATTTATTTCATTAATTTTTTCCTAATCCATCTCTTCCCTACAATATACGATGTATTAGTGTTTTTAAGATTTTATTCACTTATTTGTCCAAGAGAAAGAGAGTGAGAGAGAACACAAGCAGGAGGAGTGGCAGGCAGAGGGAGAAGAAGGCTCCCCACTGAGCAAGGAGCCCAGTGCAGGACTTGATCCCGGGACCCTGGGATCATGACCTGAGCTGAAGACAGATGCTTAACCAACTAAGCCACCCAGGTGTCCCAGGGCAAGTATTTTTTTTAAAACTGTATATCTCCAGCACCTAGCAAAGGGCCTGGCATTAGTAGGTGCTCAATAAATATTTGTTAAGTGAATTTTCTTAAAGGATGCCCATAGTTCACCTCTTACACTGTTGGTGGGAATGCAAGCTGATACAGCCCCTCTGGAAAACAGTATGTAGGTTCCTCAAGAAGTTAAAAATAGACCTACCCTATGACCCAGCAATTGCACTATTAGGTATTTACCCCAAAGATAAAAATGTAATGATCCGAAGGGGCACATGCACCCCAATGTTTATAGCAGCAATGTCCACAATAGCTAAACTGTGGAAAGAACCCAGATGTCTACCAACAGATGAATGGATAAAGATGTGGTGTGTATATACCCACATATATACACAGTGGAATATTACTCAGCCATCAGAAAGGATGAATACTTACCATTTGCATCGATGTGGATGGAAATGGAGCATATTATGCTGAGCAAAATAAATCAGAGAAAGAAAATTATATGGTTTCACTCATATGTGGAATATAAGAAGGAGCACAGAGGATCATAGAGGAAGGGAGGGAAAACTGAATGGGAACTCTGCAGAGAGGGAGACAAACCATGAGAGACTCTTAACTATAGGAAACAAACTGAGGGTTGCCAGAGGGGAGGTGAGTGGGGGAATGGGGTAATTGGGTGATGGGCATTAAGCAGGGCACATGATGTGATGAGCATTGGGTGTTATATGCAACTGATGAATTACTGAACTCTATATCTGAAACTAATTATGTACTATATGTTGGCTAATTGAATTTAAATTAAAAAAAATTAAAAATGCCTGTGGTTCAGAAAAATGTTCCTTTCCCAAGTTGAGTTTTAGTTTCCCCCATTAATAACATAAGAGGTTTGGAATGGGTGGTCTCTCAGGTCTTTTGCATCTCTGTGAAGAAGTCTAGAGATCTGGGTAAAAGCACAGTCTCTGGAGGCAGATTTCTTAGGATTCTTTACCTACTACTTTGAGACAAATTACTTCACCTTTCTGGGCATCTTGGTTTTCTTACCTGAAAATGAAGATGATAAAAATAGACCCTGTCTCCAAAGGTTGCTCTGGAAATTAAATAAGATCATCTATATAAGTGCTTTAACACAAATCATGGCAGTCAATAAATATTAACTATTGCTTTTAGGGTGATGATTAGCAAGTAGGCACATTAACAGCCTTCCTTAGGCTCAAAACCAGCTTTGGTAGCTGATGGCATAAAAAAAGCAAAACAGCCTCCATAATAATAAACTCACCTGAGGTTCATATGCAGCTCATATGCGACTCATATGCATACAGCTGGTCTCTTCCCCTTCCCCCACCCCATTACTAAGGCAGAAGAACAGCTTGTTCCCTTGTAACCTGATGTCCCTGGATAAGAAGGAGGGGGAGAGAGGCAACGTGTGATTGCCATGGCCACCCGCTGCATCTCAGATTCCACAAAGAGAAGCAGGGCATGGGGGCTTATTCAAAATCACCCACACACCTGACCATGAGTGGTTTCAACCCAGGGTGTGTGGAATACATGTGGTCCCGGTGTCAGAGGCTCATCCCAGGGTTTCTGCTAAGAGGGGAAAGGATGATGTTCAAAGCCATCATCAGCAAACATGATTCAGACAGCTAGCCTGGTCTTTGGGGCCAGAGGTGCGTGGGCTTGCCAGAGAAAGAGGTTGTGAATAGGTTACCAGAATGTAAACTAGAAAAGGTAACCAATGAATAAGCCTAATAGTAATGATGGTAATATTAATAATAGCTTACATTTCTTGTGTACCAGGTGCTTTATACATGCTTTCATTTAATTCTCCAGTGAACTCAGTAATTCTCAACCTTAGCTACATATTAGAGAACTTTAAAAACAATATCTGTACCCAGCCTTTACTGTACCAATTAAATCAGAATTTCTGGCAAAAAATTTTTTAATTTTCCCAGGTAATTATAATGTATACCCATGGTTGAAAACCACTGCATGAAGGGTATATATATAAACAATTTTACAAGTGAGAAAAATTAAGTTCAGAAAATTTGCACCAGGTCACCCAGTTAAGAACGAGCACTAGGATACACAGCTTTGAATTCAGTACTACACAATGTGTGCCACAAGAAGAAAGCTTGCATTCAGGACTTGGGACCAGAACTCCATTTTAACAGGACAGGTGCATTGTAATGGGGCCAGGTGTGGTTTGGGATGAGCCTCTTGTACCTCATAAGCATCCTGAGTTTAAGTATGGGATGCCATATTCCAGAGACTGATCAAGCAATACTATAAGTAACTGCCGCTGTTTAGGGACTTCCTGCCTCAGTTAAAATACCTGCCTTGGTGGTAAATATAACAAAGTTATCCAGCTGCCATTGCCCCTCCCCTGCTTCCTTTGCCCATCCAATCCAAGCTTCATGCAACAGCATCAGTATCATTAGATGATTATTTCCTTAATCATGGTGTGTATACCACTTGAGGTTCACGATGATTTAGAAAGTAAATGGTGAGCATTTTTAAAATTTCAATAGTTATGTAGTCATCTTAATATATGTCAGGAATATATTTTATATATACATTAGGAATATATATTTTTATATATCCAATACATACAACCCATAATTTCACAAATATTGCTTAGAACAAGACTAAATTGATTTAAAATATTGAAAATGACTTGAGTTAAAGAAAAATATTATGCAAATAATCAATGAAGGTGATTAGCACAAAAGTAGGGCTCCAAAATTCAGAACACGAGAGATGAATGGCCGAAGAGGAAAAAACACTGTTTAGGGTCATTCATTTGTTCACTCAATCATTTATTCACTCAAAAGGCATTTTCTGAATAACAAGTATGCACCAAGAATCATGTTAGACACAATATAGATGAATAAGAAATGGTTCTTGTCTTCAAAGAGTTCACATAAAAGTAAATATACAGTGGCAATTCAATATAAATAAGCATAGAGCATAGTAGGAATTATAAGGGTGGCCAGGTTATGGAGACATGGACAGAGATTTCCAAAAAGAGGTGACTTAGCCATGTAAATGGGAGAGGGAGAGGAGGCCAAATTAGGGCAGTAGGAACAAAGCATAGATGTGAGAAACAGCAGGGTGTAAATGTGTAATGGTTGGCTGAGAGAGGGGGAGGAGGATGATGGAGGGAATATTCAGTTATTAGAGCAGAAGATACAAGATGGAGAAACGGAGGGAGAAGGCTGGAAAGATCTGCTGAGACTTGACTATTGTACTCCATGCAAAGGGGTTTGAGTCTTATTCCTTGGACAGGCTTGGCTTTGTTCCTGGGAGAGAAGCTAGATAGTCAAATCCTAGCTCAGCTACTTTTTTTTTTTTTTTTTTAACAGTGTGTCAGTGGGCAAGTTACCCTAATCTTTCTGAGCTTCAGTTTTTTCATCTGTCAGGTGGGAAAATTAGTAATACTACTTTCTTAGCATTAATTGTAGAGGGTTAAATGATACCTCATATATAAATCACTTTTCAAGGTGCTTGGCATACAAGGTAAGTCCTACTCTGACTGTTCTTCCCTGGTTTTCCTCTTTAGAGAGCAGCATGTGTTTATAATATGAGCCTGTCTGTATTATTCTCTCATTTCATCTCCATATTCAACAAACTTTTAAAGAACATCTGCCATGTAGCAGACCTTTTACCTATTTTATTTCACTTAATTTGCACAACAGTTCCTGATGACAGAATGGCTGTATGATGAAAAGTCAAGTGAAAAGGGCAGGGCTGCTACACTACCCTAACTTCGACTAAAGCAGCTATGCTTTGCTTTTTCCAAACACTTAAGGTGCAATGGGTGCCACATTTCTTCTTTTTTTTTCTTTATAGCTAAAAACCATGAAGAACTATTTCCCCAAATATGTGGGAGGAAAAGGAGCTAAAGACATAGGGTCTATGTGCTAGGAAT
Source organism: Zalophus californianus (assembly GCF_009762305.2). Classification (NCBI taxonomy): domain Eukaryota; kingdom Metazoa; phylum Chordata; class Mammalia; order Carnivora; family Otariidae; genus Zalophus; species Zalophus californianus. Next base: position 86,040,846 of record NC_045612.1, on the reverse strand, counting down.
TTGCTCCAATGATCTCTGCTAGCCTGTGAGTCTGGAGGTGTTGGTATTTTTCAGAATTTTGTTGTTTTGTCTCTCCATATTCTTTTTTTTTAATTTGGTAAAAAACACATAACATAAAATTTACCTTCTTAACCATTTTTAAGTGTACAGGCCAGTAGTGTTAAGTATATTCACACTTCTGTGAGATAGATCTCCAGATTATTTTTTAATCAAGTAAAATACTATATGAGTATGTTCATATTGTGATAATTTACTGGTGTGTAAACTTAAGATTCATTTACTTTTCTGTGTGTTATACCTCAAGAAAATATTTTTCTTTTTTTAAGTGATAATATTGAACAAAACCTCAGTGTCTCTCAGTTAACTTATTGGTAAATAATCCAGCTGGCTCTTCAAATGGGAGATGATGTTAAGTTTCTTAAATGTAAAGCAAGAACAATATTTTCTAAAATGTTCTATACAATTTAGAAGAGGGAAGAGATTTGTTCAATGCTAAGACATCCTAACTAGCATAAAAGAGAATACAGAGCTCTTCTGGTCCAGATAAGACTCATTCTCCCTACTCCTACTTACTAGGTACAAATATAAATCCTGGAAATAAAACTCTTTGTTCTTGTGGTGCTTGAGACTCCCTTCTCCACTGAGAGGCACTGGATAGCCAGGGAGCCTACTGCAAGCAGGATCCCTCCAGAACAAGTGACCTATCCTGGAAGCTTCTTTGTGTCCAATGGTCTGAGAATTCCTTCCCCCACACAGACTGGCCAGGCTGCCCTGGGAGGAGGGATCCTGCCACAACAAGCGGCCAAATGCAGAACATGTTCTTCATTGGAGACTCCCTTTCCCCATCTAGAGGCACCACACAACCTAGCCTGAGGAGGCACCTTCTGCCTCCACAGGCAGACCAGCACAGACCAGTGGGAGCCCCAGAGGCACCAGATAGCCTAAGCAGATCAAAGCACAGCAAAGGCTCTGAAAATTAAACTGTTACTGAAACCACAGCACATAAAATTAGGACAGGATCTATGTGCTAAACCTAAACAAGGAGACTGCCTGCTAAAATAGAGGATTTATATAGAACTAAAGTTTCCTAACACAATAGCCAAAATATTCAGGATACATTAAAAAATCACCTGTCATACCAAGAACCAGGAAAATAACTCAAATGAGAAAAAGACAATCGAATGACGCCAACACTGAGATGAATCATGTTGGAATTATCTGACAAAGATTTTTAAAGAAGCCATTATAAAAATGCTTCAATGAGCAATTATGAACATGCTAGAAACAAATGAAAAATAGAAAATCTCAGCAAAGAAACAGAAGTTATAAAAAAGAGCAGAATGCAAACTGAAAAGTATATTAACAGAAAGAAAAAAAAAACCTCCCGGTAATTATGTTGAATGAAAAAAAGCCAATCCCCAAAAGTTACATACTGTATGATTCCATTTATTTAAAGTTTTTGAAATGACAGTATCACAGAAATTGGGAACGGTTTACTGATTGTCAGGGCTTAGGGTTTTAGTTCAAGGGAGTGTTGCTGCAAAGATAAAGAGCAAGGTATTAGGATATTAATTGGGTAGTGTGTTGCCCTGCCATGCACGTAAAAATTTCATTTAAAAAATGGGGGTATCCAATGCCACAGAAAGCTTGAAAAATATCAATCCTGATGATGGTGAATATCCATTTTGACTGTAGTTTACTCTTCCTAGTGGATGTTTAATTGTTCAGCTTAGGTTCTAAGTTGAACAGCCTGGGTCTCCAGGATCCTGAAACAGAGATAAGTTGTTGGAGGAAATGCTGCACGCTTGGGGAGGAGTAAATTCAGAGGTAATCGTCAAAATATTTAACAATTGGTTTAACCTGGGCTCTAATCAATCAGAGGAGACATTAGTCCTAGAGCAAGGTTCCAGAAGCCGCTGTTGAGCTGGATCCTGTTGGAGACTAGGAGATACATAGGGGAGGCCCTAGGATAGTGGTGGAAGCAGTTGGAGAGCTTGAGTATTAAATAGCTATTTACTGGCAGGTATGAAAACATTTCAATATTTTTACAATCATTGTGGCTGAAATACTACATGCTGGCTTCATATAAGCCCTGGATATATTTATCATTTTCTTCCACTCTGTTGGTTCTACTTGTTAAACGGTGTTTGCCACTATGAACAGTCCTAAGAGGATTTCTGAAAAACCATTTCCTATCTTGAAGTTAGGGTAGAATTTGTCTTTTTCTGGGGTCAGTTAAGCTCAGACAGGAACTTGCTAGGTGCTGAGGACCCTAAATATCCGCCTTTAAGGAGCTTGTACTCAGTGGGGGAGATTGATGTATAAATAGACAATGATCTAGAGTGTTATAAATGCTATAGAGGAAGGGATTCTTAAACCAGCCTGGGGTTGAGAGTCAAGGTTCAGAGTAAACTTCCTGAAGCAGATTGCTTGAACTGAGTTCTGAAGCATAAATAGAAATTATACAGATGAAAAAGAATAGGAGGCTGAGGAGAGGACACTGCAGGCAGAGAAAAAAGCATGGTGTGAACAGGGAATTCTTTTTCTTTAAATTAAATTTAATTTTATTATATTATGTTAGTCACCATACAGTACATCATTAGTTTTTGATGTAGTGTTCCATGATTCATTGTTTGCGTATAACACCCAGTGCTCCATGCAGTACGTGCCCTCCTTAATACCCGTCACCGGGCTAACCAATCCCCCCTCCCCCGACAAAACCCTGTTTGTTTCTCAGAGTCCATAGTCTCTCATGGTTCATCTCTCCCTCCGATTGCCCCCCCTTCATTTTTCCCTTCCTTCTCCTAATGTCCTCCCTGCTATTCCTTATGTTCCACAAATAAGTGAAGCCATATGATAAGTGAAATAAGTCAAGCAGAGAAAGTGAATTATCATATGAACAGGGAATTCAGAGCATAGGTCTTTGTTGATAGAGCATGAGATGAAGGAAAGGAGTTGTTGAGGCCTAGTTTGTGGAGTGCTTGAATGGAATGGAAAGAGCTTGGAATTTATCCTGTAGTTGATGGGGTGCCATGGAAGAGTTTTAAGTAGTGTATTAACATAACCATATTTGTATTTAAGAAAAATCAGTCTTGTTATTAAGGCCACTACATTGCACCTTGTGAGTAATGTTACTTGGAGTTATGAAATGTGGTAGCCCTGTTTTGCAGCATTATGAAGGATGGGTTTGAAAAAGGTAAGACTAGAAGCAGGACAAACTTTTAAAGAGAACTATTGCAATATTCCAGACCAAAGATAATGAGGATCTGAAATAATAGCAGTAATGGAGATAAAAAAATAATTCAAGGAAATAATTTCAAGGAAAAGAAAGTTTAGGTGACAGGACTTGGCAGGACTGGATGTAGAGAGGAGGTGAAATGAAGGATGGCTCTCAGGATTCTGGGTTGGGTGACCAGACGTTACCATTGACTAAAGATAAAATATCAGATAGAATATTAGGAAGATTGAGATAGAAGAATATGAGTGCAGATTTGGACTGACAGAGGTGGAGGTGTCTAGTAGGCAGTTGGATATATGTCAGAATGTTAAGCAGGACTAGCCACATCATTTGCAAGTCTTAATGCAAAATTAAAATGTGAAGCTATTTGGGGGCACCTGGGTGGCACAGTTGGTTAAGCATCTGACTCTTGGTTTTGACTCAGGTCGTGATCTCAGGGTCATGAGATCTAGCCCTGCTTCAAGCCCTGCGCTCAGCATGGAGTCCGCTTAAGACTCTCTCTCCCTCTCACTTTGCCACCCACCCCTGCTCTCTCTCTCTCTCTCTCTCTCTCTCAAGTAAACAAATAAATCTAAAATAAAATAAAATGTGAAACCACTTGTTCAAAAATTATTAAAAATTTCAAGGCAGTGACAGCAGAGCATTAAACCAAGCACAAGGCTTTTTCTAAACATGGGGTCCTGTGAACCAGCACAGAGTTCATGCCCATGAAACCAGTCCTGAACTTAGCAGAGAAGTCAGAGTGGTAAGTATGGATTTGGGAGTCGTTGGCATATAGATAGTCTTTTAAAATAATAAGAGTGGGGGTGCCTGGGTGGCTCAGTCATTGAGCATCTGCCTTCGGCTCAGGTCATGATCCTGGGATCCTGGGATCTAACCCTGCATTGGGCTCCCTCCTAGGCAGGAAGCCTTCTTCTTCCTCTCCCACTCCCCCTGCTTGTGTTCCCTCTCTCGCTGTCTCTTTCTCTGTCAAATAAATAAAAATCTTTAAAAAAAATAAAATAATAAGAGTGGATGAGATTATCTAAAGAGCAGAGGGTTAAGGATAAATTCCAGGGAATGCCAACAGTTAAAAAATAGAAGAAAGAAAGCCCTTGATGGTGACTGTGTAGGCGAGCAGTAGAAGTTAAAGGAACAGATTTTGGAGCCAGACTGCCTAGGTTCAAATTCCACCTCTGCCACTTAGCTTAGTGACCTTAGGTGCTTTCATTACTTTATTTCTAAATATGCTGGCAATAGTATCTATTGTATAACGTTGTATGAGGATTAAGCAATTTAATATATGTAAATGTTTAGACTTACCTAGGATGTAGAATATATATATATTATATAACATAATATATATTATTGTTAGTTATAAAATGTATTTCTTCTTAGTGGTGGTAATAGAAGCAAAAGGAAACAGGAAAGAGCAGTGTTTTGGAAGCCAAAGGAGAGATTTAAAGAAACTGGAAAACTTATCAAATACAATAAAAAGGGCCAAAAAGATGACACCTGACACTTAGCTATTGGACTTGACAATTAGGAAGGAGATCATTGTTGAACTTATATCAGGGCAGTGAGACGAAGTATGAAGACCAGATTTTGACTGAGAAATGAACATGAATAAATTGTGTGTGTGTGTGTGTGTGTGTGTGTGTGTGTATAAATTAACCTTTTAAAGTTTGTGAAAGGAAGAGAGGGGTGGAAGGGGCAAAAAGAAGAAGGAAAAAAAGAGGTGGGGCATACTAGATTGTTTTAGGGTATTTACAGAATGAAGCAGTGGAATGAGGGTGGTTGAAGATGTTGGAGAAAGAGGAATAATTAGTGGTGAAAGGACACAGAGGACACAGAAGAGATGTCTTATCCTTGAGGCTAGAGGGAAAAAGGCAAGGATGAGTGTAGATGTGGATGCATTTACCAGTAAGGAAGTAGCAAGCTGTGAGAATTTATATCAGATAGCATCCACTTTTTTTCTTTCCAAAAATTTTAAAATAGTGAAGTGTAAGTATCATACAGTAAAGTGCATAAGTCATATAGCTCAATGAATGATCACAAAGTGAATACACATGTGTAACCATCACTCAGAATAAGAAATAAAACAATGTCAGCACCCAGGAAGGGTCTCCTACCTGTATCCCTTTCTACTGCACATCCCTCCACCCTGCTAAAAGAAAAATATGATGTGACTTTTGTGGTAGTCACTTCCTAGCACTTTATAATTTTAGCACCTATGTGTGCATCCCTAAGCACTACAGTTAAATTTTGTTTTGAAATATATATGATTGGAATAGTATACACTATCTTCTTTTGTCTCTGACTTCTCTTGTGCAAGATTACATTTGTGAAATTTATCTATGTTGTTTTGTGTACTGTAATATTTTTATTTTCTTAGCTAAATAGTAGTTTACTATATGAATACAGAAAAGTTTATCCTTCCACATTGAAAGAAATTTAGATTGTGTCTAGTTTTTGGCTGTTATGAGTAAAGCTATATGTCATTTTTGTGTATTTTCACACATTTCTTTTTTAAAAATTTTTATTATGTTATATTAATCACCATACATTGCATCATTAGTTTTTGATGTAGTGTTCCATGATCACACATTTCTGTTCCATTTATTACCCGGGATAAAACTTTTGGGGTATAGTGTAAATATATCTTCTATTTTAATTGGTAATGCCAGACTGTTTTACAAAGTACTTGTGCCAATTTACATTCCCATCAATAGCATATGAAAGTTACTGTTGATCCACATCCTTTCCTATATTTGGCATTTGTCATACTTTTAAATTTTAATATAGATGGGTGTACTTTTATGTTTATTGATCATTTGGATTTCCTCCTTCGTGAAGTGACTTTTCAAGTCTTTCATTTTTCTATTGGGCCATCTATCTCCTATTGATGTGTAGGAAATTTCTTTCTATCTATCTATTATCATCTATCTATCATCTATCAATCATCTATCATCTACCTATCATCTATTATCCATCATCTATCTATCATCTACCTATCATCTATCTCTTTTCTGAATACAAGTTCTTTATGGATTATATGTTTTGCAAATATTTTCTCCCCATTCCAAGCGTATGAATATTCTCCTATAAAATTTTTAAAAGGTTTCTAGTTTTGCCACTTGCTTTTAGGTTTTTAATCAACTTGGTGTTCGTGTGAAATAAGCTCCCATCTGATTTTGTGTCCCATATGAATACCTTATTCCTCCAGCACCATTTATTAAAAAAAAACCTTTCTTCATCCACCACTTTGTAGTGCCATTTTGTCATAAAACAAGAGTCTACATATGTAAGAGTGCTTTGTGTGTTCTAGTGTGTCTCATTGTTTTAATTGGTTTACTTGCCTATACTTGTGTCAGTACCTCACTAGCTTAAATGACAATAGCTCTATACTAAGTCTTGGTATCTAGGAAGTCTTCCCACATCATTCTTTTATGTTAAGAGTGGTTTGGATATTTTTGGCCCTTTGCATTTCCACAGATACTTTAGAATCAGGGTGTCAATATCTGAAATACACCCACCAAAAATCCTGTTGGGATTCTTTTGGGATTTCAGTGCACCTACAGATCAGTTTGGGGAGAATTGACATCTTTGCAGGTGATGCAGTTAATGAATATGGTGTATCTCTCCTTCATAAGGATTTTCGTTGTGTCTGTCTCAGTTTATTGGGGCTGCTATAATAGAATACCATAGGCTGTGTGGCTTATAAACAACAGAAATTTATTTCTCATAGTTCTGATGTCTAGGAAGACCAAGATCAAGGCTCTAACAGATTCAGTGTCTGGTGAGATATCACTTCCTGGTTCATAGGTGGCTGTCCTCCCTCTGTGTTCTCACATGGCAGAAGGGGCAAGAAGCTCTCTGGAACTTCTTTTATAAGGACACTAATCCCATTCATGAAGGCTCCACCCTCATGATCTTACCACTTCCCAAAGTCCCCACCTCCTAATACCATCACATTAGGGATTACATTCCAACATATAAATTTTGGAGGAACCCATTCAGTTCCATAACAATACCTCCCAATTAATTTTCATAATTTTCCCTAAAGTGTTATCACACATCATTTGTTAGGTTGGTTACTATGTCTTCAGTATTTTTTGATGATGTCATAAGGGTATCTTCTAAGAATTTTGTTTTCTAACTCTTTGTTGATGGAATATAGAAATGTAATCGATTTTGGGGTTTTATTTTTTAATGTAGATACAGTAAAATTTACTATTTTTGGAGTAGTAGGGGTGGGAGGGATGGAGTGGCTGGGTGATAGACATTGGGGAGGGTATGTGCTATGGTGAGTGCTGTAAATTGTGTAAGACTGATGAATCACAGACCTGTACCCCTGAAACAAATAATACATTATATGTTAAAAAAAAGAGAGAGAGAAGATAGTAGGAAGGGAAAAATGAAGCGGGGGAAATCGGAGGGGGATACGAACCATGAGAGACTATGGACTCTGAGAAACAAACTGAGGGTTCTGGGGGGGCGCGGGGTGGGGGGATGGGTTAGCCTGGTGATGGGTATTAAAGAGGGCACATATTGAATGGAGAACTGGGTATTATACGCAAACGATGAATCATGGAACACTACATCAAAAACTAATGATGTAATGTATGGTGATTAACATAACATAATAAAATAAAATTTAAAAAAAGTTACTATTTTTGGTGTACATTTCTATGAGTTTTGACAAATGTCTAACCACCACCACAATGAAGATACAGAACAACTCCGTCACCCCCCAAATATCCTTGAGCCTCTTCTTTGTAGTTAAATCTTCCTCCCTGACATTTAACCTCTGTCACTAAGTAATCCATTCTCCATTCCTACAGTCATGACTTTTTCAGAACATTATATGTGGAATTGTACAGTATGTAACCTTTTAAATCTAGTTCCTTTTATGTATTAATAGTTTCTTCTTTTTTATTGATGAGTTATATTCCATTATATGGATGTACTACTGTTTGTTTATCCATTAAATATTTGAGATAGAGTTGGGTTGTTTTCAGTTTTTGGTAATTAAGAATAAAGCTGCAATAAAGAGTTGTATACAGATTTTTGTGTGAACATAAGTTTTCATTTCACTTAGGCGATTATCCAGAAGTGGAATCCCTGGGTTGGTGGTAAGTGAATGTTTAACTTAAAAAAAAATTGCCAAAATGTTTCTCAAAATAACTGTATCACCTTTTTATTCTCACTAACAATGTATAAAAGTTCCGGTTGCTCTGTAGCCTTGCACTACTTGGTATTGTGAGTTTTTAAAATTAGCTGTTCTAATAAGTATAGAGTAGTATTTTAATGTGGTTTTAATTTGCATTTCCCTAATGACTATTGGTATTGAGGTTTTTTTCACTTTGCCAAGGACCTTTATAGAAAAGTTGCCAAGGTAGTGCAGAGAGTTCCCATATCTCCCACACCCAGTTTCCTCTATGATTAACATCTTACATTAATAAGGTACATTTGTCACAATTAATGACCTAATAGTAACACATTATTATGAAGTAAAATTCTTACTTTATTCAGATTTCCTTAGTTTTTGCCTAATGTCTTCTTTGGTCCCAGGATACCACCTAGGATACATTTTTTTCAGTCATCATGTCTCCATAGGTTTCTCCTGGTTGTGATAGTTTCTTAGATTTTCCTTGTTTTTGATGATCTTGTCCATTTTGAGGAGTACCGCTCAGATATTTTATAGAGTGTTCCTCAATTGGGATTTGTCTGATGTTTTTCTAATGATTACATAGAAGTTTAGTTTTATTTCTTCCTTTACATTCTGTATGCTTTTTATTTCTTTTTCTTGCATTATCGCACTAATTAGGAATTCCAATAAGATGTTAAATAGGAGTGGTCAAAATAAGGATGCTTGTCTTTTTTGTGGTCTTAAAAGCATTCAATCTTTTATAAGTATGATTTTAGCTATAGATGCACTTTATTAAGACATGAGTCTATGCCATCTTGTGGATCAAAGTCCGTAGACTATTTGCATTTAATGTAACTATTGATATGTTAAGGCTTAAGTCTTTCATTTTTTTTTAAGTCTTTCATTTTCTGTATGTGTGTATGTTCTGTTTGTTCCCTCTGCTCTTCGTTTCTGCTTTCTTTTTCCTGCTTTCCTATGGGTTATGTCAATATTTTTTAGAATCCCGGTTTGATTTATCTAGTATTTTTTAGTACATCTCTTTATATAGAATTTTTAGTGGTTGATGTAGGTATTACATTATACATACATAACTTATCAAAGTCTACACGTTGTGTAGACATTTTATTAGTTTGAATGCATTATAGAAAACTATTTCCTTTTAAATTCTTATACCTTCCCCATTTATAATATAATTTTATCAAATATTTCCTCTATATACCTTGAGAATTACACCAGACAATATTCTAATTTTTATTTCGATCATAAAATGTAATTTTGAAAACTCAAGAGAAAGAAAGTCTATTGCATTTACCTATCATTTTATTCTTCCATTCTTCTTTCTTCTTGATGTTTCAGGTTTCCTTTTTTATCATTTATGTTTCAAGAGCTTCCTTTAGACAGAGCATAGTTCTACTTGTGGACAATTCTCTTAGTTTTCTTTCATCCAAGAATCTCTTGATTTCTGCTTCATTCCTGAAGGCTATGTTCACTGGATCTAAAGCTAGGCCTGTGATTTTCCTTTCTTGTCATTTCATTGTCTTCATTTTCCTTTGAAGTAGGACTCAAAGTCCTTACAGGGCTGCAGATAGCACAACTAAAGATATAATTTCCCCTGTATTCTATGTTGTGTTATAGGATGGCCATTCTCATATGAGAAAGTGCCTCTGGAGATGTGCAAGGTGCTATTTCTCAGTCCATTGCTGGAAAGAAGAGGGTTTGGAGGGGCTTGATAAGTATGTATGGTGGAGATTTGAATAGGTACTGAACAAATAGAAGAGAAAGCTGACAAGTAAAGAGATAGCTGAGTGATGCTAAGGGCCCAGGTGAGAAAAGAAGCCATCTGTTTGTGGTGGCTTCAATTGGCTGTGTGGTTTTCTTTAACAGCCTGGAATAGAGAGTAACTGGAAGCAGAAGTGAGATGACACATTTAAGGAAAGCTTTTGAAGTTTGCTCTTGTATTTCTTCCAATTGTCACAGTGCCTACATTATCAACCCCTTCACTACAGAAATCAGTGAAAACATCCCAAACTGGAGTTACCAGTGTCTGTGGATATATTAGAGTATATCAGGGCAGCAAAAACTCTGCTTGGTTGAGTGGGAGGTTGTTTAAAATAGATGGGGACTACCTCATTGGATATTCACTCTTCATACCTATCAGATCTCCAAGGCTGGTAGATTACAATCTGGGAGCATTGTCTCCTCACAGTGCTGCTTCTTTCAAAGAGTTTCAAGATGAAAACTTGATCATAGTAGTTGCTTATGGAGTGGCAGCAAATGGGAATGATTAATAGGTTCTGTGGTACCTAGTGCTCTTTTCTCCCCATTCTTCAAACACATTTTGGCTGACACAGACTAGGAGAGATAAGACCTATATATGTATATGTATGTACAAACACACATGCACACACATTATAATAAAATTTAAGAATATCAAAGACTATTCAAAGCTCCCAGATAGAAAAATAAAATTCTCTACAAAGGAAATTAAATTGATAAGATTTCTTATTAGCAAATTTGAATACAAGAAGACAACTGAGTGATATTTTAAAGATTGGACCTATAATGTTTAAAAGAACTTGAACTTATAATTTTATTTTCATCCACTTTTCATTTAAATGTAATAAAATATAAAAATATTCTGGAACATGTATTGTCTCAGAAAGTTTGGCACACATTGCCCACAAAGATCTTTGTTGGAGACAATTTTGGAAGAGGTGTTCAGATGAGAAGAGAAAAAAGATGCTGCAAGAGATATAAAAGTAAGAGTGATTAAATATGGTATAATTTATTGCTGATGTGAAAAATTTAAAAATACTGGGCAGAAAAGAAGAAAAAGCTTACTATGTAGTAACCCAGAACTAAATTTTTAAATATTATCAGGGAGATGTGATGAGACCCTAAGGGCATAAAAACATTTTCAAATAGTTATATTGTTAAGAGAAAAACATAAATACTGATAAATTGACAGAGTTAAATAAACATGGTTGTTAGGGGAAACCACAGTAAGAACAAAAATAGCACATGTAACTTTTAAACCAGAAGAAGAAAATTCCATCTATCCTATAGAAAGCACGAAAGAAGAAAAGATAAATGAGTCAAAAAAAATTTCCAAGTGGATTTCCTCTAGGTGTTGAAAACATCCACTGTGTGGTCGTGGGTAACAGTGGCTGAAGTGAAATAGAATTGAGGCATTCAACAGAACTGAGAAGCTAAGGTGCTGGGTGACATGTCTGCATGGATTCTGTTGCCAGAGATGAGAAATTGTATCTTCTCTCAAGACTCCTGTTTTTGGGTTTTCCTGTCCTCTACCTTCTTTGCCAATATCTATAATTTATGAGTAATATAAAAAAACATCTTTCACTAGAGGAGGTTGTATGGAAAGTAGAATCTTCAGGGGGAGTACCAGGTCTCAGTTAAGGAATGACCAATGAAGAGGGGCAACAACAATATTTCTGTATATTTCCATGGGCTGAACTTGCTTTACTGTGCAACAGGGTTTCAGGGAGAGCTGTGGAAGGGTTTTAAAATGGGAAATTAATAATAGGAAGAGAATTGGATAAGGAGTTTATGATTAGAGTTGGAGAGTAGGAAGAAGGCGGGTCGTGGTGCTGGGAGGTGCTTGCCTTTGGGTGGTGTTTGGGGATTATAACCATGAAAAGTATAGATGAAATTGGTTGCCCACAAACTCTCCAACATTGGTACACATTGTTTTGTACCCAAAATGAGCTGAGTTATTAAGTGGTAAACTACCTGATACTAGTACCCCCAGCACCATCACTCCTACTCCCTCACCCTAGCTAACTTGCTAAGTTCAAAGCAGTGATATAACCCCTCTGGCCCTGTTTCTCCTTCCATCTCTTTTCTTACTCTCCCATTTCCCACTTCTCTCTCACATCCCTATATCACATTACTACCTACTACTTTTGGGACAGTTAGGTAACTAGACCAGATATACTTACTGTACCATTGGTCAACTCATAGGACGTTAGACAAAGTTTGCCACCTTGTGGTTGGAAACCAAAATAACCAAGATGGGACTTGGGTAAAATAGATGTGACTTGAATTTGGGGTCTCATACTTGAGTGTGCATCAGAATCACCTAGAGGGCTTGTTAAAAGAGTGTTGGATCCCATCCCCATTGATTCTGATTCTGTAAGTCTGGATCGAGACTCAAAAACTTGCATTTCTAACATGTGCCCAGGAGATGCCGCTGTTGCTGCTTCAAGGACCACAGATTGAAAACTGCTTTAGACAAACCTCATTCAGGATAGGCAGACTTCCATTTTGGCCATCCAACACTGGTAAAATTAAAGTTTGGACTTAGATCTAGTTAACTCCAAAATACATTAGTTTTTTGCTACACTATTATTAGGAAATGCAAGTGATACTGCTTGGGCAGCAGTCTGGTTTGTATTCTGTGTCTCTGGGAAAGGATAACTACCTACTAGAGGAAGGAATGGTATATATTCTTCCGTCATGGATTAGATTTACCATGGTATAATTAACAATTCCCCTACTGTTGGACATTTAGGTTGCTTCCAAATTTGCACAGTTATTAAAAATTTTATTTTTTTATTTTTATTTTTTAAAAATATATTTATTTATTTATTTGACACAGAGAGAGATCACAAGCAGAGGAACAGCAGAGGGAGAGGGAGGAGCAGGCCCCCCCACTGAGCAGGGGCTCGATCTCAGGACCCCAGGATCATGACCAGAGCCAAAGGCAGCCTCTTAACTGACTGAGCCACCCAGGCGTCCCTATTAAAATTTTAAAGTGAACTTCTCTGTTCATAAACCCTTCTCTTGCTATTTACTGATCACCTCTGATAGAATAACTTTGATACATTTTTATGTTGTTAACAGTCTCCCTTCTCATGAAGGATGAGGATAGGTGGGGGCAAAGGGGATGTGGGAACTAAGAATCCTATTCTACCAAATGTACTATTATGAGCAAAACTGAACATAGGCTCTTGCTCTTCTGGAGATTACAATCTAGCATAAGACTCAAACATTAATCAAGTAGTCATACAAATAAATGTAAAGTTGCAGCTATAAAAATGCTATAAAGGAGAGGTAAACAGTATGATTGGCAGTGTGACAGTACTTGGAAATTTCGTTCCCAGATTATAATGATAAACTTAAAAAAAACTGCTAGCATTTTAATAGTTTTATTATGAGTAATATTTTGATAGAATTTCCTATTTATTCTTGTATATCAGAATTTGAATATATAATGAGGGGTTTTGGATTTGGTCTTAGCTTTGGCTGAATATTGATTTTGATACCTGTCCAAACATTTGGCCAAACTGTGGATTAGGTGAACCTCTACCACCTACTTGGCACCACCATGTCCCTCTGTGGTGGACAGATTTTGAGGTGGCACATTATATCCCCATCCCCTGGTATTCACACCTCTGTATAATCCTCTCCCCTTGAATGTGAATAGGAACTATGGCTTGCTTCTAACCAATAGAATATGGCAAGGGCAATGGGATATCACCTGTGACTACATTATGTTATGTGAGACTCCATCTTGCGAGCCAACTTGCTGAATCTCTCTCTCTTTTCATTGCTGGCCTAGAAGAAACAAACTTCCATGATTCCTAAAGTCACAAGAAAAGGAAGTCTGACAACTGGAATGAGCTTATAAATGGATCATTCCCTAGTTGAGCCTTTAGATTAGAGTTCAGTCCTGATTATTACCTTAATTGCAGCCTTACAGAGAACTCAGCTAAACTTTGCCTTGACTCTTGACATATAGAAACTGTGAGATAACAAATGGGTGTTTTAATTCATTAAGTTGTGGTAGAATTGTAAGCTAAAACACCTTCCCTGTAGCACTTCAGCCCCTCTGGTATGTATTCCACCTTCCCATTCTTTTATATGCCACTCTTCAACCTGGAATCCTTCCCACCTTCTTCACTTCTCTTCTGCCTGGCTAATTCCTTTGGGTCTTAGCTGAATTGTTACTCCCCTTGGAAATGGTTTATTAATCTCCATTTTGGGTATTTTTCTTCCCTGAAAAATTTGAGGTGGCAAAGTTGACATACTGGTTTTTTTTTTTAAAAGATTTTATTTATTTATTTGAGAGAGAGAGAATGAGAGATAGAGAGCACGAGAGGGAAGAGGGTCAGAGGGAGAAGCAGACTCCCTGCCGAGCAGGGAACCCAATGTGGGACTCGATCCCGGGACTCCAGGATCATGACCTGAGCCGAAGGCAGTCGCTTAACCAACTGAGCCACCCAGGCACCCAACATACTGGTTTTAAGGCACCCTCATAAGATGTGAAAAATTCCCACATAAAATTTTTTTTTCTTCAAAGAATAATGAAATTAACAACTAAATTTTAAATATATATTTATTTTGTTTAGTGTTATAAGTGTTAATATCTCAAGAAAGTCTACAGTTTGGAATATAGTATACTTGGATCTTTACTTTTTGAAAATTTTAAAGACTTATTGGCTCAAAATTGATATAGTATTCTCCCTAAGGTTATCTAGTGAGTGACCTCTCTCAAAATTTATATTAACTACCAATCTACTTCCCTATTTAACTATTTTAAAGCTTTTAAGTTTTATGGAGATAAAAATGAATAGCTCTTACAATCATAATTTTTGTTATATTTTGATTTTGCAATAATAGATAAACATTTATCCTTCAACTGATTGATAGAATTAAAACACACAGAACATATGATATTTTCTCTCCATGTTACATCTAGAATGTTTATCTATGTTTAAAGTGAATATTAAGATATTAACAATAAATCCAGTGACTTCCCTTGTTCATATTATTGTCATTGTTATGCTGAGAATGAAACTATACCACTTTCTTACACCAAATACAAAAATAAACTCAAAAAGGATTAAAGACCTAAATGTGAGACCTGAAACCATAAAAATCCTAGAGGAAAACACAGGCAGTAACCTCTTTGACACTGGTCATAGCAACTTCCTTCTAGATATGTCTCCTGAGGCAAGGGAAACAAAAGCAAAAAAGGAATATTGGGACTATATCAAAATAAAAACTTCTGCACAGTGTAGGAAACAATAAACAAAACTAAAAAGCAACCTACAGAATGAGAGAAGAAGATACTTGCACATGACATATCTGATAGTTAGATTCCAAAATCTATAAAGAATTTATCAAACTAAAAAACCAAAAAACAAATAAACCAATTTAAAAATGGGCAGAAGTCATGAATAGACATTTCTCCAAAGAAGACATCCAGATGGACAACAGACACATGAAAAGATGCTCAACATCACTGATCGTCAGGGAAATACAAATCAAAGTTACAATGAGACATCACCTCACCCCTGTCAGAATGGCTAAAATCAACAACACAAGAAACAACAGGTGTTGGCAAGGATGTAGAGAAAGGGGAACCCTCTTGCACTGTTGGTGGGAAGGCAAAGAGGTGCAGCCACTCTGGAGAACAGTATGGAGGTTCCTCAAAAAGTTAAAAATAAAACTACCTTACCATTTGGCAATTGCACTACCTGGTATTTACTGACAGAATACAAAAACACTAGTTCAAAGGTATACATGAGCCCCGATGTTTATAGCAGCATTATTTACAATAGTCAAATTGTGGAAACAGCCCAAGTGTCCATCAACTGATGAATGGATAAAGAATATATATATGTATATTATAAAAATATCTATCAGTTAAAAGCATGATATATGTATATTATAAAAATATATGTATGTATATATGTATATTATACATGTATATTATATGTGTATTATAAATATATATATGTATATTATAAAAATATATACATATGTATATTATATGTATATGTATATATGTATATTATAAAAACATATACATATATATAGACTAGAATAGACTAGACTAGAATAGAATATTACTCAGCCATAAAAATGGATGAAATCTTGCCATTTGCAATAACATGGATGGAGCTAGAGAGTATTGTGTTAAGTGAAATAAGTTAGTCAAATGCCATGTGATTTCACTCATATGTGGAATTTAAGAAACAAAACAAATGAGCAAAGGGAAAAAAAGAGAGAGGGAGGGAAACTAAGAAACAGACTCCTAACTGTAGAGAACAAACAGATGGTTACCAGAGGGGAAGTGGGTGGGGGGTTGGGTAAAATAGGCGATGGGGATTAAGGAGTGTATTTGCTGTGATGAGCACTGGGTGTTGTATGGAAGTGTTGAATCACTATATTGTACACCTGAAACTAATATAACACTGTATGTTTAACTGGAATTTAAATAAAAACTTAAAAAAAAAGAAAGGGAACATGGGGTGCCTGGGTGGCTCAGGTCAGTTAAGCATCTGGCCCTTGATTTCAGCTCAGGTCATGATCTCAGGGTCATGAGATCAAGCTCTGCATTGGGCTCCCTGCTCAGTAGGGAGTCTGCTTCTCTCCCTCTTCCTCTGCCCCTTTCCCTGCTCATGCATGCACTCTCTCTCTGTCTCTCTAAAACTAAAAATAAATTAAAAAATAAAAAAAATAAAATCTTTTATTAAAAAATAAAGAGAATGGTAAGTCCAAATGACTTCCCTTGTCCATATTATTGCCATTGTTATGCTAATGAATAGCAGCCAAGGTGATCACATGATCATTGATCATCACAAGCTTAAGAATAGCAGAAATTAAGTTTTTGCTAGATTGTATTATGTGTTCAAAATTATTCCTTCCCCACTTTCTAGGCAAAGTATACTGCCCCATCATCCTTGGGATTGGCTAGCCATGTGACTTACTTCTGTCAATAGAAGGTAAGTAGATGTGATGTACAGTCTCCAGAATGGCCTCCACAATCCTCATCTGGTGGTGTTCATACCCTCGTACAATTCCTTCCCCTTGAGTGTGGCTGAGAATTGTGACATGCTTCCAACTGATAGAATATGGCAAAGGTGATGAAATGTCACTTCTGTGATTAAACTACATTACATAAGATCTAGTCTTGCTTAGCAGATTCACTTTAGAGACTTCATGCTAACTTCATGAAGTAATCAACCCTATTGCTACATTGCACTGAACTGCAGGAAGGCCTCTAGAAACTACAAGCAGCATCTAGAACTATGGGAAGCTTCTAGGAGCTGAGGTCAACCTATAGGCAACGAGGGTAACCTTCAGTTATCAGCCAGCAAGAAGCCGGTGAAACTATTAAGCAGAGAACCCAGTTAAGCCATGTCCAGAATCCTGACCCACAGAAAATGTGAGATAATAAATATGTGTTGTTGTAAGCAACTATGTTTTTGGTAATTTGTTAGATAGCAATAGATAACTAACATAGTAGACATAATATACCCCAATATCAAAGCAGAAGTTTTAAATATCCTTTTATGGTTTGGTTCTGTATCCCTTGAGCTTTAGCCTTCCAACAAGAGAAGAGTGTGCCCAAGAGAGCAGCAGTTCCTTTAGCTAGGGTCCTTAAATGAAAAGATTCATGAAGTCACCTGAACCCGGCCAAATTCAGCAAAGTTATAGGTAAACATTAGCCCTTATGTTAGATGAACAGGAGCTGTTTGTTGTTGTAAGCCACTGCAATTTAGTAGTTGTTTGTTGCTGCAACAAAGGCTAACTAATTCAAAGTTGAAGAAGATATTTGGCTATTCAGCCTTTAAGTATCAACGCTAAAGCTGAGGAATGATGTCACCAAGATAATGAAGTAGGAGACCCCAGCCTCTGTCCTCCCACAAATATCAACAAATTACCTAGCAGTCAATTAACAAAAACAGCTCTCAGAAGCACAGAAGTCCACTTAAGAAACTTCAGCAACATAGTAGAACAAAAAACTTGAGAATAACCACACCAAAATGGAAGAAAGAAGAGCTTAATGGAGATACATGAATTGCCTGACAAAGAATTCAAAATAATTTTTCTAAAGATACTCAAAGAGCTACAAGGGAACACAGATAAACAATTTAATGAAATCAGGGAAACAATACAATAACAAAATGTGAAAAAGAAAACATAAGGAAGAATCAAACAGAAATTTTGGGGCTGGGGATACAATGACTGCACTGAAAAATTCAATAGAAAGCTTCATTACCAGACTGGAGCAATCAGAAGAAAGAATCAATGAGCTTGAATACAAGATCATTTAAAATTATCCAGTCAGAGGAGTAAAAAGAAAACAGGATGAAAAGGAATGAAAAAAGCTTCTGGGACTTATGGGACACCATTAAAGGAAACAATCTATGCTTCATTGGAGTCCCAGAAGGAGACGGGAAGAAAAACGTTTAAAGAAATAATTGCTGAGAATTTCCCAAACCTGAAGAAAGATTTGGACATCCAAGTTCATGAAGTTAATAGGTTACCCCATAATTTCAATCCAAAACAATCTTCTCTAAAACACATTATAATAAAATTGTCTAAAATTAAATACAGAAGAGATTTTAAAAGCAGCAAAAGAAAAAAATCTCACGCAAAGGGACCCCCATAAGGTTATCAGTGGATTTTTCAGCAGAAACCTTACAAGTCCGGAGAAAGGGAGATAATATATTTAAAGTGCTGAAGGAAAAACTGTCAACCAAGATGACTTTACCCAGCAATGTTGTCCTTCAGAAATGAAGGTAAGTTTTTGTTTCCCCCCCAGAAAAGCTGAGGGAGTTTATCACCACTGGACATGCCTGATAGGAAATGCTAAAAGGAGTTCAAGCTGAAATAAAAGTATGCTAGCATGTTTTTGGTAATTTGTTAGATAGCGATAGATAAATAACATAGTAGACATACCCCAATATCAAAGCAGAAGTTTTAAATATCCTTTTATGGTTTGGTTCTGTATCCCTTGAGCTTTAGCCTTCCAACAAGAGAAGAGTGTGCCCAAGAGAGCAGCAGTTGAAATGAAATGAAAACGTAAGAAAATATGCAACACACTGATTACAGTAAGTATATAGTCAGATTTACAATACTCTAATACTGTAATATGGTAGTATATTGACCAATTAACTCTAGTATAAATGTTAAAGGACAAAAGTGTTTAAAATAGCTATCATAATTTGTTAATGGTTACATGATATTAAAAGACACAAATTGTGACATCAAAAACATAAAATTTAGGGTAGTAAAAGGGTAGAGGGTGGGGGTTTTATATGCAATCAATGTTAGGTTTTTATCAGCTTAAATAGACTATTAGACCAATAAAATATTTCCCGTAAGACTCAGGGTAATGACAAAACAAAATCCTATAAGATTTTAAGCTGATTTTAAGATTAAGGGAAAAGAATCAAAGCATAATAATATGGAAAATCATCAATTCGCAAAGGAAGATAGTAAAAGAGGAAAAAAGAACAAAGGAACTTCAAAACAGCCATCAAACAATTAATAATATGTCAATAGTAAGTCCTTACCTATCAATAATTACTTTAATACAAATGGATTAAATTTTCCAATCAAAAAGCATAGAGTGACTGAATGGATAAAAAAATAAACAAGCAAGATCCAACTATATATTGCCTACAAGAGACACACTTCAGCTACAAGGACACACATAGACTCAAAGTGAAGGGATGGAAAAAGATATTCCACACAAATGGAAACCAAAAGCAAGCAGAGATAGCTATACTTAGACAAAACAGACTAAGTCAAAAATTGTAACAAGAGAAAAAAAGGTCATAATAGTTAAATAATAATAAAGATAGATAAGGATAAAGAGGTCAATTCATCAAGAGTATATAACTATTGTAAAAATATATGCACCCAGTATTGGAGGACCTAAATATATTAAGCAAATACTAGCAGATCTGAAGGGAGTAATAAACAACAATACAATAATAGTAGGGACTTCAATACTCCAATTTCAACAGTGGATATACCACCCGGAGAGTAAAACAATTAAAAAATTGGACTTAAACTATACTTTAGACCAAATAATAGACACACAAAACATTCTTTACAACAATAGTAAAACATAAATTCTTTCCAAGCATGCATGAAACATTCTCCAGGATAGATCATATGTTAGGTCACAAAACAAATCTTAGAAAATGTAAAAAGATGGAGATCATACCAAGTATCTTTTCCAACCACAATGATATAAAAATAGAAATCCATAAAAGGAGAAAAACTAGAAAATTCACAAATATGTGGAAATTAAAGAACACATTCCTAAACAATCAATGGGTCAAGATGAAATGAAAAGGGAAATTTAAAAAAGATCTTGAAGCAACCAACAATAGAAACACAATATATCAAAACTTATGGGATGCAGCAAAAGCAGTGCTAAGAGGAAAGTTTATAGTGATAAATGCATACATTGAAAAAAAGAAAGATCTCAAATAAACAACCTCAAGGAACTAGAAAAACAGAATCAAACTAAACCCAAAGTTGGCAGCAGTAAGGAGATAACGAAGACCAGAGCAAAAATAAATGAAATGAAGAACAGAAAAATAGAAAAGATCAACAAAACTAAGAATTGGTTTTTTGAAAAGATAAAATTGACAAAACTTTAGCTAGATTTACCAGGAAAAAGAAAGGATTCAAACAAAGTTGTAAGTAAAAGAGCAGACATTACAAAGGGTAGTAAGAGACTACTATGAACAATTATATGCCAACAAATTGGACAACTTAGAAGAAATTGATAAACTCCTAGACACGTATAACCTACCAAATCTGAATCATAAAGAAATAGAAAATTAAAGCAGACCAATAACAAGTAAGGAGATTGAATCGGAAATCAAAATCCTCCCATCAAATAAAAGGTCAGTATCAGATAGCTTCATTTAAAGAATTAATGCCAATTCTTTTCAAACTTTTCCCCTAAAATTGAGAGGAGAAAACACTCCCAAACTCATTTCATGAGGTCAGCATTACACTGATATCAAAGCCAGATAAGGATACTACCAAAAAACTCCACAAACAAACAAAAAAAACCTAAAGACTAATGTCCCTGATTAATGTAGTTGTGAAAATTCTCAGCAAAATATTAGGAAACTGCATTCAACAGCTTTTTTTAAATTTAAATTCAATTAGCCCAACTTATAGTACATCATTTGTTTCAGATGTAGTGTTCAATGATTCATCAGTTGCATATAACACCAAGTGCTCATCACATCACATGCCCTCCTTAATGCCCATCACTCAGTTGCCCCATCCCTCCACTCACCTCCCCTTCTGCAACACTCATATTGTTTCCCAGAGTCAAGAGTCTCTCATGGTTTGTCTCCCTCTCTGATTTCTTCCCATTCAGTTTTCCCTCCCTTCCCACTACTCCTCTGCACTATTTCTTATATTCCACATGAGTGAAACCATGTGATAATTGTCTTTCTGTGATCGACTTATTTCACTGAACGTAATACCCTCCTTCCATCCATGTTGATGTAAAAGGTAGGTATTCAACCTTTCTGATGGCTGAGTAATATTCCACTGTATATATTAACCACATGTTCCTTATCCATTAATCTGTTGAAAGACATCACGGCTCCTTCCACAGTTTGGCTATTGTGGGCATTGTTGCTATAAACATTGGAGTGCAGGTACCCCTTCGTTTCACTATGTCTGAATCTTTGGGGTAAATACCTAGTAGTACAGTTGCTGGGTCGTAGGGTAGCTCTATTTTTAACTTCTTGAGGAAGCTCCATACTGTTTTCCAGAGGGGCTATACCAGTTTGCATTCCCACCAAGAGTGTAAGAGGGTTCCCCTTTCTCCACATCCTCGCCAACATGTGTTGTTCCCTGTCTTGTTCATTTTAGCTATTCTAACTGGCATAAGGTGGTATCTCTTTGTGGTTTTGATTTGTATTTCCCTGATGCAAGTGATGTGGAACATTTTTTCATGTGTCTGTTGGCCATTGTATGTCTTCTTTGGAGAAATGTCTGTTCATGTCTTCTGCCCATTTTTTGACTAGGTTATTTGTTTTTTGAGTGTTGAGTTTGATAAGTTCTTTATAGATTTTGGATACCAGCCCTTAATCTGATATGTCATTTGCAAATATCTTCTCCCATCCCGTAGGTTGCCTTTTAGTTTTGTTGACTTTTTCCTTTGCTGTGAAGAAGCTTTTTATCTTGATGAGATTCTAACAGTTCATTTTTGTTTTTGTTTCCCTTGCCTTTAGAGATGTGTCTTGCATGAAGTTGCTACAGCTGAGGTCGAAGAGGTTGCTGCCTGTATTCTCCTCTAGGATTTTGATGGCTTCCTGTCTCACATTGAGGTCTTTCATCCATTTTGAGTTTATCTTTGTGTATGGTGTAAGAGAATAGTCCAGTTTCATTCTTCTGCATGTGATTGTTCAATTTTCCCAACACTGTTTGTTGAAGAGACTGTCTTTTTTCCACTGGATAGTCTTCCCTGCTTTGTCAAAGATTAGTTGACCATAGAGTTGAGGGTCCATTTCTGGGATCTCTACTCTGTTCCATTGATCTATGTGTCTGTTTTTATGCCAGTACCATGCTGTCTTGATGATCACAACTTTGTAATAGAGCTTGAAGTCAGGCATTGTGATGCCCCCAGCTTTGGTTTTCTTTTTCAACATTCCCCCGGAGATTCGTAGTCGTTTCTGGCTCCATACAAACTTTAGGATTATTTGTTCCATCTCTGTGAAAAATGTCAGTGGTATTTTGATAGGGATTGCTTTGAATGTATAGATTGCTCTGGGTAGCATAGACATTTTAACAATATTTATTCTACCAATCCATGAGCATGAAATGTTTTTCCATTTCTTTGTGCCTTCCTCAATATCTTTCATAAGTGTTCTGTAGTTTTTAGAGTACAGATCCCTTACCTCTCTGGTTAGGTTTATTCCTAAGTATCTTATGGTTTATGGTGCAATAGTAAATGGGATCAATTCCTTAATTTTTCTTTCTTCAGTGACATTGTTAGTGTACAGAAATGCAACTGATTTCTGCACATTAATTTTATATCCTGCCACATCGCTGAATTCCTGTATGAGTTCTAGCAATTTTGGGGTGGAGTCTTTTAGGTTTTCCACATAAAGTATCACATCATGTGCAAACAGTAAGAGTTTGATTTCTTCTTTGCCAATTTGAATGCCCTTTATTTCTTTTTGTTGTCTGATTGCTGAGGCTAGGAATTCTAGTACTATGTTGAACAACAGTGGTGAGAGTGGGCATCCCTGTTATGTTCCTGTCCTTGGGAGAAAAGCTTTGGTTTTCCCCATTGAGAGTGATATTCACTGTGGGCTTTTCATAGATGGCTTTTATGATATTGAGGTATGTTCCCTCTATCCATACACTTTGAAGAGTTTTAATCAACAAAGTGTGTTGTATTTTGTTAAATGCTCTTTCTGCAACTATTGAGAGAATCATGTAGTTTTTGTCATTTCTTCTGTTAATGTGCTCTATCACATTGATTTATGAATGTTGAACCACCCTTGCAGCCCAGGAATAAATCCCACTTGGTCGTGGTGAATAATCCTTTTAATGTACTGTTGGATCCTATTGGCTAGTATCTTGGTGAGTATGTAGGCATCCATGTTCATCAGGGATATTGGTCTGTAATTCTCCTTTTTGGTGGGCTCTTTGTCTGGTTTTGGGATCAAGGCAATGTTGGCCTCATAGAACGAGTTTGGAAGTTTTCCTTCCATTTCTATTTTTTCAAATAGCTTCAGTAGGATAGGTATTATTTCCTCTTTAAATGTTTGGTAGAATTCCCCTGGGAAGCCATCTGTCTCTGGACTCTTGTTTTTTGGGAAGTTTTTGATTACTGCTTCAATTTCCTTGCTGGTTATTGGTCTGTTCAGATTTTCTATTTTTATTTTCTATCTCCTGTTACAGGTTTGGTAGTCTATAACTTTCCAGGAATGCATCCATTTCTTCCAGATTGCCTAATTTCTTGGCATATAGTTGCTCATAGTATGTTCTTAAAGTTATCTGTATTTCCTTGGTGTTGGTTGTGATCTCTCCCCTTTCATTCATGATTTTATTAATTTGGGTCCTTACTCTTTTCTTTTGGATAAGTGTGGCTAGAGGTTTATGGACCTTATTCATTCTTTCAAAGAACCAGCTTCTAGTTTCTTTGATCTGTTCTACTGTTCTTCTGGTTTCTATTGCATTGATTTCTGCTCTAATCTTTATTACTTTTCTTCTCCTGCTTGGTTTAGGCTTTATTTGCTGCCCTTTCTCCAGGTCATTTAGGTGTAAGGTTAGCTTGTGTATTTGAGATTTTTCTAATTATTTGAGAGAGGCTTGTATTGCAATGTACTTCCCTTTTAGGACCGCCTTTGCTGTATCCCAAAGGTTTTGAACCAATGTGTTTTCATTCTCATTAGTTTCTGTGAGTTTTTTAAATTCTTAATTTCCTGGTTGATGCATTCATTCTTTAATAGGATCCTCTTTAACCTCCAAGCATTTCAGCTCCTTCGAAATTTCTTCTTGTGATTGAGTTCAAGTTTCAAAGCATTGTGGTCTGAAAATATGCAGGGAATAATCCCAATCTTTTGGTATCAGTTCAGATCTGATTTGTGACACAGTATGTGATCTGTTCTGGAGAAAATTACATGTGCACACAAGAAGAATGAGTATTCTGTTGTTTTAGGATGGAATGTTCTCTATATATCTATGAAGTCCATCTGGTCCAATGTGTCATTCAAAGCCCTCGTTTCTTTGTCGATCTTCTGCTTAGATGATCTGTCCATTGCTGTGAGTGGGGTGTTAAAGTCCCCTACTCTTAATGTATTATTATCAATGTGTTTCCTTACTTTGGTTATTAATTGGTTGATATAATTGGCTACTCCCATGTTGGGGGCATAAATATTTACAATTGTTAGATCTTCTTTTTGGATAGACACTTTAAGTATGATATACTGTCCCTCTTCATCTCTTGCTATAGTATTTAATTTAAAATCTAATATTTCTGATATGAGGATTGCTACCCCAGCTTTCTTTTGAGGTCCATTAGCATGATAAATGGTTCTTCACCCCCTCACTTTCAGTCTGGATGTGTCTTTAGGTCTAAAATGAGTCTCTTGTAGACAGCATATGGATGGGTCTTGCTTTTTTTATCCAATCTAATACCCTGTGTCTTTTGATTGGAGCATTTAGCCCATTTACACTCAGAGTAACTATTGAAAGATATGAATTTAGTGCTGTTGTATTGCCTGTAAAGTCCCTGTTTCTGTAGATTGTTTCTGTTTCTTCCTGGTCTATGTTACTCTTGGACTCTCTCTTTGCTTACAGGATCCCCCTTAATATTTCTTGCAGGGCTGGCTTGGTGGTTACAGATTCTTTCAGTTTCTGTCTCTCCTGGAAGCTCTTTATCTCTCCTTCCATTCTAGATGATAGCATTGCTGGATAAGTTATATTTGGCTGCATCTTCCTCTCAAGTTGTACCCTGAACATATCATTCCAGCCCTTTCTGGCCTGCCAGGTTTCTGTGGATAGTTCTGATGTTAGTCTGATATTCCTCCCTCTGTAGGTTCAGAGCCTCTTGTCTTGAGCTACTTTCAGGATTTTTCTCTTTATCTCTGAAATTTGCGAGCTTCACTATTATATGTCGGGGTGTTGATCTATTTTTATTGATTTTTGGGGGGTCCTCTCTACCTCTTGGACATGAATGCTTTTCTCCATCCCCAGATTAGGGAAGTTCTCAGCTATGATTTGCTCAAATATACCTTCTGTCCCTCTCTCTTTCTTCACCCTTGGGCACCCCAATAATTCTGATGTTGCTACATTTCTTGACATCACTGATTTCTTGAAGCCTCTCTTCATAGGCTATTAGTTATTCTCTCTTCCTCAACTTCCTTCCTTTCCATCAACCTATCTTCTAGATCACTTACTCTCTCTTCTGTCTCATTCACCCTGGCTGTTAGAGCATCCAATTTAGGCTGCATCTCAGTTATAGCATTTTTAATTTCAGCCTGATTCGATCTCATTTCTACACTAAGAGAGCTCTAGTGTCTTTTATGCTTTTTTCAAGCCTGGTTATTAACTTTATAATTGTTATCCTGAATACCATCTCTGACATCTTACTTATATCCATATTGATTAGATCTGTGACAGAGAACATTACCTCTGGTTCATTCTTTTGTTGTGAATTCCTCCTTCTAGTCATTTTGCCCAGAGAAGAATGGTTGAGCAAGTGAGCAGAATAAAAAATATCAACCACGACCCAAGCAAAATACACACCAAAGAGGTCAGAAACCAAAACAGAAAAGCAAACAAAAACAAAACAAAACAAAACAAGAAAAAGGGGGAGAGAGAATATATCACAAGGTGGACAAAACAGGGTAATCCACTTGTTCCTGAGTGAATTTTGGTCTCTGTGTTAGAAGACACTGAATCCCAAAATTGCAAAGAAAGCAAAACTTATATATATATATATATATATATAAGTTTTGGTATCAGTTGTGTATGTGTATATATATATATGCATATATATATAATAAAATTAAATAGAGTGAATAAAGGCCAAAAATGAAGCATATATCTATTATATCTATAAATGTAGATGCAAAAAATAAAAGTTAAAAAGTGACTTAAAAACAAAAAGTTGACAAAATTAGAAACTAGTTGAAAAGGGAAAAAAAGAAATGGAAAATTTTAGACTGAAAGATAAATGAATCATGAGCAAAATCCTTGAGTTCTATATACTATTTTCCCCTAGTGCTGGAGTTTTACAGTCTTGAGGGATCTGTAAACTTGTTATGCACCTGTTCTTCCAGTTGGTCTTCTGGGGGAGTGGCCTGCTGTGCTGCTTCTCAGGTGTCTTTGCCTCGGTGGAATTGTACCACTCCTTGCCAGGGGGCTGGACTCAGTGTAAGCTGGTCCTCTGTGTGGCTTTTGTTCCCTGAAGGCCTTCTGCATCTCTTCAGAGGATCAAAATAAAAATGTCTATGCCCAATCTCCAGCCCCAGAGCTGAAAGATCGCAGTCCTCCCTCTTGAGTAAACCCTCTGGGATAAACCATCTTCACTTTTGTGTGTGCCAAACTCCACAGACTCCTGCGGTGTGTGCCCACAGCAATTCTCCCGGGGGCAGGGGAGTCTGAGGGTCTTGCATTACTGCCTTTTGTAGGGCCCTGGTGCTGAGAGTGGTCGCGGGATTGTGCGTGTACCACTTGGCCACTCCTGGGGGATGGTGGATGTCCCTATGTTTTCCAGTCTGCTGCTGGGTGCCCAGGTGGAGAGCAATCACCCGATCGGCTCGCCTCACAGTTTATGGTGACCTGAGCTGAGAGTCCCCTCCTGGGCTCACTGACCATAACCAGTTTCCCTGCTCCATTGCTTGGGTACTCTACTGGCTCAGGCACCCCCGTTAGTTCTGTGACTCCTGGGATCCTGAGACCACACTGACCCACCTAGAATTCTGCCTGTTTCATCCCCTGAGCCCCTTTCAGAGAGGAATGACTCTCACTGGAGCCGATTTCTAAGGGTTCCAATTTTGCCCTCTGGGGCTTCATCACTTTCTGGTAGCCGGCTTATGGAGGCTCCCTCTGCCCCCCATTTATCTTCCAATATCTCCCCTCAGATTCACTTCACACCTCCTACCTTGCAGAAAGTAGTTACTTTTCTATTTGTAGAGTTCCGGATATTTTTTTCTTGCATCTCAGGCTGATTTGTGCATGTTCAGAATAGTTTGATAGTTACCTAGCTAAATTCAAGGGACCAGAGGAAACAAGGTCCCCTACTCTTCCACCATCTTGCCTCCTCCTATGTTTTGTCAAAACTGGGTTTGTTTACAGAGGTTTTAGTGTCTGATTCTTACAACAGGCTTACTTAATAGCTACCAGGCTCTGGGAACATGACCAAAATTATGTTCTAAATGCATAGCATTATCTAATTTATCCAGTCTCATTATTCTCCTCTAACTGCTTCTCCCTACTCTTACCACTGCCTACTTTTCTAAAAGAAAACTGAAGATCTCCAATTTCTAAAAGATGTTTAAATACATAGTCATTTATGAGACTTCTAAACAGTAGCTGTTTAAGCTTAGCCAAAATAGGAGTTTTCTCTCAACTAGAAGTTATCATCTGTTGTATCTATTAATGGGTTTGGTCTGCTATTACACTTTTATCAAACTAAAAAATGTGGACAAATCAGGATACAAATTTTTTTTTTCCAGCACTTTAACTTATTCACATTTAACCTAATGCACTTTCAAGTTGGAAAGATTTTTCACTCATGGCCTTTTCCCAACTTATTTCCCCAGCAAAAAATACAATCTATTTAGCACCTGAGAAAGTGAGTTCCATTAATTACTCTTTTTTTAGATAGAAAATCAGTAGCTGGGAGGAAAATGGGAATTCAAAACAATGTGGTTTTACTCAGTTAACAGCAGTGAGCAAATCCTGGATGAAGGGCCATATTTAAGAAACTTAAACAGTTGACAAATAGAGCACGGTCTCTTAAGGTTTAAATTGCCCAGTTGGAGAGAAGCTTTTGCCAGAGCTCTTTAGCCTTTGGCTATATTTGAACCATGCACAAAATGGGCAAGATTTCCATGTGATATGAATTGGTTGTCGTTATCAAGAGTGGAATTTAACCTTTCTGTTTAAACTATCCTTTTTAAAATTTTATTATGTTATGTTAATCACCATTACATTACATCATTAGTTTTTGATGTAGTGTTCCATGATTCATTGTTTGCAGACAACAACCAGTGCTCCATTCAGTATATGCCCTTTTTAATATCCATCACCAGGCTAACCCATCCCCCTACCACCTTCCCCTCTGGAACTTTCAGTTTGTTTCTCAGAGTCCATAGTCTCTCATGGTTCGTCTCCCCTTCCGATTCCACCCCCCCTTCATTTTCCCCTTCCTGCTTCTTCTTTTTTTAAAACATATAATGAAGTATTTGTGTCAGAGGTACAGGTCTGTGATTCATCAGTCTTACACAATTCACAGCGCTCACCATAGCACATACCCTCCCCAATGTCTATCACCCAGCCACCCCATCCCTCCCACCCCCCAACACTCCTGCAACCCTCAATTTGTTTCCTGAGATTAAGAATTCCTCAGATCAGTGAGAACATATGATACATGTCTTTCTCTGATTGACTTATTTTGCTCAGCATAATACCCTCCAGTTCCAACCACGTTGTTGCAAATGGCAAGATCTCATTCCTTTTGATGGCTGCATAATATTCCATTGTATATATGTGTATATATATACCACATCTTCTTTATCCATTCATCTATTGATGGACATCTTGGCTCTTTCCATAGTTTGGTTACTGTGGACATTGCTGCTATAAACATCGGGGTGCACCCCTTCAGATCCCTACATTTGTATCTTTGGAGTAAATACCCAGTAGTGCAATAGCTGGATCCTATGGTAGCTCTATTTTCAACCTTTTGAGGAACCTCCATGCTGTTTTCCAGAGTGGCTGCACCAGCTTGCATTCCCACCAACAGTGTAGGAGGGTTCCCCTTTCTCCGTATCCCCACCAACATCTGTCATTTCTGACTTGTTAATTTTAGCCATTCTGAGTGGTGTGAGGTGGTATCTCATTGAGGTTTTGATTTGGATTTCCCTGATGCCGAGCGATGTTGAGCACTTTTTCATGTGTCTGTTGGCCATTTGGATGTCTTCTTTGGGAAAATATCTGTTCATGTCTTCTGCCCATTTCTTGATTGGATCATTTGTTGTTTGGGTGTTGAGTTTGATAAGTTCTTTATAGATTTTGGATACTAGCCCTTTATCTGTAGTGTCATTTGCAAATATCTTCTCCCATTCTGTCGGTTGTCTTTTGGTTTTGTCGACTGTTTCTTTTGCTGTGCAAAAGCTTTTTATCTTGATGAAGTTCCAATAGTTCATTTTTGCCCTTGCTTCCCTTGCCTTTGGCGATGTCTCTAGGAAGAAGTTGCTGTGGCTGAGGTCAAAGAGGTTGCTGCCTGTGTTCTTCTTTAGGATTTTGATGGACTCCTGTCTCACATTTAGGTCTTTCAACCATTTTGAGTCTATTTTTGTGTGTGGTATAAGGAAATGGTCCACTTTCATTCTTCTGCATGTGGCTGTCCAATTTCCCCAACACCTTTTGTTGAAGAGACTGTCTTTTTTCCACTGGATAGTCTTCCCTGCTTTGTCAAAGATTAGTTGACCATAGAGTTGAGGGTCCATTTCTGGGATCTCTATTCTGTTCCATTGATCTATGTGTCTGTTTTTGTGCCAGTACCATACTGTCTTGAATTAATACCTATTCTTCTGAAACTGTTCCAAAAGATAGAAATGGAAGGAAAACTTCCAAACTCGTTTTATGAGGCCACCATTACCTTGATCCCAAAACCAGACAAAGACCCCATCAAAAAGGAGAATTACAGACCAATATCCTTGATGAACATGGATGCAAAAATTCTCACCAGAATACTAGCCAAAAGGATCCAACAGTACATTAAGAGGATTATTCACCACGACCAAGTGGGATTTATTCCTGGGCTGCAAGGTTGGTTCAACATCCACAAATCAATCAGTGTGATACAATACATTAATAAAAGAAAGAACAAGAACCATATGATCCTCTCAGTAGATGCAGAAAAAGCATTTGACAAAGTACAGCATCCTTTCTTGATCAAAACTCTTCAGAGGATAGGGATAGAGGGTACATACCTCAATATCATAAAAGCCATCTATGAAAAACTCACAGCGAATATCATTCTCAATGGGGAAAACTGAGAGCTTTCCCCCAAGGTCAGGAACACGGCAGGGAGGTCCACTATCACCAGTGCTATCCAACATAGTACTAGAACTCCTAGCCACAGCAATCAGACAACAAAAAGAAATAAAAGGCATCCGAATCGGCAAAGAAGAAGTCAAACTCTCACTCTTTGCAGATGATATGATACTTTATGTGGAAAACCCAAAAGACTCCACCCCAAAACTGCTAGAACTCATACAGGAATTCAGTCAAGTGGCAGGATATAAAATCAATGCACAGAAATCAGTGGCATTCCTATACACCAACAACAAGACAGAAGAAAGAGAAATTAAGGAGTCGATCCCTTTTACAATTGCACCCAAAACCGTAAGATACCTAGGAATAAATCTAACCAAAGAGGCAAAGAATCTGTACTCAGAAAACTATAAAATACTCATGAAAGAAATTGAGGAAGACACAAAGAAATGGAGAAACGTTCCATGCTCATGGATTGGAAGAACAAATAATGTGAAGATGTCAATGCTACCTAGAGCAATCTACACATTTAATGCAATCCCTATCAGAATACTATCAACTTTTTCAAAGAAATGGAACCAATAATCCTAAAATTTGTATGGAACCAGAAAAGACCCCGAATAGCCAGAGGAATGTTGAAAGAAAAGCAAAGCTGGTGGCATCACAATTCTGGACTTCAAGCTCTATTACAAAGCTGTCATCATCAAGACATTATGGTACTGTTTAAACTATCTTTAAATCTAACTTCCTTCAGTGACAGGGGTTTGCCATCTTTTTGCTAATTAAAAAAAATCCCATTACAAATTCCATTTAGTGAGAAAATAAGAATACGTCTGCTGAAAATTAATGTAAAATATTTTAGTTATTGCGGTAACAAAATTTAGTCTATTGCTAATAGCTGTGGAATCAAGGAAAAATCTGTTTTGCCTTGATGTACTAGAGTAAACAATGATTATATATGTGTGTATATTTTTATATATAAAGTATTATGTAATTGTGTAAATCTCTTTTATTAGGACAGAAACCCCATAAAGGTGGGGTACTTTGCCTATTTTGTTTACTTCTGAATCTTCTGAGCATAAAACAATACCTGAAATATTGGTTGAATAAATGAATGCATCACTTATATCCCTTATGTTTAACCGACAAACAAAAATGCTGCTACATAAAGCCACAGAGCTATTGTAAAAATTAAATTAGGATTTTTGTTTAAGAAATTGTATATTCAGACTTTAAAAAATAGTAGAAGCGAAGATATGTGAAAGGTAAGGAACTCAATAACACTTACATTGACCCCAAATCTAAAGAGGGGTTTGACAAGAGGATTTCCTTTAACCATCCTCAAATTCAAGTCCAAGTAATCTACAGGTGAAATAGTTCTTTCCCTACTGTTATGAATGGGGCATTTTCTTGGGAATATAGGTGGTCCTCTTGCCAGGAGCTAATAGATGACATTGTTCCCATCAGATGGTAGTGTTGAGATTTCCAGAACATTCTTCTATGGGAACCTCCTTAATCTGAAACATTTTCTCTGCAAGTCCAAAAATAATCTTGACCTGGTGCACAGAAAGGATGGCTGAGGAGGGGAGTCACCATTTACTGAGGACCAACCACATGTCCAGCTTTACTAAGGGTCTCATTTGTTTCCTACTTTAGCTTTATATAATAGTTAATATTCCTTGAGTACTTACTCTATGTTAGGTACTTTACCTGGATTAACTCAATAATTCCTCACACCAGCCCAAGGAGGTAAGTATTTTTGTCACCTCCAATCGACAGAAGAGGACATCCAGGCACAGAGAAGTTAAATATGCTCTAAGTCACACAATTTGTAAGTGGTGGAGCCAGTATTCAAATCCAGGTAGTGTGGATTCCAGTGTCCATTTTTTAAACCACCTCCCTAGAGGAAAATTATTATCTTTATTATTACAGAGGAGCTAAGGCTTTATAAATGAAGTGACTTCCCAAGTTCATATTAACAGAGCTGTCTGACTCCAAAGCTGAGGGCGCTTTACTTTTCCTTGTATTGTTTTGCTTTAATCTCACCTCAGTAAAAATAATAAATCTAGCCTGTCACATTTATTGAATACTTACTGTATGGCAGGCATCATCTTAAGTGTTTTACATGGACTATCTCATTGCATCTTCATAATAACACTCTAGATGGTGCTTTTATTAGCCCCCCCTTTACAGCAAAAGTTGAGAGGGTCAAGTAATTTATAAAGGTGACATAGTAAGTTGGTGGAGTCAGGATTTAAAACCTGGTGTATTTGCCTAAAGAGCTGAAGTTCTTAACCACTCTACCTGCCTAGAAAGATTGTTTTTCTTCCCCAGTAGGGCCTATCCCTCTTATTCCTGCTGAAGTCATGAGACAGAGCTGAGACTATTCTTACTCCTTGTGTTGCTTGGTCTGCCAGGTCTGAAAGGGAAGGATGTGATGGAATGTTCCCTCCCCAAATTCAGATGCTGTGAATATTGTACTCTTTGGGCTCAGGCATGAACTACATGCTTACCATCAATTCAGACTTTGTCAAGAGGAATGAGACTGAAAAATAAGCAAAAGTTTTTTTTAACACCTTTTTTGAGAAATCATATATCATATGGCTCACCCATTAAAGTATACAATTCAGTGGTTTAGAGTACAATCACAGAGTTGGGCAACCATGATGGCAATCTAATTTTAGAATATTTTTATCACCCCAAAAAGAAACCCCATGCCCGTTAGCAACCACTGCTCATTCTCCCCAGCTCTCAAGCCCTTGGCAACCATTAATCTGCTTTCCATCTTTATAGATTTGCCTATTCTGGACATCACACATCAGTGGAATCATACAATATGTGGTCTTCTGTGACCTATTTCACTCAGCATAATGTTTTAAGGGTTCATCCATGTTGCAGCATGTATCAGTACTTCATCCTTCTTTATGGCTGAACAATAATCTGTTGTATGGCTAGACCAAAGTTTATCCATTCTTCATTGATGGACATTTAGGTTGTTTCCACTTTTTGGCTATTATAAGTAATGACTCTTTGAACATTTGTGTACATGTGGTTTTTTTTCATGCTATGCTTTATCTTTTTTAAAAAAGTTTTTGTTATAATTCCAGTTAGTTAACATACAGTGTTATATTAGTCTCAGGTGTACAATATAGTGATTCAACTTCTATACAACACCCGGTGCTCACCAGAGCAAGTGCACTCCTTAATCCCCATCACCTATTTTACCCAACACCCCACCCACTTCCCCTCTGGTAACCATCTGTTTGTTCTCTATAGTTAAGAGTCTGTTTCTTGGTTTCCCTCCCTCTCTCTTTTTTTTCCCTTTCCTCATTTGTTTTGTTTCTTAAATTCCACATACGAGTGAAATCACATGGTATTTGTCTTTCTCTCACTGACTTATTTCGCTTAACATAATACCCTCTAGTTCCAGCCATGTCATTGAAAATGGCAAGATTTCATTCTCTTTTATGACCGAGGAATATTCCAGTGTATATATATATATATAAACACCACTTTTTCTTTATCCATTCATCAATCAATGGACACTTGGGCTTCTTCCATATCTTGGCTATTGTAAATAATGCTGCTATAAACATCAGGGGGCAAGTATACCTTTGAACTAGTGTTTTTGCATTCTGTCGGTAAATACCTAGTAGTGCAATTGCCAGATGTTAGGGTAGTTCTATTTTTAACTTTTTGAGGAACCTCCATACTGTTCTCCAGAGTGGCTGCACCAGCTTGCATTCCCACCAACAGTGCAAGAGTGTTCCCCTTTCTCCACACCCTTGTCAGCACCTGTTGTTTCTTGTGTTGTTCATTTAAGCCATTCTGACAGGGGTGCGGTGATGTCTCATTGTAGCTTTGATTTGTATTTCCCTGATGATCAGTGATGATGAGCATCTTTTCATGTGCCCGTTGGCCATCTGGATGTCTTATTTGGAGAAAGGTCTATTCATCCCTTCTGCCTATTTTTTAATTGGTTTATTTGTCTTTTGGGTGTAGAGTTCTATCAAGTCCTTATATATTTTGGATACTAACCCTTTATCAGATATGTCGCGTGCAAATATCTTCTCTCATTCTGTAGGTTGTCTTTTATTTTTGGTTGTTTCCTTTGCTGTGCAAAAGTTTTTCATTTTGATGTAGTCCCAATAATTTACTTTTGCTTTTGTTTCCCTTGCCTGAGGAGATGTATCTAAAAAAAAGTTGCTATGCCTGATATCAAAGAGGTTACTGCCTGTGTTGAATGCCTGTTTTCCAATGTGGCCACATCATTTTACATTCCCACCAGCAATGTATGAGTGTTTCAATTTCTCTGTAACCTCACCAACACTTGTTATTGTCTTTTTGATCATACCCATCATAGTGTATGAAGTGGTATCTCGTTGTTTTGATTTGTATTTCTTTAATGTTCAGCATCTTTATCTGTGCTTAATGCCCATTGCATATATTCTTTGGAGAAATGTCTATTCTGATCCTTTGCCCATTTTTTTAGTTTCTTATTTTTATTATTGAGTTCTAACAGTTCTTTAGATGTTATGGATAATAGTCTAATATTAAATATGTGATATATGAATATTTTTCTGATTATATGGATTATCTTTTCACTTTCTTAGTGGTATTGTTTGCAGCAAAGAAGTTTTTAATTTTGATGGACTCTAATTTATTCGTGTTTTCTTTTGCCACTTGTGCTTTTGGAGTTCTAAGTAATCTTGCCTAACACAATTTCAAGATGATTTACTCCTATGCTTTCTTTTAAGCGTTCTGTAACTTTTTTCATAAATGTAATTCTTTTTCTTTTAATTTTTTTATTGTTATATTAATCACCATACATTACATCATTAGTTTTTGATGTAGTGTTCCATGATTCATTGTTTGTGCATAACACCCAGTGCTCCACGCAGAATGTGCCTTCTTTAATACCCATCACCAGGCTAACCCATCCCCCCACCCCCCTCCCCTCTAGAACCCTCAGTTTGTTTTTCAGAGTCCATCGTCTCTCATGGTTCCTCTCCCCCTCAGACTTACTCCCCTTCATTCTTCCCCTCCTGCTATCTTCTTCTTCTTTTTTTTTTCTTAACATATATTGCATTATTTGTTTCAGAAGTACAGATCTGTGATTCAACAGTCTTGCACAATTCACAGCACTCACCATAGCACATACCCTCCCCAATGTCTATCACCCAGCCACCCCATCCCTCCCACCCCCCACCACTCCAGCAACCCTCAGTTTGTTTCCTGAGATTAAGAATTCCTCCTATCAGTGAGGTCATATGATACATGTCTTTCTCTGATTGATTTATTTCACTCAGCATAACACCCTCCAGTTCCATCCACGTCGTTGCAAATGGCAAGATCTCATTCCTTTTGATGGCTGCATAATATTCCATTGTGTATATATACCACATCTTCTTTATCCATTCATCTGTCGATGGACATCTTGGCTCTTTCCACAGTTTGGCTATTGTGGACATTGCCGCTATAAACATTGGGGTGCACGTACCCCTTCGGATCCCTACATTTGTATTTTTGATAAGTCTGGCCAGGGGTTTATCAATCTTGTTAATTCTTTCAAAGAACCAGCTCCTAGTTTCGTTGATCTGTTCTACTGTTCTTTTGGTTTCTAGTTCATTGATTTCTGCTCTGATCTTTATTATTTCTCTTCTCCTGCTGGGTTTAGGCTTTATTTGCTGTTTTTTCTCTAGCTCCTTTAGGTGTAGGGTAAGGTTGTGTATTTGAGACCTTTCTTGTTTCCTGAGAAAGGCTTGTATTGCTATATACTTTCCTCTTAGGACCACCTTTGCTGCATCCCAAAGATTTTGAACAGTTGTGTTTTCATTTTCATTGGTTTCCATGAATTTTTTTAATTCTTCTTTAATTTCCTGGTTGACCCATTCATCCTTTAGTAAGATGCTCTTTAGCCTCCATGTATTTGAGTTCTTTCCGACTTTCCTCTTGTGATTGAGTTCTAGTTTCAAAGCAGTGTGGTCTGAAAATATGCAGGGAATAATCCCAATCTTTTGGTACTGGTTGAGACCTGATTTGTGACCTAGGATGTGATCTATTCTGGAGAATGTTCCATGGGCACTAGAGAAGAATGTGTATTCCGTTGCTTTGGGATGGAATGTTCTGAATATGTCTGTGAAGTCCATTTGGTCCAGTGTTTCATTTAAAGTCTTTATTTCCTTGTTGATCTTTTGCTTAGATGATCTGTCCATTTCAGTGAAGGGGGTGTTAAAATCCCCCACTATTTTTGTACTGTTGTCAATGTGTTTCTTTGCTTTTGTTATTAATTGCCTTATATAATTGGCTGCTCCCATGTTAAGGGCATAGATATTTACAATTGTTAGATCTTCTTGTTGGATAGACCCTTTAAGTAGGACATAGGGTCCTTCTTCATCTCTTATTACACTCTTTGGTTTAAAATCTAATTTGTCTGATATAAGGATTGCCACCCCAGCTTTCTTTTGGTGTCCATTAGCATGGTAAATGGTTTTGCATCCCCTCACTTTCAATCTGGGGGTGTCTTTGGGTCTAAAATGAGTCTCTTGCAGACAGCATATCGATGGGTCTTGTTTTTTAATCCAATCTGATAGCCTGTGTCTTTTGATTGGGGCATTTAGCCCATTTACATTCAGGGTAGCTATTGAGAGGTATGAATTTAGTGCCATTGTATTGCCTGTAAGGTGACTGTTACTATATATTGTCTGTGTTCCTTTCTGGTCTATGCTGCTTTTAGGCTCTCTCTTTGCTTAAAGGACCCCGTTCAATATTTCTTGTAGGGCTGGTTTCGTGTTTGCAAATTCCTTTAGTTTTTGTTTGTCTTGGAAGCTTTTTATCTCTCCTTCTATTTCCAATGACAGCCTAGCTGGATATAGTATTCTTGGCTGCGTATTTTTCTCGTTGAGTGCTCTGAAGATATCATGCCGGTCCTTTCTGGCCTGCCAGGTCTCTGTGGATAGGTCTGCTGCCAATCTAATGTTTCTACCATTATAGGTTACATATCTCTTCTCCCGAGCTGCTTTCAGGATTTTCTCTTTGTCGCTGAGACTTGTAAGCTTTCCTATTAGATGTCGGGGTGTTGACCTATTTTTATTGATTTTGAGAGGGGTTCTCTGTGCCTCCTGGATTTTGATGCCTGTTTCCTTCCCCACATGAGGGAAGTTCTCTGCTATAATTTGCTCCAATATACCTTCTGCCCCTCTCTCTCTTTCTTTTTCTTCTGGGATCCCAATTATTCTAATGTTTCGTCTTGTCGTATTGCTTATCTCTGGAATTCTGCCCTCGTGATCCTGTAGTTGTTTATCTCTCTTTTTCTCAGCTTCTTTATTTTCCATCATTTGGTCTTCTATATCGCTGATTCTCTCTTCTGCCTCATTTATCCTAGCAGTTAGTGCCCCCATTTTTGATTGCACCTCATTAATAGCCTTTTTGATTTCGACTTGGTTAGATTTTAGTTCTTTTATTTCTCCAGAAAGGGTTTCTCTAATAACTTCCACACTTTTTTCAAGCCCAGCTAGTATCTTTAAAGTCATGATTCTGAACTCTAGGTCCGACATCGTACTAATGTCCGAATTGAGTAGGTCCCGGGCAGACGGTACTACCTCTTGTTCTTTTTGCTGAGGTGATTTTTTCCATCTTGTCATTTTGTCCAGAGGAGAATAGATGACTGAGAGAACAAAATGCTAACAGGTTAACAACGTCCCCAGCAAATATACTCTATACAAATCAGAAAGGACCTGAAACCAGGGGAAAAGAAAGGGAAAGAAAGAAAAAAGAGAAAAAAAAAGAAATAGAAAAAGATAAAAACAAAGAAAAACAGAACAAAACAAAGAAAACAGAATATGATCAAATATGATCAGGCTAGTGCATAGATCAGTGCCACACACTAGATTTTGGGCATATTTTGGTCGTTAGAAGAAAGTGCCTCCTAAAATTTTAAAGGAAGAAAGACATATATGTACAAAATAAGGGTTGATACAATGAAGGGATGGAAGATGACTGTAAAGATGAAAATTATAAAAGATTTTATAAAAGGAATTGATAAGATAAGAAGTTGTTTGAAAAAAGAAGATTTAAAAAAATGAAAAGAAAAGAAAAAAAAGGGAGAGAATGTGGTCAGGCAGGAGACTAGACCAAAGCCATACACTAGTGATTTAGGGTATATTTTGATCTGTTAGAAGAAACTGTATCTCAAAATTTAAAGAGAGAACAACTTATATATATATGCCAAAAATAAGGGTAACTACTATGAAGGGATAAAATATGACTCTAAAAATGAAAAATAAAAAATGTTTTTTTTTAAAAAAGGGATTGATAAGATGTTGGTTGAAAAAGGGAAAAAGAAAAATAAAAAAAAAACAGTTAAAAAATTAACTTTGAAAAACTAATGAATCTTGGTAAAAAAGCCATGAATTCTATGTGCAGTATTCCCCTAGCGCTGGAGTTCTCCCGTTCTCCTTGATCGGTAAAGTTGGTCTTGGCTTGCCGCCTGCTCATGCTGATCTTCTGGGGGAGGGTCCTGTTGCCGTGGTTCCCAAATGTCTTTGCCGGAGGCAGAATTGCCCCACCCTTGTCGGTCCAGGCTAAGCAATCTGCTTGGGTTTGCTCTCAGATCTTTTGTTCCCTGCAAGCTCTTGGTACAGCTTTGGAGGACCAGGGTGAAAATGGTGGCCTCCCAATCTCCACCCGGAGGAGCTGAGAACTCAGGGCCCTGCTCCTCAGTGCACCCCCAGAGAAAAGCAGTCACTCCCGTCTCCCCGGTCTCCGGCGGCACTCCGTGCTCACCTGGCCTGTGACCAAGCGTTTCTATCTCTGGCCCCTGACCCCGTGTGGAGTCTCCAAACCCAGCAGATCCCTGCAGTGCACTCCCGCACCGCTCCTCCCAGGGGAGGAAGGGGCGTCTCCCCAGCTCTGTCACTTGTTGGGTCCCTGCTGGAGGAGCAGTGGCCCGACTGGGCCGCAGATCACAGTTTATGGGAACCCCAAGCCGAGAGCCCGAGCCTTGGCTCTGTCTCTGCAGCCGGTTTCCCTGCTCCGATATCTGGGAGCTCTGCTGCACTCAGGCACCCACGATCTTTCTGTGACCCCGAGGGTCCTGAGACCACACTGTCCCGCAAGGGTTCCACCCCCAGCTTAGCCACTGGAGCGATGTCCTTCAGCGGAGCCGACTTCTAAAAGTTCTAATTTTGTGTTCCACGGCTCTATCACTTGCCAGAAGCGGCTGATGGAGGCCTCCTCCCCCGCCGTCTATCCTCCCGAATATCGCCTCGGGATTAACTTTTCCGCACGTCCTACCTTCCAGTAAGTGGTCGCTTTTCTGTTCAGAGAGTTGTTGCTATTCTTTTCTTCGATCTCCTGTTGAGTTCGTAGGTGTTCAGAATGGTTTGATCCCTATTCAGCTGAATTCCTGAGACCAGACGAAATCCAGGTCTTCTACTCCTCCGCCATCTTGCTCCACGTAGTTATAAATGTAATTCTTAAATTTAAGTTTATAATCCTTTTTAATTTTTGTGTGTGGTGTAGGGAAGGAGTCCAACTTCATTTTTTTCTGTGTGGATACCCATTTGTCCCCACATCATTTGTTGAAAAACTATTCTTTATTTTTTATTGTCTTAGCACCTTTACTGAAAATTGATCCTAAATATGAGGGCTTCTTTCTTTTTTTTTTCAAGATTTTATTTATTTATTTGACAGAGAGAGCACAAGCAGGGGTAGTGGCAGGCAGCGGAAGAAGCAGGCTCCCTGCCGACCAAGGAGCCTGATGCAGGGCTTGATCCCAGGACCCTGGGATCATGATCCAAGCAGAAGGCAGACACTTAACCACCTGAGCCACCCAGGAGCCCCTGAGGACTTACTATTTCTGTACTTTCAATACTATTCTGTTTATTTACATGTCTACCTTTGTATGTGTACCACACTGTCTTGATTACTGTAGCTTTGTAATAAGTTTTGAAATCGAGAAGTGTGAATTCTCCAAGTTTGTTCTTTTTAAAGACTGTTTTGACTATTTTGGGTCTCTTGCAATTTTATATGAATTGTAGGTTTGACTTTTCAATTTATGCAAAAAAGACAGCCAGCGTTCTTATAAAGATTGGATTGAATGTGTAGATCCATTTAGGGAGTACTGTCATCTAAATACTAGGTTTAGATTTTATTTAATTTCTTTCAACATTTTGTAGTTTCAGTATAAAATTCTTACATTTCTTTTGTTAAATGTATTCCTAAGTGTTCTGTTCTTATTGATGCTATTGTAAATGGAATTGTTTTCTTAATTTTGTTTCCAGATTGTTGATTACTAGTGTGTAGATTACAAGTGATTTTATGTATCAACTTTATATCCTGCAACCTTGTTGAACTCATTTAGGCAGGTAGGTGTGAGCAGTATGAGAAGATCAATAATAGGCCTTGGATTACAAAAGAATGAATTAGATAAATCAGGACTGGAATAATAGGTTACCATGTACTGAGCATGTTTATGAACGGTTAATGCTTCTTAACCTTTAATATGCATATAAATCTTCTGGGAATCTAGTTAAAATGCAGACTGCTGTTAGTTGGTTTGGGGTGGAGCCAGGATTCTGCCTTTCTAACAACTTCTCAGTAGATAGCTCGTAGCTTTCATTTATTACTTTTAAGCCACAACTATGCAAGATATGTATTATTATTCCCATTTTACAGACAAGAAAATAAACTCAAAAGTTGAGCAAATAACCCAGCTCACAGAATAAGTGGCAAAATCAGGACCTGGACACAGTTCATGTTAATGCCAAAGCCGGGCACTTTCCACTCTATCACACTGGATATCTGGAATAGGAGGAGATCACTTGGGCTACAAACAATGTATACACTGAGGGATAAGGCATGCTTTTCAGGGTCAGAGTTGCTGCCAGGAGTGCATTTGGGTCTCAACCTTGAGGTTATCTTGGAGAGTGGATCAGTGAGAACCTTGCTCTCCAGGTTGCTAAGAAGCAAGGTATGAGACTGGACTATCAGGTAGCAGATGATACTAGTGGACAGAACTCATGACTCGAGGTGGTCTAGAAAGTGCCTCATCTCTCTGATCAGGCTAGACTCTATGACTGGACTCTGTATACTGCTGAGGTCTACAATTAAGATTACACCTATTGTTGATGCTTCCTGAATTCTAAATTATTTTCCTGGGGTTAATGAATGGTATAGCATCAGTGCTATCCCTGAGGGGCCACGGTAAGAGTAGGGATGTGGGTAAGGCTCTGGTCATATGGTTACATATGAAGGATTATAGATAGGTGACCAAATTTCTTTCCGATATTTTTCAGTAGAATTTTAGAGAATTTCCGTCACCTCAATCAAAACACTTGAGATTTTTTTTTTTTTTTTTTTTTTTTTTTGTCCTTAGCACCCTTTATTGAAGTATAACCCTTGATGACAATCCGGCAGGCATATCAATGTCAGCCAAGAAGGGAGTGGTGGAGGACACAATTGCAGAAACAATAAGATTCAGAAAAATAATAGCTTCACATGGCATAGATGACCCCCAACAGTTGTACAACAAACACTGGTTCTTTATCTATAGAAATTGCCCCCTGCCCCACCCCCCTCTAAAGATCTACTAATCTTCAAAGATTATAATATGCTGTTACAGAACTATTATTGGCATAGACAACTCCTTTGGCAAAGACAGTGGGAGTCACCAAGCTCCAGACAGGAGGAAGTGGCCATAAATGTGCCCAGCTTCCTCCATCTGGGACTTGCTGCTACAGGCAGAGCAGCACCTTCAGGGAGACTGGGGTTCAGGTTGTGGCTCTGGTGCCCCCGGGCAGCTTTTTGACACAGGAGGTTAAATGGAAAACAGAGCCTGAACCTGGCCTTGAAAAAGGCTTTTCATCTTTCACCCTCTCTCTTCCTCTGCTTCCAGTCTCTTTGTTTCTAGGGTTTTGTTTTTAGTGTGTCTCCAGGTTCCCCTGGAGCATTTACCAC
Organism: Zalophus californianus; assembly: GCF_009762305.2. Classification (NCBI taxonomy): domain Eukaryota; kingdom Metazoa; phylum Chordata; class Mammalia; order Carnivora; family Otariidae; genus Zalophus; species Zalophus californianus. The sequence goes on along the minus strand of NC_045612.1, from coordinate 85,997,974 downwards.
TAAACCATGGCTGAGTCTGCAGCTGGTGGGACTCAAGGAGACTCAATCACCCAGAGCCCGGGTTTGGGGTGGGGGAAGTAAGAAGGGACAAGTGATAATAACCCTTGTACTGATTCCTCTCTTTCTATCAACCTGTTACCCACTGGGGCCTGTATGAGTATTTGAAGAGAGAGGACAGAAGTCAAGACCAATAACCTTCTTTGGGAAAATCCCTTGGTCTGCCTTCCAAACTGCTACCCCTGGCAGACCTTGCAAGAGGGCTGAGCCCAGGAAATGAGAACAGGGAAGAGACACTGCATCTCAAGTGATACTGGCAGTTCTGAAGCACCGTCACTCACATCAGTAGCATGGGGTCTTAGTTCCTGTTTAGTAGTTCCCCTGTGTCTGCCAAGCTTCACTGCTCAGTATAGTTTTGGGGTTTATTAAGTGCTTTAGAAACCGTCCTTCTGTGTGTAAATGAGCATCCTGGTGTTCTGATTCTAACTCTAATCTCAGGTGGGATGAGGGACAAAAATAACACAGTCAATAGTACTTTTAGTGTGATAAATTTAATGTACAACCAATCTAACGTTGACTAGAAAATCCCAGACCATGGTCATCGTGTCCAGGTAAGTGACCACTCTTTTCCCTGGTCCTGTGTTTCCCAAAAAGCTGTTCTAAGCACCCTCCCCCCCCCCCGCCAAATCTTAGAATGTTGGATTATGTTGGCCTCACCCCCCAATACGGGACATCTCAACTTACTCCTTATTTATCCTAGAGCCTGTTTAAGAAAAAAAAAAAAAAAAGATGGCAACCACAGCCTCTATTCATAGCACTCCCCCACCTTCCTCCACCTCGGCTCGGGTCAGCCTAGCCCTTTACAAGCCATCAGCCTTCCTGAATAGAGTAGACTCCTCCCTTTGCGGGGGAGAATGGCAGGTTGACATTTTAACAGTGGTTCTGATAGCAGCAGTGTACTAAGAGCATACCCAGGGCCCCCCTCAGGACACCCTGCTGGCCAAGATTCTTCCATTGTTTCCAAATACAATGAAGAGGAAACGGAAGCTGGAGACCAGTGTTTGTAGCTGCAGCAAAGTTCTTTGGCAAATTCTTCAGCTGAGTGAGGCACCCCTGCTGCTACAGTTAACCTCCAAGGACCCCCAAGGAACTCAGCAGTAACTAGAAGAGATGTCAGGGCTTGCTGGGCAGGGCTGTGCAATATGAACCGGGGGCACCAGTGAGGGAGGAACAGGGACAGAGCTGGTTAATAGGCTAGCGTTTGGCCACAACTCCTTTCCTGCCGGGGCCCACCTGAGGGATTTTCCAATTTTCCAGGACAGAAACTGGCTAGTGGTATCAGGACCTTGGCAGCATTAGCCAACAACAGCAGTCTTAGTTGCTTGTGTGCCTAAGACCATGGCTGGGTCGTAATTTGCTCTGGGTGGGGGGTGGGGGGCTGGGCGGTGGAGGGGGGTGGCCCTGGCTGGAGCTTCTAGCTACCATGAATTTCAGTTCCCTGAGTCAGGCCACAGGCTGGAGAAAGCAATTGTGAGATGGAAGATCTCTTCCTGAGCTCCCTTCTACCCAATTTCTTAGATGGGAGGTGGTGGAGAAATGGGTGAACCTTTGTCAGTTTCAGATTTCTTTGGTTTCAAGAAAAAATAGGTAAGAAAAAAACTGAACCCTGTTGGGGAATGCTAAGCTTATGGGTATCCTGACTTCAAGGAAAGTATAGGGCCAGGCCATAGTAAGCTGAGTTCAAGGTGAGAACTCCTTTTTTAGACACTTGTAGGCTTCAGTGGGAAGAATTCAAGGCTTTGGCATTTGCTCATCTAGCCATGGTGAAATTCAGGCTGATCTGCAGAAAACGCTGTCCTTCTGGGATTACTTTTCCCTCTCCGACTCCCCTCTTCTCTCCTTCTTAGTTAAAAAAAAGGGAAAAAAAATCAAAACATGAAAATAAATAAAATCAAAAGGCCATTTAAAATACAACAAAGAACCCCTCACCCCAATAGTGAAATGTGTATCCAGAAGTCAGCTTTCGTAGAGCTATTAATGACCCATAGTGTGCAGCCCATAGGGTGGGCACCTATAAGCCCCAGCAATGAAAGGCAGGAAGGGACAGGAAGTGGTAGGCCAAAAATCTTAGGACGGGAGCAGGGCCACACTAGCCAGGGCTGAGAGTAGGCCTCCTTCCCCCTCAACCAGATGCTGGGGAAGGTAGGCGGGCACCTAGGGATTCCCAATCTTTGCTCACATTCTGTTTCGTGTAATTTCTCCTTCTGAGCTTACGCGAGGCCCTTAAATTGCTGGTGAGTGAGGCCCTCAAGACAGCCAGATCTCTGTGGGCAATGGCTGGGCCACGAGCCTTGGGCAGGATGGAGCTGTACAGGCAGCTTCTCTCTGAGCCTTGAGAGGCTGGTTGTGGCATGGGTGGATGGCGAGTGCACGATGTCTTTGGAGTCCTTGTACCAAGAGGAATGCAGGCACTTCGTTGGTTCTGTGTGCGGGGAGTGCTTGCCTGTGCAAACCATGGGAAGGAGAGTGTGGTTGTATAATCACACCTTGCTGCGGGCACCCCCTACTTCTTGCTTTTGCTCCCTAAGGTAGAAGTTTGGGGCCTCCTCAGGGACTCCTAGCTGGTTGGGAACAGTGCTAGGTAAGGGGCAGTGAGAGATGTCCAAGGTAGAGGCTATGGAACAAACAGCTAACTAACTGCTATCTACTTGCTAACAAACTGCTAACAAAGATTGAAAGCACTTCCCATTGTGGCTGGGCAGGGATGGCGGGTCAATCCGCTGGAGGAATTAGAAATTGCTGGGCCCCAGGAGCAGGCTCTCCCTGAGACATTTGAGCTGCTCTTCCCCAAGCTTGATCTTCTCTTCCAACTCTCGCTGTTCGATGATGAGAGCAGATTTCATCTTCACAAAGTGTTGGTAATCTTGGAGCTGGTCCTGAGGCAGGTAGCGGGAGACCATGCCAAACACCAGCTTCTCGCGGCGGTCCACATGCTCCTTCAGCTCCTTGGCATCTGCCAACTGCCCTGTCAGCTGCTGCTTCTTCTCTATCAGCACCAACTGAGGAATCAGATAGAACAATTAAGAGCCATCCCAGTTCCCAGTCGGCTGCCTTACCCACGGCTCCACCAGGAATGCTGCCACCAACAGCTCCCCACTCTGCTAACTGATTAGTCCTAGATTTCCTGCCCTGAGGTCCACCTTCATGCAAAAGCCCTTCTTTCTTATGGGGGGGGGAGGGGAGGATGAACACAACAGTGCTTCTGGACAGGGCGGTGTGTATTCACCCCTTTCCATCCCTAAGCTGCCTTTAATCCATGGACCACCACCTGGGTTAGGGTGGGGGAAGGTTCTGACAAAGCCAGCTCACGCCCCTTCCATCCGGAGAACAAGGATCACCGTGACAGTGCTTTCAAAATGGTGCATGTCTCCGTGTTGGTGTACACGTGTGAGTATGTATCCGTGCGTGTATGCTCGTGTGTAGGTGCCTCTCAGTGTGGATTCCAATTTGTATCCCAAACCACTTGTGTGCGGGAAGGTAATGCCCCTTTTGGTTCACGGAATTATGCAGAGTGGCCCAACCTGTGAAACTGACAGACTCCCAATCTCAGCTACTTGGTGAGACCTCGTCTTCCAACTTGGAGAGAGAGTAAGGTGAAATTGCTGCTGCTGCTGCTGCTACTACTCTTCCTACCACCGTCGGCACCGATCCTACTACTACTATTACTACTATTATTACCACTAACACTGATGATACCACCACCACCACTATGACTATTACTACCACTATCACTATCGATACTACTACTACTACTGTTACTGCTATTACTACCACTATCACTATCGATACTACTACTACTACTGTTACTACTATTACTACCACTATCACTATCGATACTACTACTACTACTGTTACTACTATTACTACCACTATCACTATCGATACTACTACTACTACTGTTACTGCTATTACTGCTGCTACTACTGGCGGGTAGCACTCATTCAGTGTTTACCCTGTTCTGGGCCCTGTTTTAAGTAATTAATATGGATTATCTAATTTATTTATTTATTTTTTAAAGATTTTATTTATTTGGGGGGGGAGGGAGAGGGAGAGGGAGCAACAGACCCCCTGCTGAGCAGGGAGCCCGATGTGGGACTTGATCCCAGGACCCTGGGATCATGACCTGAGCCGAAGGCAGACGCTTAACCGACTGAGCCAGCCAGGAGCTCTGGATTATCTAATTTAATTCTTACAACCCCATGAGGTGGAGGTAGTGTGTTTTTGAAGAGACTGAGACAGAGTACGGTTAAGTAAGTTGCCCACAGTCACACAGCTAATTATTGGTAGAGCCAGAATTTCCAGGCACTTAAAAGCGAGTGCCCACACTCTTAACACTATGCTTTACTGTCTCCCAGCTGAGCCAGACTTGAAAGAGGGAGCCCCGAGAAGGAACAGATGGAACTTCCCTCCATCCACTCCTGAGACCCCAACTCTACCTTCTCCTGGTTGGCCTCTGAATCGATGCTGTTGAGAGCATTCTCCACCCGGGCCAGTCGTCCAGAGAGGGACAGCAATAGGTTGACCACTTTGTCCAGGTCCCCGATAAACAAATGGTATTTTTCAAACTCGTTGGATTTACAGACCGCTTTTAGGTTGGCCTCCACCTCCTCCCCAAGGGCAGAATTGGCACCGATGTCCTCTAGCAGTCCTCGCTGGGCCTCCCGCAGGACAGAAAGCTTTCTGCCGATGCTTTCAATAAGCTGTATCTAGGAGAAATCAACAAGAGAAGGCAAAGGATGAGAATGGGGAATAATAGAAACTGATCTGTGCCTGTAACCTCCGTTTTGGGTGGAGGTTTCCATCTGGAAACAGATGGCAGGCTCTACCCATCATCAGAAACAAAGGAAACCCGAGCAAGTCATGAGCAATTCCAGTTTTCTGGATAGGCGCCCTCTCTCCCATCTATCTCTTCAGATCTGGTAGGAATCAGTCACCACCAAACTTCTTGGCATCAGATAAGTGGTACCCAGGGGCTAGTTCTCATTTGCCAGATGTAACTTAATAAATACTGGCTGAGACCATTTAATAAACAGGAATTGGAATGCTTGTGAGAGCACGGGTTGGAAAACCATCGTCATCAAGTATTTGCCTTTGGCTTCATTGATTCTCCTTCAATCCACTGAGTTAGGTCTTGTGTGCATGGCCCTGTGCTGGCCCTTCACCCCCCTCCATTTGGCTTTTGAGGCCTTTTGGATAAAGACTGAGTTCTGAAGTCCCAATGACTAGGTTTGACTTCTACTTCTGCCACCTTCCTGGCTGTGTGACCTTGGGCGGATTTCTTTATGGAGTTCACTTTTGATCTGTGGAATGGGCATAATTGTAGGACCCACTTCATTGAATGGGATGATGGATGCCACGGACTTAGCAGGGACTAAGAGTTTAATAAATGTGGGCCGCTAGGCTGTCACTCCACCTGGCTCCACCCTACCATTCCCATCTCAAGGCTCTGAACCTTTCAGGATTAGCCCCTCATTCCATCTGCATTTACAACCCTCATCCTTGTGCCCCTGATTTGCTTCATGCAGTTCTACCTGCTCTCCATCTCTTCCTTCACTTTGGCTATTTCCCTTCTTTCCTCAGGGCCCAGCTTTGCTCCCACCCTCCCTGCAGGAAGCTTTTGCCTCCATACCCCGTCTCTCAATGATCTCTTTCTTTTCTGAACTCTCCTGCCTTTCAGAAATAGAATGCTAGAGTATAATTTGAAGTTGTTCATTCCCTGTTTCACGTGGATGCAGTTGGTCCGTCTCCTACCGATGATAAGTTTCTTTTTTCTTTAAAGATTTTATTTATTTATTTGAGAGAGAGAGAGAGAGAGAGCATGAGCAGGGGGAGTGGCAGGAAGAGGGAGAAGCTGGCTTCCCGCCGAGCTGGGAGCTCAATGCGGGGCTCGATCCCAGGACCCTGGGATCATGACCTGAGCCGAAGGCAGACGCTTAACCGACTGAGCCACCCAGGTGCCCTGATGATAAGTTTCTTAAGGGAAAAACTGCTTGTGTCTTCTGATCTGTCTCCCCTCTGGGTATAACGAGTTCTGGAACCCCACTCACAGGAAGGTAGTGTGGTAGAGCGGCCGTTTGGAGTCAGAGATGCCCGGATTCTAATTCCACCCCCTCCAAACTGTGTGACCTTGGGCAAGATACCCAATCTCACAGAGTCTTCTGTTTCCTCATCTGTAAACTGGAGACGCTTCTCCTCTCCTCCCCCACCCTGCCACCTTGGTGGGGGTTAAATGAGATCATAAAGTAAAATGTTTAGTATTGTGCCTGGCCCCTTAGGTGCTCAATACCTATTTAGGGCTGCTGCTGCTGTTGTCGTTGTTGCTGTTGTTACCAGGTACGCTGAGCTAGCAGAAGCTTGTCTGGTGCACAGTCCCAACAAGAATGGAGCCGCCCCAGGTTGCTCACAGCCTTTGCATTCAGCATCGCATTGTGGTTAAGAGCATGGACTCTAGTGCCAGACTACTTGGGTTTGAACCCCAGTTCTGCCACAAAGCACCAGTGTAACCTTGAGCAAATCACTCAGCCTTTCTGTGCTTCAATTTCCCCATCTAAAAAATGGGATAACAATAGCACCTACCTCATAGTACTGTTCTGAAAATGAAATGAGTTAATACAGGTTACACACTTAGAACAGGATCTTGTATCTTGTATCTTGTGTATATATACTGAAGTATGCTTCAGCGTGTATTTGTTCTTTTCATAATTCTTTTTTAGAGAGAGAGAGAGAGAGAGGGTGCACGTGAGCTGGGGGAGAAGGGCAGAGAGAGACTCTTAAGCAGACTCCATGCCCAGCGTCTAGCCTGACGCAGGGCTTGATCTCCTGACCCTGAGATCATGACCTGAGCCCAAATCAAGAGCTGGATGCTTAACTGACTGAGCCACCCGTATGCCCTGCTTCAGGGTTTGTTTTGTTATTATTCACACCGAGGCACTCTGGGACCACAGGCTTTTCATTTTCTAGCATGTGCTCCTTTCTAGTAATTTATTTAGAAATGTCCAAGGAGAAGTGTCCAAGAAATGTCCCAAGAGAGACTGCTCTGGGTCCAGGGCCTCGTATCTAATTCAGAACTGGCCAGAAGTCAGGGGATCACTATGATCTTAAGTCTGAAGTGTCATCGGTTTACATGTAAGGAAAATTCTAAAACTCACTTGAGAATCAGGGATCGATGATATGAATGAGGCAATACAATTAGATGCTACGAGGCTCCCAGTTATATCCTTACCCCCTGCTCTCCCAAACAAAACTCAGTGCCAGGGACAAGGGAGGGCTGGGGGCCAAATGATCAACTTGGAAAATCACCTACCCACCCTAGCTCTTCGGTTCCATCATTCCATAGATCCGGAAGGATGCAAGCGAAGAGAGCCCTTTGTTTCTTGGCACCTGCCTTTGCAACCTGAACTTCAGTCCTGGGGAAAGTGTACTGGATAGAGCTAAGGAGTCATCACAGACCCAGGTAGAGCTGAGTTGCTTTTCTAGGATATTGCAAATTGGTGACCTTCTTCACCTGTCTTCCTCAGACAAAAGCTGTCCTAGCTCCCCCACAATCACTTCAAATCACTACCTGCTGTTCCGTGCTTTGCCATTTCTGATCATTTTTCTCTTTTCCTGCTCAGACTCTTATTAGGTTTGCTCCTAATAAAAAGGTCCTGAGTAAGCCAGGAGCAGCCTTGCCACGCTCAGGGAACACAGAATCCAAGGAGGCAGGCATCTGGATCAATACAACTTTGATACCACCATGCTTCCAATTCTTTCCCTGACATTTTGCTTCAGATTTGAAAGTGGTGGGGGGTCTCCTGCAAATGGCCTCCAGCTTTCCTACAGGTCATGTCCTGAATGAGAAGCATGGGCAGAGGAGCAATTTACATCAAGTTCAGATGTTCACAAAGTGGTAAATTAGGCCTTTGGGGTTGGCATGGAAACCCTATTTGCTTACGAAATAAAATGGGTAAGTGCAGGGAGGGCAAAGTGATTCCAGGAATTTGATTAGAAAACTAGCCTAGTGATGCTTACAGGAAGAACAGGGAGGTTTTGGAACAACAACATCATTTCTATTGCTCATTCTAGTATTTTTAAGACATTATTGATTATTCTTGCAAAGAAATACTAAAATTTACCAGCCTCTAATTTCTCCGCCCCCCCCCTTTTTTTGGCTTAGTCAGTCTATTCCCTCTTCCAGAAAGTTACACAGAGAATGCAATCAATGGCTGCTATTGGTTTGAGCTCGCTGGCAAAAACTCTGATGTGCCCTGGGCGGCGAGTTACTTACAAGGCTGGCTTATTTCAGAGGGACGGCGCAATAAAGTAGAAAGTGAGACAGTCTTGACTTCACTCAAGTCCTGGATCTACTACTAGGTCTGTAACTCTGGGCAACCTAATCCTCTCAACTGGTAAAAAAGGGGATCACTGTCCAGTTGTTTTAAGGATTCGAGAGACACAGTGATGATGATGATGATGATGCTGATGATTTCTATTACTATCACTACTATTATTGGCTGGATCAAAAAGAGACTGGAGTTGCATTTGTGAGGAACCCAGAGAGGCTATTTGATATCCATACTGAAGAAACGGGGATGCACCAAGTTGTTCTGGAGAGTGTAGAGGGCAGGTCAACCTCCAGACATGCAAACTAAATGGTGAAAATCTAAGGCATATCAGAAAACTTCACCTTTTTTTGAGCCAGTTCGTGGTCAACTTCTTCCTCTCCCAGGCCAATCTCTGCCATCTCGGGTTGGTCTTTCAACTTGTTCAACAGTTCTGCTTTGGCCACAGAAATATTGTAATAAGCTGAGTAAGAGGTAGGGATCCCTGGGGCCCCCGGAGGAGGCGAGAAGCGCTGAAATTCTTGTCTGTAGAAACAAAGAATGACCATTTGAGCACCTCTGTCAGAGAGGCTCCTGAACTTTCTGCTTCTTAATTTCCCCATTTGTGAAAAGTGGGACCCTGCTTCACCAAGGAGCTATGGAATAAGGAAATGATGGACCAGGAAGCACTGTTGAAATGTCAACGGGCCACATGAAGATTACCCAGAAGCCAAGGCAAGGCCAACTTTGAGAATTTAGAAGGCTATTTCTATGCCCTGGACTTCAATGGGTAGGGGAACTTCTTTAGGGGTGATTTGGTTTGGTCAGCGCCCCACTAAGATCCAGAAAGACTGGCAGGCCCCAAAGTTCTGCGCTTCTGATCTTCCAGGATTCCCCTCAGTTCATGGCCCCGGCATATGAATCCCCAGGGAGGGAGGAAGTGGTAGGGATCTATCTGAGACCTTAGCTATTCATCCTCCAAGACTGTTGGCCTCCCTCCTACACAGCCCACACCGCCGCCCACTCCAGCTCTATCTAGTCTGCTTGCTTACAAAGGCACCCCATGGCTTTCCTGGACACTCGTGTAATCTCTTCTTTCCTGGTGGTGCCACTCCTGCTTGAAATGGCCCCGCCATTGCAGATCTCCCACAGCAAAGAGGTCACCCATGACCTCAGCAGTGGTCGCCATGCTGGAGGCTGGGGTTAACACCCCTGCCAGGGACTTGTCACGGCCTACCACATCTCTCATGAGCTCTTCTGAGACTGCCTGTGAGGCAGGCCTTCGGCCTGGGAAAGGATAGCATCTCTCCACTTCTGCCATATCCCCAGTGGCCCCAGCCTCCTCCACGGTTGCAGAATGAAATGGGGAAAAAAATGGAACCAGTGGCACCCAGGGGCTTGACAAATGTAGCAGCAGACCCTGTTGTCTTCGGTTCACTGAAGCCCGTGGGGCTGAGGTGCTGCTTCTCAGAGCCCCAGCCCATGAAAGCGAACTGCTCCTGTGGAAAGAAGTAGCTCTGGTTCCACGCTGGCTTGGGTTTGGGCTCTTCTGCCATCGAGGCTTCTGGTCTGGCGTGAGGCAGAAAATAAGGAGAAAAGCTTTAATGTCAGGTTTCAGTGATGGAAGGGCAAAGAATTCCACCCATGGTTTATGCAAGAGCCCCCCCCCCCCACTATATTCTTGTTGCCTACCAGCCACCCCTACCCTCCACCTGTCTGTGTCACTGCCCCTTTGCTAACCTCTAGCTGTTTGAAAGGAAAAATAGGAGAAACTCATTAGTCATTTTTGCAGCTACTTGCAGCTCTTAGATAAAGGTCAAAAATAATGGTTAAAAGGCTCCACAGCTATTTACTGATTCATGCTATGCTCTCTTCTAATTCATCACACAAAAGAAACTTGGGCATGCCACTATTCCTCAACCAAGGTATTCATTTTACATGTGGGTTTTTTAAGCTAATAACACTAATAAACGAACAATACTAGCTAATACTCACTCATGCTTACCCATGTCCTAGAAACTGTCCTAAGATGTGTTTTTCTGTAGGTGTGTCTGAGTGTGTGTGTGTGTAGATAGAAATAAAAAAATTTAATGCTCGTGGCAACCACTTTAGAGATAAGGAACATGAGGTACTGAGAGGGAAAGTGACTACCCCAAGGTCACCAGACAGTAAATGACAGACCCATGATTTAGACCTTCGTGACCTAACTCCAGAATCTATACTTTTAGCCACTATGCTATATTGCCAAAGGGACAACTTGACATCATATAAAACCTTGCATGTAAGGAATTTTCTGGCTGGACTATATCTATGTTAGCAGACAAGAGAGAATATTCTGGAGGGAATAGGAACATATGAACTTAGGGAGTTCTTATCTATAAGAAAAAATATTTAGGGCATGTGTGGGAGAGTTCGGAGTCAGAAAGTGCTGAAAGAAAGTACAGAATTAAGGGGCAAAAAGGATGTGGCTGTATGTCAGTTATATCTCAATAAAACTGGAAATATTTTTTAAAAGGATGTGCTAATTATAGACTCAGATCGCAGCGGACACAGCCCTGCACCATATCACAGCGTATCATCTTAGGCATTATGTCCCAGAGCTCCTGTCTTCATAATCTCCACTAATAGGGCAGGAGTTACAGGAGATCTATGACAACATAATCTGCATTTGATAATGAACACGGAAGCAAAAATCAGATTCCTTCTGCAGAGCACTGAGAGGAAATGCATAGAGTTCGGTACTCGAACCAGAGTTAGGGGACTTAACCAACGCTTGAAAATTCCACTAACCTGGTTTTTAGATGTATCCCAGCGTTTTGTAACTGAATAGTATGTGGGTTACAGAAATGCTCTGGTTTGACTTGGCTGAAATTAGAATGTCTTTTTCTTTTTTTTTTCTTCGTATTCTGGATTCAAAATATGATACATCTACCTGCCCCTAACACTTCTCCCTTACAAAGTCTTAAAGCCACTTCCTTCTGGTTAGAACCCTATGCTCTCCCAGGGTCTGGGAATAAGATCTTGAGGAGCCCAGAGATCCTGGGAGGATGTACTGGGCACAGTGAGCCAGATGGCCTGGGTCCTGACTACCTGTGATCTTCTGCAGGTTACTTTAGCCTCCCTGTGCCATGCTTTTCTCACCTAAAAGATGCAGGACACTAATGATATCTATTTCATAGGTTGGTTGTGAAGATTAAATCCATCAACACACAAAGGTGCTTAGAACAATGCCTGGCACATAGGAAGCAGGCAAAAAAAAAATTATTAGCTTTGTTGGGAATAATGCTGTTCCTTAAATCCACATCATCCAGAGAGGCATCTATAATTGATTTTCTGCAGCCACAGCTAGCTAGGGCTGTGTGCAAACAGATGTTTCCCCTTGCATTCTAGAGTCATTAACAACAACAACAAAAAAATAAATCTCTGGAACGAGTTACAAGATCTCTAGTAATAGCAGTTTCCTTCTCTCTGGCCAAGGCGCCAAGGTGAACGGAGGTACATAAAAGGAGGAAGGACTAGGAGGCTGAAAGGGGCAAGTCTGGGGCCTCTAACCACGATCGCTGGGACACTCTGCCCTACAGGGGCCAAGAGGGCCTTGTAAAGGCCTGGCCTGTTGCAAGAACAAGATCTCTCTGAGAGAGGCTGCCTAGGATGGCAAATGAAGCGTAGGTTTTAGAGTCACACAGATCTAGCTTTGGAATCGAAGTCCGTTAGTCCCTTATTTTCCTCAGCTGTAGTTTCTTCATCTGTCAAATGGGAATCATCTGTCAAACAGCGCACAGGGCTGTTGGGAGGTTAAATGAAATAATGGGTATAGAACGACTAGCGGTGTGTGGCACACAGCGAATGCTTCATACACGTTCAGCCGTTGGTTTATTCATTCTGTCTTCTTAAATGTTAAGTGCCTACCACATGCTAGGTCACCTTCCCTTCTCCCTGCCGTGACAGGGAGCAACCACAGTCGCTTTCCACAAAACGTCTTCTGATGACAGTAAGAACGCCCCCAGCTAGCTGGACAGCTTGAAAAGCAGCCGCGAGGGCTCCGATGAGAGACCCTCCCAGTGTCTAGGAGCTAGCTAGGCCCTGTCGCGCTCTGCTTGTGCACCTCGCACTGGGAAACTTCTCAACTAGTTCCAGATGGCCAGGTGAAGGGTTTGTGGGTGGGTAAAAGACGCAAAAACGAGGTACTTCTAATAGCAACGGGTCTCCGGCAAGTTCCTTCCGTAGAAGGATTTAAAGAAAGCACTTATGGGATCGATACCTGCCCCTGACCCGCTCCCCCCAGCAGAGTGCGGGCTGAGCTCTGGGCAGGATGGTGTGGGCAGAGCCAGAGGCCAGAGCTCCTTCGCTTTGGAGCCAACAGGACAATGGCCAGGCACTGTAGGGCAAGCACAGTGAGGCACACAGACACCAACAGCCCGGTGGCCGGGCTTACACTCCTGCTCTGCCCTCCCTGCCCGGGCAGCTCACCCTGTCAACTACCACCTGTGGCCCGCCGAAGCAAATGCAAAGAGGCAGGGCCACAGGGCTGGGGCAGGGAGGGGATGGAGAGAAGGGCAGAGGAAAGGAATGCCCTTGACTCTTTGTAAGGAACGAGCCGGGCACAAAGCGCCCACCCCCAGGAGCAGCTGCGGGGAGAGTTTAGAAGCCCGGGCAGGTCCTAGAGCAGAGGCCGGTCAGGCTGTGAGCTGGCCTCTCGTTCTAGAGAGCGAGCAAAAGAACAAGGCAGGAAAGGGCCTGAGCCAGGCTCTGGGGGAATGCCAGGAGGCAGGGAGGGCTTAATTCCTTCTGGCTCAGGGGCGTGAAACTGATGCATACCTTAAAAGGCAAACTGAGAAATAAGATAGTATTTTGACAGTGATCGTTAAGAACATCAGCCACGACCATTTACCGAGCACCTACTATGAGCTACACACGGGGCTCCCTACTTTAGAGAGATGGTCTTCATCTTTATGACAGCCAAGTGGAATGGGTATCATCATGCCCGTTTTCCCGCCGAGAAAAATGTGAGGCTGGGAACAGTTTAATCAATCGACCAAGCCAAGGTCACACAGCTGGTAAATGGTGGAGGTGAAGTTCACGCTCCTGCTGCAGCCGCCTGGGGGACCTTTCTTTCATAAGCACTTACTTGGGGGGATCAGTGGTCTCCTTCTCTGATGTCCTCCAAAGCCCACCCGGACCGTAACAGCAAGGGGGCTGAACCTTCTCAGGCTGAGATCCCAAGTGGCCCCTTATTGGAGGCAGGAAGTCGCTGGGATGGAGACCAAAAGACTCTTGCTCTGCTGGAAGGCTCTGTGAGCCCTGCCTCGAAGCCTCCAAGTGGCCAAAGCCCAGGGGTTGTGGGTGCTCCAGGACCTCTTCAGGATGGAGGGTGCCGGTACCAGTGGTTTCTGAACTGAAATACTGGGGTGGGAGCTCCTCCTCCTCCCCCTCCTCCTCTCCCCCTTCCTCCTCTTCTTCTTCCTCTTCTTCCTCCTCCTCTCGCTGCAGCTTCTGCTGCTCCTGGGCTGCACGGAAGAGCCTGTACTTCTCCCAGTTGGGAGGAGGCGGGCGAGGAGGAGGAAAGGCCTTCTTCCGGGCTCCCAGAGGATCCGGCTGGGTCTCATCAGCTTTGGTAAAGGGCTCCCTCCTATGCTGCCCCCAGGCCCGGGAGCTCTGCAGCTCCAAGCTGATGTGGCTCTCTGAGAAGGCACGGCTACGCAGCGGGCGGGGCACGGAGGCCACGGAGCTCCCCTCCTCACAGGCAGAAGTTTCCTCTGTTGTTTTCGAGGAGTGCTTGAAGTCTCCGAGAAGGTCAAGGGAAGAGATCGCTCGGTAGCTTGACAAGTCCAGTGCTGGGTTCTCAAGGCAAGGATGGGACGGGGTTGCCCATGGAAAGCTAGCCTTGGAATGAGCCATTTCCCTGCAGAACAGCAAGACGGGGATTGTGTAAACCGAGCACGTCGCAGATGGCCCCATGTTTCGGATAACATCATTTCTGTAAACTTTAAGACGGCCATAAAACAATGCAAGCATACGTAGTAAATGCAATCATAAGAATAGTAATACTAACACATAATATTGATAGCTAACACTTACTAAGTATGTACTAAATGCCAGGCACTGGTTTAAGTGCTTTCCACGTCTTAACGTAGTTAATACTCACAATGACCCCACGACGTAGCTATTATTATCATCCCAATTTTATAGCCAGGAAAACTGAGGCATGGGCAGGTTAAGTAACTTGCTCTGGGTCATAAAGCTGGTAAGTGGTAGAGCTAGGATTTGAACCTGGACAGTCTAGCTCCAAAGACTGGATGCACACACTACCTCACTCTGTAGCACTTGGATTGAATGTGCTGTGTACTGGGGCTTACAAGTCTGATTATCCTGTTACATTGTTTTTGTTTGCTTTGTTTTCAACCATGAAAAATTTTAAATATTTAGAAACATACAGAGATTGCTATAATAAATATCCATGCTCCCACCGACTGCCCAGGATTAGCACATTTAAATACTCTGCCATCTATACTTGATGATTTTTTTAAAAAAGAGATACATAGTACCCTTTGTTTCGCTCCCCACTTCTATTCCCCTGCTGCCTCTCCAGATGCAAGCTGTATCGTGAATTTGACATGCTTTCTGTCCGTGTTTTTATACTTGTACCAAAAGATATCAAGCAGGCAATTCACAAATATCTACAATTTTGGGTTTAAAATAGCTCCTTCTAATGCAATTCTAGTCAGAATTCTCAACAGGAATTTTTAACTATAGCACTTTTTATTAATTTGCAACATGAAGTAAGATACAATATATTTTTTAAAGATTTTATTTATTTGAGAGAGAGAGAGAGAGAGAGCATGAGAGGGTCCGAGAGAAAAGCAGACTCCCTGCTGAGCAGGGAGCCCGATGTGGGACTCGATCCTGGGACTCCCGGATCATGACCTGAGCCGAAGGCAGTCGCTTAACCAACTGAGCCACCCAGGCGCCCATACGATACTATATTAAAAAGTATTTTGCTACAGAAGAAATGGGGGGGGAGGGATTAGGCATATTCTAAAGCAATTATAATTAAAACAGTGTGTTACTGATTAGTAGAACAGAATGAAAACTCCAGAAACACATTGAACGATATAAAATCATATATAACTCACCTTCCATAACAAGGAGATAAAGAATGATTTTTAAAAACAATTTTTTTGAGATAACTGCGGAGCAGTGATATTTGGAGCTGCACCCTCTATTATGTACTAAAATAAATTCCAGATTCAAGAGTTAAGGGTATGTGTGTGTGTATCTTAATGTATGTTATATGCATATACAGGTATATATAGTCTATGTTTATAAGAAAAAACTATCAGAAGATTAAAAAGACTGTCACTTGTGAGGCAAAATGAGATTCTCATCTTATAAGCAATAGAAAAAATATCCAAAAGAAAGAAGTCCAGGTTGATTTAAATATGTATAAAAATATGCATAAAAAGTCAAACTTCTGTATAATAAAGAGTGACCAAAGTCAAAGGATGGCTCTTTAGTCTCCCAGTGTAAAGAGTTAAACCCTCTAAACCAGAAGACCTGGTCTCCTGCTGTAGACTGTGAGCAATCAGCATCATGCTAAGTATTGCCTAGTGACAGGAAATTCCAGCAGTTCAATTAAATCATCAGACAGAATACCCATTCAATAGTCATACTGAAGACTGAGAATATTTCTTTAAAAAAATAATCATACACATAATGGTAGCCAAGCTCAGACAGAATGAAGAACCAAATCTCCTTCAGTCAGCTCATCTCCAGTCCCCGTCGTGGCTAGCTCATCACTCACATGGATCAGAAATTCACCCCCACACGTCCACACTCCCTTCTCATTTGGGCCTTTGCCCACCTATAGTTCCTTAAGATTCTAAGTTCCTCCTTGTGTGCAAAGTGTTCCACCTGGCATTTCCTCCAGCAGGAAACAAACAAGGTGGTGAGTGGAGAGTGAAAGGTTGACAAATGCTATCAGGCAGAGGATTTTCCTGACCACCTTATCTCAAACAGAGATGACTTATCCTTCCCTATCCTCTTTCTATTTTGTTCTTTCTCAGAACACACATCTCCACAGTATTATATCACATATCTATTTTCACTTGTTTAATTTATGCTCCACTCTCTAACTAAAATGTAGGCTCCATGAGGGCAGGGATTCTTATGAGTCTCATTTATCTAGTACCTAGAGCCTGGCACACAGTGGGCATTTAATAAATTTTGTTTAATAAATGGATTGATGAATAGAAATATCATATGATCCATCTTTGGGTATTTACCCAAAGAAAATGAAGACACTAATTTGAAAAGATATATGCACCCCTATGTTCACTGCATTATTTACAGTAGCCAAGATATGGAAGCAACCCCAGGGTCATCAACAGATGAATGGATAAAGAAGATGAATGGCTAAAAGATGGTACACACACACACACACACACACGCAGAGGAATATTACTCAGACACAAAAAAGGATGAGATCTTGCCATTTGCAACAATGCAGATGGACCTAGAGGGTATTATGCTAAGTGAAATAAGTCAGATGGATAGAGAAAGACAAATACCATATGATCTCACTCATACGTGGAATCTAAAAAACAAAATGAACAAATAAACAAAAAGCAGAAACAGACCCATAAATACAGAAAACAATCTGATGGTAGCCAGAAGGGTACAGGTGGGGGGAGAGGGGATGGGCAAAATGGGTGAAGAGGGGTGGGAGATACAGGCCTCCAGTTACATTTGTGAGCACAGCATAATGTACAGACTTCTCAAATCACTATGTTGTATACCTGAAGCAAATGTAACTTTGTGTATCAAGTATACTTTGATAAAATAATAAAATAAATGGATTCATGCCAAAAACAAAAAAAAAAACAACCAACAGCCATGATATTTGTATTGTAACAAAGTAGAATTAAAGGCAAAAATCAACAAACAAGGCAAAGAAGGGCACCATAAATTGGTGGTTAGAACACATGATTAAGATCTAACTACCCTAAATCTTTATGTGTCAAATAACATAGCATCAAAATTCATAAGGCAAAAGCCATAGGAAATGCAAAGGTAGAAAAAGGGAGCAATGAAATATGCTGATGACAGATGTGACAGTCAAAACTAAGATAATGGGAATATTTAAATTTCTCTCTTTTCAAGGGTCCATTGAAACTTTTTTAAGTTGACTTTATATTAGGTCAAAAAATGAAAGAAGTACAGACTATGGTACCTAATCACAACATAAAAACACTAGAAATTAGTGACAAAAATGGAAAGACAAAAACTTCTAGTACATAGAAAATAAAAGGGAAAAAAATATTCCCCACTCTAGTCAAAGAGATCTGATCTGAAATTGTAGAATACCTAAATAACAACAACAATGAAATATCAGAAACTAGAGAATTTGACTGACTAAAGCAGTGGTCAAAGGAAAAACCGAAGCCTTCAATGCTTACATTAATATGTAAGAACAAATTAAAATCAATGAATTAAGCACTGAACAAAAGAAGTCAAGAAAAGAGCCACAAAAATAGAGCTAAGCAAAGCAGAAAGAAAACTAATGGCAGAAATTAATACACTGGAAAACAAATGGCAGAATTAATAATTAAAGCCAAAAGCTACTTCTTCAAAAGAAAATACAAAGCAATAAAAAGATAAACCACTTGCTAATCTAATTAAAAACCCCAAATGCACAAAATAAGAAATGGAGAAATAACCACAGTTGCAGAGTAAATGAAAAGAGTAAGAGAATACTTTGCTCTACTCTATGAAAACAAATTAGAAAGCTTAGGGTGGTTTTCTAGGAAAACAAAAATTACCAAAACTGATTGCAGAAGAATGGAAATATCTAAGCGCGACTGTTACCACAGGAAACAATGTTGATAAATTTGACAAAAAAAGATAGCACACTCACGCGGTCTTATGTTAATTCTACCAGCCTTCAAGGAACAGACAACCTCAATACTATTTACACTTCCTAGACTCTGGAATCTACTGAGGGAGAAGAAAAGAGTCCTGCATGATGTCAACACGAAAACCCAACAACTAGAACATACATAAAGGCAAATTAGAAACCAGGCTCATATAAGAATACCAATGCAAAAGTCTCACCATTTTTTGCATTTAAAAACATAAACATTAGGACATTAGTACACGTAAGGAATTTATTAATAAACTACCAACATATATTGAAAGTGCATGTGCAAAAAAATCTTTCTGAAGAGGGTGCATGATCCAAAAGAGTTGGAAGACACTGGTCTGGGATGGCTGTTCCTAATCAAAGTGTCTCCTGAGCGAAATTACCAGGAACGGTTGTTGAAAATGCAAATTGGTGAGCCCTACCCCCCAGAAATTGGGATTTAGTACCTCTGTGGTGGCGCCAGGGAATCTGCATTTTTAACAACTGCCCCCCGCCCCTGCAAGGGATTCTAATACAAGTGGATCCGGGACCATACTATGAAACAGGAGTCCGGGGTGAAAATGATGGGAGGGCTGCGGTTTGGGGTGGAGTTTGGGGGACAGGGTTCTTTGTTCCTGTTAGGTTGGTTTCCCATCTATACAGCCTGTCTTCCACCCCTCACCACACACCTTCCCCCCTTCTTTCCCTGCCTCTCTCCCCCTCCTCCGCCTCATCTCCAGTCTCGCTCTTAGGAAATGCAGGTGGTGGCAGCAAGGTCTCCAAAGGCCCCGGCTGGGCCGATATCCCGCAGCCGGGGTGACAAGAGTCCTGCTGCATGAGAGTACTCAAATTCACCACTCTTTCCCCTTCTCTCCCCAGAGCACAGGAACGACAAGGCAAGAGAGTAGAGTGGAAAGAACACAGTGTCAGAAAGACTTGGGTCTGCATTCCAGTAAAAATGTAAAATCGGGCTCCATAACCCAAAAGCTGCACGACCTTGCACACAGTAGTTAATTTATCTCACTTTCAGTAAAATATTTATCTTACAATGCTGCTGTGAGGATTAACTATATAAAAAGGACCTAGCAATGATGTTGGGTACATGGAGAGGTGATTAATAATGATAGAATTATGTTTATTGTTAGAAAGGACTCCCTTCCTCAGGGCCACTGCATATGGCTGTGCCAGTTGTGCAGTGCACAACCTTCACTCCTGTATGCTTTGGCCTTGTTCCTCGTTCTCACCAAAGGAGTTGGACTGCACTGTCCCCTGGTTAATATTCAGCTCTGCTCAAGAGCCAAGAAACCAGGAGATCTCGGGTCTCAGCTCAGCCACATGTCTGCCTAGCTAGGAGGCCTGAGCTAACCAAGGATTTTAACTTTGGGCTCATGTACTAACTCTTCTCATCTACTAAAAAGGGACAAATAATAAGAGGCAAGTTTAGGTTTAAGAGCAGTGTGAAAATCAAAAAAGGATTCGATATTCTAAGTTGTCTTGTTCTGGTACTAATCACTTATGTCAGCCTTACAGAATTTACCTCTAGGTAGCCAACTCTAGAATCAGTTGGAAGAAACAAACATACCCTTCTAGACATTTGGTGTCCTAATTCATGGCACTGTGACCTTACCTGGGGGCACTGGGCTCTGACAAGGCAACCTGGAAATTGCTATTCTCTGCATCAATCTTAATTTTATTTTATTATTTTTAAAGAAACATTCTCTTTTTTAAAGATTTTATTTATTTATTTGACAGAGAAAGAGCACAAGCAGGGGGGACCGGCAGGCAGAGGGAGAGAGAGAGAAGCAGGCTCCCTGCTGAGCAAGGAGCCCAATGTGGGACTCGATTCCAGGACCCTGGGATCATGACCTGAGCCGAAGGCAGACGCTTAACCGACTGAGCCGCCCAGGCGCCCCATCAATCCTAATTGTAGAAGTACTACCCCCTCCCCACTTACATGGCCTGTGCAGGGCCAGCCTGAGCCTTACAGAGTCACTTACATCAGGGGAGCAGAAGCGGGCATGACTCCGAAAAGGGAAAGGGGAACCTTCAATGGGATCAGCTGGATCAATGTGTGTACAAGTCCTTCCATGCGGCCATTGAATATTCTATTGTGCAAGGCGACCAGATCAAAGGGGAGCAAAACTGACATAGCCCCTTCCTTCCGGGCACTACAGCTGAAACAAACTGGGGAATGGAAGGCTTCCATTGAAGTGCGTCAGGCTCAAATGCAGGTTACTGGCCTCTCTAGCGATCCTATCTTCCAAGGGCTCAAGCCATCTATATGCACAGAAATCTACAACTCCACTTTGGGACCAAGTGGAGTGGAGTGAAGGATAAGGAGTTTCATTAAGGGAAATGAACTATGGTTTCTTACTTCCTAGTGTGTGTTAGGCACTGCTTTTTTGCACTTTTGTGTATGTATTTCTATTAATCTTCACATCAACCCATCATTGCCAGTTGCGGGTAAGAATCCCGAGGCTTACAAAAGGGTAATTCAGGGGCGCCTGGGTGGCTCAGCCAGTGAAGCGTCTGCCTTTGGCTCAGGTCATGATTCTGGAGTCCCGGGAATCGAGCCCCAAGTCGGGCTCCATGCTCTGTGGGAAGCCTGCTCTCTCTCCCTCTGCCCCTTCCCACCACTCGTACTCTCTCTCTCTCACTCGCTCTCTCAAATAAATAAATAACATCTTTAAAAAAGGGGTGTGTGTGGTAAATCATTTTCCCAGCTAGTAAGAAGCAGTCGTGTCCAGACTGGAACTTGCCTTCTCTGACTCCAAGGGCCAATCCCACTGGAGCAAGGACTCCTAGGGTGAGGCAAAAGGTACTCGCACTGCACTTGTCCCCAGGTGTCCAGACAGATATTAGCTCTTTGCATGGAAGCACGAAAGCTAGTGTAAGAAAAGGCTTTGTTGACACCAGCAAGGAGACTACATCTCAAAAACAAAAGCAAATGGCCTGCCAAGTCCTGGGCTGTTCTCTTTTCCTCTTGGCACAGGTTACCTTTTCTTCTGATGAACAGATTTTCCCCTTTTGTTAAAATCTTTTTTTTTTTTTTTTGGACTAATAGTGATTGAAAATGAAAACGAATATTTGCAGAGACTGAAAAAAAATCTCCTCCTGCCTCTTCCCCTGTACTTCTGAAGTTTTCTTGTTTGGAAATTTTACTTTTAAACTCACCACAATAGTTTGGTATTCCAGGATCTCAGCAGTAAGGGTGCACAGGTCCAGCCCCTGTCCCCTTTCCCTTTCCTCGGCAGCCAAAAGATAAGACTGCTCCAAGAAAACAGCCACTCCCAGGTTAATGCTGAAGGAAATATTTGCAAGATCCAGGAAGTGAGACACAAGGAGGCTTACGCTGGGAGGAGAGAAGGGCCCAGAGGGATTGTTGTTGCCACCCTTTTCTGCCTCTGGGTCCACAGAACTTCAAGTAAGGAACAATTAGTCTGGCAATGACAAATGCAAGTGGCAAGACTCACCCTGAACCTTCCACATCCCCCGGGGAGGCTGGTGCCAAGTGTCCTTTGAAGGGATCAGAGAAGTCCTTGCTTTATTGGGTCTGTCCTGGGTAAAGCTTAGCCTCCCCTCTCCAATGATCCCAACTTGGAATTTCCAAGAAGGTCTTCCCATAACTCCTCTGGATTTTACATAGCGTCATGGACATGGCGGTAAGGGATGGTAACAATCGGTCTTAGGTTTACTGAGAGTCTGTCATGCATCAGGCACAGGGCTGGACAGATGACAGACCTGCTTTCATTTAACTCTTGAGACAATCTTCTGGCGGGGTATTCTCTTGGCCATGTTAGAAATGAGGCTCAGGGCAGTTAAACAACTGGGTGAACACAAAGGGAATAGTGGCCGGAAGTTCCAGCTAAGGTTCATCTGACTCCAACGCCCACACTTTTGCCCATGCAACATGCTGCCTCTTCAGCGTTCAGGATTACCTTCTCGAGAGATTTAATAGAAGACATTTTAGGAGTAAAAAACACATTGTCGGGGGCCCTGGAGGGTCTGACACAAGAATAATTCAACTGAGGATTGGGCTGGCCAAGGTTATTAGGGATCTATTCGCTGCTATCCAGAGGTAATGAAACCCGGGCATGCATCAGAACCACCTGGAGGGCTTACTAAACCACAGGTTGCTGGGTCCTGTCCCCAGGATTTCTGATTTAGTAGGTCTGGGGCAGGGTGGAGAATTTTTATTTCTAACAATTTCCTGGATGATGATGGTACTGCTGGTCTGGGATCACACTTTGGGATCTACTGTTCTAATCGGTCATTACCTACCAGGTTCCCAACTCATCGGGGAATCTTAAGAGGTATAAAGCCATTAAAAAAAAAAAAAAACTTCTCAAAACAAAATTCATTTAATTAACTATATACATACCATCCATGTGACAACAGGGATGAAGATTTACAAAATAAAATAATGGGAATACTGGAAGTCCAAAATGTTCTGGGAGTCCTGATGTTATTCAAGGAAATTCTGTGCCCCACCATGGTTAAACTATGGATGGGTCAGGGAAAGAGAGGACGTGTTGTCTCTTTGAGTCCTCACGTACACCAGATGTTAATGTACTGACTTTTAAAGACCTAGAATACAATGGGAAAGACTTAATACCAGTTATAAAGAACATGATTCTGTCTCAGACGGTTTAAAAGGCATTCTTGTTGCTCAATTATTAATGAGAACGATTACTGTAGAGTAGTTCTCTGGGCCGCATGTATTTAATGTTTGAGATTTTAACCCTTTGAGAGTTAACCCTAAGGATCCACGAAATGTAGTAACTGGTCATTTTGCAAAGGGTATGAATTTGACTTCCAAGGCATCACAATACCGGTTGAGAGGACAAGGTGCCCAGCAAAAAAAGGGAGTCTCGTCAACCGCTTGGCACTGCCATCTCAACATGGCTTGACGGGTCTCTATTTGCTGACAAGGTACACAGATGCAGTCACCATGGCAGAGAGAAAAACGTGCTTCTTTATGAATAATGGCACCGAAGCACAAACTATTGGCAAGCTAGGGCTGGTGATCGAAGTGATAGAACCATCTTAAGAAAGTGATGCTTCTGAGCTAGAAAATACAGTGTTTATTGGTGGGGGTGGGGAGGTGCTATGTTGCAGTGACAGATTTGGAAATTTGCAGAGGTCTGGTGACGTACACCCTCAGGAATGTCAAAGTTCTCGCAGCCTTAAATATGCAGATGTGCTGGTTGATTGAGAATTCTAGCAAACAAATTCTAGTTAACAGTGAGATCAAGCATGTCCCGTAACACTGTCTGTCATTAGTATGTGGATTTTTCCAAAGCCCTCGATCTTTAACTTCCTGGGCCCAGATCAAACCAATCAATCCTCTTCTTTAGATTTTCTTTTTTTATTATACATTCTAGCAACTTGACATGTACCCCCCAAACACCGTGTGTATTCAACTCCAACTATTTACAGCTTACTAGCAGCCCTTCTGAATTTTCTTTGTGTATGGCTACTATCAGAGACAACATGTGATTTAAGATTTAGCCTTTTTGGGGTTAATATGAGTACAAATACTCATTTCTGTGCAAGACCCAATATTTGTATACCTGTCATTGTCAATGGCTATGTTCTGTTTCCATCATAATGATCTATCTATTCGATCGGTAAATCTTTTCCATGATTATAAAGAGCACTACTACAAACATCTTTAAACAAATCATTTTTTTTCCTTTTTAGGTTATTTCCTTGGGGGGTCTGCTGGGTCAAAGGGTATGAACAAACAGTTTTATAACTCTTGTCGCATATTTCTAGATTTTCCTCTAGGAAAACGGAACCAATTTTATACTGCTTCCAGAAACGGTTTCCTCACAGCCCTGTCAAGATAGCGTTTTATAATTTCTGTTGATCATTTCCATTAATTGTTGATAGTTTAATAAGCAGGTCGTGATACGTGGGAGTTGTTTTTGTTTGCATTTCTTAAATTGCTAGTGAGCCTGTACTTTTCCATGCAGTGATTTTACCGCCTTGAGTTTGTCACGTGTAAATTGCCTGCTCAGTTTCCTTGCCCTTTTACGAAGCCGAATCTGAAAGCCGACCTTCTAAATCTATATCCATTCTTTATATCTTTTGGACAGTCAATTGTTATCAGTGGTGCTGACCCCAGACATTTGCCTCATTCTGTTGTTTGGCTTTTTACTATATTTTGTTGTACAAAGGTTTTTCCCCCAACTTTTATATATTTAAAATCATCCATCTTGTCTCTGATGATACCCTCCATTCAACAGACACAAACTGATCTTCTACCCATGGTTGAAAAAAATATGCTGTTCCACTGTCTGCTTTCTGGAATTTACTATGGAGTATTCTAGGTGCTATGGATCTAAGTTAATTATTCTCTGTATTGATACCTAAAATTCCAACATTTATTAAAGAAAGAGTGATTGCTTTCCCCAGTTCAGGGGTGCTTCCCGTGTGCTCTATATTCTTAGAATAGCTCGTATCTGTTCCTAGAATCTCTCTCTCTCTTTTTTTTAAATTTGCTGTTTGCTTTTTTTTGACCCCCTATCATATGGTTTTGATAATTGTCATCTTCTGACAGGCTTTAAAATCTGTTAGGGTAAGTCTACCATCACTGTCTTTTTAAATAAATGTATTCTTTGGTATTCTTGCCCACTTATTCCTCCAGATAAATTTCACTATGAATCTAACAAGTTCTATAAAGCATCCCACCATGACTCTAATCGTAGTACATCACATCTATACATTAACTTAGGGAGTACTGTAATCATTGCTATATTTAGTCTCCCTAGATTGAAGCAGAGTATGGCTATGCATTTATTCAGGTCTTTATTTCTCCCATTAGAGTTTTATAATTTTCCTGGAATAAGTTTTGTGAGCCCAGGATTACATTAATACCCAAGTATTTAAATTCACTTTGTCATGCTTTTGACAAATCATTCCATGCCTCAGCAGACTGCATCCTTCCTAGGTGGCAAAGCTCTTCCTAATACAATGAGATTCAATTCTGAATTATCCATTTTCTTTCACTCAATCAGCAAATAGGAAATGTGTACTGGATATTCCACACTCTGCTCATGGTGTGGTTTGATAAAAGGAAGCATGAGAGCCCGAGGCTGAGGACTGAAAAACCTGGGTAGTAGTCTAGTTTTGTCACGTACTTGCTTTATAATCCCAGAAGCAAAGGACTCTGGAGTCCGATGCCTGTTGGACCTTGGGCAAATGACTTTCATCTATCTGTAAGGTTCCCTCATCTGTAAAATTGGGTCAAAAAATGGTAACTATCTCATGGGGTCATGATAAATCATAAATAATTCATGTGAAATGCTTATAGCAGTGCCTGACACATAATAAACACTTCATAAATGTTAGCTATCATATGCTTTGTTGTTGTTGTTGTTGTTGTTGCTAATAACAGTATAGTACTGCCTCTCCTGCATCTCGGCTTCCTTATCAGTGAAATGGGAAAAAGAAGGCTCAACTGCATAGGGTTGTTGTGAGGATTAACTGTAGCCATATATATAAAAGTGCTCTACACATTCTAAAGCTCTGTGCCAAGTGGAGAAATGGAAAGGATCACAGGAAGCAATCACAGGTGCAGAAAACCAAAAGAGATAATCTAGAAAATACTTTCTTTTGGCTTTTAAATACATCACTTACGTATATAGCGTTTTTCACCCAGCAGATCTACTCACCGCCGTTTTTCCCTCCTGCTAATATCACAATGCATTTGCATTCTCTGCACACAAACCAAATAACAGTGGAGGGAGACAACCAAGAGTGTAACTACCTGGAATTAAAATTCATTGCAGGCTTCCAGGCAAAGAGAGTGGCTCAAGAATATACATTTGATTCTCCCACCTACACCCATCATTCCAATTGTGACAGAAATGACATAAGAAATGTTAAAAATGTTTGTGGGGGTTGGAGGGGAAGGTGAGCGGAAACTCCGTCAAGATTTCTCCTCTTAAATATCATCTCTGCCCTTGACCTTTTCATCTTCCCTGAGGTCATAAACTGTCAACCATCTTAAGCACCAATACTCTTTTTCTTTCCATTGACCTCTCTTTTCTGTTTTTAAATTCAAACCGGTTTCCCAGATCCTGACCAGACCTGCACTTAAACCAGTGGTTCTCATAATTAGCTTGCATCAGAGTCGCTTGGAGGGCTTGTTAAAAACACAGACTGAGAGCCCCATTCCGGGTTTCCGATTCAGTAGGTCTGAGTGGGGCCTGAGGATTTGCATCCCTAACAAGTTCAGAGGTGATACTGAGGTTGCCGGTCCTGGGACCATATTTGGAAAACCACTGACTTAAATTAAACATCACTGCTCCCTCTAATTACCACTCCACTTCTCTCCTTCCTTTCGCCAGCCAATTTCTTCTTTTAAGACATTTTTAAATGTTCAACTGTGTTTTTAAAGTTCTTCTTTTAAAATATTTTTCTATGACACGGTGGCACTAACACATAATCATTGCATTAAAATTAATGAAATGAGGGATGCCTGCGTGGCTCAGTCGGTTAAGCATCTGCTTTCAGCTCAGGTCATGATCCCAGCGTCCTGGGATCGAGCCCCACATCAGGCTCCTTGCTCAGCAGAGAGTCTGCTTCTCCCTCTCTCTCTGCTGCTCCTGCTGTTTGTGCTCTCTCCCTCTCTCTCTCTCTCTCTGACAAATGAATAAATGAGTAAATCTTAAAAACAATAAAATTAAATTAATGAAAGGAAACTGAAACCTTCCTATGTTGCCTGTGGGAATGTGAAATGGTACAGCCACTTTGAAAAACAGGCTGTTCCTCAGAAAATTAACAGAATTACCATACGGCCCCCAAATTCCACCCCTTAAGTATATATCCAAGAGAACTGAAAACATGTCCACACAGAAACTTGCACACGAATGGTCATAACAGCATTATTCACAATAGTTAAGAAGTGAAAACAACCCAAATGTCCGCCAATAGACGAATGGATAAATAAATATGGCATATCCATACAGGGGAATGTTATTTGGCAAAGAAAAGGCACGAAGTACTGATACATGCTACAGCACAACGAACCACTAAAGCACGTGAAAGGAAAGAAGCCAGACACAGAAGCCCTCATATTGTCTCATTCCACTTGTAGGAAATGTACCAAATAGGCAAATCCACAGGAACTGAAAGTAGATTAGTGGTTGCTGGAGGTTGAGGGTGGGAATGGGGAGTGACTGCAAATGGGCAGAAGGGATCTTTTTAGGGAGATGGATGGGTCTTAAAATTGGATTATGGTGATTATAGTTGCACGGCATTGTAAATCTACCAAAACAGGTAAATTTATGACGTGTAAAGAGCCCTGTACATTTCTTTTCTAGGAATTCCCCTTACGGGCCATCGTGCCATCTACTTTCTAGGCCCATCACTTCACTACACTTGCTTCCCTGAAGGTCACTTGTGATTCTAAATTGCCAAAGCCAGTAGCAGTCCTCTCCTTAGCCTCTGCCATGGTGCACTGGCCTCTACCTCTTCTGTCACTCCAGCTGCTTGCTCCTTCAGTTTCCTTTGCTGGTTCTTCTTCCTCATCCCACTCCCTGGCTGGCTGATCGACAAACCTCCTCCAAAGAATCCACTTATCTTCCTCACTAACCTCAAATTCAGCATGCCCCAACTCAAATTTGTCATCTGCACCAAGCTAGCCCCCTTTTCTCACCTACCCCAGCTCTGTCAATAACTTTCTCTGGGTCACCTGGGGCTCAGAGTTAGTTTTGACTTATTTCCTTTCTGTCCCAAATTCCAGTCACCAGTTCTCTCTACTTTTCCCTCAGAAGGTGTCACTTACTTGTAAGGAAATCATTTGAACAGGCGATTCACATGAGAAGCGATGCAAATATTAAATAAACACATGAAAATATTTCAAACTAGAATAATCAAAGGAAGCCAATGAGAATTATCCTAGGTGCCATTTACACCTATTGCATTAGAAACATTTTCCACAGATGGAAAGATCTGGGGGAAACTGGTATCCTTACATATTGCTCATGGCAGTGTAAAATGCCTCCTGGGAAAACAGTTTGGTGAAATCTATCAAGAACAGTAAGAATGTTCATATTGTTGCGACTAGTAATCCCAACTCTGGATAATTGTTTTTAATGAGATAATTCAAAATGAGAAAAAGGTTATAGCTACTCAAAATTTTTCTGCAGCATTACTTTATAATAGCAAGAAATTGGAAACAACCTAATTATCCAACAATTTGGGAATGATTAAGCAAATTACAGCACATTAAGCTAGTGAAATATGCAGCCATTAAAATTTATAACTATTGAGGAAGCCTGTATAGCAACATGAAAAATTGTTTACCAAGTAATGCTTAGTGGGAGGGGAAAAGAAAGCAGGACACACAAAATCACATCTACATAGTTATTATAACTCTGCCACAGAAATCTCTACACCTATAGATAAAACCTGGTAGGGAAATGAAAACAATCAGGGTGTTAGGGTGGTAGGACTAAGGCTGCTTTTTCTTCTGTTTTTAATTTCCTGTAATATTGTTTTCATAATAAACATTTTCTCCCCAAAATATCACACATATTTATCTGTCTCTTCTGCTTTGTTCCTGTTGTACCTCCCTTTCCCACTCCAGGGCCATACTCATTCATGCCTGGATCACTGACCCTAGCTGTTCTTCCTTCAACCTGCAAATACAGCCCAGTTGCCTCAAGTGCCACATTTATCACATCACTTACCTGATCGATAACCTTCAATAGCTTCTGTATTTGTGATACTATATAGTTTTCGAGGCCTACCTATCCTGGTCCAATACCTCACTATTCACCCCTTTTCTCTGCTATTACTGAAGCCGCTGCCCGCCCCCCACCTTCCTTCTTCATCCTTATTGTCACAACTACGGTTTACTGAGGCTTTCCTGTGCCGGGTTTTGTTCCAAATGCTTTATGCATATTTGCTCATTTAATCCTAGCAACAATCACAGGAGGTAGGTACTCTAACCCCACTTTACAAATAAGGAAACGGGCGCCTGGGTGGCTCAGTTGGTTAAGCGTCTGCCTTCAGCTCAGGTCATGGTCCCGGGGTCCAGGGATCGAGCCCCACATCAGGCTCCCTGCTCAGCCGGGAGCCTGCTTCTCCCTCTTCCTCTCCCTCTGCCTCTCCCCCTGCGCATGCTCTCTCTCTCACTATCTCTCTGTGTCAAATAAATAAATAAAATAAAACAAATAAGGAAACGGGTGGGGCAGAGAGAGCACGTGTGTGAGAGGGAGAGGGAGGGAGGGAGGACCAGCCACTTGCCAAGCTCACACAGCTAGGGAAAATAAGAATCTGGGTTTGAACCTAGGCAGACTGATTCCAAGGCCAGAACTCTTTAAGTTTATTTCTCCAACATACTCTGCTTAGCCCCTCTGGGCCTTTCCTCCTGTAGGTCCCAGTCTTCAGTTTTCTTACCCTCCAACAAACTTAAAGAGAGAACAATTTATCATGTATTGGCCCTGTACCACGTGCCAGATGCTTCTTGTTTGAACCATGTATTTGACACTTTTCGTCTTATGGCCACTCACCCGAGTAAGCAAGAGCTGGGTTTCAGTCCTGGTTTGTCCCTTTAGTAGCTGTGAGACCTTCACTAAAATTACCATAACTTCTCTGAACCTTACTTCCTTTATCTGAGTCAGTGGTTCTCAAAGTGTGACCCCAGGACCAGCTGCGGTCAGCATCACCTGGCAGAGCTTGTTAGGAATGCAGATTTTGAGCTTTACTCCAAACCTCCTGAATCACACTCTCTGGCAGGGGTTGAGGGGGAGGGGTGGGATCTACCTGTCTGTGCGTTAACAAGCCCTCCGGGTGTTTCCAAAGCACATTCAAGTTTGAAAACCATTGCCCTAGTTAGAATAAAACCTAGCTGACAGAGTTTTGGGGCATATAAAACATAACAGAATATGTGTAACTTAGCTGGCAGCACATAGGTTGTTTTGTAAGTGGTAATTTATTATTACTGCTACTTAACTTTGTGTGGGTTAGTCCTCCTTGCTCAAGCTGTGGATGGGCAGGCATTGTGCTTCCTGGTGCTCTTTCTCTAATATTCCCCTGCTTGCTTCGAAAAAAGGCAGTACATACACTAGATTTTGAATAAAGTCCTCTGACCTCACTGCCTGATTGGTAAGAGAACCAGTTTGGAGAGGCACTGTAGGTTAGTCCAGTGTCTCTACAGGTAGACTACCTGGGTCTGGTCAACTTACCAGACCTGTGGGACGTCAGGCAAATGAATTTATCTGTGTATCCTTCAGTCTCTTCTTGCTGTCAAACAGAGAGTCTAATAATAACTACCCCTTAAGGTTATGCTGATAAATATAGTTGACCTTTGAACAATGGGGGGTGAGGGGTACCACCCCTCACCCCCGAAAGCAGTTGAAAATCCATGTGTAACTTTTGACTCTGCAAAAACTTAACTATTAATAGCCTGCTGTGGACTGGAAACCTTACTGATAACACAGTCAATCAGCCCATATTTTGTATGTTCTATGTATTATATGCTATATTCTTATGATAGAGCGAGCTAGGGAAAAGAAAATGTTATTAAGAAAATCATAACGAAAAATACATTCATCGTATTGTATTGTATTCATTGAAAAAAAATTCATGGATGAGGCCCCATGTGATTCAAACCTGTGTCATTTCAAGGGTCAGCTGTAAATATTTGTAAAGTGCTTTGAATGGTGCCTAGAATAGAGCACCATGCTCAAGAAAGGCTAGTGAGTATTATTGTTTTTGAGTCATTTCACCCATTTGATGGTGGAGGAGGCTGTGTTTCTTCAGTTGGTAAGCCAGTGACAAATACCGATTGAGCAACTTCTCTGAGTCAGGCGTTGTGTTAGGCACAGAGGAGTCTACAGCCAAAATGTGGTCTCCGCTCTCAAAGGGCTCAGTCTAATATGGGAAACTCAGCAGACCCACCAGACTGAAATGATCTAAGGACATGGTACAAGTCAGTCCACAGAGGGGAATCTGATCATCCATAGAGTCCCATAGCACACCCACCCAGGCCTCAGACTTCTAAGACATGATGCTGAGGGATCCCTTTGAAAGGTTTCCTTAGGGATCCTACTTGATGCACTTATAAGGGGAAAGGCATAAACTTTGGGGCCAGACAAAACTGGGTCATGTGACCTCAGCTAAGTTGTATAATCTCTCTGGACCTCACCTATAAAATAGGTAAAAAGTGAACTGTTGTGGAGAATAAATGAGACTATGAGTTAAAAAGGGTCCAGCCACGTGACTGACAGATTATTCATAAATGTTCCCTTTTTTCATGGCCAACCAGGAAACTGATAGGTTTCTCAGACTTTGGAGTCAACAGAAAGCCCAAATTATTCCTGACTATCTCACCAAATCACAGGGGATAATGTAGACCCCCCAGAAAAACCCTGGGCTCTTTGGGGGTCAAGAGACCCAGATTCTAGTCCTTTCCCTTGGTGCCCACACAGAGGCATGGCTAAGGGCCTTCTTCCCTGTTCCCCCTTCATTTCTAGAGGTTGAGTTAAAGAATCAACATGATTTAGGAATTTCACAAAAAAGAGCGTCCTGCCAGGCTTATGGAGAGCAATCCGGCAAAAGTAACTTTCCACTCTTTATAGCAGGCAGGCTCATCTCTGGGGAACATGACTTCCAGGTGCCAGGTTCCCTACATTACAGGAGCAGACTCTCCACTCTGGGCATTTTTTTTTTTTCCTTAATGGTTTTGCCCAGGAAACTCTTCCCTCTAGTCCAAGCCCTATGTGCCATTTGCAAAAATGTCCCTACCTTCTTCCAGGAATTTTAATCTATCACTAGCATGATCTGCCCCCGGACTTTCAAGAGCAGACCCTAAGTTCTCAACAAGTCCTAGAAAAAGAACGGTGGCTGAGCCCAAGAAACAAGTGCCTCCAACAACTGAGGCAAAGGCACAGCGGTAGCCGGACGGTCTTACCTCCTCTCTGTCCTCTCCAATTGCCCAATGGCTGCTGGGAAGGCGGGCATCGTTTATGCCTTCTCATCTATATTTCGGCATGATCTGCTCCCACACGTCCTTGCGCCTGGGCAGGCCTGCCCCAGGCCTCTGAGCTGATGGGCCCAATGTCCCACGATAGTGCCTGACTACTCCATGTTCCAAAATGTCCTAGTGATCAGATGGGTCTGTAGCCCAGCTGCCTGGGGGGCGGGCTAGATTACATCTATGGTATCAAGTTCTTGGTATGGACACCAGGCCGGGTTCCTCAAAGGAAACTGAGCAAACACAAGGTCTTAGCAATTCTATAGAAGCCTCAGAGACACCAACTCACCCCAACTCCCTGAGGGATCACTTACCTCCCTGACTGGCTGGTCTTCCTGTTTCCTGTTATTGGTTTCCATTTGTCCCCAGGAAATTCCTGCAAGGCAAAATTCTGATAAGTTAGGGAGCTCTGAGCAGACAGGTATCCAGATGGCCTCAAAAATTTGTGAAGAGGTCAGGAGCTCGTCCCTGGCCAGACCACCCCCCCCCCCCCCGCCGCCAAGTTGGTTTCTTCTACTCTCCCACACGGGCTAGAGAAACAAGTACCTGGAGGGCTGCCTTTCTTGTCAGGAGGCCCGGTGAACAGCTGGGGGCATGCAGAGACTAAAGAGAGCACTCAGGGACCTGGATCGTGTGCTCTAGAAAGTCTGTGTTTCCCTCTCTTTCTGCACTCCCCTCCCAAACCACGTTATAAACCAGTTTAGCACGTTTGTTGTTTGCTCTGGCTCTTGTGAAGGAGGTCTTTTTGTTTGTTCTGCTGGGTGAACCTGCTCATTCCTCTTGCCTCTTCTAACATAGAAAGCATCTTCTTGGAAGCCCTGGCCCTTGAGGGGGCTTTGAGCCCGAGGCTCCTGCTGCAGCCTTCTCCCAGGGTGAGGCAGATGGAGAGCACGCATGCCAGGGCACCCCTGTACTGCAGGGGCCCTTCCTCCTTTTTCTCCTCCCAGCACCAGGTGCCGCATTCCCCACATTATGGGAGCACACTCTCCACCCTGGGCATTCTTTCCTTAAGGGCTTTGCCCAAGCAACCCTTTACTCTGTAGCCCAAGCCACAGAGGCTATTTGTAAAAAAAATGTCCTTTCCTTCCTATTCTAGCTCCAAACCTGATGCAAATTTGCCTCGGGCACTCTCCCCAATTTTGCATCCAGCATCCTCTATCTAGCAACTTAGAGCTTAGCTCACCGGGAACGCACAATTTTTCCTAAACCTCATGGATCTTCCAAATTCCCTCCCTCCAAGGCTATTATTGGTCCGGTTCAAAGTTTTATTAACTTTGCCCAGTAAAACAAAAAACAAAAAACAAAAATTTACTCCCTTTTGGGGGTAAGATACTTGGTGTCAGTCATTCTGGCTGAGACACTTATTAGCTGTGTTATTTGAGGGAAGTTATGTCACCTCTCTGAACCTCAGTTTCCTATCTGGCAAATAAAGACTATGCTATCAAGCTTTGCCGGCTTCCCAGGAGTGAGAACAAAGCGGGATGTGCCTAGAGGATGCCTAGCACAGAGCTCAGCATGTAGGAGGCTGTAGATGTCAGGAGCCACAGAAAAGATGAGGTTTTATAGCTTTCCCAAGACCAGAGTGGTCCCTGCCTGTACCTGTCATGTTAGAGCAGCTCTGACCACTTGTTAGACTTCAGACTCTGTCTCGACGCCCTTCTGAGATGTCCCTGCCCTCAAAGACAGTATTACTCATTCAGCCACAGTGGGAGCCAGGATTTCCTGTCCATGCCCTGTGGAAAGTGCTCAGTAAGTAGCAGTGGCCAAACCAAACAAAGTCCTGTCCCAATTTGCAGCCTCCTTCTCAGCTCCCCAGTATATCACCTTCCTTTTTTCCTTTGAGCCACTTAGGTTGCCATAAATCGCCTGTGCTCTTTGAACCAATGAGACACTTATCCCTTCGGCTTGTTGCAGATGGGGATCGCCGGCTGCCCCAGTGGAAGCCATACAGCCAGAAGGCATCCTGCCGTGCTGGAGAGGGCCTGGGCTTTTCTGTCAGCTTATGGAGAGACAGGGTAGCACAACTAGGAGCTTGGCCTCTGAAACTAGAGGACATGGATTCAAATCCCACACCTGCCCTTTTCTAGCTGTGTGACCTCAGGCCAAGTACTCAGCTTTTCTTTAGCTGTTGTCCCCCAGCTATTTCATAATGAGATCATCATAATAACACGACCTATTTCCTGACACCCTATCGAGGACTAAATGAGTACCTGGTGCACCGTGGATACTCAAATGTTAGTTACAATGATGCTGTTCAAGTTTGGGCTCTGCCACTTGCTAGATGGGTGACCCCTCTGAGCCTCAGCTTCCCTGGCTATAAAACGGGGATCCTATTATACCTTGTGTCATACAATTGGTCATTTGAGCTGGGGTGTCCTATCCCATGCTGCAAGTTTTCCCTCTGTCTGGGGTGTGTACGTGTGTGGGGTCAGGTGGCAGGGTAGAAATGGGCATGAAATGGCTCCACGTATCTGAAAGCCTAGTGTCTAAGCAGACCTGCTGAGCGGGTCTAACAGGCACTGGGGGCCCAGTGTGTCTCCCTCCCTCAGGATACAAAAGGAGAGGCATGGTGTGGGCACACCTCCACTGCCGCTGCCAACTGCTGCAACCTGGAACTTTCACCTCCTTCCCCTATGGAGTTACTAGCTCTGGGCTGACACTTCGGCAAGCCATCACTTCCTCTCTTCCAGCTGCAGCCCCGTTTCTCTACTGTCTACTTGTGGAACCTTCTTTCGGCAAGTGTTTCAAGCTAAGCCAAAATCTCCCCTGGTTTTAGGAGAAAATAACTCACACTTACAAGATGATTACTATCCAGTAGTCACTGTTCTAAGGGCTTTACACATGTTTCATCATTTAATCCTCACAACCAACTTATGAAGTAGGTACTATCACCTGCGTGTTTTTTCGAGATGGGAAAGCTTGGGGATTTGAATACAGGCGGTCTGGTTCCCGCATCAGTGCCCTCTAGCCATTATCTTATATTTCCTCTCCTCTTTGCTTCAACATTTTGTTGTAAATCTTTTCAAGCATACAGAAAAGTTGAACAAATTTATACAATTACCCATATATCCACCACTTGGATGTGACAATTAATATTTTACTAAAACTGCTTGTTCACTCCTCATTCCGTCCACCAATCTGTCTTACCTTCTTATTGTATTTTAAAGTAAGTGACAACTTTATCCCCAGAAATTTGAAAACGTAAAGGAAGTAGAAAGATTTCTTGACTCAAGAAGAAATAGGTGACCGAAATGACCTATATCTAGTAAAGAAATGGGATCTGTAGCTTAAAATCTTTCCACAAAGAAAACTCCAGGTCCCGATGCCTTCAATGATAAATTCTACTAAACACTTAAGGAAGAAATAATACCAATTGAATGCAAACTCTTCTTGAAGATGGAAGAGGAGGGGCCACCTCCCAACGTATTTGGTAAGGCCAGCACCTTGACATGAAAACCAGACAAGGACAATATAAGAAAACTACAGATTAAATCCCTGATTAACATAAACACAAAAATCCTTAACAAAATATTCGTAAATCAAATCTAGTAACATAGAAAAAGGATACTATGTCATGACCAAGTAGGATTTAATCTGGCAATGCTAGTCTAGTTCTTATTTCAAAAATCAATCAATTATAATTCACCATATCAATAGAGTAAAAGAGAAAACTGAAGGATCATTTCAGCAGCTATAGACAAAGTGCTTTAGAAAATCCAGCATCCCCTCCTGATA
Organism: Zalophus californianus; assembly: GCF_009762305.2. Taxonomy (NCBI): domain Eukaryota; kingdom Metazoa; phylum Chordata; class Mammalia; order Carnivora; family Otariidae; genus Zalophus; species Zalophus californianus. The sequence continues at coordinate 85,961,991 of NC_045612.1, read as the reverse complement.
AAAGTTCTCAGCAAACTAGGAATGAAAAGGAACTTCCTCAACCTGCCAAAGGGCATCTACGAAAAACCTACAGATCACATCAAACTTAACAGAGCAAGATTAGGAACAAAGCAACACTGGCCACACTTACCACTTCTATGAAACATTGTATCGGAGGTCCTAGATGGCGCAGTAAGGCCCCCCTCCCCTAAAAAAGGCATACACAGTGGAAAGGAAGGTAAAAACCAATTTCATTTGCAGATGACATGATTGTTTATGTAGAAAAATTTTTAAAAATCTACCACAAAGCTACCAGAACTTATAAGTGAGTTCCGCAAGGTTGCAGGATACAAGGCCAACACACAGAATTACATTATTTCCATATAGTATTAAAATGAATTTGAGCTTGATATTAAGGAAACAATACTATTTACAATAGCATCAAAAGCATGAAATCCTAAGGATAAATAACAAAATAGGTGCCACATTTGTATGCTGAAAACCATAAGTTGTGTACATCAATATAGCTCAAAAATGTCAGCATATGTATCATTAAATAAAGTTTGATATTTGTTTCTAATGTTTTTAGGCAAAATTTACCTCCAGTGAAATGCAAAAATATTCAGTGTACATTTGTTGAGGTTTCATGAATGCATACACCTGGGTAACTCAAACGCTTACCGAGATACAGAACATTATCAGCATCTGACAATGTTCCCTCATGCTTTTTTCCCCTCAATCTCTGTGGCACCTTCTGTAGGCAACCACTGTTTTGAACTTGTTTCCCACTGAAGAGCTGTTCTAGAATGTTACATAAAAGGAATAGTATATACTCTTTAGGGTAAGGCTTCTTTCACCCCTAAGGTTCCTTTTTTTCAAAGAATGTGTATTGAGAAATTTCATACACTGAGTCATTCAGAAGTGTCTGCCTAGGCAATAACATTTCGACACAGGAATTCACTTCTGATCTGAGTGCGCCAGCCAAAAGGTGGTGCTAGGGAAGCCATGGGGCAGGAATGTGGCAGGGATCAGGAAGGACATAGGAGATCCTGTCAGAAGTACCCTGGGGGATGGTGGTGGCCTGTGTTGGGGTGGTAGGCCATAACCAGGGTATAGCAACGGCTAGTCTAGCCCTGGGTCTCTGACAAAGATAGGCTGGAGAAGGGCATAAGGATTTGTTCTTTAGAAACCCAGACAGGTCAAATCTCTAAAAGCAGAACCCCGGGGGACATCTGCAAAGTTTGCCGCTCCAAGTAGTTTGTAAGCAGGAAATGGAAGGGAATAAGTGCTATTTTCTGTCAGGCACTGGGCCTGTTTTGATCCTTACAACTGGATCTATGAGGCAGCCATTATTTCCCCCCGTCTTTAGAGATGAGGTCATAAGACTTTTCTCAGCACTGGCCATTTTATGAGGCAAAAATTCTCTCTTTTGCCCTTTCAAAATCATGCGATTGCAAGTTCTGGTGGTTGCACGACTTGCTCAAGGTCACTCAGATACCCGTTTTACAGTCAGGATACAAATCCTGGTTCTGTCCGTTTTGTGAAGAAAATGCTATTTTCACCTAACTCTCAAGTTGGGTTAACTGCAACTGTGGTGGCCGAGCGTCTTGCCCAGGGTTATGAAAATAGCGTTTGGTGAAGCCAGGGTCTGTACAGTTTCAAGGGATTGGAATTGTGATATTTTCCAGGGATCTCCCTCGCTTTATCCTCACCGGGAGAATAACGAAGCAAACCCATCCAAGAACCAAGGCCTCACCTGCACTGTCGGCTTCCTGGGCTTCCAGGTGTTGCCAGGCGCCAGGCTACCATCCTCGGGGCCACTGTGCGGGGGATTATGACAGCAAGCTGAACACCGGACACATGGGTGGTGGTGGCATCGACAGTTGTAGCAGTTTGGCATCATGTTTCTCTTTCGCAGAGCAGGGCAGAGTTCCCCAGAACAATAAATGCAAGCGTCATGGACTACGGCTCCCTGGATGCTGCAGGAGTAAGAGCAGGTCCTGCGGTAATCAAAATCACCGCAGCGCAGTGGCTTGCAGCACATGGATTGTTCTAGACCTTTGCTTGCAAAACATTCTGAGTAGGTGGGGGTTTCTGGCTGAAGGGGTGACAGAGAATGATAGGATTGGTCTGGGGCACGATATGGCTGGTCTGTGGAATGGTAGGACTGGTCCATCGGATGGCGCCTCAATTCCCTATAGCTGGAGCTCATCGGCTGGAAGTTTGGGTCTATAGGTTTTGGTCTCTGGGTAAAAGTCTTATTGCTATGAGTGGTTAAACCTGGCAAATGAGATGTAGATAAGGATTTGCTACTCTCTTCAAAGAACTTTCTTCTGTCGGCAAAGGGCAAGAGGATGGCTTCCTCCCCAGCTTGGGCAGCAGAAGCCTTCAATTCCTTGCTGTCACCTGGGTTAGGAGGGCCTTCCACGGCTAGTGTCACGTGTGGCTGCAGGTTGTGCTCTGGAGACCACCTCCAGTGACCTCCACGGACTCCACGGTGAACACTTGTCTTCTCAGAGTCTGAGGAGGAGGGGTCCGATGCTTTCCACCAGGTGTTCAGGCTCACGGAGGGCTGGCCAGGCCTCCGGCCGGGGCTTATTTGTCCCTCCAAACCCATCCTAGATTCACGGCTCTCCGGGGCTTGGCTGAGGCACTCTGAAGACCGAGCCCTGAGGATCATGCTCCTGTTGAAGAGCTTGTCTCTGGGGCCAGGTGGTTTTTTACATGAGGACAGAAGAGATGAGCTGGAGGCAGGAGGTGGAGTACTTTCTAGGGGCTCCTCGGTCTCCTGCACTGGCTCCTTAGTGTCACACAGCTGCGGCAAGGGATTCTTGCTTTTTTGGAGCTGGGCCTTCCTCCTCTGGATTTCATTACGCAGATTGGTAGCAAAACGCTCACTCTTCCGCCGGTTTTGGACTGAGCGGCCCCGGGGCCCTCCGTTCCGCCTACCACCCCCCCGGCCACATTCCTTGGGTTCGCTGTCCCCTTCTTCAGTGGCCCCTGTGCTACCAGCTCCTTTAGTGGTTGAAGAACAATCCCTGGCTTGCGGAACAAGGGATCCAGAGGCACAGGAGGGCTGCTGGCTGGCTAGTTCACTGCCTGCTCGGCACGCTCTGCTCGGGTCCTGGAAGCCTTTTTCCGGAGGGTGTCCGTCAGCCTCTGTGTGTGGGGAACTGCTTGGGCTCGGATGCCCTGAACCCAAGGGCCTATCATCCACCTGCCTGGCCTTTCCGTCTTTGCTGTGCTGGTCCTGGGCTCCTCCTGTAGGGGCACATGGACTTTTCTTCCCTGCATGGTTGCCATGCAAAGGTGACAGAGTCCACTCATGGCCAGCCTGCCCGGCTGGGAGCTCCATGCCCTTGCTGCCCCTGGTATCAAGGTGTACATGCTGTAAGTGGGACGCCAGCAGCTGTTCCGGGGCACTGTGGCGGTGCCCTGTGGGTCCTGTGACGTGTGAAGAGCTGCCAAAAGAAGAAGCCTTAGCTAGCTCGGCTGAAGCCTTGTTGAGGGGGCTGGAATCTCTGCTGGAAGCTTTGTCATACACTTTTGGGAATCCGACCGCTTTGGCTGAGGCCTCCATCAGTAGACGCTCAGAGTCCTGCTGGCTGGGTTCAGGAGCTTGGCTGAGCTCACAGTTCTGATGGCCCTCGTTTGTCACTTGGTCTTGCCCGCTGAGGCAGCAGAACCTGTTAGGGTTCCTTGGGGATAGCACGGTGTCTAAGCTCACTTTCTCCTTCTGCTGCGACGAGTGCCCAGGCTCAGAAGCCCTGCGCTGCTCTCCGTTGAGGAGCTGGGCTCTGGAGGCCTGGAGACTATCTCGCCTCACTGGAGGCTGTGGTGGACCTCCGGCAGCCTTGGCAGGCCCTGAGGGGTGGGCCTCCTGCAGGCGGGATGACATCTGGGAGCTGGGAGTCAGGTGGCCCCCGTCGGTGCGCCGGCTACCTCCTGAGGTCTCGGTCACACTGGGCTGGCCATCAGGGGCTTTAGTTGGCCCCGGGCCTTGCGTGAGGCAGTCTGCTGAGCCCGGCTCCTCTGGCCTGAGGGAAAGGGCGCAGTCAGAGGCGTTTGAGCTGGCTGAGAAGGAGCTATAGGCTGAGTCACGCTGGTTTGGGTACATGTTCTGATCAATGGGCAAGAGGTGGCCCTCATAGGTAGCTTGGCCTGGTTGCTCCAGGCTCTCCATGCTGCCAATGGAGCTGCTTTTCTCAGTGCTGCAGTGGCGGGAAAGTGGGCACCACTGCACACACACGTCACTGCAAGACACAGGGCACACTGGTTAGTCAGCCAAATGACCCGATCCCCTTCCCACCTTGGCCAGCCCTGCCACGGGAGAAGGCAGAACAACCCAGAGAAGGCAGAACACCCATGCCGCAAATAAGAAGGCGATAAGGCCACAAAGGAAGCAAGGGAAACAGCGAAAGATATGGACACGGGGGCGCCACAGAGATGTGGTAAAATGGGACACAAGACAACGTACGGGAGCAGGAGAGGGCAAGATCCCAGAGACTAAAAGTGTAAGAACTCCACTGGGGCTTATGCTGTTTCCCTGCCGCCAGTGAGTCTAGAATGGCTTCTGGCCTGTCACCGTCCTTAGGGAGTCAGCATGTGGCTCTCGGCCAGGAGAGACAATCATAGAATATTAGTATCAGAGAGGGTCTCTAAGGGGTTGATTCAATTTCAGCCCGCCCATTTTGTAAATCGGCGGGCTGCTGAGTTTGAATGTGCATCAGGGAGCACAGGGAGGGCTCGTCCAAACACACATCCCTGGGTCCCATCCCCCGAGTGCTACGTCTGGGTGCACCCTGAGAATTTGTCCTTCTAACAAAGTTCCCAGGTGATGCTGGTACTCTTTGCTGGTCCAGCGACTACACTTTTGAGAATGGCTGGAGTAAAGCAAGCCCTGCAAAAGGAAGTGATTCTGAGGAGGTGATTTTTCTCAAGATCACCCAGCTGTAGCTTGTGACCCAGACAGGGCCGGAATTTCGGCAACGCCCCGTTTTCTTCTTGATACTAGTAAGCCTGACCATTTACCAAGGGCCAACAATGTGCCAGCACTTTATGATGTCTCATTTCAAAGTGAAGGGGAGAGATTATTCTCGCCACCTTACAGCCAAAAAACAAGCTTAGCGAGGTAAACTGACCAGCTCATGAAGGTGCTAAAGAAGCAGAGCTAGAATTTGAACCCAAGCCTCTATGAGCCCAGTGTCTTAGCTCTTCTGCTATACTATTTGTTAAATGGGACTAATAAGGGGCATCTGGGTGGCTCAGTCGGTTAAGCGTCTGCCTTTGGCTCGGGCATGATCTCAGGGTCCTGGGATCGAGCCCTGCATTGGGTTCCCTGCTCAGTGGGGAGTCAGCTTCTCCCTCTCCCTCGGCTCTTGCTCTGCCTCTCTGTCTCTGTCTCTCGCTCTCAAATAAATAAAATCTTTTAAAAAATGGGACTAATAATAATATCTGTATCAGAGGGTTGCTTTGTGGGTGAAATCAGTTAATAAACGTGAAGCTCTTGTCACAGTCCAGGCACCTAGAAAAGGTTCAATACACGTTAGCTGCTGCTCGTTTGCTTTTTGTTTTAATTGCTATTTGTTATCAGCACCCTCTGTACTGCTACTGTTGACATTAGAGTTGCTGCCCACCCTTCCCTCCCTCATCCCCCCACAGCAAAGCCAAACCAGGGAGACCAAGGAAGGGACCGTGATCAGACACAATCTTGAATTTTAAGTACCATTTCCCACAAACAAAGCCAAAGTGAGCCAAGTCATGCCAGTAACTCCCGATGACTAGAACCCCAGAGGTCGCAGACTGTTCTCAGAAAGGCCACAGTTCAGAAAGCCAGAAATGAGCGGGGGCAGGGGCCCACAAGACCCTCAGATCAGCCTTCCTTAATCCTCGCTCCCTGCTCGCCCCTTAGCCACTCTGCTCACTTGACCTCTGGGCTAAGAATCCATCAGTCCCTTGTTGGCAAGGGATCCTGCCACCCACCCTGCCACCCTTCCTGCTGCAAACAACCACACCCCCACTCAAACAGGAGCCAAGCTCAGAATATGTTTCAGTGTATTCTTTCAGAACAAAACTGCCTCCGCCTGTGCTCGGAGCCCCGGTCTTCTGAAGCCAAATAAAGTCATTGACTGGGGGCAGACTCAGCACGTGGCTTCCCTGAGCCTCATCAACAGAAATTCCTCCTGAGAGGGAAGATCTTGGTGTGGAAGGGAAAGGTCAGCTTTGCTCGCTCTGAGTTTTCACAGAAAAAGTTCTCTGCCTCTTCTGGGCAGCTGTTTTGACAACCGGCAATACCAGGCCCCACTGAACTGAGAGATCCTCATGGCAAGTAGACCCTGTTATTCAGGGAGGTGCCCAGTCTGAAGGCTTTGGCTCTGTGACAGAGCTGATGAACTCTGGATGAGATCACCAGTGAGTCACTGTAGCTAGGGAAGAGGACCAGAACTGAGCCCCCGTGCCCTCCTGCATTAAGAGACCGGGCAGGGTGGGGTGGGGGGATGGGGGAGAGCCAGGGGAAAGGAGGGCAAAGGAGCAGCCGCTGAAGTAGGATGAGAAGCAGGAGAGTGTGGTGTCTTGCAAGCCACGTGAGGTAAGTATTTCAAGGAAACATTTTCTAGAAGGGAAGGGACTGTCCCAAAGTCATAGAGAATTGGCAGTAAGTAGCCGAGGACTAGAACCCAGGGACTATGGATTCCCACTCCGTTTTCCATTACATTGCTCTGGGCTCTGCAACATCTGATGGGGACTAGAGCAGAAGAGGGGACATGGCCAGGTTGCCCACCCTCCCGCCCACCTTGAGGGGGGGTGTTCTAGACTCACCTCGTGTTGCAGCCGGAATGCCAGGACAAGCTGAAGGCTTCAGAAGGGAAATGCATGGTGGTGGCCGCTTCAGGGCATCCCTCCAGCAGCTTGGCCACATGCCATGAGTGCGGCCTACTGACAGGGGCGTTTCTCCTACAGCAAGAAAGGGACAGGAAGTCAGCTTAGGGAACCAGGGCTGAAATCACTTCCCATGCAGCTTCCGCCCCCCACCCGCTCTTTCCCTTAAATGAAGGAGAACATCTTGCAAGGAGCTGATATAGGAATCTTAGTGGCCCTCCTCAGCTCCCAGCACTCAAATCTCCTTCATCCTGAGGGTGAGGTGTGGCTACATG